>NC_086445.1:704543079-705157245 GCF_028390025.1 Pseudophryne corroboree
AACAGACCTTATTTTTTTTCCCGTGATTAGATAGGCATGCCCGGATCCATGAGATCCGTGCATGTATATCAGTGGGAAGGGGTGGGAAAGTGCTTATTTTGTCAAAAAAAATTGCGTGGGGTCCCCCCTCCTAAGCATAACCAGCCTCGGGCTCTTTGAGCCGATCCTGGTTGCCGAAATATGGGAAAAAAATTGACAGGGGTTCCCCCATATTTAAGCAACCAGCATCGGGCTCTGCGCCTGGTCCTGGTTCCAAAAATACGGGGGACAAAAAGAGTAGGGGTCCCCCGTATTTTTAAAACCAGCACCGGGCTCCACTAGCTGGACAGATAATGCCACAGCCGGGGGTCACTTTTATATAGTGCCCTGCGGCCGTGGCATCAAAAATCCAACTAGTCACTCCTGGCCGGGGTACCCTGGGGGAGTGGGGACCCCTTCAATCAAGGGGTCCCCCCCCCAGCCACCCAAGGGCCAGGGGTGAAGCCCGAGGCTGTCCCCCCCCCATCCAATGGGCTGCGGATGGGGGGGCTGATAGCCTTTGTTGTAAAAGAAAAGATATTGGCCCTCATTCCGAGTTGTTCGCTCGGTATTTTTCATCGCATCGCAATGAAAATCCGCTTAGTACGCATGCGCAATGTTCGCACTGCGACTGCGCCAAGTAACTTTGCTATGTAGAAAGTAATTTTACTCACGGCTTTTTCATCGCTCCGGCGAACGTAATGTGATTGACAGGAAATGGGTGTTACTGGGCGGAAACACGGCGTTTCAGGGGCGTGTGGCTGAAAACGCTACCGTTTCCGGAAAAAACGCAGGAGTGGCCGGAGAAACGGTGGGAGTGCCTGGGCGAACGCTGGGTGTGTTTGTGACGTCAACCAGGAACGACAAGCACTGAACTGATCGCACAGGCAGAGTAAGTCTGAAGCTACTCTGAAACTGCTAAGTAGTTAGTAATCGCAATATTGCGAATACATCGGTCGCAATTTTAAGAAGCTAAGATTCACTCCCAGTAGGCGGCGGCTTAGCGTGTGTAACTCTGCTAAATTCGCCTTGCGACCGATCAACTCGGAATGAGGGCCATTGTTTTTAGTAGCAGTACTACAAGTCCCAGCAAGCCTCCCCCGCATGCTGGTACTTGGAGAACCACAAGTGCCAGCATGCGGCGGAAAAACTGGCCCGCTGGTACCTGTAGTACTACTACTAAAAAAATACCCCAAAAAAGACAAGACACACACACCGTGAAAGTATAATTTTATTACATACATACACACATACATACATACTTACCTTAAGTTCCCACGCAGGTCGGTCCTCTTCTCCAGTAGAATCCAAGGGGTACCTGTTGAAGAAATTATACTCACGAGATCCAGGGGTCCAGGCTCCTCGGGAAATCCAGGGGTAATCCACGTACTTGAAAAAAATAACAAAACGGTGTCCCGACCACGAACTGAAAGGGGACCCATGTTTGCACATGGGTCACCTTTCCACGAATGCCAGAAACCCACTCTGACTTCTGTCTAAGTGGGTTTCTTCAGCCAATCAGGGAGCGCCACGTTGTAGCACTCTCCTGATCAGCTGTGTGCTCCTGTCCTCACTGACAGGCAGCACACGGCAGTGTTACAATGTAGCGCCTATGCGCTCCATTGTAACCAATGCTGGGAACTTTCTGCCCTGCGGTTGACCTAAAGTGACGTCACCGCTGAGCAAGAAAGTTCCCAGCATTGGTTACAATGTAGCGCATAGGCGCTACATTGTAACACTGCCGTGTGCCGCCTGTCACTCAGTACAGGAGCACACAAATTTTTTTTTTTTTAATTTTACAGTGTTTAATTAAAAAAAAAAAAAAATAGAACCCCAGCACGGATCACACAGATCCGGCCGAGATTAATTGTAAAAAAGTCGGCAGTGTTTTGCTAATCACTGCCGTAAAAAACACAAAAAAAACACGAATGACATCGACATCGGAAGAAAAGAAAAACCCGAATACGACAGCTTAGTAAATCCATCGTAACAAATTCAAAAAGTTGCAGTTTTACACTTTCGATGTCATTCGTGATTGAACTTTGACCTGAAACGGGAAAATACGAATCTTTGTAAATTTACCCCTGTATGTTCTTTATTTTTAGTGTTCTTTTTGTGCAGATTTGTTGATTTAAAGGTGATACGTCTAGACTCCAGAAGGTGGTGCATGCGATGTTACAGAAGATAACTTTATTTGGCTCTAGTTTTCTCTTACGTCCTAGAGGATGCTGGGGACTCTGTAAGGACCATGGGGTATAGACGGGCTCCGCAGGAGACATGGGCACTATAAAGAACTTTAGAATGGGTGTGCACTGGCTCCTCCCTCTATGCCCCTCCTCCAGACCTCAGTTAGATCCTGTGCCCAGAGGAGACTGGGTGCATTACAGGGGAGCTCTACTGAGTTTCTCTGAAAAAGACTTTTGTTAGGTTTTTTATTTTCAGGGAGCACTGCTGGCAACAGGCATCGTGAGACTGAGGGGAGAGAAGCAGACCTACTTAAATAATAGGCTCTGCTTCTTAGGCTACTGGACACCATTAGCTCCAGAGGGTCGGAACACAGGTCTCACCCTCGTTGTTCGTCCCGGAGCCGCGCTGCCGTCCTCCTCACAGAGCCAGAAGATAGAAGCCGGTGAGTATAAGAAGAAGACTTCAAAGGTGGCAGAAGACTTCTGATCTTCACTGAGGTATTGCGCAGCGGTAATGCTGCACGCCATTGCTCCCACACATTCACACACTGACGGCACTGTAAGGGTGCAGGGCACAGGGGGGGGGCCCTGGGCAGCAAAATTAACCTCTAGGGCCACTGGCATAGATATATATATATATACTGCGGAGGCAGTATATATATATATATATATATATATATATATACTGCGGAGGCAGTATATTACACAAACCCCCGCCAGTATAAAGATTTGAGCGGGACCAAAGCCCGCCGTTGAGGGGGCGGAGCTTGATCCTCCAGCACTAACCAGCGTCATTTTCTCCACAGCACGCTGCAGAGAAGCTTGCTCCCCGGACTCTCCCCTGCTGAACACAAGTACAGAGGGCACAAAAGGGGGGGGGGCACATTTATTGGCGCAGTGAGTGTATTATATTATATATATATATATATATATATATATAGAAAAGCGCTGTACTGACTGGGTTTATATTCCAGTGTCCGGTGGCGCTGGGTGTGTGCTGGCATACTCTCTCTCTGTCTCTCCAAAGGGCCTTATTGGGGGCCTGTCTCCATGTAGATATATATCCCTGAGTGTGTGGGGGTGTCGGTACGTGTGTGTCGGCATGTCTGAAGCGGAAGGCTCATCTGAGGAGGTAGAGCAGATGATTGTGGTGTCGGCGACGCCGACACCTGATTGGTTGGATATGTGGAATGTTTTAAATGCAAATGTGTCTTTTTTACATAAGAGATTGGACAAAGCAGAGTCCAGGGAAGAAACAGGGAGTCAATCCATGGCTTTGGCTGTGTCACAGGGCCCTTCCGGGTCTCAGAAACGTCCCCTGTCCCACGTAGCAGACACTGATACCGACACGGATTCTGACTCCAGTGTCGACTACGATGATGCGAGGTTACACCCCAGGGTGGCCAAAAGTATTCATTATATAATTATTGCTATAAAAGATGTTTTGCATATCACAGATGACCCCTCTGTCCCTGACACGAGGGTCTGCATATTTAAGGAAAAGAAACCTGAGGTAACCTTTTCCCCGTCTCATGAGCTAAACGCTTTATTTGAAAAGGCTTGAGAGACTCCAGACAAGAAACTGCAGATTCCCAAGAGAATTCTTATGGCGTACCCTTTCCCCGCGCAGGACAGGG
Source organism: Pseudophryne corroboree (assembly GCF_028390025.1). Classification (NCBI taxonomy): domain Eukaryota; kingdom Metazoa; phylum Chordata; class Amphibia; order Anura; family Myobatrachidae; genus Pseudophryne; species Pseudophryne corroboree. Next base: position 704,546,921 of record NC_086445.1, read on the forward strand.
TACGGTGGGAATCCTCGCCCAGGGTGGACAAGGCTTTAACGCGCTTGTCCAAAAAGGTGGCGCTACCATCTCCAGACACGGCAGCCCTCAAGGATCCTGCTGATCGCAGACAGGAGACTACCTTAAAATCAATTTATACACATACGGGTGCCTTGCTCAGACCCGCGGTAGCGTCGGCATGGGTATGTAGCGCAGTAGCAGCGTGGGCAGATATCTTGTCATCTGACATTGACACCCTAGATAGGGATACCATTTTATTGACCTTGGGTCACATTAAAGACGCAGCCTTATATATGAGAGACGCTGCGAGAGACGTTGGGCTGTTAGGTTCAAGAGCCAACGCCATGGCTGTTTCTGCTAGGCAAGCCCTGTGGGACCCGCCAATGGACGGGGGATGCCGATTCAAAGAGACATATGGAAGTTTTACCTTACAAGGGTGAGGTCTTATTTGGGGAGGGTCTAGAGGATCTGGTTTCCACGGCTACCGCGGGTAAATCTTTTTTGCCTTATGTTCCCCCACAGCAAAAGAAAACACCTCAATATCAGATGCAGTCCTTTCGGTCGCATAAGTCCAGAAGAGGTCGGGGCTCTTCCTTCCTCGACAGAGGTAAGGGTAGAGGGAAAAGAATGCCTGCGACGGCTAGTTCCCAGGAGCAGAAGTCCTCCCCGGCTTCTCCTAAATCCACCGCATGACGCTGGGGCTCCGCTGAGGGAGTCCGCGCCGGTGGGGGCACGTCTTCGACTCTTCAGCCAGGTCTAGGTTCTGTCAGACGTGGATCCGTGGGCGATGGAAATTATATCCCAAGGCTACAAACTAGAATTCGAAGAGGTGCCCCCTCGCCGATTTTTCAAGTCGGCTTTGCCAGCTTCTCCCCCAGAGAGGGAAATAGTTTTAGCTGCAATTCAAAAGCTGTATCAACAGCAAGTGATTATCAGGGTTCCCCTAGTCCAACAGGGAAAAGGGTACTATTCAACCCTGTTTGTGGTCCCGAAACCAGATGGCTCGGTCAGACCCATTCTGAATCTAAAATCCCTAAACCTGTACTTAAAACAGTTCAAATTCAAGATGGAATCGCTCCGGGCAGTGATCTTCAGCCTGGAAGGGGGGGATTTTATGGTGTCACTAGACATAAAGGATGCATACCTTCATGTCCCCATCTATCCCCCTCATCAGGCGTACCTGAGATTCGCTGTACAGGACTGTCATTACCAGTTTCAGACGTTGCCGTTTGGGCTTTCCACGGCCCCGAGGATTTTCACCAAGGTAATGGCGGAAATGATGGTGCTCCTGCGCAGGCAGGGAGTCACAATTATCCCATACTTGGACGATCTCCTGATAAAAGCGAGATCGAGAGATCAATTGATGAAAAGCGTGTCGCTCTTCTTGAGGGTGCTGCAGCAGCACGGCTGGATTCTAAATCTACCAAAGTCACAGTTGATTCCAACGACTCGGCTATCTTTCTTAGGCATGATTCTGGACACGGAACAGAAGAGGGTTTTTCTCCCAGTGGAAAAAGCCCGGGAACTCCAGAACATGGTCAGAGACCTGCTAAAACCAAAAAGAGTGTCAATCCATCAATGCACTCGAGTACTGGGAAAAATGGTGGCGGCCTACGAGGCCATCCCCTTCGGCAGGTTCCATGCGAGGACATTTCAGTGGGACCTTCTGGACAAATGGTTGGGGTCCCATCTACAAATACATCAGAAAATAAGCCTGTCCCCCAGGGCCAGGGTGTCTCTCCTGTGGTGGTTGCAGAGTGCTCACCTTCTCGAGGGTCGCAGGTTCGGTATTCAAGACTGGGTTCTGGTGACCACGGATGCGAGCCTCCGAGGATGGGGAGCAGTCACACAAGGAAGAAATTTTCAGGGACTATGGTCAAGCCAGGAGGCTTGTCTACACATCAACATACTGGAATTGAGGGCCATATACAATGGCCTAGAACAAGCGGAGAATCTTCTTCGCGACCTACCGGTTCTGATTCAATCAGACAACGTCACAGCCGTGGCTCATGTAAACCGCCAAGGCGGGACAAGGAGCAGAGTGGCAATGGCGGAAGCCACCAGGATTCTTCGCTGGGCGGAAAATCACATAAGCACTCTGTCAGCTGTCTTCATTCCGGGAGTGGACAACTGGGAAGCAGACTTCCTCAGGAGACACGATCTCCATCCAGGAGAGTGGGGACTTCATCAAGAAATTTTTGCAGAGATAACAAGTCATTGGGGACTTCCTCAAATAGACATTATGGCGTCACGCCTCTACAAGAAGCTTCGGAGGTATTGTGCCAGGTCAAGGGACCCTCAGGCAGTAGCGGTGGACACCCTGGTGACCCCATGGATGTCTCAGTCGGTCTATGTGTTCCCTCCTCTTCCGCTCATCTCCAAAATATTGAGAATCATAAGACGAAAAAGAATGCAGACAATACTCATTGTTCCAGATTGGCCTCGAAGGGCCTGGTATTCAGATCTTCAGGAAATGCTCACAGAAGATCCGTGGCCTCTTCCTCTCAGGGAGGACCTGTTGCAGCAGGGGCCCTGCGTGTTCCAAGACTTACCATGGTTACGTTTGACGGCATGGCGGTTGAACACCAAATCCTAGCTGGGAAAGGTATTCCGGAGGAAGTCATCCCTACTCTGATAAGGGCTAGGAAGGAGGTGACGGCGAAACATTATCACCGTATCTGGAGGAAGTATGTATCTTGGTGTGAAACCAAGAATGCTCCTACGGAAGATTTCCATCTGGGCCGTTTTCTCCACTTTCTACAGACAGGAGTGGATATGGGCCTAAAGTTAGGCTCCATTAAGGTACAGATTTCGGCCCTATCAATTTTCTTTCAGAAGGAATTGGCCTCTCTCCCAGAAGTCCAGACTTTTGTAAAGGGAGTGCTGCACATCCAGCCTCCTTTTGTGCCCCCAGTGGCACCATGGGACCTTAACGTGGTGTTAGTTCCTAAAATCTCAGTGGTTTGAACCTCTTCAAACGGTTGACTTAAAATTTCTCACTTGGAAAGTGGTCATGTTGTTGGCCTTAGCGTCTGCAAGGCGGGTGTCCGAATTGGCGGCTTTATCTCACAAAAGCCCCTATCTGATTTTCCATGTGGATAGAGCAGAGTTGAGGACTCGTCCTCAATTTTTGCCTAAGGTGGTTTCATCGTTTCATATGAACCAACCTATTGTGGTACCTGTGGCTATGGGTGACTTGGAGGATTTCAAGTCCCTTGATGTAGTCAGGGCCTTAAAAATTTATATAGCCAGGACGGCTCGGATTAGGAAAACAGAGGCACTGTTAGAAGCAGGAGCGCCAACCTTGTTGGCAGCATACAGCACAAAGCAGACTATTGCTCGCTGGATCTGTCACACGATTCAGCAGGCTCATTCTACGGCTGGATTGCTGTTACCAAATTCGGTAAAGGCCCATTCCACTAGGAAGGTGGGCTCTTCTTGGGCGGCTGCCCGAGGCGTCTCGGCATTACAGCTTTGCCGAGCGGCGACTTGGCCGGGTTCAAACACTTTTGCAAAATTCTACAAGTTTGATACCCTGGCTGATGAGGACCTCATGTTTGCTCAATCGGTGCTGCAGAGTCATCCGCACTCTCCCGCCCGGTCTGGAGCTTTGGTATAATCCCCAGGGTCCTTACAGAGTCCGCAGCATCCTCTAGGACGAAAGAGAAAATAAGATTTTAAACCTACCGGTAAATCTTTTTTTCCTAGTCCGTAGAGGATGCTGGGCGCCCGTCCCAATGCAGACATATTTCTGCAAGGCTTGTATATAGTTATTGCTTACATAAGGGTTATGTTACAGTTAAGATCAGTCTTTGGCTGATGCTGTTTTGTTCATACTGTTAACTGGGTGCGTATATTCCATGTTATACGGTGTGGATGGTGTGGGCTGGTATGAATCTTGCCCTTAGATTAACAAAAATCCTTTCTTCGTACTGTCCGTCTCCTCTGGGCACAGTTCTTTAACTGAGGTCTGGAGGAGGGGCATAGAGGGAGGAGCCAGTGCACACCCATCTAAAGTCTTTAGAGTGCCCATGTCTCCTGTGGAGCCCGTCTATACCCCATGGTCCTTACGGAGTCCCCAGCATCCTCTACGGACTAGGAGAAAAAGATTTTCCGGTAGGTTTAAAATCTTATTTTCTCAATAAGCATTCTAGTGCATGAAAGAGCAATAGCAAAATAACAAAGCCCATGCGTGAACGTTTTCTTGGCACTCGTGTGGTGTATGGGATGTTGGCAAATTTTAGGTATTTTGGCAGTAATTTTTCCCTTCATGGTTAAAGGTGATGTTTTCTTTAAGATTGTTAAACACTGTTTAGAATTGGAATTGGAGTGCCCTTTATTACACCTTCTTACCCCTTGACCTTCTTGAAAAGAAGATGTTAAAGAAGTACTATGACTGGCAGCATTAGTACTACGTTGGTCCAGATCTTCTCTTGGCTGATCCATGGTTAATTTGATTTTTTTACTCCAGGATAGGAGTAAAGCTAATGTAGCTGAACTTAACTGCCACCACACCAACTAAATATATAATAAGATAGGCAAAAGGGGAATGTTATTCACCATGCAGTTTTAGTAAAAGGATATTTTGACAACATACTTTTTTTGTTATTGTTTTCACTTTAATTATTTTTAGGCGCAGCAGACGGCGGGGACACCACCACAAGTAGTACAGTAATATACAGTTTCAAACATACACATTGACAATTATGCCTATAGTCTGACCTTAGCACCCTTCCCACCCACTCTCTAATAGCATCTATTGAAGCACAACTACAGCCTACAACCTCTCCATGTGCTTTCTTGTGTGAAATTGTGCTTGATCACGAAGAAGAGGCTCTTGTATTCAATCCAAAACATGCAAGTTCCGAGACTTCTGAGAAAATGTTTTGCCTTGTTTGAAGATCCAAACTTGTCGGGAAGACCTAAGCCGGGTCTCTGATCCACTCAGAAACCCAAAATTCAGGTATGTACGGATTTACGTAAAACTGAACCACACATCTGTAGTTATAATTACCTTGCTGGTGCAAGCAAATACTACAGTGGATCATTACAGTTAGATCTCCTGTTAAATGTCTGAGCATGGCAAATATAGTCGGAGTACTTTTACCTCTGTGTCGGTCTGTTATTACCCAGTCTTGTATCTGATTGTGTCATTAGAAACATGTTTTGTTTTGTTTTTTTCATGCTTTCTGAATGTTTTTCATACTCTGATTTGTTAGATATTCTCTGTGGTACATCTAGAACTTAAGAATACTAAATCATGCAGATTTTCAATTAGTTTTCAGATGTCTTGCTAAAGTGCAAGTTGTCCATATCTATATACTAGTATCATATACTAGTACACCCTAAGCTAACGCATATATATATATATATATATATATATATATATATATATATATATATATATGAGACAGACCAAAATAAAAAGGGTGGAGGGGTGTGTCTTTACGTAAAGCCGTTTTTAAAACCTGATATACGGGAAGATATTCAGGAGGGGACTGTAGACACTGTCGAGACATTATGGGTAGAAATTGCATGCGGGGAAAAAGGAATAAAAAAGTTAGTATTGGGTGTATGCTATAGGCCGCCTGATATCAACGCATCTGATGAGGAATTGTTACTAAAGCAAATTGAAAGAGCAGCAGGAGTAGGAGACTTGGGGGTATATGCAATTGCGGTCGAATTCGCGGCAATTTTCGCCGTTTTTTAATTCGACTCAATTCGACAGGTGAATCCCGGAAGGTGGCTTCCGGAATTCACCATATTCAATGAAAAACGGATTCGCCAGAGTCGCGGGCGAAAATCGGCCGATTTGGCGGATTTTGCCGCGATTTTAAAAAACGGTAAAAAAACGTGAAAAACCCGGAAAAAAAATGGCGTGGGGTCCCCCCTCCAAAGCCTAACCAGCCTCGGGCTCATCGAGCTGGTCCTGGTTCTAAAAATGCAGGGGAAAAATTGGCCAGGGATCCCCCGTATTTTTAAAACCAGCACCGGGCTCTGCGCCTGGTGCCAAAAATACGGGGGACAAAAAGAGTAGGGGTCCCCCGTATTTTTAACACCAGCATCGGGCTCCACTAGCTGGACAGATAATGCCACAGCCGGGGGTCACTTTTATGCCGTGCCCTGCGGCCGTGGCATTAAATATCCAACTAGTCACCCCTGGCCGGGGTACCCTGGGGGAGTGGGGACCCCTTCAATCAAGGGGTCCCCCCCCCCAGCCACCCAAGGGCCAGGGGTGAAGCCCGAGGCTGTCCCCCCCATCCAATGGGCTGCGGATGGGGGGGCTGATAGCCTTTTGTGATAATAAAAAGATATTGTTTTTTCCAGCAGTAATACAAGTCCCAGCAAGCCTCCCCCGCAAGCTGGTACTTGGAGAACCACAAGTACCAGCATGCAGGAGAAAAACGGGTCCGCTGGTACCTGTAGTACTACTGGGAAAAAAATACCCAAATAAAAACAGGACACACACACCTTGATAGTAAAACTTTATTACACACTACCGACACACACATACTTACCTATGTTGTCACGCCGACTGCCACGGTCTCCGACGATCCGAGGGTACCTGTGAAAAAATTATACTCACCTTCCAGCGTCCAGAGATAAATCCACGTCCAGAGAGTAAAATCCACGTACTTGTTTAAAAAAAAAAAAACGCAAAAACCCGCTCCATACCGGACTAGAAAGGGGTCCAATGCTTTCACATCAGACCCCTTTCTCCCGAATGCCGGGACATCACGTGACTCCTGTCACTGACGTCCCTTCAGCCAATCAGGAAGCGCTACTTCCGTGGCGCTCACCTGATTGGCTGTGCGCTGTCTGTACTGTGACAGCGCATCGCAAAGCCGCTCCATTACTTTCAATGGTGGGAACTTTGCGGGTAGCGGTGGGGTCACCCGCCGGTCAGCCGCTGACCGGCGGGTGACCTCACCGCTAGCCGCTAAGTTCCCACCATTGAATATAATGGAGGGAGCTGTGCGATGCGCTGTCACAGTACAGACAGCGCTCAGCCAATCAGGTGAGCGCAACGAAGTTGCGCTTCCTGATTGGCTTAGAGACCTTTCTGTGACAGCTGTCACTGACAGGTCTCATTCGTGGAAAGGTGTCCCATGTGTCAGCATGGGACCCCTTTCAGTCCGTTATGGAGCGGGTATTTGCGTTTTTTTATTTTTAACAAGTACGTGGATTTATCTCTGGACCATGGCTGAGGTGAGTATATTGATCTTTTTTTTCAGGTATCCGTGGATTCTACATGGAGAAGAGGACCGATGTCGGCGTGTGAACATAGGTAAGTATGTGTGTGTCGGTAGTGTGTAATAAAGTTTTACTGTCGACGGTGTGTGTGTCCTGTTTTTATTTGGGTATTTTTTTCCCAGTAGTACTACAGGTACCAGCGGGCCCGTTTTTCTCCCGCATGCTGGTACTTGTGGTTCTCCAAGTACCAGCTTGCGGGGGAGGCTTGCTGGGACTTGTAGTACTACTGGAAAAAACAATATCTTTTTATTATCACAAAAGGCTATCAGCCCCCCCATCCGCAGCCCATTGGATGGGGGGACAGCCTCGGGCTTCACCCCTGGCCCTTGGGTGGCTGGGGGGGGGACCCCTTGATTGAAGGGGTCCCCACTCCCCCAGGGTACCCCGGCCAGGGGTGACTAGTTGGATATTTGATGCCACGGCCGCAGGGCACGGCATAAAAGTGACCCCCGGCTGTGGCATTATCTGTCCAGCTAGTGGAGCCCGATGCTGGTGTTAAAAATACGGGGGACCCCTACTCTTTTTGTCCCCCGTATTTTTGGCACCAGCACCAGGCGCAGAGCCCGGTGCTGGTTTTAAAAATACGGGGGAACCCCTGTCAATTTCCCCCCCGCATTTTTAGAACCAGGACCAGCTCGAAGAGCCCGAGGCTGGTTATGCTTTGGAGGGGGGACCCCACGCCATTTTTTTTTATGATTTCACCGTTCCAGCATAAAAAAAAAATAATATTTTAAAAAATATATAAATAATATTTGTGCCTCCAAAAAAAAAAAAAAAAGTACCTAATCCCTTCTAATATAAATAGATCTGCTATTCCCCAAAAAAAAAACACAAAAAAAACATGTTTAAAATTTTTTTATTTGTTTTCACCCTCCAAAGTGTGGCGGATTGAAAATGACGAATTTGCTGTCTAAAAGCACTGCTGTCGAATTTCCAAACTTGAATTGAATATGCTTTGGTCGAATTGCAGCACTTATATCATTGCAGAAAAGTCGAATTTGCAAAAATTCGAATTTCAAAAAGTCGAATTTTGAAAGTCCGTTTTTTGGTCGGAAAGCACTGAATTGCATAGGCGATTTTTTTTTTGGGTCGAAAATGACCCGAAATTCGACAATTTCGGGAATTCGACCACAATTGCATATACCCCATAGTAGTGATGGGAGATTTTAACTATCCAGAGATAAACTGGAAAAACGATTCATGTGATACTGCTAGGGGCAATATGTTTTTAAACACACTTAATGATAACTACTTAGTCCAACTAATTGAGGAACCAACTAGGTACCAATGCAATCTTAGACCTGGTATTAACAAACAATGGGGATTTGGTATCAGGTATTATAGTAGGGGAACCCATAGGAAACAGCGACCACAATATGGTCACATTCAATATCAGTTTCCATAAACAGCCCTATACTGGCTCAACTAGGACTCTAAACTTTAGCAAAGCAAATTTTGAAAAGATGAGGGTATTTTTCAGGGATATTGAATGGGAAGGTTTGTTTTTAGGAAAAAATACTACGGAGAAATGGGAGGTACTAAAATTCCTGCTAGCTAAAAATACACTCAAATTTATTCCTATGAGTAGCAAAAAAAGGAATAAAAATCATAAACCGATGTGGCTTAACAAAAAGATTAAGGAACTTATGGGCAAGAAAAGGCGAGCATTTAAAAAATACAAATCTGACGGGGAAGCAGAGTCATTTCAGCACTATAAGGAATGTAACAAAATTTGCAAAAAGGAAATAAGAGCGGCTAAAGTAGAAACTGAAAAACTAGTAGCAAAGGAAAGCAAAGCGAATCCCAAAAAAATCTTTAAATACATTAATAGCAAGAGATTAAAGAAGGAGAGTATAGGCCCTTTAAAAGACAAGTTGGGAGTCTTAAGCAAAAATGATAATGACATAGCGGACACACTAAATGAGTTTTTTTCAACAGTATTCACTAGAGAGGACCCATTTCAGGGACTGACACACAATCTCAATAATGAGACTATCCCACTGATAGGTACTTATTTAAGCGAGGAAGTAGTCTGTGACCGATTAAAACATTTATAGATTAATAAATCACCAGGGCCCGATGGTATTCACCCAAGGGTTCTAATAGAGCTTCACTCTGAACTGGCAAAACCGCTTTGATCTTTAAGGATTCAGTTATATCAGGTATGGTTCCCAAAGACTGGCGTATAGCGGAAGTAGTGCCTATATTCAAAAAGGGAAGTAAAGCTGAACCAGGTAATTATAGACCAGTTAGTCTTACATCTATAGTGGGGAAAGTATTGGAAGGTATTCTAAGAGATAGTATTCAGAAGTTCCTTGAAGTCAATAAGGTCATTAAAAGGAATCAACATGGGTTTATGAAGGACAGATCCTGTCAAACCAACTTACTTGGCTTTTATGAAACAGTAAGCGCAAACCTAGATCAGGGTAAAGACGTGGATGTAATCTTTTTAGACTTTGCCAAAGCGTTCGATACTGTACCACACATGAGACTTATCTACAAGCTACAAGAATCAGGGCTAGGAAGCACAATATGCACTTGAGTCAAAAACTGGTTAGATAATAGGGAGCAGCGCGTTGTGGTTAATGAATCTTTTTCAACTTGGACAGAAATGCTAAGTGGTGTGCCGCAAGGCTCAGTATTAGGACCGCTATTGTTCAATATTTTCATTAACGACCTAACAGAAGGTCTAGAGAGCATGGTGTCAATTTTTGCAGATGATACCAAATTGTGTAAGGCTATAAATACATAGGAGGATGCTGAGTCTCTTCAGAACGACTTAGTTAAATTAGAAGCATGGGCAGCCAAATGGAGAATGCGCTTCAACACAGACAAGTATAAGGTAATGCACTGTGGTAACAAGAACAAAAATTACACCTACCTACTAAATGGGGTAAAATTAGGGGATTCTGTACTGGAAAAGGACTTGGGTGTCCTCATAGATAGCAAGCTAAGCAGTAGTACCCAAAGTAGGACTGCAGCAAAGAAGGCTAATAAGATATTAGCATCCATAAAACGGGGTATTGATGCTAGGGACGAGAGTATTATACTCCCGTTATATAAATCACTAGTGAGGCCCCATCTTGAATACTGTGTACAATTCTGGGCACCGTACTACAAAAAGGATATCCTGGAGCTTCAAAAGGTACAGAGGAGGGCGACCAAACTAATTAAGGGCATGGAGACGATGGAATACAAGGAAAGGCTTGAAAGACTAGGCATGTTTACATTGGAAAAGCGGAGACTAAGAGGGGATATGATCAACATCTACAAATATATAAGGGGACAATACACAGAGCTTGCGCGGGACCTGTTTTTGGTTAGATCAACACAGAGGACTCGTGGACACTCGCTCAGGTTAGAGGAGAGGAGATTCCGCACAATAAGGCGTAAAGGCTTTTTCACGGTAAGGACAATACGTGTTTGGAATTCCCTGCCTGAGGGAGTTGTAATGGCGGAATCTGTCAACACCTTTAAGAATGGGTTAGATAAATTCCTAATGGATAAGGATATTCAGGGGTATGGTGCATAGTCATGCATTATAGTTACTATAAATAGGGATAAAATGCAACGGCTGACAGCAGCATCAGTCAGAAATTTTAGTCAAATCATCATGCATAGGAGACCACAAATAGGTTGAACTCGATGGACAATTGTCTTTTTTCAACCTCAGATACTATGTTACTATGTTACTATATATATATATATTAGTGATGAGCGGGTTCGGTTTCTCGGAAACCGAACCCCCCCGAACTTCACCCTTTTTACACGGGTCCGAGCCATACTCGGATTCTCCCGTATGGCTCGGTTATCCCGAGCGCGCCCGAACGTCATCATCCCGCTGTCGGATTCTCGCGAGATTCGGATTCTATATAAGCAGCCGCGCGTCGCCGCCATTTTCACTCGTGCATTGGAAATGTTAGAGAGAGGACGTGGCTGGCGTCCTCTCCATTATTGTTGAACTTGATTGTGCATTATTGCTTAATTGTGGGGAGGGCTGGGGAGCAGCTGTTTAATATAGGAGGAGTACAGTGCAGAGTTTTGATGATCAGTGACCACCAGTTATCCGTTCTCTGCCTGAAAAAAAACGCTCCATATCTGTGCTCAGTGTGCTGCATATATCTGTGCTCACACTGCTTAATTGTGGGGACTGGGGAGCAGCTGTATTATATAGCAGGAGTACAGTGCAGAGTTTTGCTGACAGTGACCACCAGTATACGTTGTCTGCCTGAAAAACACTCCATATCTGTGCTCAGTGTGCTGCTTTATTGTGGGGACTGGGGACCACCAGTTTGCTGACACAGTGACCACCAGTATACTATATATAGCAGTACGGTAAGGAAGGCCACTGCTCTACCTACCTCTGTGTCGTCAAGTATACTATCCATCCATCCCTGTGGTGCATTTCAGTTGTGCGCAGTATATATAGTAGTAGGCCATTGCTATTGATACTGGCATATAATTCCACACATTAAAAAATGGAGAACAAAAATGTGGAGGTTAAAATAGGGAAAGATCAAGATCCACTTCCACCTCGTGCTGAAGCTGCTGCCACTAGTCATGGCCGAGATGATTAAATGCCATCAACGTCGTCTGCCAAGGCCGATGCCCAATGTCATAGTAGAGAGCATGTAAAATCCAAAAAACAAAAGTTCAGTAAAATGACCCAAAAATCAAAATTGAAAGCATCTGATGAGAAGCGTAAACTTGCCAATATGCCATTTACGACACGGAGTGGCAAGGAACGGCTGAGGCCCTGGCCTATGTTCATGGCTAGTGGTTCAGATTCACATGAGGATGGAAGCACTCATCCTCTCACTAGAAAAATGAAAAGACTTAAGCTGGCAAAAGCACAGCAAAGAACTGTGCGTTCTTCTAAATCACAAATCCCCAAGGAGAGTCCAATTGTGTCGGTTGCGATGCCTGACCTTCCCAACACTGGACGGGAAGAGCTTGCGCCTTCCACCATTTGCACGCCCCCTGCAAGTGCTGGAAGGAGCACCCGCAGTCCAGTTCCTGATAGTCAAATTGAAGATGTCACTGTTGAAGTACACCAGGATGAGGATATGGGTGTTGCTGGCGTTGGGGAGGAAATTGACAAGGAGGATTCTGATGGTGAGGTGGTTTGTTTAAGTCAGGCACCCGGGGAGACACCTGTTGTCCGTGGGACGAATATGGCCATTGACATGCCTGGTCAAAATACAAAAAAAAATCACCTCTTCGGTGTGGAATTATTTCAACACAAATGCGGACAACAGGTGTCAAGCCGTGTGTTGCCTTTGTCAAGCTGTAATAAGTAGGGGTAAGGACATTAACCACCTCGGAACATCCTCCCTTATACGTCACCTGCAGCGCATTCATCATAAGTCAGTGACAAGTTCAAAAACTTTGGGTGACAGCGGAAAAAGTCCACTGACCACTAAATTCCTTCCTCTTGTAACCAAGCTCCTGCAAACCACACCACCAACTCCCTCAGTGTCAATTTCCTCCTTACCCAGGAAAGCCAATAGTTCTGCAGGCCATGTCACTGGCAAGTCTGACGAGTCCTCTCCTGCCTGGGATTCCTCCGATGCATCCTTGAGTGTAACGCCTACTGCTGCTGGCGCTGCTGTTGTAGCTGCTGGGAGTCGATCGTCATCCCAGAGGGGAAGTCGGAAGACCACTTGTACTACTTCCAGTAAGCAATTGACTGTCCAACAGTCCTTTGCGAGGAAGATGAAATATCACAGCAGTCATCCTGCTGCAAAGCAGATAACTAAGGCCTTGGCAGCCTGGGCGGTGAGAAACGTGGTTCCGGTATCCACCGTTAATTCAGAGGCAACTAGAGACTTGATTGAGGTACTGTGTCCCCAGTACCAAATACCATCTAGGTTCCATTTCTCTAGGCAGGCGATACTGAAAATGTACACAGACCTCAGAAAAAGAGTCACCAGTGTCCTAAAAAATGCAGTTGTACCCAATGTCCACTTAAACACGGACAAGTGGAGCAGGGCAGACTCAGGACTATATGACTGTGACAGCCCACTGGGTAGATGTATTGCCTCCCGCAGCAAGAACAGCAGCAGCGGCACCAGTAGCAGCATCTCGCAAACGCCAACTCGTTCCTAGGCAGGCTACGCTTTGTATCACCGCTTTCCAGAAGAGGCACACAGCTGACAACCTCTTACGGAAACTGAGGAAGATCATCGCAGAATGGCTTACCCCAATTGGACTCTCCTGGGGATTTGTGACATCGGACAATGCCAGCAATATTGTGCGTGCATTACATCTGGGCAAATTCCAGCACGTCCCATGTTTTGCACATACATTGAATTTGGTGGTGCAGAATTATTTAAAAAACGACAGGGGCGTGCAAGAGATGCTGTCGGTGGCCCGAAGAATTGCGGGCCACTTTCGGCATTCAGCCACCGCGTACAGAAGACTGGAGCACCACCAAACAGTCCTGAACCTGCCCTGCCACCATCTGAAGCAAGAGGTGGTAACGAGGTGGAATTCAACCCTCTATATGCTTCAGAGGATGGAGGAGCAGCAAAAGGCCATTCAAGCCTATACATCTGGCCACGATATAGGCAAAGGAGGGGGAATGCACCTGACTCAAGCGCATTGGAGAATGAGTTCAACGTTGTGCAAGGTTCTGCAACCCTTTGAACTTGCCACACGTGAAGTCAGTTCAGACACTGCCAGCCTGAGTCAGGTCATTCCCCTCATCAGGCTTTTGCAGAAGAAGCTGGAGACATTGAAGGAGGAGCTAAAACAGAGCGATTCCGCTAGGCATGTGGATGGAGCCCTTAATTCGCTTAACCAGGATTCACGGGTGGTCAATCTGTTGAAATCAGAGCACTACATTTTGGCCACCGTGCTCGATCCTAGATTTAAAACCTACGTTGTATCTCTCTTTCCGGCAGACACAAGTCTGCAGAGGTTCAAAGACCTGCTGGTGAGAAAATTGTCAAGTCAAGCGGAACGTGACCCGTCAACATCTCCTCCTTCACATTCTCCCGCAACTGGGGGTGCGAGGAAAAGGCTAAGAACTCCGAGCCCACCCGCTGGTGGTGATGCAGGGTAGTCTGGAGCAAGTGCTGACATCTGGTCCGGACTGAAGGACCTGCCAACGATTACTGACATGTCGTCTACTGTCACTTCATATGATTCTGTCACCATTGAAAGAATGGTGGAGGATTATATGAGTGACCGCATCCAAGTAGGCACGTCAGACAGTCCGTACGTATACTGGCAGGAAAAAGAGGCAATTTGGAGGCCCTTGCACAAACTGGCTTTATTCTACCTAAGTTACCCTCCCTCCAGTGTGTACTCCGAAAGAGTGTTTAGTGCAGCCGCTCACCTTGTCAGTAATCGGCGTACGAGGTTACTTCCAGAAAATGTGGAGAAGATGATGTTCATCAAAATTAATTATAATCAATTCCTCCGTGGAGACATTCACCAGCAGCAATTGCCTCCACAAAGTACACAGGGACCTGAGATGGTGGATTCCAGTGGGGACGAATTAATAATCTGTGAGGAGGGGGATGTACACAGTGAAAGGGGTGAGGAATCGGAGGATGATGATGAGGTGGACATCTTGCCTCTGTAGAGCCAGTTTGTGCAAGGAGAGATTGATTGCTTCTTTTTTTGGTGGGGGCCCAAACCAACCAGTCATTTCAGTCACAGTCATGTGGCAGACTCTGTCGCTGAAATGATGGGTTCGTTAAAGTGTGCATGTCCTGTTTATACAACATAAGGGTGGGTGGGAGGGCCCAAGGACAATTCCATCTTGCACCTCTTTTTTCTTTAATTTTTCTTTGCATCATGTGCTGTTTGGGGACAATTTTTTTGAAGTGCCATCCTGCCTGACACTGCAGTGCCACTCCTAGATGGGCCAGGTGTTTGTGTCGGCCACTTGTGTCGCTTAGCTTAGTCACACAGCGACCTTGGTGCGCCTCTTTTTTTCTTTGCATCATGTGCTGTTTGGGGACAATTTTTTTGAAGTGCCATCTTGCTTGACACTGCAGTGCCACTCCTAGATGGGCCAGGTGTTTGTGTCGGCCACTTGTGTCGCTTAGCTTAGCCATCCAGCGACCTCGGTGCAAATTTTAGGACTAAAAATAATATTGTGAGGTGTGAGGTGTTCAGAATAGACTGGAAATGAGTGGAAATTATGGTTATTGAGGTTAATAATACTATTGGATCAAAATGACCCCCAAATTCTATGATTTAAGCTGTTTTTTAGGGTTTTTTGTAAAAAAACACCCGAATCCAAAACACACCCGAATCCGACAAAAAATTTTCGGTGAGGTTTTGCCAAAACGCGTCCGAATCCAAAACACGGCCGCGGAACCGAATCCAAAACCAAAACACAAAACCCGAAAAATGTCCGGTGCACATCACTAAAATATATATTTGCCGTATTTTGGAATAATCGCATACCATAATGAGATTTCTCTGACGTCCTAGTGGATGCTGGGCACTCCGATAGGACCATGGGGAATAGCGGGCTCCGAAGGAGGCTGGGCACTCTAGAAAGATTTATGACTACCTGGTGTGCACTGGCTCCTCCCACTATGACCCTCCTCCAAGCCTCAGTTAGATCTTGTGCCCGGCCGAGGTTGGATGCACACTAGGGGCTCTCCTGAGCCTCTAGAAAGAAAGTATAGAATTAGGTTTTTTATTTTCAGTGAGACCTGCTGGCAACAGGCTCACTGCAGCGAGGGACTAAGGGGAGAAGAAGCGAACTCGCCTGCTTGCAGCCGGATTGGTCTTCTTAGGCTACTGGACACCATTAGCTCCAGAGGGATCGACCGCAGGCCCAGTCCTTGGTGTTCGGTCCCGGAGCCGCGCCGCCGTCCCCCTTACAGAGCCAGAAGAAGAGGTCCGGAAAATCGGCGGCAGAAGACATCAGTCTTCACCAAGGTAGCGCACAGCACTGCAGCTGTGCGCCATTGCTCCTCATGCACACTTCACACTCCGGTCACTGAGGGTGCAGGGCGCTTGGGGGGGGGGCCCTGAGCAGCAATAAAAACACCTTGGCTGGCAAAAATACCACAATATATAGCCCCAGAGGCTATATATGTGGTAAATACCCCTGCCAGAATCCAGAAAAAAGCGGGAGAATAGGCCGCGGAAAAGGGGCGGAGCTATCTCCCTCAGACACACTGGCGCCATTTTCTCTTCACAGTGCAGCTGGAAGAAAGCTCCCCAGGCTCTCCCCTGTAGTTTTCAGGCTCAAAGGGTTAAAAAGAGAGGGGGGGCACTAAATTTAGGCGCAATATTGTATATACAAGCAGCTATTGGGGAAAATTCACTCAGTTATAGTGTTAATCCCCACATTATATAGCGCTCTGGTGTGTGCTGGCATACTCTCTCTCTGTCTCCCCAAAGGGCTTTGTGGGGTCCTGTCCTCAGTCAGAGCATTCCCTGTGTGTGTGCGGTGTGTCGGTACAGCTGTGTCGACATGTTTGAGGAGGAGGCTTATATAGTGACGGAGCAGATGCCGATAAATGTGATGTCGCCCCCTGTGGGGCCGACACCAGAGTGGATGGTTAGGTGAAAGGTATTAACCGACAGTGTCAACTCCTTACATAAAAGGGTGGATGACGTAACAGCTGTGGGACAGCCGGCTTCTCAGCCCGCGCCTGCCCAGGCGTCTCAAAGGCCATCAGGGGCTCAAAAACGCCCGCTCATTCAGATGGCAGACACAGATGTCGACACGGAGTCTGATTCCAGTGTCGACAAGGTTGAGACATATACACAATCCACTAGGAACATCCGTGACTTGATCCCGGCAATAAAAAATGTGTTACACATTTCTGACATTAACCTCTAAAAATGGGTTTTTATGTTTGGGGAGAAAAAGCAGGCAGTGTTTTGTTCCCCCATCAGATGAATGAATGAGGTGTGTGAGAAGCGTGGGTTCCCCCTGATAAGAAACTGGTAATTTCAAAAAAGTTACTGATGGCGTACCTTTTCCCGCCAGAGGATAAGTTACGCTGGGAGATATCCCCTAGGGTGGATAAGGCGCTCATACGGTTGTCAAAAAGGTGGCACTGCCGTTTTAGGAACGGCCACTTTGAAGGTACCTGTTGATAAAAAGCAGGAGGCTATCCTGAAGTCTGTTTTTACACACTCAGGTACTAGACTGAAACCTGCAGAGCGTGCTGCTGCAGCGTGGTCGGTGACCCTGTCAAACATACTAGTTTGCTAACATGAGAACATATTAAAGACGTCGTCTTATATATGAGGGATGCACAGAGGGATATTTTGCCGGCTGGCATCCAAAATGAATGTAATGTCCATTCTGTCAGGAGGGTATTAGAGACCTGTCACTGGACAGGTGATGCTGACTTTAAAAGGCGCATAGAGATTCTGCCTTATAAGGGTGAGGAATTATTTGGGGATGGTCACTGGGACCTCGTATCCGCAGCAACAGCTGGGAAGAAATATTTTTACCTCAGTTTTCCTCACAGACTAAGAAAGCACTGTATTATCAGGTACAGTCCTTTCGGCTTCAGAAAAGCAAGCGGGTCAAAGGCGCTTCTTTTCTGTACAGAGACAAGGGGAGAGGGAAAAAGCTGCACCAGTCAGCCTGTTCCCAGAATCATAATTCTTCTCTCGCTTCCTCTGAGTCCACAGCATGACGCGGGGGCTCCTCAGGTGTAGCCAGGTACGGTGGGGGGCCGTCTCAAAAATTTCAGCGATCAGTGGGCTCGCTCACAGGTGGATCCCTGTTTCATTCAAGTAGTATTTCAAGGGTACAAGCTGGAATTCGAGAGGTCTTCCCCCCGCCGTTTCCTCAAATATGCCTTGCCGACAACTCCCTCAGGCAGGGAGGCTGTGCTAGAGGCAATTAATAAGCTGTATTCCCATCAGGTAATACTTAAGGTGACCCTACTTCAACAAGGACGGGGTTACTATTCCACACGGTTTGGGGTACCGAAACCGCATGGTTCGGTGTGACCCTTTTTTATATTTAAAATCCTTGAACACATACATAAAAAAATTCAAGTTCAAGATGGAATCGCCCAGGGCGGTTATTGCAAGCCTGGACGAGGGGATTACATGGTATCCCGGGACATCAAGGATGCTTACCTGCATGTCCCCATTTACTATCCTCGCCAGGAGTACCTCAGATTTGTGGTACAGGATTACCGTTACCAAGTCCAGACTCTGCCGTTTGGACTGTACATGGCACCGAGGGTGTTACCAAGGTAATGGCCAGAATGATCATACTCCTTCGAAAACGGGGAGTTTTTAATGATCCCGTACTTGGACAATCTCCTTATAAGGGCGAGGTCCAAGGAGCAGTTGCTAGTCGGGGTAGCACTATTTTGGAAAGTGCTACAACAGCACGGTTGGATTCTAAACAGTCCAAAGACACAGCTGTTTCCTACGACACGTCTACTGTTCCTGGGGATGGTTCTGGACATAGACCAGAAATAAGTGTTTCTCCCGGAGGAGAAAGCCATGGAGCTGTCATCTCTAGTCAGCGACCTCCTGAAGCCAAAACAGTTATCGGTGCATCATTGCACGTGAGTCCTGGGAAAAATGATAGCTTCCTACGAAGCAATCCCATTCGGCAGGTTCCATGCAAGAACTTTTCAGGGGGACCTGTTAGACAAGTGGTCCGGATCACATCTTCAGATGCATCGGCTGATAACCCTGTCTCCAAGGACCAGGGTATCTCTACTGTAGTGGCTGCAGAGTGCCCATCTTCAAGAGGGCCGCAGGTTCGACATACAGGACTAGGTCCTAGTGACCATGGATGCCAGCCTTTTGAGGCTGGGGGGCAGTCACACAGGGAAGAAGCTTCCAGGGACTTTGGTCAAGTCAGGTGACTTCCCTACATAAATATTCTGGAACTGAGGGCCATTTACAATGCCCTGAGTCAGGCAAGGCCTCTGCTTCAAAAGGCCGGTCCTGATCCAATCAGACAACATCACGGCAGTCGCCCATGTAAACCAACAGGGCGGCACAAGAAGCAGGATGGCGATGGCAGAAGCCACAAGGATTCTCCGATGGGCGGAAAATCATGTGTTAGCACTGTCAGCAGTGTTCATTCTCGGAGTGGACAACTGGGAAGCAGATCTTCTCAGCAGACACGACTTCCACCCGAGAGAGTGGGGACTTCATCCAGAAGTCTTCCAAAGGATTGTACACCATTGGGAAAGGCCACAGGTGGACATGAAGGCGTCCCGCCTCAACAAAAAGCTATAAAAGATATTGCGCCAGGTCAAGGGACCTTCAGGAGATAGCTGTGGACGCTCTGGTAACACCGTGGGTGTACCAGTCGGTTTATGTGTTCCCCCCTCTGCCTCTCATACCAAAGGTACTGAGAATAATAAGAAGGCGAGGAGTAAGAACGATACTCGTGGTTCCGGATTGGCCAAGAAGAGCCTGGTACCCAGAACTTCAAGAAATTATATCAGAGGACCCATGGCCTCTGCCGCTCAGACAGGACCTGCTGCAGCAGGGGCCCTGTCTGTTCCAAGACTTACCGCGGCTACGTTTTGATGGCATGACGGTTGAACGCCGGATCCTAAAGGAAAAGGGCATTCCGGAGGAAGTCATTCCTACGCTGATTCAAGCCAGGAAAGATGTAACTGCAAAACATTATCACCGCATATGGCGGAAATATGTTGCTTGGTGTGAGGCCACAAAAGGCCCCAACAGAGGAATTTCAACTAGGTCGATTTCTGCATTTCCTACAAGCAGGAGTGTCTATGGGCCTAAAATTAGGCTCCATTAAGATACAGATCTCGGCTCTGTCGATTTTCTTCCAGAAAGAATTAACTTCAGTACCTGAAGTTCAGACATTGTAAAAGGAGTGCTGCATATTCAGCCCCCGGTTGTGCCTCCAGTGGCACCTTGGGATCTCAACGTGGTGTTGAGTTTCCTAAAATCACATTGGTTTGAACCACTAAAAACCGTGGATCTAAAATATCTCACGCGAAAAGTGGTCATGTTATTGACCTTGGCTTCGGCCAGGTGTGTATCAGAATTGGCGGCTTTGTCTTTGAAGTGCCATCCTGCCTGACACTGCAGTGCCACTCCTAGATGGGCCAGGTGTTTGTGTCGGCCACTTGTGTCGCTTAGCTTAGTCACACAGCGACCTTGGTGCGCCTCTTTTTTTCTTTGCATCATGTGCTGTTTGGGGACAATTTTTTTGAAGTGCCATCTTGCTTGACACTGCAGTGCCACTCCTAGATGGGCCAGGTGTTTGTGTCGGCCACTTGTGTCGCTTAGCTTAGCCATCCAGTGACCTCGGTGCAAATTTTAGGACTAAAAATAATATTGTGAGGTGTGAGGTGTTCAGAATAGACTGGAAATGAGTGGAAATTATGGTTATTGAGGTTAATAATACTATTGGATCAAAATGACCCCCAAATTCTATGATTTAAGCTGTTTTTTAGGGTTTTTTGTAAAAAAACACCCGAATCCAAAACACACCCGAATCCGACAAAAAATTTTCGGTGAGGTTTTGCCAAAACGCGTCCGAATCCAAAACACGGCCGCGGAACCGAATCCAAAACCAAAACACAAAACCCGAAAAATGTCCGGTGCACATCACTAAAATATATATTTGCCGTATTTTGGAATAATCGCATACCATAATGAGATTTCTCTGACGTCCTAGTGGATGCTGGGCACTCCGATAGGACCATGGGGAATAGCGGGCTCCGAAGGAGGCTGGGCACTCTAGAAAGATTTATGACTACCTGGTGTGCACTGGCTCCTCCCACTATGACCCTCCTCCAAGCCTCAGTTAGATCTTGTGCCCGGCCGAGGTTGGATGCACACTAGGGGCTCTCCTGAGCCTCTAGAAAGAAAGTATAGAATTAGGTTTTTTATTTTCAGTGAGACCTGCTGGCAACAGGCTCACTGCAGCGAGGGACTAAGGGGAGAAGAAGCGAACTCGCCTGCTTGCAGCCGGATTGGTCTTCTTAGGCTACTGGACACCATTAGCTCCAGAGGGATCGACCGCAGGCCCAGTCCTTGGTGTTCGGTCCCGGAGCCGCGCCGCCGTCCCCCTTACAGAGCCAGAAGAAGAGGTCCGGAAAATCGGCGGCAGAAGACATCAGTCTTCACCAAGGTAGCGCACAGCACTGCAGCTGTGCGCCATTGCTCCTCATGCACACTTCACACTCCGGTCACTGAGGGTGCAGGGCGCTTGGGGGGGGCGCCCTGAGCAGCAATAAAAACACCTTGGCTGGCAAAAATACCACAATATATAGCCCCAGAGGCTATATATGTGGTAAATACCCCTGCCAGAATCCAGAAAAAAGCGGGAGAAAAGGCCGCGGAAAAGGGGCGGAGCTATCTCCCTCAGACACACTGGCGCCATTTTCTCTTCACAGTGCAGCTGGAAGAAAGCTCCCCAGGCTCTCCCCTGTAGTTTTCAGGCTCAAAGGGTTAAAAAGAGAGGGGGGGCACTAAATTTAGGCGCAATATTGTATATACAAGCAGCTATTGGGGAAAATTCACTCAGTTATAGTGTTAATCCCCACATTATATAGCGCTCTGGTGTGTGCTGGCATACTCTCTCTCTGTCTCCCCAAAGGGCTTTGTGGGGTCCTGTCCTCAGTCAGAGCATTCCCTGTGTGTGTGCGGTGTGTCGGTACAGCTGTGTCGACATGTTTGAGGAGGAGGCTTATATAGTGACGGAGCAGATGCCGATAAATGTGATGTCGCCCCCTGTGGGGCCGACACCAGAGTGGATGGTTAGGTGAAAGGTATTAACCGACAGTGTCAACTCCTTACATAAAAGGGTGGATGACGTAACAGCTGTGGGACAGCCGGCTTCTCAGCCCGCGCCTGCCCAGGCGTCTCAAAGGCCATCAGGGGCTCAAAAACGCCCGCTCATTCAGATGGCAGACACAGATGTCGACACGGAGTCTGATTCCAGTGTCGACAAGGTTGAGACATATACACAATCCACTAGGAACATCCGTGACTTGATCCCGGCAATAAAAAATGTGTTACACATTTCTGACATTAACCTCTAAAAATGGGTTTTTATGTTTGGGGAGAAAAAGCAGGCAGTGTTTTGTTCCCCCATCAGATGAATGAATGAGGTGTGTGAGAAGCGTGGGTTCCCCCTGATAAGAAACTGGTAATTTCAAAAAAGTTACTGATGGCGTACCTTTTCCCGCCAGAGGATAAGTTACGCTGGGAGATATCCCCTAGGGTGGATAAGGCGCTCACACGGTTGTCAAAAAGGTGGCACTGCCGTTTTAGGAACGGCCACTTTGAAGGTACCTGTTGATAAAAAGCAGGAGGCTATCCTGAAGTCTGTTTTTACACACTCAGGTACTAGACTGAAACCTGCAGAGCGTGCTGCTGCAGCGTGGTCGGTGACCCTGTCAAACATACTAGTTTGCTAACATGAGAACATATTAAAGACGTCGTCTTATATATGAGGGATGCACAGAGGGATATTTTGCCGGCTGGCATCCAAAATGAATGTAATGTCCATTCTGTCAGGAGGGTATTAGAGACCTGTCACTGGACAGGTGATGCTGACTTTAAAAGGCGCATAGAGATTCTGCCTTATAAGGGTGAGGAATTATTTGGGGATGGTCACTGGGACCTCGTATCCGCAGCAACAGCTGGGAAGAAATATTTTTACCTCAGTTTTCCTCACAGACTAAGAAAGCACTGTATTATCAGGTACAGTCCTTTCGGCTTCAGAAAAGCAAGCGGGTCAAAGGCGCTTCTTTTCTGTACAGAGACAAGGGGAGAGGGAAAAAGCTGCACCAGTCAGCCTGTTCCCAGAATCATAATTCTTCTCTCGCTTCCTCTGAGTCCACAGCATGACGCGGGGGCTCCTCAGGTGTAGCCAGGTACGGTGGGGGGCCGTCTCAAAAATTTCAGCGATCAGTGGGCTCGCTCACAGGTGGATCCCTGTTTCATTCAAGTAGTATTTCAAGGGTACAAGCTGGAATTCGAGAGGTCTTCCCCCCGCCGTTTCCTCAAATATGCCTTGCCGACAACTCCCTCAGGCAGGGAGGCTGTGCTAGAGGCAATTAATAAGCTGTATTCCCATCAGGTAATACTTAAGGTGACCCTACTTCAACAAGGACGGGGTTACTATTCCACACGGTTTGGGGTACCGAAACCGCATGGTTCGGTGTGACCCTTTTTTATATTTAAAATCCTTGAACACATACATAAAAAAATTCAAGTTCAAGATGGAATCGCCCAGGGCGGTTATTGCAAGCCTGGACGAGGGGATTACATGGTATCCCGGGACATCAAGGATGCTTACCTGCATGTCCCCATTTACTATCCTCGCCAGGAGTACCTCAGATTTGTGGTACAGGATTACCGTTACCAAGTCCAGACTCTGCCGTTTGGACTGTACATGGCACCGAGGGTGTTACCAAGGTAATGGCCAGAATGATCATACTCCTTCGAAAACGGGGAGTTTTTAATGATCCCGTACTTGGACAATCTCCTTATAAGGGCGAGGTCCAAGGAGCAGTTGCTAGTCGGGGTAGCACTATTTTGGAAAGTGCTACAACAGCACGGTTGGATTCTAAACAGTCCAAAGACACAGCTGTTTCCTACGACACGTCTACTGTTCCTGGGGATGGTTCTGGACATAGACCAGAAATAAGTGTTTCTCCCGGAGGAGAAAGCCATGGAGCTGTCATCTCTAGTCAGCGACCTCCTGAAGCCAAAACAGTTATCGGTGCATCATTGCACGCGAGTCCTGGGAAAAATGATAGCTTCCTACGAAGCAATCCCATTCGGCAGGTTCCATGCAAGAACTTTTCAGGGGGACCTGTTAGACAAGTGGTCCGGATCACATCTTCAGATGCATCGGCTGATAACCCTGTCTCCAAGGACCAGGGTATCTCTACTGTAGTGGCTGCAGAGTGCCCATCTTCAAGAGGGCCGCAGGTTCGACATACAGGACTAGGTCCTAGTGACCATGGATGCCAGCCTTTTGAGGCTGGGGGGCAGTCACACAGGGAAGAAGCTTCCAGGGACTTTGGTCAAGTCAGGTGACTTCCCTACATAAATATTCTGGAACTGAGGGCCATTTACAATGCCCTGAGTCAGGCAAGGCCTCTGCTTCAAAAGGCCGGTCCTGATCCAATCAGACAACATCACGGCAGTCGCCCATGTAAACCAACAGGGCGGCACAAGAAGCAGGATGGCGATGGCAGAAGCCACAAGGATTCTCCGATGGGCGGAAAATCATGTGTTAGCACTGTCAGCAGTGTTCATTCTCGGAGTGGACAACTGGGAAGCAGATCTTCTCAGCAGACACGACTTCCACCCGAGAGAGTGGGGACTTCATCCAGAAGTCTTCCAAAGGATTGTACACCATTGGGAAAGGCCACAGGTGGACATGAAGGCGTCCCGCCTCAACAAAAAGCTATAAAAGATATTGCGCCAGGTCAAGGGACCTTCAGGAGATAGCTGTGGACGCTCTGGTAACACCGTGGGTGTACCAGTCGGTTTATGTGTTCCCCCCTCTGCCTCTCATACCAAAGGTACTGAGAATAATACGAAGGCGAGGAGTAAGAACGATACTCGTGGTTCCGGATTGGCCAAGAAGAGCCTGGTACCCAGAACTTCAAGAAATTATATCAGAGGACCCATGGCCTCTGCCGCTCAGACAGGACCTGCTGCAGCAGGGGCCCTGTCTGTTCCAAGACTTACCGCGGCTACGTTTTGATGGCATGACGGTTGAACGCCGGATCCTAAAGGAAAAGGGCATTCCGGAGGAAGTCATTCCTACGCTGATTCAAGCCAGGAAAGATGTAACTGCAAAACATTATCACCGCATATGGCGGAAATATGTTGCTTGGTGTGAGGCCACAAAAGGCCCCAACAGAGGAATTTCAACTAGGTCGATTTCTGCATTTCCTACAAGCAGGAGTGTCTATGGGCCTAAAATTAGGCTCCATTAAGATACAGATCTCGGCTCTGTCGATTTTCTTCCAGAAAGAATTAACTTCAGTACCTGAAGTTCAGACATTGTAAAAGGAGTGCTGCATATTCAGCCCCCGGTTGTGCCTCCAGTGGCACCTTGGGATCTCAACGTGGTGTTGAGTTTCCTAAAATCACATTGGTTTGAACCACTAAAAACCGTGGATCTAAAATATCTCACGCGAAAAGTGGTCATGTTATTGACCTTGGCTTCGGCCAGGTGTGTATCAGAATTGGCGGCTTTGTCTTTGAAGTGCCATCCTGCCTGACACTGCAGTGCCACTCCTAGATGGGCCAGGTGTTTGTGTCGGCCACTTGTGTCGCTTAGCTTAGTCACACAGCGACCTTGGTGCGCCTCTTTTTTTCTTTGCATCATGTGCTGTTTGGGGACAATTTTTTTGAAGTGCCATCTTGCTTGACACTGCAGTGCCACTCCTAGATGGGCCAGGTGTTTGTGTCGGCCACTTGTGTCGCTTAGCTTAGCCATCCAGTGACCTCGGTGCAAATTTTAGGACTAAAAATAATATTGTGAGGTGTGAGGTGTTCAGAATAGACTGGAAATGAGTGGAAATTATGGTTATTGAGGTTAATAATACTATTGGATCAAAATGACCCCCAAATTCTATGATTTAAGCTGTTTTTTAGGGTTTTTTGTAAAAAAACACCCGAATCCAAAACACACCCGAATCCGACAAAAAATTTTCGGTGAGGTTTTGCCAAAACGCGTCCGAATCCAAAACACGGCCGCGGAACCGAATCCAAAACCAAAACACAAAACCCGAAAAATGTCCGGTGCACATCACTAAAATATATATTTGCCGTATTTTGGAATAATCGCATACCATAATGAGATTTCTCTGACGTCCTAGTGGATGCTGGGCACTCCGATAGGACCATGGGGAATAGCGGGCTCCGAAGGAGGCTGGGCACTCTAGAAAGATTTATGACTACCTGGTGTGCACTGGCTCCTCCCACTATGACCCTCCTCCAAGCCTCAGTTAGATCTTGTGCCCGGCCGAGGTTGGATGCACACTAGGGGCTCTCCTGAGCCTCTAGAAAGAAAGTATAGAATTAGGTTTTTTATTTTCAGTGAGACCTGCTGGCAACAGGCTCACTGCAGCGAGGGACTAAGGGGAGAAGAAGCGAACTCGCCTGCTTGCAGCCGGATTGGTCTTCTTAGGCTACTGGACACCATTAGCTCCAGAGGGATCGACCGCAGGCCCAGTCCTTGGTGTTCGGTCCCGGAGCCGCGCCGCCGTCCCCCTTACAGAGCCAGAAGAAGAGGTCCGGAAAATCGGCGGCAGAAGACATCAGTCTTCACCAAGGTAGCGCACAGCACTGCAGCTGTGCGCCATTGCTCCTCATGCACACTTCACACTCCGGTCACTGAGGGTGCAGGGCGCTTGGGGGGGGCGCCCTGAGCAGCAATAAAAACACCTTGGCTGGCAAAAATACCACAATATATAGCCCCAGAGGCTATATATGTGGTAAATACCCCTGCCAGAATCCAGAAAAAAGCGGGAGAAAAGGCCGCGGAAAAGGGGCGGAGCTATCTCCCTCAGACACACTGGCGCCATTTTCTCTTCACAGTGCAGCTGGAAGAAAGCTCCCCAGGCTCTCCCCTGTAGTTTTCAGGCTCAAAGGGTTAAAAAGAGAGGGGGGGCACTAAATTTAGGCGCAATATTGTATATACAAGCAGCTATTGGGGAAAATTCACTCAGTTATAGTGTTAATCCCCACATTATATAGCGCTCTGGTGTGTGCTGGCATACTCTCTCTCTGTCTCCCCAAAGGGCTTTGTGGGGTCCTGTCCTCAGTCAGAGCATTCCCTGTGTGTGTGCGGTGTGTCGGTACAGCTGTGTCGACATGTTTGAGGAGGAGGCTTATATAGTGACGGAGCAGATGCCGATAAATGTGATGTCGCCCCCTGTGGGGCCGACACCAGAGTGGATGGTTAGGTGAAAGGTATTAACCGACAGTGTCAACTCCTTACATAAAAGGGTGGATGACGTAACAGCTGTGGGACAGCCGGCTTCTCAGCCCGCGCCTGCCCAGGCGTCTCAAAGGCCATCAGGGGCTCAAAAACGCCCGCTCATTCAGATGGCAGACACAGATGTCGACACGGAGTCTGATTCCAGTGTCGACAAGGTTGAGACATATACACAATCCACTAGGAACATCCGTGACTTGATCCCGGCAATAAAAAATGTGTTACACATTTCTGACATT
Organism: Pseudophryne corroboree; assembly: GCF_028390025.1. Classification (NCBI taxonomy): domain Eukaryota; kingdom Metazoa; phylum Chordata; class Amphibia; order Anura; family Myobatrachidae; genus Pseudophryne; species Pseudophryne corroboree. The sequence continues at coordinate 704,574,338 of NC_086445.1, forward strand.
AACCTCTAAAAATGGGTTTTTATGTTTGGGGAGAAAAAGCAGGCAGTGTTTTGTTCCCCCATCAGATGAATGAATGAGGTGTGTGAGAAGCGTGGGTTCCCCCTGATAAGAAACTGGTAATTTCAAAAAAGTTACTGATGGCGTACCTTTTCCCGCCAGAGGATAAGTTACGCTGGGAGATATCCCCTAGGGTGGATAAGGCGCTCACACGGTTGTCAAAAAGGTGGCACTGCCGTTTTAGGAACGGCCACTTTGAAGGTACCTGTTGATAAAAAGCAGGAGGCTATCCTGAAGTCTGTTTTTACACACTCAGGTACTAGACTGAAACCTGCAGAGCGTGCTGCTGCAGCGTGGTCGGTGACCCTGTCAAACATACTAGTTTGCTAACATGAGAACATATTAAAGACGTCGTCTTATATATGAGGGATGCACAGAGGGATATTTTGCCGGCTGGCATCCAAAATGAATGTAATGTCCATTCTGTCAGGAGGGTATTAGAGACCTGTCACTGGACAGGTGATGCTGACTTTAAAAGGCGCATAGAGATTCTGCCTTATAAGGGTGAGGAATTATTTGGGGATGGTCACTGGGACCTCGTATCCGCAGCAACAGCTGGGAAGAAATATTTTTACCTCAGTTTTCCTCACAGACTAAGAAAGCACTGTATTATCAGGTACAGTCCTTTCGGCTTCAGAAAAGCAAGCGGGTCAAAGGCGCTTCTTTTCTGTACAGAGACAAGGGGAGAGGGAAAAAGCTGCACCAGTCAGCCTGTTCCCAGAATCATAATTCTTCTCTCGCTTCCTCTGAGTCCACAGCATGACGCGGGGGCTCCTCAGGTGTAGCCAGGTACGGTGGGGGGCCGTCTCAAAAATTTCAGCGATCAGTGGGCTCGCTCACAGGTGGATCCCTGTTTCATTCAAGTAGTATTTCAAGGGTACAAGCTGGAATTCGAGAGGTCTTCCCCCCGCCGTTTCCTCAAATATGCCTTGCCGACAACTCCCTCAGGCAGGGAGGCTGTGCTAGAGGCAATTAATAAGCTGTATTCCCATCAGGTAATACTTAAGGTGACCCTACTTCAACAAGGACGGGGTTACTATTCCACACGGTTTGGGGTACCGAAACCGCATGGTTCGGTGTGACCCTTTTTTATATTTAAAATCCTTGAACACATACATAAAAAAATTCAAGTTCAAGATGGAATCGCCCAGGGCGGTTATTGCAAGCCTGGACGAGGGGATTACATGGTATCCCGGGACATCAAGGATGCTTACCTGCATGTCCCCATTTACTATCCTCGCCAGGAGTACCTCAGATTTGTGGTACAGGATTACCGTTACCAAGTCCAGACTCTGCCGTTTGGACTGTACATGGCACCGAGGGTGTTACCAAGGTAATGGCCAGAATGATCATACTCCTTCGAAAACGGGGAGTTTTTAATGATCCCGTACTTGGACAATCTCCTTATAAGGGCGAGGTCCAAGGAGCAGTTGCTAGTCGGGGTAGCACTATTTTGGAAAGTGCTACAACAGCACGGTTGGATTCTAAACAGTCCAAAGACACAGCTGTTTCCTACGACACGTCTACTGTTCCTGGGGATGGTTCTGGACATAGACCAGAAATAAGTGTTTCTCCCGGAGGAGAAAGCCATGGAGCTGTCATCTCTAGTCAGCGACCTCCTGAAGCCAAAACAGTTATCGGTGCATCATTGCACGCGAGTCCTGGGAAAAATGATAGCTTCCTACGAAGCAATCCCATTCGGCAGGTTCCATGCAAGAACTTTTCAGGGGGACCTGTTAGACAAGTGGTCCGGATCACATCTTCAGATGCATCGGCTGATAACCCTGTCTCCAAGGACCAGGGTATCTCTACTGTAGTGGCTGCAGAGTGCCCATCTTCAAGAGGGCCGCAGGTTCGACATACAGGACTAGGTCCTAGTGACCATGGATGCCAGCCTTTTGAGGCTGGGGGGCAGTCACACAGGGAAGAAGCTTCCAGGGACTTTGGTCAAGTCAGGTGACTTCCCTACATAAATATTCTGGAACTGAGGGCCATTTACAATGCCCTGAGTCAGGCAAGGCCTCTGCTTCAAAAGGCCGGTCCTGATCCAATCAGACAACATCACGGCAGTCGCCCATGTAAACCAACAGGGCGGCACAGGAAGCAGGATGGCGATGGCAGAAGCCACAAGGATTCTCCGATGGGCGGAAAATCATGTGTTAGCACTGTCAGCAGTGTTCATTCTCGGAGTGGACAACTGGGAAGCAGATCTTCTCAGCAGACACGACTTCCACCCGAGAGAGTGGGGACTTCATCCAGAAGTCTTCCAAAGGATTGTACACCATTGGGAAAGGCCACAGGTGGACATGAAGGCGTCCCGCCTCAACAAAAAGCTATAAAAGATATTGCGCCAGGTCAAGGGACCTTCAGGAGATAGCTGTGGACGCTCTGGTAACACCGTGGGTGTACCAGTCGGTTTATGTGTTCCCCCCTCTGCCTCTCATACCAAAGGTACTGAGAATAATACGAAGGCGAGGAGTAAGAACGATACTCGTGGTTCCGGATTGGCCAAGAAGAGCCTGGTACCCAGAACTTCAAGAAATTATATCAGAGGACCCATGGCCTCTGCCGCTCAGACAGGACCTGCTGCAGCAGGGGCCCTGTCTGTTCCAAGACTTACCGCGGCTACGTTTTGATGGCATGACGGTTGAACGCCGGATCCTAAAGGAAAAGGGCATTCCGGAGGAAGTCATTCCTACGCTGATTCAAGCCAGGAAAGATGTAACTGCAAAACATTATCACCGCATATGGCGGAAATATGTTGCTTGGTGTGAGGCCACAAAAGGCCCCAACAGAGGAATTTCAACTAGGTCGATTTCTGCATTTCCTACAAGCAGGAGTGTCTATGGGCCTAAAATTAGGCTCCATTAAGATACAGATCTCGGCTCTGTCGATTTTCTTCCAGAAAGAATTAACTTCAGTACCTGAAGTTCAGACATTGTAAAAGGAGTGCTGCATATTCAGCCCCCGGTTGTGCCTCCAGTGGCACCTTGGGATCTCAACGTGGTGTTGAGTTTCCTAAAATCACATTGGTTTGAACCACTAAAAACCGTGGATCTAAAATATCTCACGCGAAAAGTGGTCATGTTATTGACCTTGGCTTCGGCCAGGCGTGTATCAGAATTGGCGGCTTTGTCATATAAAAAAGTCCTTATCTGATTTTCCATATGGAGAGGGCAGAATTGAGGACTCGTCCCGTTTCTCCCTAAGGTGGTATCAGTTTTTCACTTGAACCAACCTATTGTGGTGCCTGCGGCTACTAGGGACTTGGAGGATTCCAAGTTACTGGACGTAGTCAGGGCCTTGAAAAATTATGTTTCCAGGACGGCTAGAGTCAAGAAAATTGACTCGCTATTTATCCTGTATGCACCCAACAGGCTGGGTGCTCCTGCTTCTAAGCAGACTATCGCTCGCTGGATCTGTGACACGATTCAGCAGGCGCATTCTGCGGCTGGACTGCCGCATCCTAAATCAGTGAAAGCCCATTCCACAGGGAAGGTGGGCTCATCTTGGGCGGCTGCCCGAGAGGTCTCGGCTTTACAACTTTGCCGAGCTGTTACTTGGTCAGGGGTAAACACGTTTGCAAAATTCTACAAATTTGATACCCTGGCTGAGGAGGACCTTGAGTTCTCTCATTCGGTGCTGCAGAGTCATCCGCACTCTCCCGCCCGTTTGGGAGCTTTGGTATAATCCCCATGGTCCTTTCGGAGTTCCCAGCATCCACTAGGACGTCAGAGAAAATAAGATTTTACTCACCGGTAAATCTATTTCTTGTAGTCCGTAGTGGATGCTGGGCGCCCATCCCAAGTGCGGATTGTCTGCAATACTTGTAAATAGTTATTGCTAACTAAAGGGTTATTGTTGAGCCATCTGTTGAGAGGCTCAGTTGTTTTCATACTGTCAAACTGGATATAGTATCACGAGTTGTACGGTGTGATTGGTGTGGCTGGTATGAGTCTTACCCGGGATTCAAAATCCTTCCTTATTATGTCAGCTCGTCCGGGCACAGTGTCCTAACTGAGGCTTGGAGGAGGGTCATAGTGGGAGGAGCCAGTGCACACCAGGTAGTCATAAATCTTTCTAGAGTGCCCAGCCTCCTTCGGAGCCCGCTATTCCCCATGGTCCTATCGGAGTGCCCAGCATCCACTACGGACTACGAGAAATAGATTTACCGGTGAGTAAAATCTTATTATCATGGCTATGGGACCTAAGTCTAAGCACAGAGTGCATTTATGTTTCATATACACTTCATACACACAGCCTGAAGGTCATTTTGGCCAATATTTTTAATAACTTTGTGCATTAAACAAATTCACACAATTCATTTATGGTTCATATACGGGATCCGGTCTGAAGATCGACAGTATCTAGGTCGACAACGTTTAGGTCGACCACTATAGGTCGACAGTCACTAGGTCGACATGGATGGAAGGTCGACATGTGCTAGGTCGACAGGTCTACAGGTCGACATGAGTTTTTTTTTATTTTATTTTTTTTTTACATTTTTTCATACTTAACGATCCACGTGGACTACGATTGGAATGGTAATCTGTGCTGAGCGAAGCGAAGGCACCATGCCCGAAGCATGGCGAGCGAAGCGAGCCATGCGAGGGGACGCGGTGCACTAATTTGGGATCCCGGTCACTCTACGAAGAAAACGACACAAAAAAAAAAAAAAATCCTCATGTCGACCTTCCTAGAAACCCTGTCGACCTTCCTAGAAACCCTGTCGACCTTCCATCCATGTCGACCTAGTGACTGTCGACCTATAGTGGTCGACCTAAACATTGTCGACCTAGATACTGTCGATTTGATGAACCACACCCTCATATACACCTTATACACACAGCCTGAAGGTCATTTAATACAATATTTTTAATAACTTTGTGTATTAAACAACTTTGTGTACATTAAGCCATCAAAAAACAAAGGTTTCACTATCTCAGTCTCACTCAAAAAATTCCGTATTTCGGAATATTTGGATATGGGATACGCAACCTGTATAAATGTGCATGAAACTATAGTATTTCGAATATATACCTCATATAATTTATTTTTAGCAGATGGTTGTTAAATTCATGCAGCGTTGACCAAATAATATTCTGGAACACAAAAATGACAAAAATAAATTAAGCAAGAGCTCCAAGACACTCAATGAGCAGAAGCAATGGCTTTGTCTTTAAGGAAGGAAGACCAGAGTCCACCAGACCCAGTGGATAAGTATTGATTGGGGAAGATGATGTAGCAACCATTACTGAGGAAGTGGAGTTGCATGAGTTGATTCAACCGCAACTCTGAAGGAGTCAAATGGGGTTGATAAATGAAGACCAATTTATGAATACAGTGCATCCAGAAAGTATTCACAGCGCTTCACTTTTTCCACATTTTGTTATGTTACAGCTTTATTCCAAAATTAAATAAATTAATTTTTTCCCTCAAAATACACACAATACCCCATAATGATAATACCCCATACCCCATAATAAATATACACAAAACCCCATAATGACAACATAAAAAAATCTCCAAAAAACTTTTTCATGTTGTCATTATGGGGTATTGTGTGTATTTATTATGTGGTATGGGGTATTATCATTATGGGGTATTGTGTGTATTTTGAGGGGGAAAATTAATTTATTTAATTTTGGAATAAAGCTGTAACATAACAAAATGTGGAAAAAGTGTAGCGCTGTGAATACTTTCCGGATGCACTGTTAAGTACAAAGATCTCTCTCTTATGGCCTAAGTTGATGAATAGGAATATACATGATCAATTTGTATGAAAGGACCATCATAAAATTATTGTTACTCAGAGAACAATAAAAGTAGGCACTTTTCATCTGTTTTGTCTGACAGTCTACTGCTTTTACTGCATGTTGTTTTTTCCTAAGCCCAAAGAAGTGGGATTTATGACATTAATGACTGGCAACATATTAGTGCAATAATTGAAAATGCATGATGGATCTCCTGAACACTTTACATTCAATGAAAACTGAATTGTTGCGGAAAGATGCCTGCAGAGAAACAAAGGCATAGACACAGGGGAATAGCCATAACATTGTGGGCCCCATAGAAACATTTTTAATGAGCCACATCCATTGCTTCTAGAGACAGATGCCTCTCTTCACAGCAGTTGTTCCTTTTATGGGGGGTATCCAATTAACCCTGATGCCGTTCAGGCAGATAAGAACGGCCGGCTATCGCGATTAATGACCGATGGTCATTATCGCTGTATCCAATTAGAGGCCATTTTGATTGATCAAAGTTGGACCCACGATCGCACAAAAACACATGGGATTGGGGATAAGTCCCCGATCTCATGTGTTATCGCGGCTCAGGCACCCGAAGTATAATCGCAGATAAGTACCGGTTATCAGTGGCAGGAGCATGCCGCATCTGGGATAATAGGATGGCCCCTAGTGATACAATTACTCGCGGTCATACCCTATATGGCAACTTTATTGCCCCTGTGTAATAGACCAAGTCCCATAACAAACCTGTTAAAATAACAGTTTAAACCATTTTTATTATAATTAATTTATTAAATATAAAATTATTTATTAAGTCTTGATTGGCCAGTGGGGGTAGAAAAAAATGTAAGAAAAAAAAAAAGAAACAAACTTGATGCATTTGAACACTGCCTGATGCTAACTGATAAAAGCAGGGAGTCACCTTCTCCATCTCGACAGTCACAACTGGTTTTCAAGCACAAACAATGGAAACCCCATTGAAATGAATGTTCTTACTGTATATTAATAACTTAAAAATGTAGGCATGGAATTCATCAGTCAGTCCCATCAGATTTTTCCACTAAATAGGGGGTCAACAACGTTCCCACTGCCAAAGTGGAAAATAGGCTGGGCCAATTATACTATAAAATGAAACCATCATGGCATAGCATTAAACAGAACCATCCAGGTGATTAAAGGAAGACAGCCGCACAAGGCCACATACTGCAGAACATGTCTTGCAGAGTTGTCATGGTGGTTCTGCTGGTAGAAACATTTTAAAAGTGTCTGGGGACTATAGCAAAACAACTCCTCCAATCATAAGAGTCAGACTTGTGGTTGAAGTGACTTGTTTGCTATACTATGCATATACTTTTACAACCTAAGAATGGATTTGAGGGCCCAAAAAGAGATTATTACAACTGCCTTGATATTTGACAGAACTTTTCTACTTCCAAGCTATTATTGCCTACCCACGTCTTGGTGATCTCTTGTGATGTGGTGTGTATGGCATTACCAGTCAGCCTATACCAAAGCCAACATGAGGACAACCAAAACATGCGATCTTTATAGGTGTCAATACACTGGTATTATCTGCCAATAATGAGTGAATAAACATAACGTGTATTTTCTTTATTAAATGACTTGTAGTAAAATGTACAAGGACACACAAAAAATACATCACAGAATGAAATCCAGTAGGTTAAATGTTTTGTTCACATTTACTGTATATTGTTCAGTTGCTGCAGTTGCCATTTGCCCTCTGTCATAACCGATTTCAAATGGTGCTAGATTACAATGTCAGCCTCTGAACACCAAGAGAGATCGGTCATTCTGTGTAAGGGACTGTGTTACTTTGAGGGATCAAACCTACTGTCACATGAAGAAATAAGATGGCACACAACTCTTTGCACACTTTAACAGTATTTCTATGTTCCAGGTTATATGTCTCCAGACCTTTAGTAGTAGGCCTTTCTATGTTCCAGGTCATATGTCTCCAGACCTTTAGTAGTAGGCCTTTCTATGTTCCAGGTCATATGTCTCCAGACCTTTAGTAGTAGGCCTTTCTATGTTCCAGGTCATATGTCTCCAGACCTTTAGTAGTAGGCCTTTCTATGTTCCAGGTCATATGTCTCCAGACCTTTAGTAGTAGGCCTTTCTATGTTCCAGGTCATATGTCTCCAGACCTTTAGTAGTAGGCCTTTCTATGTTCCAGGTCATATGTCTCCAGACCTTTAGCAGTAGGCCTTTAATTTAGTAAATAAAACAAACTATTTGCGGTAATCTTAGTTTATTTAATAGAGGGAAAATGTTAAATAGCTATTTCCTTTACATGAAGAAATAACTACTAAAAACAATTGTAGGGGTTCTTAACCTATTGTGTATTGTCAATGAAACTGATTATTGACACTTCAGATGCTGTGGAACTACACATCCCAGCATGTTCTGCTAAGTTTAGATGTTCAGGCATGCTAAAGCATTGGCAGGGCATTGTGAGATGTGTAGCTCCAGGGCAGCTGGAGTGCTACACTTGCATACCTCTGAATTACAGGTGAAACTCAGAAAATTAGAATATCGTGCAAAAGTTCATTTATTTCAGTAATTCAACTTAAAAGGTGAAACTAATATATTATATAGACTCATTACATGCAAAGTGAGATATTTCAAGCCTTTATTTGTTATAATTTGATGATTGTTGCTTACAGTTTAAGAAAACCCCAAATCCAAAATCTCAGAAAATTAGAATATTGTGAAAAGGTTCACTATTGTAGGCTCAAAGTGTCACACCCTAATCATCTAATTAATCCAAACCACCTGAGCCTTTAAATGGTCCCTCAGTCTGGTTCAGTGCAGAAAACCATTATTGACACCCTCCAGAAAAAGGGAAAGCCTCAAAAGGAAATTGGCAAAAGAAGTTGGATGTTCTCAAAGTGCTGTATCAAAGCACATTAATAGAAAGTTAAGTAGAAGGGAAAAGTGTGGAAGAATAAGGTGCACAAGCAGCAGGGATGACCGCAGCCTGGAGAGCATTGTCAGGAAAATAAGAATTTACTTACCGATAATTCTATTTCTCATAGTCCGTAGTGGATGCTGGGGACTCCGAAAGGACCATGGGGAATAGCGGCTCCGCAGGAGACTGGGCACAAAAGTAAAAGCTTTAGGACTACCTGGTGTGCACTGGCTCCTCCCCCTATGACCCTCCTCCAAGCCTCAGTTAGGATACTGTGCCCGGACGAGCGTACACAATAAGGAAGGATTTTGAATCCCGGGTAAGACTCATACCAGCCACACCAATCACACCGTACAACTTGTGATCTGAACCCAGTTAACAGCATGATAACAGAGGAGCCTCTGAAAAGATGGCTCACAACAATAATAACCCGAGTTTTGTAACAATAATTATGTACAAGTATTGCAGACAATCCGCACTTGGGATGGGCGCCCAGCATCCACTACGGACTATGAGAAATAGAATTATCGGTAAGTAAATTCTTATTTTCTCTGACGTCCTAGTGGATGCTGGGGACTCCGAAAGGACCATGGGGATTATACCAAAGCTCCCAAACGGGCGGGAGAGTGCGGATGACTCTGCAGCACCGAATGAGAGAACTCCAGGTCCTCCTCAGCCAGGGTATCAAATTTGTAGAATTTAGCAAACGTGTTTGCCCCTGACCAAGTAGCTGCTCGGCAAAGTTGTAAAGCCGAGACCCCTCGGGTAGCCGCCCAAGATGAGCCCACTTTCCTTGTGGAATGGGCTTTTACAGATTTTGGCTGTGGCAGGCCTGCCACAGAATGTGCAAGCTGAATTGTACTACAAATCCAACTAGCAATAGTCTGCTTAGAAGCAGGAGCACCTAGCTTGTTGGGTGCATACAGGATAAACAGCGAGTCAGATTTTCTGACTCCAGCCGTCCTGGAAACATATATTTTCAGGGCCCTGACTACGTCCAGTAACTTGGAATCCTCCAAGTCCCTAGTAGCCGCAGGCACCACAATAGGCTGGTTTAAGTGAAATGCTGAAACCACCTTAGGGAGAAATTGAGGACGAGTCCTCAATTCTGCCCTGTCCGTATGAAAAATTAGGTAAGGGCTTTTATAGGATAAAGCCGCCAATTCTGAAACACGCCTGGCTGAAGCCAGGGCTAACAGCATTACCACTTTCCATGTGAGATATTTTAAGTCCACAGTGGTGAGTGGTTCAAACCAATGTGATTTTAGGAACCCCAAAACTACATTGAGATCCCAAGGTGCGACTGGAGGCACAAAAGGAGGCTGTATATGCAGTACTCCCTTGACAAACGTCTGAACTTCAGGAACTGAAGCTAGTTCTTTTTGGAAGAATATTGACAGGGCCGAAATTTGAACCTTAATGGACCCTAATTTTAGGCCCATAGACAGTCCTGTTTGCAGGAAATGCAGGAAACGACCCAGTTGAAATTCCTCTGTAGGGGCCTTCCTGGCCTCACACCACGCAACATATTTACGCCAAATACGGTGATAATGTTGCACAGTTACATCCTTCCTGGCTTTGATCAGGGTAGGGATGACTTCATCCGGAATGCCTTTTTCCTTCAGGATCCGGCGTTCAACCGCCATGCCGTCAAACGCAGCCGCGGTAAGTCTTGGAACAGACATGGTCCCTGCTGGAGCAGGTCCTTTCTTAGAGGTAGAGGCCACGGGTCTTCCGTGAGCATCTCTTGAAGTTCCGGGTACCAAGTCCTTCTTGGCCAATCCGGAGCTACGAGTATAGTCCTTACTCCTCTCCTTCTTATGATTCTCAGTACCTTGGGTATGAGAGGCAGAGGAGGGAACACATACACTGACTGGTACACCCACGGTGTTACCAGAGCGTCCACAGCTATTGCCTGAGGGTCCCTTGACCTGGCGCAATATCTGTCCAGTTTTTTGTTGAGGCGTGACGCCATCATGTCCACCTTTGGTTTTTTCCAACGGTTCACAATCATGTGGAAGACTTCTGGGTGAAGTCCCCACTCCCCCGGGTGGAGGTCGTGTCTGCTGAGGAAGTCTGCTTCCCAGTTGTCCACTCCCGGAATGAACACTGTTGACAGTGCTATCACATGATTTTCCGCCCAGTGAAGAATCCTTGCAACTTCCGTCATTGCCCTCCTGCTTCTTGTGCCGCCCTGTCTGTTTACGTGGGCGACTGCCGTGATGTTGTCCGACTCGATCAACACTGGCTGACCCTGAAGCAGAGGCCTTGCCTGACTTAGGGCATTGTAAATGGCCCTTAGTTCCAGGATATTTATGTGAAGTGACGTTTCCATGCTTGACCACAAGCCCTGGAAATTTTTTCCCTGTGTGACTGCTCCCCAGCCTCTCAGGCTGGCATCCGTGGTCACCAGGACCCAGTCCTGAATGCCGAATCTGCGGCCCTCTAGAAGATGAGCACTCTGTAACCACCACAGGAGAGACACCCTTGTCCTTGGAGACAGGGTTATCCGCTGATGCATTTGAAGATGCGATCCGGACCATTTGTCCAGCAGATCCCACTGAAAAGTTCTTGCGTGGAATCTGCCGAATGGAATCGCTTCGTAAGAAGCCACCATTTTTCCCAGGACCCTTGTGCATTGATGCACTGACACTTGGCCTGGTTTTAGGAGGTTCCTGACTAGGTCGGATAACTCCCTGGCTTTCTCCTCCGGGAGAAACACCTTTTTCTGTACTGTGTCCAGAATCATCCCTAGGAACAGCAGACGTGTCGTCGGAATCAGCTGCGATTTTGGAATATTTAGAATCCATCCGTGCTGTCGTAGTACTACTTGAGATAGTGCTACTCCGACCTCTAACTGTTCTCTGGACCTTGCCCTTATCAGGAGATCGTCCAAGTAAGGGATAATTAAGACGCCTTTTCTTCGAAGAAGAATCATCATTTCGGCCATTACCTTGGTAAAGACCCGGGGTGCCGTGGACAATCCAAACGGCAGCGTCTGAAACTGATAGTGACAGTTCTGTACCACAAACCTGAGGTACCCTTGGTGAGAAGGGCAAATTGGGACATGGAGGTAAGCATCCTTGATGTCCAGAGACACCATATAGTCCCCTTCTTCCAGGTTCGCTATCACTGCTCTGAGTGATTCCATCTTGAATTTGAACCTTTGTATGTAAGTGTTCAAGGATTTCAGATTTAAAATAGGTCTCACCGAGCCGTCCGGCTTCGGTACCACAAACAGCGTGGAATAATACCCCTTTCCCTGTTGTAGGAGGGGTACCTTGATTATCACCTGCTGGGAATACAGCTTGTGAATGGCTTCCAATACTGCCTCCCTGTCGGGGGGGAGACGTTGGTAAAGCAGACTTCAGGAACCGGTGAGGGGGAGACGTCTCGAATTCCAATTTGTACCCCTGAGATACTACCTGCAGGATCCAGGGGTCCACTTGCGAGTGAGCCCACTGCGCGCTGAAATTCTTGAGACGGGCCCCCACCGTGCCTGAGTCCGCTTGTAAGGCCCCAGCGTCATGCTGAGGACTTGGCAGAAGCAGGGGAGGGCTTCTGTTCGTGGGAAGAGGCTGTCTGCTGCAGTCTTTTTCCCCTTCCTCTGCTCCGGGGCAGATATGAGTGGCCTTTTGCCCGCTTGCCCTTATGGGGACGAAAGGACTGAGCCTGAAAAGACGGTGTCTTTTTCTGCTGAGAGGTGACCTGGGGTAAAAAGGTGGATTTCCCAGCCGTTGCCGTGGCCACCAGGTCCGATAGACCGACCCCAAATAACTCCTCCCCTTTATACGGCAATACTTCCATATGCCGTTTGGAATCCGCATCACCTGACCACTGTCGCGTCCATAACCCTCTTCTGGCAGAAATGGACAGCGCACTTACTCTTGATGCCAGAGTGCAAATATCCCTCTGTGCATCTCGCATATATAGAAATGCATCCTTTAAATGCTCTATAGTCAATAATATATTGTCCCTGTCCAGGGTATCAATATTTTCAGTCAGGGAATCCGACCAAGCCACCCCAGCACTGCACATCCAGGCTGAGGCGATTGCTGGTCGCAGTATAATACCAGTATGTGTGTATATACTTTTTAGGATATTTTCCAGCTTCCTATCAGCTGGTTCCTTGAGGGCGGCCGTATCAGGAGACGGTAACGCCACTTGTTTTGATAAGCGTGTGAGCGCCTTATCTACCCTAGGGGGTGTTTCCCAACGCGCCCTAACCTCTGGCGGGAAAGGGTATAATGCCAATAATTTTTTAGAAATTAGCAGTTTTTTATCGGGGGAAACCCACGCTTCATCACACACCTCATTTAATTCATCTGATTCAGGAAAAACTACGGGTAGTTTTTTCACACCCCACATAATACCCTTTTTTGTGGTACTTGTAGTATCAGAAATGTTCAAATCCTCCTTCATTGCCGTGATCATGTAACGTGTGGCCCTACTGGAAAATACGTTTGTTTCCTCACCGTCGACACTGGAGTCAGTGTCTGTGTCGACCATCTGAGGTAACGGGCGCTTTAGAGCCCCTGACGGTGTTTGAGACGCCTGTACAGGTATTAACTGATTTGCCGGCTGTCTCATGTCGTCAACAGTCTTTTGTAAAGTGCTGACACTATCACGTAATTCCTTCCATAAGACCATCCAGTCAGGTGTCGACTCCCTAGGGGGTGACATCACTAATACAGGCAATTGCTCCGCCTCCACACCATTTTCCTCCTCATACATGTCGACACAACGTACCGACACACAGCACACACACAGGGAATGCTCTGATAGAGGACAGGACCCCACTAGCCCTTTGGGGAGACAGAGGGAGAGTTTGCCAGCACACACCAGAGCGCTATATATATATATACAGGGATAACCTTATATAAGTGTTTCTCCCTGATATAGCTGCTGTATATATTTATCTGCCAAATTAGTGCCCCCCCTCTCTTGTTTTACCCTGTTTCTGTAGTGCAGGACTGCAGGGGAGAGTCAGGGAGCTTTCCCCCAACGGAGCTGTGAGGAAAAAATGGCGCCAGTGTGCTGAGGAGATAGGCTCCGCCCCCTTCTCGGCGGCCTTTCTCCCGCTTTTTTATGGAAAAATTGGCAGGGGTTAAATGCATCCATATAGCCCAGGAGCTATATGTGATGTATTTTTTGCCATATAAGGTGTTTTTATTGCATCTCAGGGCGCCCTGCACCCTCAGTGACCGGAGTGTGAAGTGTGCTGAGAGCAATGGCGCACAGCTGCGGTGCTGTGCGCTACCTTATTGAAGAAAGGACGTCTTCTGCCGCCGATTTTCCGGACCTCTTCAGTCTTCTGGCTCTGTAAGGGGGCCGGCGGCGCGGCTCTGGGACCCATCCATGGCTGGGCCTGTGATCGTCCCTCTGGAGCTAATGTCCAGTAGCCTAAGAAGCCCAATCCACTCTGCACGCAGGTGAGTTCGCTTCTTCTCCCCTTAGTCCCTCGGTGCAGTGAGCCTGTTGCCAGCAGGTCTCACTGAAAATAAAAAACCTACTTTAAACTTTTACTCTAAGCAGCTCAGGAGAGCCCCTTAGTATGCACCCTTCTCGTTCGGGCACAAAAATCTAACTGAGGCTTGGAGGAGGGTCATAGGGGGAGGAGCCAGTGCACACCAGGTAGTCCTAAAGCTTTTACTTTTGTGCCCAGTCTCCTGCGGAGCCGCTATTCCCCATGGTCCTTTCGGAGTCCCCAGCATCCACTAGGACGTCAGAGAAAAGGGCCATTCAAAAGTGTGGGGGAGCTTCACAAGCAGTGGACTGAGGCTGGAGTTAGTGCATCAAGAGCCACCACACACAGACGGATCCTGGACCTGGGCTAAAGAAAAAAAAGAACTGGTCTGTTCATCAGTGGTCCAAAGTCCTCTTTTCTGATGAGAGCAAATTTTGCATCTCATTTGGAAACCAAGGTCCCAGAGTATGAAGGAAGAATGGAGAGGCACACAATCCAAAATGCTTGAAGTCCAGTGTGAAGTTTCCACAGTCTGTGTTGATTTGGGGAGCCGTGTCATCTGCTGGTGTTGGTCCACTGTGCTTTTTAAGTCCAGAGTCAACACAGCAGTCTACCAGGACATTTTTAGAGCACTTCATGCTTTTTTCAGCAGACAAGCTTTATGGAGATCCTGACTTCATTTTCCAGCAGTACTTGGCACCTGTCCAGTGCCCACACTGCCAAAAGTACCAAAACCTGGTTTAATGACCGTGGGATTACTGTGCTGGATTGGCCAGCAAACTCACCTGACCTGAACCCCATAGAGAATCTGGGGCATTGGCAAGAGAAAGATGAGAGACATGAGACCGAGCAATGCAGAAGAGCTGAAGGCCGCTAATTGAAGCATCCTGGTTTTCCATAACGCCTCAGCAGTGCCACAGGCTGATAGAATCCATGCCATGCCGCATTGAGGCAGTAATTCATGCAAAAGTGGCCCAAACCAAGTACTGAGTACATATGCATGATTATACTTTTCAGAGGGATGACATTTCTGTATTTAAAATCCTTTTTTTAATAGATTTTATGTAATATACAAATTTTCTGAGATTTTGGATTTGGGGTTATTTTAAACTGTGGGCCACAATCATCAAAATTATAAGAAATAAAGGTTTGAAATATCTCACTTTGCATGTAATGAGTCTATATATTAGTTTCACCTTTTAAGTTGAATTACTGAAAATGAACTTTTGCACAATGGGGGTCATTCCGACCCGCTCGCTGCAGTTGTTCGCAGCGATCGGGTCGGAACTGCGCACGTGCCGGACGGCTGAAGGCTGTCGTTCCCTAGTGATCGCCTCTGCCTGATTGACAGGCAGAGGCGGTCGCTGGGCGGGAGAGGGCGGCACGGCAGCGTTTGGCCGCCGTTTTGGAGGCACGGTCCGGCCAACGCAGGGGGGCGGGCCGCAGCGGCTACGTGACGTCACACGCAGCTGCTGCGACCATGGGCAGCGACGAGCAACTCCTGGTCAGCCACTGGAGCTGCGCTGGTAGGGAGTTACTCAACAAGTACAAAAGCATCGCCACTGTGCGATGCTTTTGTACTTGTCTGGGGGGGGGGGGGGGGGGGGGTGGACAGACATGAGGGGCGGACTAGTGCTGGGCGTCCCCCCGCATGTCTGGGAACATGATCGTAGCTATGCTACATTTAGCACAGCTACCATCAACTCGGAATGACCCCCAATATTCTAATTTTCAGAGTTTCACCTGTAGATCAAGGTAAACACAGCAGATAATGATCACATTCAATTAAGCAGTGATATTTATGATTCTTTCAGATTTCAAAACTTATTTTACTGACAACCTGACCTCCATTTTATGGTGATGAATTGATTTCTGCGTACTGTATCCTATAACAAATCTGTATTTAGGGGCAGATGTATTAAGCCTGAAGAAGTGATAAAACAGTGATAAAGAAGTGATAAATGTATGGTGATAATGCACCAGCAAATTAGCTCCTAACTGTCATTTTTCAAACTGTAATGTTTGGCCTGTGCATTATCACCTTGCATTTATCACTTCTCTAGGCTTAATACATCTGCCTCTTAATGACTTATCGCTAGAGTCCTCTTTTTAAATGCAGAAATAGGCATGTCTTCATTACCTGCAGTGAAATAGCAATTTGTATTGTGGATTTACGTGTTATGGGGGTTATTCAGACCTGACTGCATTGTTGCAAAAATTGCAGACAATTATCGGCCATCTGCGCATGCAGCGCGATCGCATTGCACACATAGTCACAATGCGATTGCATCCTGGAAGGCTGCAATCGCATAGTGATTAACATGCGGCGAGCGGTCGGGCAGTGACGCGGCATTGGGGATGGAGTGGTGCAAAGAACGCAGGCATGTCATGGCCATTTTTTTGGGAGGTCGGATGATGTCGCCTGCATTTCCTTTGATGGTGCGTCTGTATATGCAGCCTGGCTGTGTATATAGTAGTCAACCTCTATTTGCTGCTTTCTGCTGTGCGATTGCAATTGAGTTGCAATCTCATCGCTGGGTGGTGCTACTCACGCTGGGTGGGCTTGTCCTGTGCTGCTGGGTGGCCCCAGCTTGTGATTTTATCAGTAGAAGTTTTTGTAAAACTGCTACTGAGTCTGAATAACCCCCTATATTCTTCATATAGATTAAGAAGTAATGGTAAAATCAAATTTTTGTGTAAACCTTGCACCTAAATGCTACATAAGATGTACTGTGTAAAGTCATTGTCAGTACAATTTGTGGCAGCTTGCTTTTCTTCATGAAAAGCAATCAAACACATTTTGTAGATGTTCAGACGTTCTCCATGTGATTATATGCACCCACTGATTGCGTCACCACAGGTAACCCTAATAACAATGGTAACACTTACAGCTGTGTCAGTGTTACTTTATTACTGGGTGGCAGTACATGCAGGTGAAACTATGGATTACATACTGTTGCAGAATGCTACATGGGATACTAGACAAACTAAATCCTAAAATCCATTCATTCATAACCGCAGGAAAAAAAAATTTAAAACTGCAATCCACACTTTAGCTGTATTGCAGTCTACTGCCCTCTTGTGGAAGAACTGCCGACCCAGAATATGTCTGATGTACAGTATATTACATACGCTGCACATTGCAGTAGGCACACTATACCTTGTTACATGATAATGATGCCATCTTCATGGGCTGGCCACAGTTGTTCTAACATCAAGCACCTGAAACTGTGTGTTTGCCCCTTATAGATATATTTATTACAGCAACATTCCACTTTTCTTACAAGTGTAGACAGTCTCTACTCTCATTGTCCTTTTTGTATGCTTATTACAAATGCTCCAGCACCCTGCAGCGTGTCATGACGTCGGCCTTTCTTACTGGGTGAAAAAGGAATTTATTACACCACCCTCTCTGTATAGCCCTGTTGGCTGTCAGTCTGATGAATACAGACATCACACCATTTTCAAATCCGAGATACGCAGCCCCAAAAGGTTCAGATTATTATTGTTAATACTTTGTGTTAAAATGATTTGTGAGGGATCCGGATAGGTCGACATTGTCAAAAGGTCGACATGAGTTTTTGGAATTAAAATTTTTTCTTTTTCATACTTTACCACACACGTGAACTCCAATAATGAACAGTAACCTGTGCTGAGCGCTTGCACCTTGCTCGAAGCATGGCGAGTGAAGCGGTATACTTATTTGGGTTCCACATGTTAATACGAAGAAAATGACACCAAAATGAACTAAAAAACTCATGTAGACCTAATTTGTTGACCTCTTGTCAATGTTGACCTTGTGCATGTTGACCTTTTGGGGTTGGCCTAATAACTGTCGACCTTGTATACCACACCTCATTTGTTAAGGGAGTTGAAATAAGTTAATAATTGTCTTCTCTACAAGATTTTTCCAGACAGAATGTCTTCCTACCAATGTCTAAGATAATGTAAGTTCACGTTCTTAAAGTTTATGGTTGGAGACTGTGTGAATGAGGGGACACCTACATTTAAAAATCAATGTGTGATGTTATTATAAAGGGCCTGCCAGCCATACATGTCAATGTGCACTGTCTCAGTGATAACAGCTGCTGCTAATGATCTTACTGTATGGTTCACCCCACAAAAAAGCTGCATTCCTGGTGTGTAGGCAAAAGCGTCACTAAAACTATGGGGCAGATTAAGCCTGAGAAGTGATAAAGCAGTGTTAAGTGTAAGGTGATAACGCACCAGCCAAACAGCTCCAATATGTAAATTGACAGTTAGGAGCTGATTGGCTGGTGCATCAGTGACTGTAGAATATCAGGTCTAAGTCATACTGGCCTACTGTACGTTTGTGACCTCTTACGCCAGGGTATAGCCAACTGGAATGTGCAGGGTAGGTGTTGAGACATGATCATTTCATCATGGCCCTAAAGTGCGGCATTTCATAGAAAGGGGTGACGCCATGATGCAATTTGCAGAGAAACAAGCCACTAACCTGCATGCTTCTGGGAAATTTGCAGTATTCAATTCAGTATGGCCTATAAGCCGACCAATTACCTCTCATAATCAAATGTCTGTGTGTTCTACAAGTCTGATATGTACACATGAAAAATGTGATATGACCGCTTCTGCATGACAAAAGGAGTACGTGCCCGCTGAAATCCTTTGTTGATCCTGCTGGATGTTCACATATTCCAGTGCATTTCTGTTTAAATAATGAAAGCTACTTACTTGTCATCTCAAAGCATGTCACTGCGTTGCTTGTAGTGGATGCAATTCTTACTCCTAAAACACTGATTTCAAATGGTGCTAGATACATTGATGGTTAAATCTAAGTCACCATAAGAAACCAGCTTCCGGGAATAAAAGCAATTCTTATATCTTCTATGATAGAAGCAATGATCAGATGATCCTGCAGAAACACAAAATCCAAGAGTTCTAAGGTGACAGTAAATGACACATGCTGTGGCTGCTGATAGACATTACTGCACTTAAACATACATTAATAACAGATTATCGCGCTATAAACAGAACTATAAAGCAAAAGACAATACATAACAATTACTTCATATCATTTTATCACACAGAATATGAGAACTCTTTGGCCCATCTAGTTTGGCCATTTAAATTTTATATTTTTTTAAACCGAATAACGTCAATGGTGCAGCATTGGATAGCCATCGCAACCATCAGCCTCAGCTCCTTCAGACTGACCGGTGGAACTGCTCTGCCAAGGCCAGCAAAAATCCCTGGGCTCATCACTTCCAGAAAATCAGGGAATCATATCCATGTTTTCAGGCATGCTGCACTTATTAAATGTATACAGTACATACTGTATATACGGTAATATCTGAAAAGAAAAGAAAAAAATTTGGTGTAAAGTTTTAGCACAGAGTAATACCCCTTTTCCACCAAAAACCATGTCACAGTGGCTTGAAACCCATTCACACAGCCAGGGGTGGATTGGGATGGAAAACCAACCAGGAAAATTAATGGAAGCAGCCCTTATGGGGGTGCATTCTGATGAGGGGGGTAGGGTCTGTTGAGGGGACCAGATCCCGCCTCATAGGGCCTGATGGTACGCAAATGCGGCCTTACTTGCGTCTTTGGCTGCAGTTGTGTCTGAGACCAGGGGTGGATTGGGAACTAAAACTGGCCCTGTAAAATTGGCCTGACATGGGCAACACAAGAGCTATAACATACCGTGTAGCCATGGCAGCATCACTGGATGGCAGAGTTGCTGTACTGGAGAGATGGAATAACAGAATGAATGGGGACAATGCAGTGTACTGAGTGCGGTGGGTTGCCTGGCATGGGCGGGTGGTGGGGCCACATGACAACACATAAAGCCACGCAGACACATTGGCCTACCAGAAATCTTCCTGTTGAGCCCTTTGGCCAATCCACCCCTGCACACGGGTTATTGTTGGGTCTTCCTTCTGCCAGTGGTCCAACTCTTCCTATGTTTTTAGTGCGATCCGGGTCGCATGTCTTTTGTTATATAGCATTGTATGAAAGTTGTAGTGTTACAATACCATTGTGCTGTGGATAGTTAAAAAAAAATGACAGAGACTCATGTAATATGCTGTGCTGCCCTTGAAGATGAACTGGGAGGGAACCAGACTTGCTGGCCAGACAGCAAGCCGCATTCCATGTTGCGCTTAAATTAAAAAAAAAAGTATGGTTCAGTAGTGGTCAGCCCTATGAATTTCTTGTCTGCTCACCCAAGGGAACAATGATAGTAGCAGTCAGTCCCCAGAGAGTCAGAAACGGGTTCCACCTGTAGCAGGGAGGCTGTTTATATATCGCATGTGCAAAAATCTTGATTACGGGCATTATTGAAATTTTCCACAAGAGTATTTTAGTTGTTCAAATTGCAAATTCCAATCCTGCATCCCTTGGAATTATGGATACAGTACCTCCTGTCCTTACTGTGAAAAAGCGTGCAGACAATTGAGATGTTCTAAATCCTTCTGCTTACTGCATATGTCCATAGTAGTAACACAGCACTTAGCAAATTGTAAATCATAGCAGCTTGAATAAAAAAAGAATAACATACAGTATATCTATATCATCTCTTCTAGAAGCATACTATTGCACCCAGGGTAATCCTACGCAGTGCGCCCAAGATGGCTGCCTCACCTGGTACCTTGTGAGGGCAGAATACACAACCTGTGGAAGTTATTACCTAAAATGCCTGCATTATGCTTACTGTGCAGGTTTTCTTTCTATGTCTGTGCGGTTTGTCTATTGCTGTATTACTTAAATCTTCTGTATTATGTGCATTATTTTGGATATCTGTTAAATGCCTTGAGTCCTGCTGGAACAGAGCGCTATATAAATAAAATTAGTATTAGTTTACAGTAAACTAGTGAATTATGTTAAAAAGAAAAACTATTTTATGGGACTGTATTTTGAAATCTGACATGACCTGTCTAATTTTAGTTACTCTACATATACTCTACTCTCCCCTTGCTGTATAGAGCCATGCACTATTTCTGCTCACCTTTTGCACTGTGCTCGTCAGTACTGTAGCTGAGGATGTATGTAACCTGTGTGCAAGGGTGTAGCTGCCATAGCCTCCTACATTTACATGAAGTCACAGACCTGAGACCAGCAAAAGACACATAAATGTACAGGAGTGCTGAGGGGGATGGGAGAGGGTACTGATGACCCAGACCCACGCCCTGTTCAATGGGCCTGGCAGGTGACCCAGGCCAGCTGCTGAGGGGTACAACTGTACCACTTTGCAGCACATGGTTCTGCTTCGCTGTGGTACACATCATTTTATTTCAGGTTCCTTTTTTTAAGGGAGTGTGACCATGCCTCCTAGATTTTAATCACATCCCCAGTATCCAGGCCCCGTTGATCTCTCTACAGCCCTGTACACAGACAGAGTATGTGGTAGTTTCTCTTCTAGAAACTCACATTCTGGAAGTCAGCAGCTGACAACATGGAGAGGAGTTTAATATACACTAAGCAGATAATGGTGGTCACCAGTGTACAGAATAATGGGTTTCATCTATGGGTGAGCAGGATCCCGAGATACTGTAGGAAAGCTGGGTCCTGGTTAGTAATAATCTCCTTGACTCTTTCTCTCATCTTCTTCTAACAAACCTCAATAAATGTGTCAAATTGGCTCGCCTAGTCACTGTGAGCGTCTCCGTCTGGACGGGCACGCGCGCCCGGACGGAGATGCTCCCCATTCACTTTAATAGAGAGAGTCTCCGTCCGCGTGCCCGGACAGAGACGCTATGAATGGGAGCAGCTTGCGCACTCCTGGTGTGACTAGGCGGACGGTTCACCTAGTCACGCCGGGAGTGCACGCCCTCTCCTACGCCAGGTGAAATAACCCTGGCTCCATCTGTACATACACACTAGGATTAATTATTGTTAGGAGCCAATTAACCTACCAGTATATTTTTGGATTGTGGGAGGAAACCCATGCAAGCATGGGGAAAATGTACAAACTCCACACAGTTAGGGTTGTGGTGGGAATCAAACCCATGACCTCAGTGCTGTGAGGCAGTAATGCTAACCATTACACCGTCCGTATGGATAGTATCTTACTGTATATACATGCAGAGGTTTGTAGATGCCAATTACATTTCTCCGTAGCACTGTGAGCAAGCATCTGCCAGTATATGTGGGAATATATACCTGCTCAGAACATGTTTAAACTTCTATTCATATAAAAAATATATGACTTTACAAGCAACTATACATAAATAAAAGATAGGTTTGCTGTTACTGTAGATTGCCTGTGTGCATTGTATTAATGTATGTATGTGTTTATGTAGAAAACAGACCCATGTACAGATCTGCAAAAAAACAAAACCTGTTTATACGGGATCGGTATGAAATACATCCAATCAAAATCCCGACGGTCGAAATCCCGACAGCAATTGACCGTCAAGGTCAAAATACCAACATGTAAAATGCTGACAGATCAAAATACTGACATGCATTTTTCATTTTTTTTTGTGTGTATGTCGACATGGGCACCATATAAGTGTACCGCTGCGCTCTCGCCATGCTTCGGGCACGGTGCCTCGCTGCGCTCAGCACACTATTATATTCCCTCTCCAGGTCCACTGGGATGGTAAAGTATGAACAAGTCGGTTTCAATGTAAAAATCATGAAAAACTCATGTCGCCATTTTGACCTGACGGTATTTTATAAGTCGGTATTTTGTCCATGCCGGAATTTTGACCGTCTGGATTTTGATTGGAGGTAAATTGACTGCATCCCGTTTATATAAATACATTTAAATCAACATTGAAACTCCATCTACACTACTTTGTATTCACATAAGAGATGTAGTACACTCTCTTTCCACATAGTGGTGCACATGTTATACGCATACTGCTCAGCTGTGAGTGGGGAGTTTTACAGAAACCCCATACAGCAATACAGATTCATACGTTCCCCATAATTGTTCTAACAACAGGGCCCACATTGCCCCCGTATTTTAGTACTTACCTCTCTGAGTCCAGCGCCGTGTGCTGCAGCCACAAAAAATCACTTCCAAAATGTCTGCCGCGCATGCGCAGTACGACTTTTGTCTCCAGAACATGGTAGGTGCCATGTTTCCGGAGACCTGCGCATGCACAGTAGACTCTGGCATAATGCCCAAACATACGGCGCCGTGGAGAGGAGGGGGTCCACCTGGAGTCTGCACACGGCCCCCACCTCTCTTACGACTTCCCTGCATAAAATATACACAGGTTACAGAAACGAGATAAGTCATTATCATTTAAACAGCATTTATTCTGCACTCTAATCACAAGTGAATGTCATGTGTCACTTACAACATACAAAATATGTTGGCTTGCTATATCTTTATATTATACTATACACATGGCTGTCTGACTTGCACAAAATAAGAAACACATTCACATTACAAGTAACTTCAAGTTCAGCTTCTAGGGCTGCCCTGTCCATTCATTTATCTCTTTCCATTCTTTCATACGATACTGTCCTTCATGTTAGTCATGAGAGTAAAGGGACATTGGGAATGTCTTACATGAGTGAATGCATTTGTATATCTTTACTACATTGGCAGAATGCACATTTGAACAGAGGGATGCTGTTATGAGACCGCCGGTCCCAATAACGATGCCGGTATCTCTGTATCTGAAAATCCCGCCGGTTTGCATTCCGAACAACAGGGACTATTCCCACTCGTGGGTGTCCACGACACCCATAGAGTGGGAACAGAACCTGTGATGAGTGCAGTGAGCCACCGAGCCCACTGCGTGGCGAGCGCAACATGCCCGCAAGGGGCTTAGTTGCGCTCGTCCCCCTTCCGGCCATCCAACAGCCGGGATCCCGGCGTCGGGTCGGTATTGTGACCGGGGGTCTCCTGACACACATACCCAACCCTTGAATGGTATATAATGATCTTGTCCCACAGTCTGCTAGTGTGCACCTGTCAGTCTCCAGACAGCTAAGCGTTGCACTTTACTTTATGCATAAAGGGGCGATGCATTATGGGGGTAATTCAGATCTGATAGCAGCAGCAAATTTGTTAGCTAATAGGCAAACCATGTGCACTGCAGGGGGGCAGATATAACATGTGCAGAGAGTTAGATTTGGGTGGGTTATTTTGTTTCTGTGCAGGGTAAATACTGGCTACTTTATTTTTACACCCCCCACCCAAATCTAACTCTCTCAGCGCATGTTATATCTGCCCCCCCCCCCACTCCCCGTGCAGTACACATGGTTTTGCTCATTAGTTAACAAATTTTCTGCTGCGATTAGATCTGATTAGGCCCTATGACAATTAGTGGGCCAGTGTGCATGCGCAGGGACTGCTCTGCGCATGCTGGCAAATGCAATTGATTGGCAGAAAGAGGCATTCGCAGGAGTTGCGGGGGTAAAGGAGCGGCGTTGCAGGGGCGCAGGGTCGAAAATGGGGGCGGGTTCGTGGCAGTCGCATGACATCACATGCGGCCAGTGCGCCAAGCAAAATTACTTGGGGGGGGGCTTCCCTTAATCAGCGCGATGTGATAGCAATTGAACTGCGATTGCATCGCTGGCCACCATTAGCATGATGGGCGGCCTTGCCCTGTGTGGGCGGCACCCAGCACGCGATCACAAGCACTTGCAGGGGTTTTTTTTTGGAGGGTGCTCTTTTTGTGTACATGTTTCCCTATTACTGTAGATTATTTGTCTGGCATGGAATAATGCATGGACGGCAGACTGAAATGCCATTTACAGACTTGCTGATAACTCCTGTTGTGAAAGATCACTTAGGCACACACACCTACAGAGATACAACTTATACCCCTTTCACACCAAAAAATGCAGGTTCTTACCCGGGAATCCGGTCCCGGGATCATGCAGGGAGATTCCCGGGTAAGACGCCTTGCATACCGCAGTCAACTGACGTCAGTGATGACGCGGCGGGGGTGGCGCAAGAGATCACATGATCTCCAAGGGCCGCCTGCTACATAGAGAGTGAACGGGAGCCGAGGCGCATTGACCCGGCTCCCGTTCACACTGGCCAGGTTCCTGGGAAGATCCCGGGACCATCCCTAGTCGATAGCAGGGTTGAAATGCCGGGGCATGAGTCCCGGGATTTTGCCCCTGTACCCTTTCACACTGAGAAATTTCCCGGGTTGATGCGCGTTCATGTGCAATAACCCAGGAAATTTTGGTCTGTGTGAAAGGGATATTACTGAGGTTGGGATTGGGGAAACAAAACATTTGGTGGCTACGCAATGACTTTCAATACTTAGCTAAGATTATGGCTTCAGGCTATGACACCAAATAAGCAATTGAGAAAATCAGACCTGGAACAGTCAGTGGGAAATGGTACATTTACACACACAGATCAGCCATAACATTAAACACACTGACAGGTGAAGCGAATAACACTGATTATCTTGTTACAAGGGTAATGATATATTAGGCAGCAAGTGAACAGCAGTTCTAGAAGTTGATCTTTTGGAAGCTGGAAAAATGGACAAGCCTTAAGGGGGATACACACGGAGCGATGTTCAGCTAATATCTAAGCAATCTGGCTAGATTGCTTAGAAATTAGCTGAACATCACTCCATGGGGTAAATTTACTAAGATGGGATGTTGCCCATAGCAACCAATCAGATTCTACTTCTCATTTATCTAGCACTTTCTAGAAGATAATACCTGGAATCTAATTGGTTGCTATGCAACATCCCATCTTAAATAGAACTCCCATCTTAGTAAATTTACCCCCATGTGTAAGGGTGCCAGTGATGCGCGGTCCCGATGCTAGATTGGCAGATCTAGCAGGTCACTCATTTCACTGCTGGGTGAAATGAGCGGCCCCCCGTGTCCCCCCCCCCCCCCCCCTGCTCAGCACATTGCGCTGTGCTGAGCGGGGTAGAGATATGTGTGCTGAGCTGTCTGTGCTAGACCGCTGAGCTCACATCTCTGGGGAAGCTCCCTGTCAGTACGGCCCTTAAGGATATGGGCAATTTGACAAGGGCCAAATTGTGACGGCTGGATGTCTGGGTCAGACCATTTCCAAAACGCAGGTCTTGTAGGTGTTCCAGGTATGCAGAATTAGTTCCTACCAAAACTGGTTCAAGGAAGGAAAGCTGGGAGACCGGCGACAAGGTCATGGGTGTCCGAGTCTCATTGATGTGCGCGTAGAGTAAAGGCTGTGTGGTCTGATCCCACAGAAGAGCTACTGTAGCACAAACTGCTTTAAAATGTAATGCTTGCTATGACAGAAAGGTGTCAGAACACACAGTGCATCGCAGCTTGCAGTAAGAAACTGGACCATGGAGCAATGGAAGAGGGTGGTCTGATGAATCACGTTTTATTTTACATCATGAGGACAGCTGAGTGCATGTGCGTCACTTACCTGGGTAACGGATTGCAGCAGGATGCACTATAGGAAAAAGGCAAATCAGTGGAGGCAGTGTAATGCTCTGGGCAATGATCTGCTGGGAAACCTTGGATATTACCATTCATGTGGACGTAACTTTGACCACCTACCTAAACACGGTTGCTGAACAAGTATTCCCCTTCATGGCAGCTGGATTCCCTGATGGCAGAGGCCTCTTTCAGCAGGATATAGCACACTGCCAAAACTGTTCAGTAAAGGTTTGAGGGACATGACAGAGCGTTCAACGTGTTGCCTTGGCCTCTATTTTCTACAGGTCTCAACCGATTGAGCATCTGTGGGACGTACTGAAGAAACAAGTCCAACCCATGGAGGCCCAACCTAGCAACTTACAGGATCTTAAAGGATCTGCTGCTAACATCTTGGTGTCAGGTCAGAGCTGTTTTGGTGGCACGATATTAGGCAAGCAGTTTTATTGTTGTGGCTGATCGGTTATATCTATAAATATATACACATACTCACTCACACAGAATGTGTTGTAAGATATACAGTACTTACCTGACTCATTTATACCTCATGCTAAGGAATTCACGGTTCCTATTGAGTATGAAGCAAACCACTGTAAATGGTATCCTATATAGATCTCTGTGTACCTATGTGTTCACTTCTACAGAGTGTGTGTTATTAAAAATGAAAAATATCCGTGAACAAATGTAATTACAGAAAGAGAATTGGCTTTCTGTTCTTGGCCTACAAACCCTACAGAACATTTATTGGAATCGGAGTGGTGTTCATTCCTAATATGACACTTTTGCACTGCTCACCCATATTTGTAAAGGTATTTCATTTTCCTGTTTTTAATGCAAAACAAACAACCCCTTATGTACACGTGACACACCAGAGAGGGCAGTGTGGCACTTCACAACTCACGTGGCATAGAACAATCTTTAGCAGTTCTTGTTTTTCGTTTCTCATACCTGCCAGCATGCTCCCCTTCCTGATCCTCCTCAGCAGGCTGTGACGCAGGCAGTGTCAAGCAGGTGTGTCCTTTTATGACTCCGTCAGAGCAGGTGGGCACATTTCTACTGGCCAGTCACACGCTCCTGCTCCGTACACAATGTCAGTCACCCTCTTGTTACCTTCTGATCTATTTGCTGTGCGGGTGCCATGGCTCTATAAAAATTACTTCACAGTAAATAAGCAAGATATGAAAATGAAATGACCTTTACCTGTTGTCTGAGTCTTTGTACACAAAACAAAAACAGAATAAAGAAGCCTAATCTTTTAGATACCATAACAGCAAATAACATTGTTGCTGAGTTACAGTATCCAAGCATATAACACACAGCTGCTCTCCATCGCTGGCATTACCACAATAGCAGACAGGAACTTCTAAATATTTCAGGCAACTAAATCCACAAGCAAAATAGACTGCCTGTGCCGATGCAACCTACAGCTACCAATACAAACAAGCACATTTACCGGAGCATACATTATGGTAAGGAGCTTTATGATGTGGTTCATAGTGAAAGCTAGATTGCTACAACTCTTTTATTCATGATTTGTGACATTATTCAGAAACTTCCTTCCAGCAGATTAAGGGCTTGTTCAGATATACAGATCTGTCCCCGGTGGTCTTTGGGCGATCATGGGTGCGAAAAGCCACACCCATGATCGCACAATGCATTGCGGGTGAGACTACGAATGTGGTGAGCTTGGTTGATGTCCAGAAGCAAGTTCATTGGGAACCCAGCAAGTCTCTGGGTCTACTTGTGTCGCTAGGGTGGTCTTCATTAATTATCTACAATTAAATGTAATGCATAAGCTCCAGGATATATAACTCTGCTGCCATCCCTCAGGTTACCTGAAATGATTAATAGCATGCTGACTGTACATAGCTGTGTGAGAAGTGGCCGGAGTTTGGAACACTCAGAAATACTGTACATCCATAAAATGTAGCTACTTACCACTAACAAGGTTGAAGAAGACCATGTAAGAAGAATGCTCCACAGCTTGTTTCTTGCAACAGAACATGGAACATCTATGGCAACTACATGAACCAGAAAAGAAATGCACGTTTACACTGGCATTTATACAGAGCAGTATACATTATAAACTTCTAATCTGTACACAAACAACCTTGTGTCAAACTCCCATTTTCCTCTAGATTATAAACTTGTGAGCTGGGCCCTCTTGAGTATTGTGTTATTACTTTCTATGTACTGCAAAGCATGCTGGCTATATCTAGATCTGCACAGAGAGAGGCCATCTATGCATTCACCCCAGACTACAATAGTGTGCTTCATTTTTTAATATGAACAGGTTGACTGCTCTTGGCATTTTATTGTTTACATTCTAGAGAGACCGGGTAGGGGAAGAAGACAGAGGCTGAAATATGATACAATACAAACTTGTGATGACGAAGCAGTAATCAAGGTCTCTGTATCTCCACGATGTCTGCCCCCCACAAAACAAATACTAGGGTGAACAGGTTGCTTATATCAAAGGCATAGGGCCTGACTCTGAGTTTGATCAGTCTCTCCTCACGGATGTAAACAGCGATTCTTACCATAGACAAGACATGCATAGAAATAAGTATACGCATTTTTTGTGTACCTGCAACTGATTTGTTGGATAGCTACCAGATCGTACTTTGAAATGGGCTGAAACTGGGCAGCAACATACAAGAGATCTGTCTCATGGTAGCTGCATGTGTGTGCAGCTTAAGCTCTGCGCGAGTCGTGGGTACGGGGAAGGAAGCCTGTGTTGGACGCATGGGGCAGGTACTAGTGGCGATTCTATAGATGGCAGTTGCACCAGTTTGTGTACAATCACTGAGCAGCACGGGATCGCACTGGCAGATGCACAGATTCTTCAAAGTACCAGTACTTTGCTGCATGTAAAACAACTCCAACCACATCTGAATTACCGCCAGTCTCTACAGGTGCTGGGTAGCATTGTGCTGCTCTCCCAAAAAGTGTTTGCAATGAAATGTGTCCTGCAGCAAAACAGTTAAAAAAAACACTCTCTCACACCAGCTGAGCCAAGGTCACGGCAGACAGAGGAAACGTGTGAGAGGCTGTGACGCAGCACAAATAGAAGCCTCACAGAAAAGCATCAGAAGCCCAGATTTCGCTGCAGAGGATTCCAACACCACACCAGACTATACAGATAAATGCATACAAATAAAGGGCCAACATAAAATATGTGATGCACACAGCAAAGACTCTGCTCAGTCTCCTCTTCCCAGCAAGAAGCTCTGCACAAATACAGTTCACTTTTTATATTATACCTCTTTCACATCGTCAAAATAACCCGGTATATTGCTGGATCGACCCGGGTTGAGGTGCGGTGTGAAAGGGAAATGTTACAATTTCCCGGGTTGACTGACAGTATTTCAACCCGGGACAAAAACAAGATTATTCCCGGGATGAAGTGCATTGTGAACGGGTTGCCGGGTCGATGCGACCTGGTACTCGTTCACACTATAGGGAGCGTCGCCTCTGCACATGTCACCGCTGATGTCACCGACTTGGCAATACAGGTGTGTCCTGTTACATCTTTGCTCCGTGCCCTACAAGTCGCGTTACACATAACATTACATTACTCTGCGTCTAAGGTGCACTTTCGCGGAAAAGACACAAAAAAGACGCTCAGCACTATATCCCACCACGGCATTGCGCGACATCAAGTGCTGTTTAGCATGACTGCAGCAAGGAAATAAGAGGACACATCTGTATGCCTGGTTGGTGCCGCCAGTCTGAAAGAGGTCTCAAGTGGGTTGCTCCTGGGAAGGAGCCGTGCACAAGTCCCGGATGCGAACCGCTATTGCGATGTGAAAGGGGTATTATTAAGAAAATGCAAATAAAAGGCGGCTCACTCACACCAGGCATCTCGCACTGCATGGCGTACTGAGGCTGGATGTATGAGGGCACACCTGTAGGTGTTCTTTTTACAAACTCGCTGAAATCCATGTTTTTTTTTAAGTAGGTAAATATGACTAAATATGATATACATTCGGTGGGCAGTGGACATAACAGGACTCCACTCTGCCGCCCGCGTCATTGTGCTGCATAAAATGTCAGCTCTCAGTTCTCGCAGCAGTCTCCTCACTGCAGCACAGTGCATGCAGGCATGTCCAACCACCTGTAGTTTGAAGTACACGTTCTGTCCCCGGCACATGGCTCTGAACATCTCTAATCCTTAAACCCATATTTACAGGTTATGGTTCCTGCACCGCAGCACTAACTCTTCACCTTACAGGTGTCATTATTTTATATGGGAGTGCTGGGATGTCTGGAATAGCAGTAACTGACTACACATATAAAGTGGCTTTATTTCCCTTTATTAAGCATATACACTGGACAGGTGGGGTATAACTTGTGCCATCCAACACTTCAGAACAGAGCAAGGAAACCAAAGTTGACAGCCTACAGAACCAGGACAAGGAATGATCATTGCAACCCCCACCCAGCTCCACTGGAAGCAGTACCACGCAGCATAACCAGCACATTGGCATTCAGGGAAAATGGGACATATTTAACATTTTAATGAATTGTATTTTGAAACTGAATTGTCAGACAGGACAGTGTATATAGGGCCTTATTCAGAGTTGGTAGCAAACCAAAAAAAGTTAGCAATTGGGCAAAACCATGTGCACTGCAGGGGGGCAGATGTAACATGTGCAGAGAGAGTTAGATTTGGGTGGGGTGTGTTTAAAATGAAATCTAAATTGCAGTGTAAAAATAAAGCAGCCAGTATTTACCCTGCACACAAACAATATAACCCACCCAAATCTAACTCTCTCTGCAAATGTTATATCTGCCCCACCTGAAGTGCAACATGGTCTTGCGCAATCATTAACTTTTTCTGGTTTGCTGACAAACCTGAATAACCCCCATAGGGGGTCATTCCGAGTTGATCGTAGCTGTGCTAAATTTATTGTCGCTGCCACTGGCCGCAGCGGCTGCGTGAGACGTCACGCAGTCGCCGCGACCCGCCCCCCCCAACAGTCCGGCCACGCTTGCGTTGGCCGGCCCGCTCCCTCTAAACGGCGGCTTAACGCCGCTGTCCAGCCCCCTCCCGCCCAGCGACCGCCTCTGTCTCAGAGGCGATCGCTGGGCAACGATGGCTGCCATGCGCCGGCGCACTGCGGCGCCGCTGCATGCGCAGTTCCGACCCGATCGCTGCGCTACGACAAACTGCAGCAAGCGATTGGGTCGGAATGACCCCCTTAGTCTGTTAGTAAGGGGACATTGCTGTGTTTCTTATTTCAGTAATTTCTGCTTACATGAAAGCAGCAGCAACCGCTCTACTATGGTAATGCAGCAGGAGGCGTCATGTCTCCATCACAGAACATCGGTATTTTATGACAGCTCCACCTACAGCTGAATAAGGCCCTCTGTGCATCAAGCATGTTTGTTTTTTTAGGCCCTTACGAGATTAAAATCACGTGTGCATACCTGAAGCTTCTAGTGTGGTAGTAGCTGCTTACCATGAAGATGTCTTGAGATGATAGTTATCTGAATGATATTGTATCACGGAGTCAAGAAGTGGACAGATGTAATAAAACAGACGGAGAGCAGCCATTGTAGACAGCCGGCATCCACTTCTGCAAAACAAAACAGAATTGGGGAGTTAAGTATGGTACTGATGACAGGCAAAGTATTACATTGGAACTATTCACACTAACACAGTAGCAATTTAAGGACTCCTTTCAAGATTTATTTCAACCCATCAGTAGATTCAGCGATCAGATAAAAGGGCTGACGCAACGTTGTAGGCAAAATGGTTATAAATGACTAATAAAAAAAAGAAGCATGGAAAAATTGTGTCTTTTTGTCCATATGCCGAGCCATACCCACCTCCAGTCCACATCAGCAGCATGTGTGCCTGGTTTGTGATCAGTCATCACCATCAGTGTATATCTGCTTCCAGTGATGTGCGGTGAGATAAATGGCTGAGGAGGCACTGGCTAGTACCAGAGCCAGACTTACATACAATATATAAGTCCAAGGGTGCATTACACAAAATGCAGTAGTATATACTGCTGGAAATGTAGTGAATTTTGATCAGAGATGTGTGGAAACGGTAGGCAGGCGCACATTGCTAATGTCCTTCATCTATTATCTCTGGTACTCCATCATGCTCCTTTATTTGACAAAAACTGATAGTTTTTAATGTAACTTCATGACACTGTTTCATGTGACTTTTTGTTAGTACTCCTCTAAAAAAAAATGAAAAAAAAAAGTTGCCCCATATTTGCTTATCGTTAAGTGGCCAACCGACTGAGGAGAAATGGATTGGAATGAAATTCCAAAAAAAAATCACCTACAAGCATTTAAAGACAATCTTTTATTTATGTGGATGAACAATACTTATCATTAAAAACTTTATTTATAAAAAGTGCTGCACAGTTTAAAGTATGAGTACACCATCATGTCCTCCTAAAACTGGTTCCGTATACAGTATTCTTTACTTATAAAGTGCCAACATATTACATTATTACCCCTTTCACATCTCCAATGCCGGATCCCACCCGGGAATTGGAAACGCGTCCTTCCCGAGTGAGATCCGGCATTGGAGCCTCAGCGCTGGCTTTCCGACCAGCAATATGCCGGGTCTGTTGCCATAGCGGCGGGGGGCAGAGACGGCAGCGGGGGTGGAGGCGGCGCTGGGAGATGAGCTCATCTCCACGTCGCCTCTCCCTATGCCGTGAATGGGTACCGGGTCGCATCTACCCGGCAATCCATTCACACTGCGCCTGACCCGGTATTCAACCCGGGAATAACCCTTCTTATTAGCCGGGCTGAATTACCGGGTCAGGCGACCCAGGAATTCTCCAAGGCTCCTTTCACATCGCACACTGACCCGTGTCGACCCGGCAATATGTTGTACATTTTACCCATTCACCGCCGAGGTCATTTTTCCATATTTTTGCACTCGTCACAATGTCACAGATATTTTTATGTGTTACCTTCAAAAATTACACTTTTTTTTTTTTTTCAGACTTAGTATTTTCAGAAGATACTGTACCAGTTGCATGGAACCTGTCAGCTCACTCACACCAGGCATCTCCCACTGTGTGGCGTATTGAGGCTAGATGTATGAGAACTCATCTGTATGTGTAGGTTTTGACTAAAATGACTAAAAATAAATAAATAAATCTGCACTTTTTTTAAGTTTTCTCTGAATAATCACTAAGGGGCACATCGCTTGAAAAAGGAGACCCCCTCTTTCAATACAAAGTGCCTGCAGGTGTGTGGGCAAGTATCAGGGTGACGCGACACAACTGGCCCTTCCCCCATCTATCGAAAACAATTCTTTTTCCATAGCACTGGGGAGCATTGTCTGATCGCCAGACAGCTGATAAAGGGTCACATAAACCCCCTCTCCCGTCTTTCATATGTGGGTGACCCCATATTTACAGATGTACTTACACTGTAAGTGTGATAGGCAGAGCTGTAACTAGACTTTTTGGTACCCTGTGCCAGAAAGAATTGGCGCCCCACCACCCACCCATTTTTCCAATAGCGACATAAGGTGCATGCCATTGTGGGGAAGTGGCATGACAAAATTTGGACACAAATCCTCTTTGTACCACATTCATGCACTTGAGAGCTTATTGTTATTCAGTTACAATACACTTGATTAAAAAAAACACATTTCAATATACTGCCATGCACAGGATTCAAACCCATAACATGTTGTATTCCAGTCAAGGACCCTACTCATTGAGCCTGCATAAAAACTATATGAAGCTACCTGCACTTTAAAAATATAATAATCAGCATTGCAATTGAGCAGATCTATGTAGTGTGCAGCCACCACATAGATCTGAATAGCTGCAATGCTGATAATTGTTTTCACAAAGTACAAAGTAAGCCTCAAAGTTAGAATCCTCTAGCTTAGACTTCTCTAGCTTTCTATGTAAGGCAGACAGCTCAATGAATAGAGTGTCTGACTACAATGCCACAGGCAATAGGTTCAAATCCGATGGTATGGCAGTATCTTGAAATTTAATAAAGGACAGTGTGACTGATTAACAAAGAGCTCTCAAGTTAAATTCATGAATATTGTATAGGTATTAGTGACAGAAGGTGTGGGGAAAGGAGACAGGGACAGTCAGGAGATGTTGGGCTTCAAAAAGGGTGGAAGTAATTAAAACAGATAACTAACAAGTGCTGCCAACAGCGCCCCCTACCCTGCAGCGCTATTTGCAGTGGCACACTCAGCAAACACCTAGTTACAGCCCTGGTGATAGGGTACGTAGTGACTTCCTGTCCATATATAGAAAACGCCTGTCTTCCGTAGCACAGGCTGATATTGTACTATAGCTATAAGTGAGCCACATAATTTGAAAGCGGCCACTCTTTCAAATGAGGGTGCCATCTTTCTAGGTGAAGGAGGTGAGGCGTTAGAGGGACTTAAAGTTTCCTCCTCCATTTTCATTCACTTTTCTTAAAAGTAACATTGGAGTGCATGTGCACAGACTCAGTGGTTGCTTCCCAATCCTAACGACCGATGGGGGACAGGTAAGTTACTGCAGTTCATTTTTCTATAACCTCGCTGCGGAAGACGAGTGGAGTTCGTCCTCTGGAGTCATACTGTATTCACAGAAAATGAGCCCCACTTGTACTCCGCAGCAAAGGGGTTAAAGGGCTCATGAAACAAACAAGTAACACATAAATACATGAAACAGAGGATAAAAATGGCCCTGCCAGAATGAACATACAAACTAAATTGTGTGGGGAAAAAATATATACATAAGATAGTCGAAAAATAAATCTGCCTGGTAATATGAGTAAAAAGGTTTACAAAGCACAGCAGAATGCTATAAATAAACAATGTATTTAGTAAATAATACATGCTTAACATTGAAGATACTTTAGATGCTGGAATATTGGAGGAATATAATATGCAGGACTACGGACCTAAATCATATTTGTATGCAAACCAAATGGTTTGCGAACAAATACGATGTTTGGGGATCTGTGCAGATGCAAGACCCGTTCAGCGCATGTGCAGAATGGGTCTTGCAATGTCGCTCGCAGTCCCCTGTTAGCCACAGCATTGGGGGCAGCACCCGACAACATGCTTCAAAATAGGGGCGTCGCAACAGTTTTGAAGACGTGATGGATCCAGGGTCTGCATTGTCGGATGCAGACTTCATGGACCCAGGTGTCCGGATCCAATGCCCAGCGCAGGCTGTCCGTTGCCTACAAACATTGTGAATTGCGAGTGATGGTCGTGCTGGTAATCCGAGGGTGCGGCACTTGGATCCTCACAAATACATGCAAATGTATGCAGGAGGCGTCTATCTCACACAGACACCTCCTGCTACCTTTGCATCTTAATTAGACAGAATTGCACAGCCGCCTACTTGCAGCTGTGCTATAACTTACAAACATGAGTGATACAAGTCATAGACGGTACATAACAACTCAACTAAAGTAGTAATAAATTAGCCACTGGACAGTGGGACTTGTAATACATACATGAATCTTAGGTACAATAGAATATATGGTCTTTCTAACTCTGATATCACTTGGAATGCTGACGCCGGAAACTCGACCGCTGACATCCCGAACGTAAGTATGTCAGGTTCTCATGGAATTTCCTGGGAAGGGGGGAAGGAGTGTTAGATTTAGACTGCGGTGAGGGGGTGGGGGTGTTAGGGTTAGGCACCCCTGGTGAGGGTTAGGCTGCGGGTGCAGGGAGGGGGTGTTAGATTTAGGCACCACAGGGAGGGTTAGGGGAAGGCAGCAGATGGGAAAGGTTAGGGCTAGGCTGCTGGAAGGAAGGGTTAGTGTAAATTTGCGTATGTAGCAGTGGGCATCTTTTTTCCTTTCTGGGAGGATCTTCCCATGCAGTAGCATGCGAAGGAGGAAGGACAGGGAAGGAGGAGGAAGTGCCAATGCACAATCTAGCTAGTATGAAACTGTAGGGTAGATTTATGAAAGTCCGCTATGGGGTTTGCTGGATGTGCTGCAGTTACCACTTCCCCCCTATGTATTAATCAGTGCTTTCCGGAATAAGCCCAGTACTCATTGCGCAACAGACGTTTACTGCAATGGCTTCCGATATTTTACCTGATGTAAGAACACGCCGATGGTACTGATCATCCCTATGTCTACTGTTTTCGTCAACTCTGTCCTGCATGTCTCCCTGTCTGCTCTGTTATTTTTATTTTTTACTGTAAACAAGCTTTATTAATATATGCAGTGCCTCTGACTGGGACGAGGTGAGAGTGCCAGCTCCGCAATGCGTGCAACACTGTGCCCTTCCACATGAGGTACACATGCGCTGAGGCACTGGGAATGGAGGTGTCGGCTCAGGTGAAAGGACGCGGATCACCAGAGAGGTGATTTAATGCATCTCACTAATGAAAGGAGGGAGAATTATACATGCTGGCAAACTCCACACCCATTTCACCATGAAATCACACATATAAAGTACAATAAGGGAAGATCAATACATCTGCCACTGTGTTCTTTGTTCCTTTAAATAAATGTAATCCCATCCACAATACTTTCATCTGTGTTTTACTTACCTCACGTCTCGTAGATGTAAGACAGATCATTATGGGGGAGAAGCAGCATCAGGGCCATTATGTGAGCTGATACCGCTTCTTCCCCATGTATGAAGGCAGAGATGTGCGCTGTATATCAGCGCTGCTATCTACAAGACAGCACATTTGCAGATATGCTAGGCAATTGCACTGACCGTTCCAACACCTCCAGCTACAGATTTCGACAGCTGCAGTTGTCGTTGTCCATACACCACAGCAGGGACAGCTCCTGGCTGTGACGGCTGACGTCAGCGGGCTACACAGGAGATCTTGTGAGAATAGCGAGATCTTGCGCTATTCTCACAAGATGAGCCAGTCAGAGGAGAGACATAGCCCATCAGCACTAGGCTGAAGCACTATGGTGGGTGTGGCAGTGATCGCCAGAGGGGGAGTTTTCATTCCCCCACTCCGGCATCCGTGCTGCTGCATCCTGCTTTGCTTCGGTAAAGAGGTGAAGCAGGAAGCGCTGCGGGTGTAATACATTTACCCCCTGATCCCAGAAGTGTTAGGCTGTGTCTGCCTCTTCAACTACCTTAGACCTTCAGTAAACTACAAGCATTTGTATCCCCATGTGGAAGAATGAGATCAATAAACTGAAGGCTTTTTTGGGGGCGGGATTGCTCTACTTACTGTATGTAAAAGTAACCATCAGAATAATGATGAAAATATATGTGATCAAATCCACTTTTTGCTCTCACATAAATCAGTGGTACCCACTGTATTATAACGACTGTAAAGCCATTTACCTATTTTTGTCAAAAATTTCTCCATCGTTTTGTAACACAAGAAAAAGCATGTAGACCGCTATGGGTATGGATCTCACTTGTTTTAGTGTTTGCAGTGCGGCTGACACTTTGGATACAACACGCTTTATTTAATTGCGATCGCTGCAAGTGCAAACTGTACGTGCAAAAATAGATAAATGGCTTTACAGACGTCATGAAAGGTTCCACCGTTTTATATATGAGAGCAAAAGGTGGCTTTGATGACAAAGAACTCAATGATACCCACTTAGCTACAAAGTAAGTGGAAAAAAAATAAGAGGCCAATATAGCAGAGAATCTGCACAATGGGGGTAATTCCAAGTTGATCGCAGTAGGAACTTTGGGGGTGATGTATGAAAAAACGTCCTAATGGACATTATGTGTCCAGGGGCGTATCACCACATTATCGTGGTGATACGCCCGCAGCCGCCGCCACAATGTATGATCAAGGCCCCCGCCGATGTGTGAGTGCGTTATCCTACCTGTCCTGCAGTAGCGCAGCTTCCACATCGGCTCAGCGCCGCAATCTGTGCGTATGCGCCCTTCTTCCTGTGTGCACCGCCGGAGGCCCCCGATGCATGCGCAGTAGAGCTGTGTGGACCAGCAGAAGAATGTCCACGTTACATAAAGTTTATTAAAAAAAACAAAAAAAAAACAAAGCCACTGCACATTTTGACCACATCGCCTGCCTGGGGGAGGCGTTCTGGACCGGCGGTTTGAGGAGACGAAAAGGGACAGCAGAGGCAATCATACATTGCCTCTGCTCTTCGTCTCCTGTCCAG
Source organism: Pseudophryne corroboree (assembly GCF_028390025.1). NCBI lineage: Eukaryota > Metazoa > Chordata > Amphibia > Anura > Myobatrachidae > Pseudophryne > Pseudophryne corroboree. Next base: position 704,612,976 of record NC_086445.1, read on the forward strand.
TACTGCGGGGAAGCGGTAAGTGGCGGGGGCGCGCGGCGGCCAGGGCATACAGCGTTAACACGCCGCTCATACATATGGGTGCAGCGCAAAATGCTGCCTTAAGGTCAGCGGGAACCACAGCGCACTTTCACACATCTGGCCCAGTGTTAGCAATTGGGCAAAACCATGTGCACTGCAGGGGAGGCAGATATAACATGTGCAGAGAGAGGTAGATTTGGGTGTGGTGTGTTCAATCTGCAATCTAAATTGCAGTGTAAAAATAAAGCAGCCAGTATTTACCCTGCACAGAAAGAAAATAACCCACCCGAATCTAATTCTCTCTGCAAATGTTATATCTGCCTCCCCTGCAGTGCACATGGTTTTGCCCAATTGCTAAAAAATGTCCTGCTGCGATCAACTTGGAATTACCCCCAATCAGGGCCGGATTAAGCCTTGGGGGTGCCCGGGGCACATAAGGCAGGGGGGCCCTGATGGAAGGTGGGGGGTGTATATTAGATTGTGTATACCTCCCAACATGTCCCATTCCAGGAGGGACAAAGGCCCTCATTCCGAGTTGTTCGCTCGCTAGCTACTTTTAGCAGCCGTGCAAACGCATTGTCGACGCCCACGGGAGAGTGTATTTTAGCTTTGCAAGTGTGCGATCGCATGTGCAGCCGAGCGGTACAAAAACATTTTGTGCAAAACAAGACCAGCCCTGTAGTTACTTATCCTGTGCGATGATTCCAGCGACAGAGGTCCCGGAATTGACGTCAGATACCTGCCCTGCAAACGCTTGGACACGCCTGCGTTTTCCCTACCACTCCCAGAAAACGGTCAGTTGACACCCATAAACGCCCTCTTCCTGTCAATCTCCTTGCGATCGGCTGTGCGAACAGAATCGTCGTTAGAAGCAGTGCACAGCAACAATGTTGTTTGTATGCATACGACGCGTGTGCGCATTGTGGTGCATACGCATGCGCAGGTTTGACATTTTTTTACCTGATCGCTGCGCTGCAAAAATCGTCAGCGTGCGATCAACTCGGAATGACCCCCAAAATGCTCTCTACCTGGACTTCCCACTTAATATATGATTGGCGTCAGTGTGTTGAACTATTTAATTGATAAGAAAGGTATTTCATCACAGGTGATTGCAGTCATAAATTAAGAAAGAAGTCCAGGTAGAGAGCATGTTGTCCCTCCCGGAATGGGTCATGGTGGGAGGTATGGATGGTGTATATTAAATTTAAACCAATAGTGTATATTAGTTTTAAACTAATAGTTTAATAATGGCCGGGTACTGTTTATAGCTCCACCTAATTGAAAGACAACTACTTTATAAAATTTTCTTGTAGTGTGACAAAGACAATTTAACTTTATCATACACATAGAAAAATAAAATCATTTATCTTGTCACATGCAAGAAAAGCAGCAGCCTCTGTACTACTTACACACTGGGACAGGACTCAGGAGGACTCTGTGTGTCTCTATCTCTAGACCTAAATGGTTTAGTTGCATAACAGTTTATACAAGACTCAGACACCCAAACAGGGAAGAGGAGAAGCTGGGATCCTTGTGTCACTTACAGCTCTCTCCACCCTCCTATCTCTCCTCTGGTCGGAGAGCTCTATCGGTAGCTCAGAAACATGATATTCCTGTGTCTCTGCCTTCACTGCATACTGTCCTGCGCGCATTCTGGCTGCTAGTTCAGCTGCTGCTTAAGAGGGAAATCTAGTGATGTCAATGTGCTCTGGCTGGGGGGGCCCCCTGACAAAGGGGGGCCCGGGGTACAGTATGCCCTGCATCCCCCCCTTAATCTGGCTATGCCCCCAATGTGAGGACATATTTATTTGATGACGGTACACCGCTCATCGAGTTTCTGAGAGATCATCCGGTGCACAGCATGTATAGAACGCTAAACAGGAGATGGATTGCTGAAAAAGTGGCCTCAAATAGAATTGGGGCATGTGAGTAATACAAATTCGGCTATTGAACATAAATTAATCAAATGTTGTTCAGAAAGGAAAAATGGGGAAACCACTTAAGAGACCTATGTAGCATTTCCTAGCTAGCACTCACCATGTTCACACTTACCTGGAAAAGTATTAGGTCACAAAATGATAAGAGGACCACATTCATTCCTGTGTGCTAGGATTAAGGTTAGACTGCGATTTGGACTACAGTACTTCTAAATGATCTTGTTTAGATTTCTTTAACAGGTGATCATAAAAAGAGAGAGAGAAAAAAAAACTACGTTTCTTCTCTGTTCAGTGCAAAAATAAAAAAATAAGAAGCATAGTACTAATGGCATCCGGACTCTAGGTAGACAGCACTTAGGTCAACAGTGACTAGGTCGACACCAGAAATAGGTCGACACGTCCATTAGGTCATCATGAACAAGGTCGATGTAGAAAAAGGTCGGCATGAGTTTTTCTAATTTATTTATTTTTTTAAACTTTTTCATACTTTACGATCCATGTGGATTACGATTGGGAATGGTAACCTTTGCCGAGCGCAGCGGAGCGAGGCACCTTGCCGGAAGCATGGCGAGCGAATGAGCCATGCGAGGCGACACGGTGCACTAATTGGGGTTCCCCGTCACTTTACGAAGAAAACGACACCACATAAAACCTAAAAAAACTCATGTCGACCTTGTTCATGTCGACCTAATGGCTGTGTCGACCTATTTCTGGTGTCAACTAGTCACTATCGACTAATAGGCTGCGATGCAATGTGGAATGCTGCATGGCGTGCCGGGCTGTAACTACTTGCAGCTGGTGATTCCTCCATTAATTCCATTAGGAATGAATGGAGTGATCACCAGCTGTGAATAGTTGCAGCCCTGCACGCCATGCAGCATGCCACATCACAGAAAGATGAACATGGCTACATCTGTACATCGCAAGGTTTGATAAAGGAAGACGTTTGGGAGGTCAGAAATATACGGCTGTACACTGTGAGTCACTAATTACTCAAATTGACGTAAGAGACTAAAATAGCGTGTGGGACAATCTTATAGAAGATGAGGGAGCAGTACTTTCCGCCACTGTAAACTATGGACTGAGTTAATGTACTGTGGCAGACTGCATTGTAGGAAGATTAAGTCACAGAAACAAAAATTAACTCCTGCGTGCCAAGTGCCTAACGCCATAAGATAAACCATATTAAAGGGAAGCTACAGTAAAAGTGAAAAATCTTTTTTGGACTAAACCTAAATGTTGTTAATAGGGTGAACTGTACTGGCTTTCCTTCTTAGTTGAAAAAAAAATACTGATTTAGCGGATTAAGGGACTTATTCAGTATGGATTGCGTCAGCGATGCAAGCGCATACTGACAAATTTCTAACGAGTGCGCACGCGCAGTGCCAGGTCTGAGCGTGTGCGGGCCCAGCCATGCATTGATGCAAATGCCTCAATGATTGAATTGCGACCGCAGCTGAATGAGGGCCCAAGATCTCTGATTTGTAGCTGAATTTATAAAATCACGTCTCAAAAACATATTAATTACATTATCTGTACTAATATATGTATGCTAGAACTAAATATTTTTTGTATTTTATTTTTCTACATTAACGTAAAGTTTTTTTATTGTATGAGTTTGAAATTAAGTTTAGAAGGTTCATAAGAAATGAGTGTTGTCTGAGTAGCTTATGACTGAAGCATGAGAAAATCGCTCATTATTATGTATATGCTTACTTTTAAAGTTCAAGTAGTAAGTGTAGGTAGGTATGTGATTCGCATAATCCTGGTCCAATCCACTGAAACACAAAGCTGCGTTTTGCATAAGTTTGCAGTTTTGCATGGTCATAATGATGAAAATTGCATCATCAAGCCACTGCCCAGCACCGCTAAGGAAGTAACAAAATGTTATACTTTAGATATACGAGTATACAAGCGATTACCCGCAGCTTCGCTCATGTGGATATCTGTTATTGCTCAGTAGAACTAATTTTACAAAGACAGAAGTGCCATCTAATATTGTGATGTATATCTTCTATTGAACACATTTATCACAAAATTTCTTTGTAAACAAAATTTGCAATTTTTCCTTCAGGTATTAAAACAAAAATATGATTGGGGTTACTAACTCGTCAGCAAGCCACATAAAGCTGCCTATGGGAGAAGAAGCTGGTCCTGAGATCTATATCTGCAGACCTGAGCATTTGCACTGCGACTTGTTGATCATGATTGTGAAGAAGACGCTTGCAGGAAACTGCAGGTGCTGGAATTGAAAAGGAAAATAGTTGGGATAAGGGCAGTACGGATGGTGTAATGGTTAGTATTACTGCCTCACAGCACTGAGGTCATGGTTTCGATTCCCACCATTGCCCTAACTGTGTGGAGTTTGTGTATTCTCCCCGTACTTGCGTGGGTTTCCTCCCATAATCCAAAAATATGCTGGTAAATCCAAACAAAATTAACCCTAGTGTATAAGTGTGTGTGTGTACATGTGGTAGGTTAATAGATTGTAAGCTCCACTGGGGCAGGGACTGATGTGAATGGCCAAATATTCTCTGTAAAGCGCTGCGGAATATGTGTGCGCTATATAAATAACTAATAATAAATAAGGGGTATTCGTGGTATAAACACAGTCTCACCTGCGCCACATTACGTTAGAATTTCTGCCATAATTAGGATCGTCTACAGTGCAGTCACTTTAAGTCGGGTTCCGTTGCATAACTTGGGAGGAGTCCAGTTCCGCATAAACATGATTGGAACATTGACTTTCAGTGGATGTCCAGCTGCACTACAGTGAGGTCAGAAATTCCACACATATAGTCATGTTAAACTTGAGGAGCCTGCACATTGCACACGCTGAGTGTCGAGCGGCTGTTTTTTTCCTTTATTGCTTATTTATTGCATAGTTTTTGTGTGATGCCAGAACAACAAAAATTCTGATTTCCCCCCCCCCATCTCCATAGTTCATAACCAGTCCCTAAAAGTATATTTCTAAAAAGAGACGCTCTGTACAGACACAACCCTTACAGTTTTATTATGTGTATAGATATATAGATTGTATAACCACTCTGTGGTTAGGATACCACAAAAGTCATATTTTCTGAAATTTGAAACATATACAGGTAAGTCTAAGCTCACATTTGCCGCTAGCGTTTGCTGAGACTAGTGTGCTTGTTAATGAGTGCGGGCACTGCGTACGTTCCCACGATCCATAGAATCGCATAGTGCTTATACACCCATGGATAAGTTGCACATGGGCGTGAATAATCGTACTCACAAAGCGTATGAACATGGTGAAATAGATGAGGGAGGACGCATCTGTATAAAGCCCACAACATGCTCACACAATTGTAATAAAAGGGGTAGTTTACTAAGTGACCTCTCAGGAATGTGAAACTGCAGTAAAATATGGAGTGTTTTGCTTTGAATAATATTGCCATTTTCAAATGTTCTGGCAGAGAAGTGTCGCCTTTTGCAAGCCGCTGCTTAGTAAATATACCCCAAAGTCTTTAAGAACCCAAACTTACTCAAAACACAGCTCAGTCTAATAAAATAGAAAAAAAAAACATCTCCCCCAACTATATCACAAAATAAATAGAATATGGTGAATCCATATTGCCTCCAATTGGAAGTAGGATCTTGCCCCCACTGACCTTAGGGGTCTATTTATAATTTTTCACAAAATGTTTCCATATACCATATCTTATCAATAACAAATTATGTTTAGTTCCTGTTTATCAGTCCCAGACCGGGACAGTGGCTCCAACAGTAATATCTTGGTGGTAAAGTAATAGTTACAGTATCACTGTCTGATCAAGGAGATAGATCTATCTGCATACAAAATTACCGTATATACTCGAGTATAAGTCGACCCGAATATGAGCCGAGGCACCTAATTTTACCACAAAAACCTGGGAAAACTCATTGACTCGAGTATAAGCCTAGGGTGGGAAATGCAGCTCTAGCCGTACACAGCCCTCACTGCCAGATATGCCCTCATGCTGCCAGATATGCCCCACAGTGCCAAATATGCTCTCATGCTGCCAGATATGCCCCACAGTGCCAGATATGCCCTCATGCTGCCAGATATGCCCCACAGTGCCAGATATGTCCTCATGCTGCCATATATGCCCCACAGTGCCAGATGTGCCAGATATGCCCTCATGCTGCCAGATATGCCAGATGTGCCCTCATGCTGCCAGATATGCCCCACAGTGCCAGATATGCCCTCATGCTGCCAGATATGCCCCACAGTGCCAGATATGCCCTCATGCTGCCAGATATGCCCCACAGTGCCAGATATGCCAGATATGCCCTCATGCTGCCAGATATGCCAGATATGCCCCAGTGCCAGATGTGCCCTCATGCTGCCAGATATGCCCCACTGTGCCAGATGTGCCCTCATGCTGCCAGATATGCCCCACAGTGCCAGGAAGGGTACTTACCCTCCATCGCTCCCGCGTTGTCTTCTGAAGGAGGGACACGGAGGGCACAGCGCGCGACTCTCCTGTGTCCCTCCTGCGTCTCCGGCGGCGTGTGTGTATTAAATGAAGTGCCGGTTCGTGAGCCAATCAGAGCTCACGAATGGGCAGTTCATTTAACACACACACACGCCGCCGGAGACGCAGGAGGGACACAGGAGAGCCGCGCGCTGTGCCCTCCGTGTCCCTCCTTCCACTGACTCAGGTATAAGCAGAGGGGGCTTTTTCAGCACAAAAAAACGAGCTGAAAAAGTCGGCTTATACTCGAGTATATAGTGGTATATGTTACAGTGTTTTCATGGGTAACATTGTAACATAGCATTTCATATGCATATACAGTCGCACACAGAATATAGGCATGTCAATGATCATTTTAATCAGCAGAGTCTGCTTGTGCTACCATAACACTCATGCAACAGTACTGGTATGCCAACCAATGCCTGCCACAAGTGCTGGTAGCCATTTACAGGTGCCGTCCAAGAACTTGCACTCATGGTGTCTTTCTCCAGTACAACAATGCACCCAGTGGTGCAAGTAGAAATATTTTCTTAGAGGTACTGAGTGCCAAAAATGGGCGTGGTCATGTGTTGTGATGGGGCGTGGCAACATGGCACAAGTGGGAGTGGCTACATGACACTAGTGGTGTGGCGACACTACAAAGCCCCTTTTCTTTGCACTCAGGAGGCAAGGCTAGAAATATGTAGTGATACCCCCAGTATAGTAGAAATATATAGTGATACCCCCAGTCTAATAGAAATATATAGTAATGCCCCTAGTATAAGAAATATATATAGTAATGCCCCCAATGTAATAACAACATATAATAATGCCTCCATTATAGCAGGAGTATATAGTATAGTAGCGTCCCTGGTATAATAGAAATATATAGTAGTGTCTACATTACAATAGAAATATGTAGTAATACCTCCATAACATTAGACATATATAGTGTAGTGTCCACATTATATTAGAAATGAATGCTCCCAGCAAGGGACGCTGCGGGAAAGTGCAATCATGCTCCTCTCTTCATGCCAGCCACAGCCGCCAGAGGAGAAAGTGTGATGTGGTGTCATGACATCCCCGTTGCACTCCCAGTAACCCTGAAAAACTGTGAGGCTCTGTCATACTGCCAAGCACCATGGTCTTGTTACTTTGTGGCGCATTATACGTCACGGATGTAAAGTGTGTGGCAGGTGGTACTGAGTACCCACTGTCATATTTTTAAAGGTACTCCGTACCCAAGCGTACCCGCATACTTGCACCACTGAATGCACCTGCCCACAAGTTAAGGGAAGTGGTGGATTTTCAGGCCCATGAACGCATCCAGAAGCTTAGTCATCCACCATAGAGTTCAGAACTGGCCCCCTGCGACTTCTTCATAATACACAAATCAAGAGCAAGATGCATGGGATTAATTTTGGGTCACCAGAAGCTGCAGCGGAGACCTCCATCCAGCATATAGAGCAGGTGTGGCCAGACTTTTGGAATTGGTGATCTACAGTACTTTGAAAGATGAAAAGCTTTCATGATCTACAATACCTGGGTGAAACATTAGCGCGTGCCACAGTCGCAGTGCACTGCATACTGGAAGCTGAGCTACTGAGGCTCCAGATGCCGTATCTGGTCTATTGTAGTTAAGTAGGTCGTGATCTACTGTCCCCGTGAGCTACCAGTAGATCGCAATTGACCTTTTGGTAGAAAACATAACTGCTTCGGACTGGTCAAGCTGCTTCACTAAGTTGTTTGAGACCCAGGGCTGGCAACAGAAATATTGGGGCACAGTGATATCTCTGGGGCCCCCTCAGTCGCCGTGTGTGAGAGGATCCAGTCACTCTGAGGCTGCGCCCACACCGCCTACAGCTCACTGCCCTATTTGGACAAGACGGCTCACATGCCTGTCGTGCATAAAGTGGTATATCCTTGGGGCCCCTGAGCCTTGGGGCCCGGTACAGGTGTCCCCTTAAACCCTCCTGTCGCCGGCCCTGTTGAGACCATGTAACTTTGCATAGACTTCTCTGTTGAATACTTGAAAAATTTAATGTTTACGTTGTTTGTAAATATAATACTTTTTGTGCATCTGGAAACATATTGAACACTGTATGTTCTGTGATACAATGTTTTTGTTGTTTTTCACTGAGGTAGCTGCAGTATAAAGGTCGATGTGTTGGCATAAGCATCCCTCAGATATGTCAGTCAAAATGCATGATCTAGATAACAAAATGTAATAACAATTGTAATTCAAATCTCAAATATGAAGTCCTCTATGAAAATAGCTTATATATGAATATATATGTGAAACATAAGGGATATAAATAATGTATTCATACATCTCCACTAATATGCTGAGAAGGAGAACTACACAGAGAGAAAGACATTATTCTCCTATTATACTAATGAAGGACATAATGATATATTGGTTCTAGCACATGAACAAAATCGCTCTAGCGTTGAAAACAGTCTTTACATAATTACGGTATTTTATTGCCTGCAAGAGACTCCATGTTGCCAATAATATCTTTGCTGACATCACAAGCTGTGACGCTGTTCATGTTGCCAAGATGACTTAACACTCTCTGGTCTTTATACCATCTGATAAATGCCTGGATGATAATCCCGGAGGAAACTGTAACTCATTATTTTCCACTGATATAATGTTGCTTTTTTTTTATCATATCAGCTCAGAACACTTTCTCAATTTGTGACTAGCGTAATTGTTTCTACAATATTTAACTAGATCAGTTTATCACCTGACCCAAATGTGCAGATGGTTTGCTTGAATGTAACTGTGTCTGTAGGAAGATGAAAATAGAGGTAACACATATACTTGATCTATATTATTAAAATTGCTTCATTTTGGCAATGCTCCTTACAGAAAACAGATCCGTCATTAAGAAAATACAGACTAATAGGTTACGTTTTTCTAAACGCAACATAATTTGGGCAGGCCTTGAGGACATCTGGCCTTATGTCCTGTTCCCCCATTAACAACATATTGATTTTCATTTTGCTGATAGAAAGAGCAAAGATACAAAAATGAGAACAGATTACATTCTTACGGTGAAATGTATCAAAGCCAATTTGCGGTTAAACCTTAGAATTTTCTTTTACAGCTTTCAGAGGTTTTACCGCATCCACTTTGTCCCCATTTGTATGAACAGGGACTGCAGCAGACATCGGAGATATATGTATATTATGAAAAGGCCCAATTATTGAAAAATATATCATATAAAGTGGAGATTCCTTAATTTGAAGTGAGAATACATGTAATCTTTATATGGGAGGGTGAAATCATACAACCAATGAAGAAATTGTCACATATGGGCAGTAATGCAGCATCAATGAAATCTAAATATAACAAAGCTAACTATGCCTAATATATAAATATCTTTCTACCAACATATTAAGTGTAAATAAACAACATGAAAATAATACAGAAAGCACTCCTATTTATAAAGTGGCAGCCCAATTCGATTCAAGCCTTTGTTGTGGAGCAGAGAATACTGTATGTAGACTTGCGAATTAAACAAATAAAAGAGCCATATTCTCGTGCAGTAAATAGTGTACAAAATATGAAATTATATAATCCTACGTATATAATAAAAGGCTAACGCTGCTCCTCACCTCTTTCAGGGGGATTCAAGTGTGCTGTGCGCCGGTGGCCACTAGATGGCGCAATTCAAGTGTTGCTCTGTTCAGGCGTGCACAGCCACTGGCACTGACATCACTGTTATGTTGTTCCATCATTTTGGTGGGCTGGCAACTAGTGGTGCAAAAAAGAAAAAAATAAGATTTTACTTTCCGATAAATCTATTTCTCGTAGTCCGTAGTGGATGCTGGGACTCCGTAAGGACCATGGGGAATAGCAGCTCCGCAGGAGACAGGGCACAAGAATAAAAGCTTTAGGATCAGGTGGTGTGCACTGGCTCCTCCCCCTATGACCCTCCTCCAAGCCTCAGTTAGGATACTGTGCCCGGACGAGCGTACATAATAAGGAAGGATATTGAATCCCGGGTAAGACTCATACCAGCCACACCAATCACACCGTACAACTTGTGATCTGAACCCAGTTAACAGTATGATAAAACGAAAAGGAGCCTCTGAAAAGATGGCTCACAACAATAATAACCCGAATTTTTGTAACAATAACTATATACAAGTATTGCAGACAATCCGCACTTGGGATGGGCGCCCAGCATCCACTACGGACTACGAGAAATAGATTTATCGGTAAGTAAAATCTTATTTTCTCTGACGTCCTAGTGGATGCTGGGACTCCGTAAGGACCATGGGGATTATACCAAAGCTCCCAAACGGGCGGGAGAGTGCGGATGACTCTGCAGCACCGAATGAGAGAACTCCAGGTCCTCCTCAGCCAGGGTATCAAATTTGTAGAATTTTGCAAACGTGTTTGCCCCTGACCAAGTAGCTGCTCGGCAAAGTTGTAAAGCCGAGACACCTCGGGCAGCCGCCCAAGATGAGCCCACTTTCCTTGTGGAATGGGCTTTTACCGATTTTGGCTGTGGCAGGCCTGCCACAGAATGTGCAAGCTGAATTGTACTACAAATCCAACGAGCAATCGTCTGCTTAGAAGCAGGAGCACCCAGCTTGTTGGGTGCATACAGGATAAACAGCGAGTCAGATTTTCTGACTCCAGCCGTCCTGGAAACATATATTTTCATGGCCCTGACAACGTCAAGCAACTTGGAGTCCTCCAAGTCCCTAGTAGCCGCAGGTACCACAATAGGTTGGTTCATGTGAAATGCAGAAACCACCTTAGGTAGAAATTGAGGACGAGTCCTCAATTCTGCCCTGTCAGAATGAAAAATTAAGTAAGGACTTTTATATGATAAAGCTGCCAATTCTGACACACGCCTGGCTGAAGCCAGGGCTAACAGCATCGTCACCTTCCATGTGAGATATTTGAAGTCCACAGTGGTGAGTGGTTCAAACCAATGTGACTTTAGAAAACTCAACACAACATTGATATCCCAAGGTGCCACTGGAGGCACAAAAGGAGGCTGTATATGCAGTACCCCTTTTACAAATGTCTGAACTTCAGGCATTGAAGCCAGTTCTTTCTGGAAGAAAATCGACAGGGCCGAAATTTGAACCTTAATGGACCCTAATTTTAGGCCCATAGATAGTCCTGTTTGCAGGAAATGGAGGAAACGACCCAGTTGAAATTCCTCTGTAGGGGCCTTCTTGGCCTCAAACCACGCAACATATTTTTGCCAAATGCGGTGATAATGTTTTGCGGTTACGTCCTTCCTGGCCTTGACCAGGGTAGGGATGACTTCATCTGGAATGCCTTTTTCCCTCAGGATCCGGCGTTCAACCGCCATGCCGTCAAACGCAGCCGCGGTAAGTCTTGGAACAGACAAGGCCCCTGCTGGAGCAGGTCCTTTCTTAGAGGTAGAGGCCACGGTTCGTCCGTGAGCATCTCTTGAAGTTCCGGGTACCAAGTCCTTCTTGGCCAATCCGGAGCCACGAGTATAGTTCTTACTCCTCTCCTTCTTATGATTCTCAGTACCTTTGGTATGAGAGGCAGAGGAGGGAACACATACACTGACTGGTACACCCACGGCGTTACCAGGGCGTCCACCGCTATTGCCTGAGGGTCCCTTGACCTGGCGCAATATCTGTCTAGTTTTTTGTTTAGACGGGACGCCATCATGTCCACCTTTGGTTCTTCCCAACGGTTTACTATCAGGTGGAAGACTTCTGGGTGAAGTCCCCACTCTCCCGGGTGGAGGTCGTGTCTGCTGAGGAAGTCTGCTTCCCAGTTGTCCACTCCCGGAATGAACACTGCTGACAGTGCTATCACATGATTTTCCGCCCAGCGAAGAATCCTTGCAGCTTCTGCCATTGCCCTCCTGCCGCCCTGTCTGTTTACGTGGGCGACTGACGTGATGTTGTCCGATTGGATCAATACCGCCTGACCCTGAAGCAGGGGTTTCGCTTGACTTAGGGCATTGTAAATGGCCCTTAGTTCCAGAATGTTTATATGAAGAGATGCTTCCATGCTTGACCACAAGCCCTGGAAATTTCTTCCCTGTGTGACTGCTCCCCAGCCTCTCAGGCTTGCATCCGTGGTCACCAGGATCCAATCCTGAATGCCAAATCTGCGGCCCTCTAGTAGATGAGCACTCTGCAGCCACCACAGAAGAGACACCCTTGTCCTTGGCGACAGGGTTATCCGCTGATGCATCTGAAGATGCGATCCGGACCATTTGTCCAGCAGATCCCACTGAAAAGTTCTTGCATGGAATCTTCCGAATGGAATCGCTTCGTAAGAAGCCACCATTTTTCCCAGGACCCTCGTGCACTGATGCACTGACACCTGGCCTGGTTTTAGGAGGTTCCTGACTAGCTCGGATAACTCCCTGGCCTTCTCCTGCGGGAGAAACACCTTTTTCTGGACCGTGTCCAGAATCATTCCTAGGAACAGTAGACGTGTCGTAGGAATCAGCTGCGATTTTGGAATATTTAGGATCCACCCGTGCTGACGTAACACTACCTGAGATAGTGCTACTCCGACTTCTAACTGTTCCCTGGACCTTGCCCTTATCAGGAGATCGTCCAAGTAAGGGATAATTAAGATGCCTTTTCTTCGAAGAAGAATCATCATTTCGGCCATTACCTTGGTAAAGACCCGAGGTGCCGTGGACAACCCAAACGGCAGCGTCTGAAACTGATAATGACAGTTTTGTACTACAAACCTGAGGTACCCTTGGTGAGACGGGTAGATTGGGACGTGGAGATAAGCATCCTTGATGTCCAGAGACACCATATAGTCCCCTTCTTCCAGGTTTGCTATCACCGCTCTGAGTGATTCCATCTTGAATTTGAACCTCTTTATGTAAGTGTTCAAGGATTTCAGATTTAAAATTGGTCTCACCGAGCCGTCCGGCTTCGGTACCACAAACAGCGTGGAATAATACCCCTTTCCCTGTTGTAGGAGGGGTACCTTGATTATCACCTGCTGGGAATACAGCTTGTGAATGGCCTCCAAATCTGCCTCCCTGTCGGAGGGAGACTTTGGTAGAGCAGACTTCAGGAACCGGCGAGGGGGAAACGCCTCGAATTCCAGTTTGTACCCCTGCGATACTACCTGTAGAATCCAGGGGTCCACTTGCGAGTGAGCCCACTGCGCGTTGAAATTCTTGAGACGGGCCCCCACCATGTCTGAGTCTGCTTGTAAAGCCCCAGCGTCATGCTGAAGACTTGGCAGAAGCAGGGGAGGGCTTCTGCTCCTGGGAAGCGGCTGCATGGTGCAGTCTTTTTCCCCTTCCTCTGCCCCGGGGCAGGAAGGCTCGCTTGTACGGTGTCTTTTTCTGCTGATGTGAAGAGACCTGGGGTAAGAAGGTGGATTTTCCAGCCGTTGCCGTGGCCACCAGGTCCGATAGACCAGCCCCAAATAACTCCTCCCCTTTATACGGCAATACTTCCATATGTCGTTTGGAATCCGCATCGCCTGACCACTGTCGCGTCCATAACGCTCTTCTGGCAGAAATGGACATAGCACTTACTCTTGATGCCAGGGTGCAGATATCCCTCTGTGCATCACGCATATATAGTAATGCATCCTTCAAATGCTCTATAGTTAACAGTATATTGTCCCTATCCAGGGTATCAATATTTTCAGTCAGGGAATCCGACCACGCGACTCCAGCACTGCACATCCAGGCTGAAGCGATTGCTGGTCGCAGTATAACACCAGTATGTGTGTATATACTTTTAAGAATATTTTCCAGCCTTCTATCTGCTGGTTCCTTGAGGGTGGCCGTATCAGGAGACGGTAACGCTACTTGTTTAGATAAACGTGTGAGCGCCTTATCTACCCTAGGGGGTGTTTCCCAACGCGTCCTAACCTCTGACGGGAAAGGATATAGTGCCAATAATTTTTTAGAAATTAGCAGTTTTTTGTCGGGGGAAACCCACGCTTTATCACACACCTCATTTAACTCATCTGACTCAGGGAAAACTATTGGTAGTTTTTTCACACCCCACATAATACCCTTCTTTGTGGTACTTGTAGTGTCAGAAATGTTCAATGCCTCCTTCATTGCCGTGATCATGTAACGTGTGGCCCTACTGGACATTACGTTTGTCTCCTCACCGTCGACACTAGACTCAGTATCTGTGTCTGGGTCTGTGTCGACCCACTGAGGTAACGGGCGTTTTAGGGCCCCTGACGGTGTCTGAGACGCCTGGACAGGCACAAATTGATTTGCCGGCTGTCTCATGTCATCAACCGTTCTTTGCAAAGTGCTGACATTATCACTTAATTCTTTAAATACGATCATCCAGTCAGGTGTCGACACCCTAGGGGGTGGCATCACTAACCCAGGCAATTGCTCCGCCTCCACATCATTTTCCTCCTCATACATGTCGACACACACGTACCGACACACAGCACACACACCGGGAATGCTCTGATAGAGGACAGGACCCCACAAGCCCTTTGGAGAGACAGAGGGAGAGTCTGCCAGCACACACCAAGCGCTATATATATATACAGGGATAACCTTATATAAGTGTTATTCCCTTATAGCTGCTGTTTATATAATTTTTAGCTGCCAATAGTGCCCCCCCTTCTCTTTTTTTACCCTGATTCTGTAGCAAGTCTGCAGGGGAGAGTCAGGGAGCCGTCCTTCCAGCGGAGCTGTGAGGGAAAATGGCGCTTGTGTGCTGAGGAGATAGGCTCCGCCCCTTCACGACGTCCTTATCTCCCGCTCTTTTCTGTAAAAATGGCAGGGGTTAAAATACATCCATATAGCCCAAGAGCTATATGTGATGTATTCTTTTGCCAACCTAAGGTATTATCTGTTATATTGCGTCTCAGGGCGCTCCCCCCCAGCGCCCTGCACCCTCAGTGACCGGAGTGTGAAGTGTGCTGAGAGCAATGGCGCACAGCTGCGGTGCTGTGCGCTACCTTAGTCTGAAGACAGGATCGTCTTCTGCCGCCGATTTCACCGGACCTCTTCGCTCTTCTGGCTCTGTAAGGGGGCCGGCGGCGCGGCTCCGGGACCCATCCAGGCTGAACCTGTGATCGTCCCTCTGGAGCTAATGTCCAGTAGCCTAAGAAACCCAATCCACTCTGCACGCAGGTGAGTCCGTTTCTTCTCCCCTTAGTCCCACGATGCAGTGAGCCTGTTGCCAGCAGGACTCACTGAAAATAAAAAACCTAAAATACACTTTTATTCTAAGCAGCTCAGGAGAGCCACCTAGCCTGCACCCTTCTCGTTCGGGCACAAAAATCTAACTGAGGCTTGGAGGAGGGTCATAGGGGGAGGAGCCAGTGCACACCACCTGATCCTAAAGCTTTTATTCTTGTGCCCTGTCTCCTGCGGAGCCGCTATTCCCCATGGTCCTTACGGAGTCCCAGCATCCACTAGGACGTCAGAGAAAAAGTGAATGCATAATAGTTGTATCTGAAGGGGTCGTTAAAACCTTTTCTTGACCTAAAGACGTCACCTTACCAAAACATAAACATCTCCATACAGTAATGTGTTTCATAACAAATATAATAGAAAATAAATTTGTTATACAGATAAACATGGACCCATCTGTAAATATGTATATTTATATATATATATATATATATATATATATATAATATAGCTGTATCTAGATAGATAGATAGATAGATAGATAGATAGATAGATAGATAGATAGATAGATAGATAGATAGCTTCTGTATATGTAAAAAAAAATCAGAGGGCGCTAGTTGTATCAATAATTGTGTGAAATTAAAAATGTCCTTATTACAAATAGCTTTACCACCCAGATACACAGCCTTTTAGGCTTGAAACAAATTACTTATACATTTAACATGTGTTTATTCACAAAAAACAAAAACAATCTCATAAAATTCAGCACTTCAACAAAAACGCACTCAACAATGAAGGGGATATTGAGAGTTTTTTTGGCTTCCTTTACTAAGTACCCTTAAAGGGATAATTTCCGTAGATGGATTCTCTATGCTGAAGATGTAGACTCTGTGCTCGCGACCCTACGCATTTCGTCCTACGGACTTCTTCAGGGGTTAAACCGACAGATGAATAAACATTCACATTAATAGTTTTACAGAATGCTCAAAGGCCTTTCATAAGATGATGTATATTTTTGAAGACAGGCAGAATCAATACAGAAGAAGCAATTATGGTCCAATTATTCCACAACAGCTGTAGGTAAATAGAAAGCCCAAAACATAAGCTTGTTCTCACATCTGATCTGTGTATACATATGTATATATTAGATATACGTTTGAGAAAAATTGGGTTTGAGCATTCCTTTTTATCACAACTATGCGGGCAATTCCAAGTTGAAAGCACGCTGCCGATTTTCGCAGCTCAGTAATCAGGTAAAAAATGGCAAAACTGCGCATGCATATGCACCGCAATGCGCACACGCATCGTACGGGTACATACAGCATAGTTTCTAGCGACGATTCTATTCGCACAGTCAATTGCTTCCAGTGACGATTCCATTCGCACAGCCAATCGCAAGGAGATTGATAGGAAGAAGGCGTTTATGGGTGTCAACTGACTGTTTTCTGGGAGTGTTTGGGAAAACGCAGGCGTGTCCAAGCGTTTGCAGGGCGGGTGTCTGACGTCAATTCCAGGACCGGACAGGCTGAGTAAGTTCAGACCTACTCATAAACGGCAAAAAACTTTTTCGTACTGCTCGGCTGCACAGGCGTTTGCACACTTGCAAAGTGAAAATACACTTCCCCATGGGTGGCGACTATGCGTTTGCACGGCTGCAAAAAGTAGCTAGCGAGCGATCACCTCGGAATGAGGTCCTATGTCTAAAATATCTGCTTTAGATCTAGCAGTTGGGCATGCAGTTATATAAACCACTGCACAATTTGATGTGTTCTTTCCATGTGTAAAAATTGGGATGATTGTTTTAAATCTGTGAAATAATGAGATCTGATACATGGTTTGGCCTTTTGTAAATCTCACTATCTACAAACGGCAGGTAAAAAAGGCAAAACATACAGTTTCGTAAAACAGCTCTTTAGTAAATCTCCATCAATATTTTTATTATATTATATATACTTATGCTGAGAATGGGGGAGTAGATCGTTTGGGGCTCAACTGCCTATAAAGACAATTATCAGAAAAGAACAATATAGCCTCTGGTGTGTATTTTAGAGGAAGTTTTTGTGTATATGGTCTTTCAATATGTGACTGAACGGAGATGATTTCTCTGTATTATATTTTATTTATATGGTGTTTGCATGCTCCATAGAACTTTACAATTGGTGAGATGGCATGTAATCTTTGGCTGATGCAAATGATTCTCTTAAAAACATGTTGATGGTTGTGAAATTCTTATTTTTTCAGGTCTTAAAATCAAATGGCCAAAATCAGCTATTTTCACTATTTGTTAAATATGTCCATAAGGAATCACACATTCTTACTCTCTACAATAGGTTACACAATGCAAATACTTAGGAATTTGTATCGCAAACAATATACCTGATTATATTACCTCCCTCTCTCTGCAAAGCATACACGTAGCTTCAGTTAATGTTTATCTAACCCAAATTAGTATGTGTATTTAAACCTATCCATGTACCAAAGCACATATTTGTTAAAATTGACCAACGTATCTACTCTTTAATATGGGCAGATAAAAGGGTGAGAATTATAAAGGCAGGGGCATCACTAGTACGGATTGAAGACTACATGCTAAAAAAAGAGGATGTGGCTTTGTGAAGGTGGCATCACTCCGGGGGTCCCGCTGATGCTAGACTGCCCCTGGAGACTGTCAATTCCATCTCCTACACAGTGACAGGAGCTGAGTTCTGCACATAATATTACAGTGCAGCACCCGGCTCCTGTCCCTGAAGAGGAGCTGGCATTTTAGTGCCAGCCATCAGCAGGTGACACCCGTGAGGGGCCTGCACCTCCATAGTGACGTCACTGTGGCCTTGTGCTATTGAAGGGTAAGCCCTTCCACATTTTAGTCTCAATTAGTGGGAGTCACAGTGGGCATACCTTGTGGAATGGTGACTCTAGTAATTTATTACAAACAACACACGGGACCCAATTATACAAAATGGCAGGTTATTCTAGAAGGGAAACTGAAGAAAAATATGGCCCTCTTATTGCTGAAGTTGTCTGTATTTGGTGCATAGCACATTTATTATGTGGTGGAACAGGTGTTTATCAGAACAAACCCATTTGGAATGAATAAAGAATTAAAATGTATGAATTTTTTTTCATCTAGCTATAAATATCACTTAAACGAATTCGCTTTATATTCAAGATTTTTTTTAAATGTTATACGGAATTACAGGTGGAATTGATTGTTCCAAAAAACAGCAGCAACATTTTCTACAAATACATTTTACAGAAAATAACTTTCTAGTATATATCAGAATACTGTAGCTATTGTTTTTTGGGGGGTATGAGGTGTGGAAAACATTCCATTAATTGGGCAGAACGGACTGGTGATATGGGGTCACTTTCGGATCTATGATAGGTCCATATTTTGATGCGTTTGTTCCCCCTTTAATAGTGAAATATAAACTTCAGTTGCATATTTTACATAGATTTCCAAATGTAATAACCCACATTTGCGGGATCCAGCTCGGTCCAGCAAGACAGTCAATAGATTTATAGCAACAACTAGTTTAAAGGCAAAACCAGGATGGTTTTGCATTTAAACTTATTGATGCATTAAATATAGTAACTACATTGTTACTGGATTCACGCTGCTTCCGCAAATCACGGGCTATTTGGCCAAGAGTCTACTTAAAACCTGTAAGATTAGTGAGTAGAAGTCAATCAAGCTTAAATTGTCCTATGTGTAGTGCAGATTTGGCACCTGATTTGAAAATGTCCAGTAGTGACCAGTTTTTTGACCAGTTGCAAGGACAAAGATCTTCCCTGAATGCCTTTATTTTCAATTACTGTATGTCTTTACTGTAAAAAAAAAAAGTGACAAACATACCAGAAAATATATATACATTGGCCTAAGTGGTGATAGCGAGATCCTTCTTGGCTAAAGGTGGGCTGTGTTTAGAACACTTATGTACTGAAAAATTATAAGTCACAAAAAATGGCAAGCAAAGGATAGAAAAAGTAAAAGAGAGTTAATACCAATAAGTTACTGGTGTTGTTGATTATGACCCTATTGTTGGGTGCAAAGACCTCTAGTTATCCCAATGGGTTAGGCATTAAAGTTTTCATTTATTGTATAACACTTAGGACAAGTTAACATTAAACTTTTATTGTTTTAACAAAGTTTTTTTTGTAAAGTTTATTGTTATAGTATGGTTGTTCTAATATTGAATTATCTGTATAAATGTTATATGTCCTATATTTCAAGTGGATTTTTTTTATTATTATCAGTTTCCATTAACATGTCTAAGACTGACTCCCGAATACCCTCCTATCAAACACATTCATTATGTATTGACAGCATCACCATCTCCTCTACACCATAAGTGTGCGGTCCTGGAGTTATCCTTGACTCATCCAGTACCTCTCTCGCAGTCCTGCCATCTCCTACTGAAAAATATTTCCAGGATTAGACCCTCTCACACTCTGGAGGCAACTAAGACCCTCATCCACTCACTGGTCATCTCCAGACTGGACTACTATAACGTTCACTCACTGGTCATCTCCAGACTGGCCTTCTTGACTCTCACTTGTCTCCACTACAATGCTGCTACCCAGCTCATCTTTATCTCCAAACGCCCATTACCTGACTTCCCTCTCCTACAAGAACTACACTGGCTCACCTTTCCCTTCAGAAAGCAATTCAAACTTCTCACAATACCTTACAAACCCTCACCTACTTACATCACCGATCTCATCTCTCTTCACACTCTCGTCCATCCGCTTCACTCCACCCATGAATGCCACCTCTCCATGCTCCCGTGCTGCTCCTCACACCTGACTCTACATGTCTCTAGAAAATTTAAGCAAGGAGTCTCACCTAACCCAGAGCTCCATTCTTTTTGCTCACTGTCTTTGCCCTCTGTGTCACCTCTGTCTTCCACTTCCCTTTAGACTGTAAGCTCTCATGAGCAGGGCCGTCTTCCTTCATATGCTTTTCTTTCCCTCACTTTTGCCATCATCTCCTCCCCACTGCCTACAATGGCATCTACCCCTCTGGTTCTGCCACCCTGCTGCTAATTTAACTGCTGATGTAGCAATGTTTATAAATGATGCCCATGTCCTGCAATGTTCTGACTGTAAAGCTGGGTACACACTGGGTGTTAAATTGACCATTTGAACGAACAGCTGATAAATTGCGTGCCAGTCAGCAGGTGTGTACTTCCGACATGTCTGTGAGTGGCAATGCAACGTCTGCGAAGCACATAATGTATATCTGAAGATACTATATATCGGCACATCTTGCTGTGTGTACCGTACAATTGTTGCTGGGACTGAAGTCAAAGCTGGATAACACATTGAGCGGCCGATCGGTAAATGTGTATGCTTACTGTACCTGAATCCACCAGCCGGCCGTCCAGTCACACAGGTGTGTACCCAGCTTACGTCACTTTCTTTGTGACACCATATTGAAAAAAGGATATTTTTTTATAATTTTGTAAAAATGTAACAAAAATAACTTCCTTCAAATGGCTCTGATCACCTCTTCTTGCAGTACACTTTCGTGGCAAGTATAGATTACCACAGTCATGCCACTAGCACACAGTGATGATCTAGATAAAAATCATACATTTTTAATACTCACAAACCAATCCAATTAAAATGTGTACATCACAACTTTGGGCCTGATTCAGACCTGATTGCTAGGCTGCGTTTTCTCACAGCCTGTGATAAGATCTGAACTGCGCATGCGTATGCACCGCAATGCACAGGCGCGATGGACTGCAGCAAAGGGGATTGCCGGGAAGCAACGGGATGATGCGAAAAAAGCAAACGCACGGGCGAACGCAAGGAGATTGACTGGAAGAGGGCGTTTGCGAGTGACAACTGAGCGTTTTCTGGGAGTGTTTGAATAAAAGTGCTTGACTGTGCATATTTTTACGCATGTATTCATAATAATGAGATGATTAGGATTTTTAGTTGTTTTTTTTAAAATCTCTATAGCGTATCTGACCATGGAAATGTAACTATAACACACATCATTCTACTTTGGGAACTGTTAAAAAGATTCAGGTTAAAGAATTTAAAATAAATGACAGGTGCAAAGTTGTAAGTAGAAATTTTAAACAACAAGGTATCAGATCACACTATTGTTAATGTTGGTATCATCTTAATGTGACAGCTATTGGTCATGGTGCAAACGAGCCTGAGACCCAGGCATTCATATCCCTATAACAAAGGCACAAAGCTAATCTCTTCTCAACAGCCTACCAGTATTAAAATGTCACGCCTAGCAACAGCACTCTTGGAAATGTTCTAAATAAAACAAATATGTCGAGATTTTATCCAGTCTTTGCTGTTAAAAACCGCTGTACAAGATTCAACAATGCATCATCTTGCTATAAAAATATTTTTCAGCTTTGTTCTGTTCAACATTTATTTAACTTCCTTAAATCGTCATTTAAGAAACAACGCACACAAAAAAAAAAAACCCCCAATAAGTCTTCAAAACTAGAACGATTGGTTTCCAATACTACCGGGTAGTGACTTTAGAGAACTTATATCAGAAATGTAGGTGTCATGAAACAAAATAATCTCCCTTTTTGTATCTAAAAGATTTAGTGGGGTATCCAGTTAGTCCCGAAAGAGTTTTCGCAACATTTTGTTTTTCAGGCTATTCAATTAGCCCTCCTTTTTTCTGCCCCAAAAATGTTCCATTTTCGGGTGAAAACATATAGGAGCCGTGAAAGTCACAGACCTATGTGTTTTCGCAGCAGCGATCAAGAAAAAAAGTAAGTGGATTTGGCTTCACCTACCTGAGGTTGGAGAAACCAAATCCCTGGTAAGTGCCTGCAATGAGGCTAATTGGATAGCCCCGGGGGAGGTAATTAGCCTGCAGTAAATTACCGTGGTGTGTGCTCCATGAGAGACATTGCCTAGTGTGTCCCCATCCTGGCCCGGGCTGTCCGACGTGGGCATACACACTGTGCGATATTGCTAGCGATATCGCACAGTGACTTCATGCAGCGGCTGGGCCGTGCATGCAGCTTTGGATGATGAGTCCAAATTGAGTGGCTTGTACAGCCGACACAGAGGGTCATTAACGACCCTTGGGGACGTGCATCATTTGTCACTTACAGTATACACTGGACAATATAGTAAACTATATAGCTCAGGAAAGGTCAAATTGAGTGACGTCCACTATATCGCCTAGTGTGTATCAGTGACGTGCGGCGAGGTCTGTGGCTGGGGAGGCACAGGATGATTTACTCCCCCCCCCCCCCCTCAAATAAAAAGAAAAAAAGTGGGGTTCCCCATGTTTAACAAAAAACAGCACTAGGCTGAACCAGCCAGGGCAAGTAATGCCATAGCAGGGGTGACACTGCCATCACATTAAACTCCCCCCAAACAAGTCAGCCCAGGGGTGGAATTCCTCAGAAAGTGGGGACACCAGAAAAAATGAATGGAGTACTCCCTCCCGAGTAACAACCAGTTCAGCCCAGTGCTATGCACCACACCCCTGGTGGCGGTGGGTGCGGGGTTCATGGTATACTAATTGTTACGTTCGCAGTACTCGGTACTCAGGGTGGACAAGCCCCAAGCACTGGAACGCAAGCTGCAGTATAACGGAGCTCGGCAGCACCCCCAGGGATCCCTAACTCCGTTGTCTCACCCTCGTTGTCAGCCTACGCCTGCGTGATTATGATTTCTTGGGCCCACGGCAGCCGCCTTTGAAGGATGGATTATGTCTGCCCAACTCCGATGCCCCCCGGTCTTAGTTGGAGACAAGGCGTAGACTGAGACGGGGCGATGACAAGGGGAACCTCTAACTCGAGAAGGAAGTACCCAGTTAGGGGTGCTACAGAACTAAAATAAAGTATGTAAAGACAAAAACTACAACAAAGGCAGTGCAGTCCACATGCCGACACAACACCATTGTGTTCCGGTGAGGACAGCACACGCAGAACCCTCTGCAGAAAATCCAAGGCAAAAGCAACAAGTAGCTACGGCCTAGGCCGAGGGACACGGCGAAGCCGCTACTCACGAAACCGGTACGAATACTGGCAAAAGGACAGGAACCACCAAAGTAGCTGACACAGGCTCTCAGGACCGGAGGACAGGCAGAATTCCAAACGACAGACCAGTGGATACCAAGAAGCAGGATACTGGATCAGGCACAGGCAAAGCCACAGGACTCCTGGACAGCAATGCTTCAAGGCAGGAAGCAGCTAGACAGAAGCTATCACCGGCGTCTGTGTCAGGCAGTGAGGGAGAATATAACAAGGAATTCCTCCAATCACAGCAGGGACCCTAATTAATTATGTTGTGCAGCAGCCCTGCTGCACGACTCCAAACTGACAGGTGCAATTAACAGACAGGTGAGGCTAAACACATGGAAAAAGGCTGCAATTACACAGACTCACCACCGGCGGCCAACAAGAGTCTTCTAAACCAGAGCAAAGGAAATCCTGGCCTGCAAGAGAACTATAACATACAATACATGAACAGAAAGTGAACAGGAACGAGCCACTGCTTGTGGTTCATAACACTAATATTGTTCTTTACAGACAGCCTACAGGTCCCAGCAAGCCTGCCCGAGCATGCTGGCACTTGGAGAACCACAAGTGCCTGCATGCCCAGACAATCAGGGCCTGCTGGCACCTGTAGTCCTGTAAAGAAAATATTAAAATAAATACATGACGCATTTTAAAAAATAAAGTTTATTGTATAGCGTCTTCACCTGGGGGCGGCGACCTTTGAGATGCTCTTTTCCATGGCCGCCGCCTCCCCAGGACTTCTGGAGTCTTCTGTCTTCACCTAGGGGGCTGACGCCTCCCCAGGGCTTCTGCGTCTTCACCTGGGGGGCGGCGGCCTTTGGGCAGCTGTTTTCCATGGCTGCTGCCTCCCCTGGGCTTCCCGGCATCTTCTGTCTTTGGGAGCTCTTGCACACTCCCTCCCCGCCGGCAGACTGACAGCCACCGCCTCGCACTGGCTTCAATAACCCAGCCCTGAGGGGTGGGGTGATGACACGGCAAGCAGTGATTGGCTCGCAGCGGCCATCTTAGATTTAAAAAACGATGCTAACAACGTCATTTTTGAAATTGGAACCACTCCGCTGCCGAACTCTGCAAAATGACAGGCAGGGACTGGATCCTCTTGGATTCGGGCCTGCCGTCATGCCATCTATCCCCGCTGGGTCCCGCCACCATTAACGCCCGCACCTCTGCTGCACATCCCGCTGCCCAACCAGTGATGACAGCGGATCCGTCACTGGACAGCTGTATCCCGTGACAGAGCAGCTTTCCAATCACATTTGCCTGACAGGGGCGTGCTTTCATGTGCACGCCCCTGTCACAGAGTATAAGTGCTGCCCCCGCTCACTTTTCCTATTGTCAATGGGAGGCACCGCTATAGATGCCTCCCAAATCTAATTTTAATGTAAAAATGGTTATTATAATACAAAGCAGATACTTGTGTGTCGTAAGTATCTTCTTTGTATTATTTTAACCACTAATGACAGGGAAGGCACTGCCTCCTCTGCCTGCATGTCCCTGGTGTGTGTGGGCCATTAACATCCTCTAGCTACAATGATCATTGATCATATATTGTTGTCTACTTTTCTGACACTACAGCACAGACAAAAGTGAATCTATCATAAAAGAAAAATAAGAATATTCATAAGATATATATATATATATTTAATTAGCATTGGAATGGCAGTATAGTTCTACCTATATATACAATCAGCTTTAAGTATTCTGACAAAATGAAAGTGATAAAACTGAATATCTTTTTTAATGCAAATGAACAGAGATAAAAGAGAGTATAATACAGAGTATAACACAGAGATAAAACTATTTGAATGTCATTTTTGTGTGTGGCACATTTCTATAATGTCATATATACAGCAAAAAAGCAAGAGGCTGTGTGATGTCACTCAATAAATAGAAACACAGTAATGTGATTGAAATCCAATTACTGCAAGCAAGTTGACCATCTTGAAACACCAGAATCCAGTGCTACCCATATAATGCTGTATTTCTAACTGGGTGCAATATTGGTGACCAAATCCATAGAAATATACATCCAGAGTTTCTCTGGAAAGGACAAAGGATGTAAGAAAGATATACCATATGCAGAACTTTATGTTGGAAACACACTGAGCAAACTCTTTAAATTCCTGATGGAGAGAGGACCACTAGTATAGTTAAGTTCCAAAGCCTTACAGACCCTGGCATGCCAAGTAGGAAAATGTGCCCAAGTCACGTGGGAGTCCTGTATGTAGCAGTAGCAATCTGGATCCAGTATGGGATTATTTTCTAAAAAATCAGACTCTTCATGACCTTTGAAAAGAGTAATGCATCAGTTCACAACTTTTACTAAAGCAGAAGAGCAGTTGCGGAGAGCTGAAGAGAAGAACTCTAACCATATAGAAAAAATATCTACTTTCAGAAAGAATGATTGAACGGTGTTAGATTGCTTAAGCACATGAGCTGTAGAATAGCTGGTTTAAGGCCAGGAAACTTCTAGTGGCTTTGGATGTCCATCAGGACTGTAATCAGTACTAGCCACTGGAGGATGCACAACTTTGCATATTTAGCAATCTTTACACAAGAATCCAAATATGAACAGATGTCCAGCTGAGATGACTGCAGCTGGAGCCATGGAAGACCTGTGGTGTGATGAATTGAAACTGGATAGTTTCTTTATGTAGCACCCCTCCCAGGAGAGTCAACTGGGTTTTTCGGTTGACTTGTATTTTGGTAGTTCGGTAAATGGGAACCTCAAATGGTAAATCTGTCTATTCGGTTACCATCACCAAAATGATTAAAAAAAAAAAAACAGTTGTACCGAAATTATGATGAATATGGAACAGTTACAGTGATCAGAATATGTAGGTGACAGGGATCACAATTAATAGCTGTAATGTATCCTTTACACTCTACAGGGGGCAAAGGCCATAATTTTGAAAAATGAGAGGGGCCCAGGACACACTGTGGTCAACAGGATCTGGATGTGTGCGCCATACCGCTCCCCATATAGTTGCCACCTGAAGCCTCCCTGCCTGCCCTTCTCACAATCTGGGATAGGACTGCAGATACTGAGCTCCTGGGCAATTCCATGAAAATTAGTAAAAATGTCCCATACATGACACTGTAAAAGAAAAATCTGTAGCTGTGTATGTCCCATATGTGACAGCGGAAGGAGAGAGTATTGACTGCATAGGAGAGGAAAGAGTTAAACATCTGGGGAGGGGTGGACCTAGCTGTGAGGAAAGTACAGCCTTCTTTAGGGGGAGGGTTTGCTATATATAGGGAAGGAGAGGCCATCTTAAGTCTCTTGGTGATTTGCTTTGGGGTGAGTGCTGCTTTGCAGAATCCCCCCATTTTCTTTTTCGGATTTATACATTTCAGTGTTTTGTCAGCTAGTCATGGGCAAAGTGATTCACTGAGCTGAGCTGAGACACATGACTCAGTTCAGTGAAGTGTCTGGAGTCAGTGTCTCGGCACATGAGTCATGACTCATCTGTAGTGGAATGTGTTGCAGAGACTGCACAAAAATCATTGAGTTGCCAGTGCTGGACTCATGGAGTTATTCAGCTGCAGTGATTGTACAGTGTATCTGGGGGAGGCAGCTGCTTATGCCCTGATTGTTAATAATATGTTAACATAGATTTACTGTTATGTTGATATATTATTAATAACCACTTATTGCATACTAGTTATAGAATATGACATTACTTTTGGCTGAGGAGAGAAAGCTTAACAGCCATGAAACACATCATTCATTCTGTAACTAAACCAAATAAAAACGTTTTTTTTTTTTTTTATCTTGCATACTTTGCTAATTGGATGATTTTAGGTGGCCTTGGATTTATTATATTATCCACTATCTAGCCTCCAGGGAGTTTGCCACCCACAATCACACTGAGCAGGATCAGTGAGCACTGAGCCGAGAGCCCTGTACCACAGGGGCTCCACCTCCTGCTGCATGAATCAGATTCATTCACTGAGTCTACACAGTGTACAACTGTCTCCCTCACTGGCAGACTCAGGATGAATCATGATTCATGACATGGATCAGGCACAGCAGCACAGCACTCACTGACTGGTGAGTCGTGACTGCTCCCTCCCCCCTCCCACTGGGTGTCACCTGGTATAGCCTCTGGCCAATCACAGCTAAAGACAGCAGAACACACTGACTGAAGGACACAGGACACAGAGTTTCCTCCCTCTGTCTGAGAGAAGCTGCTGCTGCTGCTGTCTCGACTCATGAAACAGTGAGTGACTCGAATCATTCACACTTCCTGATGATTCCAGTCACTGTGTTGAGACAGAGAGTCAGTAGCCATCTCTATTGTCAGCCCCCTGCATTTAGGTCACACATCAGTGCTCTGGCTGCCACTCGCCCACGATGGTCCGCCGGGACCCCAGCCCGTTACCGCTCATCGGGCGGTGGGGGCTGGTTCCGGGGGCGAGCTGGCTGGCCCTGGGGACGGCGTCCCGTCTCCTAGGGCCTCCTCGAGGGATCTGGCGGAAGCCGGGCCGGATGTGACTGGCGGGAGCGGCCGACGAGGAGGATCAGAGAGGGAGTCAGGCCGCCCGGAGGTGGGCGGGCAGCAGCCCTTGCCTCCGGGCATGGCCGGGGAAGCCCCAGTGCCGGGTGCCCGCGGGAGCGCGCCGCGCCAGGCGCTCATCCAGGGACTGGAGACTGAGTTCGATGCCCAGCTCTTCCCCCTTGCCGGGGCCGGCTAGTGGTTCCAGGCGGGGGGAGGGCACTGGGCGGGGGACGGTGGCCAGCCGAGCGAGGCCTGTCGCAGGGCCTCGCACGGCGTCATCCCCAAACGCTTCGGCTGAGAGAGCACGGACCGGAAGCGGTGGGACGCGCGCGCACGTGTGCGCGCAGCGGCGCCGCTTTCCTCCTTGTCTCCTCAGCCCTCTCCCCCGCAGCCGGAACACGGTGTGGAGCGGGGAGGGAGGGGGAGAGGCAGTGATCAACCAGGTTAAGCTAATGGAGCTCTTAATGCAGGAGCCCAGACAAGAGGCCTTGTGGTGACAGAGAGCAGTGGGGCGCGCGCCCGAGGTGCGCGCGCGCCCACGCTCGCCTCTGGCGCCGCTAGCCGCGCACGTGTGTGCGCAGCAGCGCCGCCGGCCCTGCTGTCTCCCCTGCTATCTCCCAGGCAGCCGGAGTCCGGCGGGAGCCGGGGGGAGAGGGGAGACAGGGCAATTATGATCACTGGCAGGGCAGTGCGATACCAAGGAGAAGGGGTGCGGCAGCAAGAGGTCACCGGGTGCGCGAGCCCGTGTCCACTGAAAGCGGAGCAGTGCGCGCGCGCTCTGCTGCGCCGCGGGGTTCCCGGTCTTTTCAGATCACTCCCCCAGGGCCGGAATCTAGCGGCCTGCGGGGGAGGAGGGGGGACAGGGAATGGGTTAGTGGCCGCGGGGCTGCTGCACGCGCCGCAGGAGCTCGCGGCGGTCCCACCCCCCCCCCTCTGCGGCATCGGATAGTTCCGATACACGGGAAGAGGGGACAAATTCGGAGGCGAGGGCAGTGCGGGCGTCGACAGCGGTGCCTCCGCTTTCCCGCAAGGGCAGCGTGCGTCGGATGCCCGGCACACGCATGTCGGGCGGCGAGTGCGTGGTCGCACGCGGGCCCCGGCGAAGGACCCAGGACCGCGTTTTGGGGCAGTCACGACCCCTCCGGAGCGCTGGCTCGGCCCTGGCCACAGCGGTGAAGGTGTTAGGGCCGCTAGCCGCAGCTGCCTCCCCTAGAACGGCTGTTCGTTCCGGCGGGCTGCGGGCTATGGCGGCGCAGCGGTGGCACGCGCCTGCCGTGAGCTCGGGACGGTCGCCGCAGAATTACAACAGGGTCCAGGGCAGGACGCGGGGGAGCTCACGGCCGCAACGCCCCCAGCACTGAGGCCGCGGCATGTGCCGCGAGTGCTGGAGGGGTCCTCCGCTTCTTCCTCTTTTTCAAGGGAGCTCGGGGATGAGGCGATGGCAGATTTCGAGGAGGAAGGCAACGATTTGGACGCGCCGGAAGATTCCATGTCGGGGCAGTCGGCGGCATCAGGTAAGGTGGTGCAGTCGGTATTCGGGTTCCTCCACGAGCTCTAGTTCGCGTAGTTCTTCCTCTTCCTCATCTTCAATGTCGTCACAGGCGTCCGAAGTCAGTAGCACAACTAGGGCAAAGAAGCGGGCAACTAAATTCGCCAAGAGGGCAGCGGAACAGGCGCAAGCGGCTTAGCGAGGAAGCGCGTAGGGCCAAGAAGCTCACAATTTGCCCGGTGTCGTGCGATTCGTCTATACTGCTGTACTGCGGGGGCTGCGAGATAGCTGCCGCAAGAAGATTTGGAGGGGCGGCTTCGTGGACGTGTTCGTATTGACGAAGGTCGTGAAGAAAGAGTATAAGGTGGCGGCGCAAAGAAGGGCATCGGGGCTGAGGCATTCCGTACCTTCGATAATTGCCTGGCCGGGTTCTGGGTCTTCGCGGCATCTTACCTGGAGGACAGGCCGGCAGAGCACACGAATATAATTAGGTACCTGCATCTCGTACATGACATGCAGCGCACGTCTTCGGGATCGGAGTGGCGCAGGTACGATCAAGAATTCAGGGAACAACAGGAAGGTTTGCAGGTCATGGACTTCGGGTTCAAGGACGTTGAGGTTGGGCTCAAGGTCACCCGGGCTTCGCTACAGGCGGAGGAGCCCCGGAAGCCGGGGGCGGACGGGCACCACGCAGGGTCGTCCTCCCAGTGGTTCGGCGCGGACGGCGGATTGGCCAAGTCAGGTAGGTCGGCAGTCCGCGCAGGGGGGCGTGCCACCACAAAAGGAAAATGTTTCACGTTTAACAACGCGGCGTGTTCCTTCGGGGGATGACTTGGTCATCTCTCCAGTGGGGGTGGTTCCTAAGAAGGCTCCAGGCGCCTTCCGGCTCATTTGAGTTCGCTTTTAGGTGTGTACTGCCGGAAGCTGTGAAGGGTGACTGCGGGGTGTGCCAGAACGCACCATTTCGTGCGTTTGTCCTCAGAGATTAAGAGGGATTTGGCAATATGGGCCTCGTTCCTCGAGGACTTCAACGGGGTGTGTATATGGCAGGCCCCAATGGCGGACAGCGCTAGGTTGCAGCTGTTCACCGACGCAGCGGGCGCCTCTGGATTCGGTTGCCATCTGGAGGGATCTTGGTGCGCGGCCTCGTGGCCGGCAGAATGGCATCGCGAGGGTTTCACGAAGGACCTTTTGCTTCTGGAGTTTTTCCCATTATGGTGGCGTTGGAGGTCTGGGGCGATCGGCTGGCTAATCGCAGCATTTTGTTTAGATGCGATTATCTGGGCGTGGTGCATGCGATTAATAACCAGAGGGCAAAGTCGTTGGTGGTTATGCGGGTGCTAGGGCAATTGCTTTTGACATGCTTGCATAGGAACCTGTGGTTCCGCGCGCAACATGTGCCCGGTTTGGAGAATGGGATTGTCGACGCTTTGTCGCGAGGACAGTGGGAGAGGTGTTGGTTGTTGGCACCTGAGGCCAACGAGCAAGGTTTTCATTGTCCCGGTTAGGTTTGGCAGGTGATCGGGCCGGACTGGAGGGTCTAGCGTTGCGGTCCGTAGCGCCAGCCACGCTCAAGGCTTACGAACAAGCTTGGAGTGAATGGGAGGAGTTTGTCCAAGGGCGTCAGCATCAAGGTAAGAGTAGGCATCGGCTGATGCTTTCTTTTATGTGGCAGCTTTACGTCTCCGGTAGGTCACGAGCAGTGGTATCGCGGTATTTGGCAGGCATCTCATTTTTCTGCAAGCTGCGAGGCGTCCCTGACGTAACAAAAAGCGAGGTTCTGCGGAAGGCAATGAAAGGGTGGGCGCGAGTTGCGCCGTCGCCACCGGATAGGAGGCGGCCCATCGATGCGGCTTTGTTGCCAGCCGTCATCGAGGCGGTAGGGCGAGTCGCGTCGTCCAGGTTTGAGACGCTTTTGTTTAGTTTGGCGTTCTCAATGGCTTACCACGGGGCCTTTCGAGTTTCTGAGTTGGTAGCGCCTTCCAAGAGAGCAGATTCGCGCATGCTGGTCGGGGACGTGGTAGTGGGTGAGAGGTCCTTGCTGTGCAGGTTGCGACGCTCCAAGACGGATCAAGTGGGGAGAGGGCGCTGGGTTACAATGGTTCCAGCGCTAGAGGAGAGCGTTTGCCCAGTTGGCTGGCAAGGCAATATGTGGTGGTGCGACCCGTTAAGGAGGGGTCTTGGCTGTTGCATTATGATGGGCTGCCAGTCACGAAATACCAGTTTCGTTGGATGCTGAGTCGTTGTTTGGCGGGCTTGGGCCTCCCACCCACTGCTTTCGGTACCCATTCCTTTCGCATAGGCGCAGCGACGTCGGCTGCTGCGGCGGGTTGCTCCAGAACTGAAATCCAAGCGGTGGGGCGATGGAAGTCGTCAAGTTACAGACGATATATTCGCCCCGTCACATGAGAGGTCGGTTTGCGCTTGGGGCTTTGTTTAAATGGCAATGTATTACGTTGTTCCAGTTCTGTGATTTTATGGTGTTGTGCGTCTGTTGGTGTTCCCCCTTTTTTATCCTACTCAGGGATTAGCTACTCGCCGTTGCTGGCATGAGTCGGCAGCGGGGGTCTGGAGTTATTTGCGATTTTTTGCCTGACTTGACGGACTGAATTCTAATCTATAATTCGGCTAATTTGGTCTAATCAGAGTCCCTCAGCAGGTCTTTACGTTTCACCTCCAGCTGAGTTATTACATGTGTTTCCCATTTTATATCCCCCCCCCCCTTTTTTATTTCGTTTGTTTTATTTGATCCTTCCCCTTTGTGTCTTTAATTGCGCTTTAAATTGGCAACGGAACATGGTGCAGTCGGCTAGGCCGTGACTGCTGCAATGGCGAGATCTAAAGTTTTCTTTTTTTGGCAGATCCTTCAGTATAAACAATTAATAAGCCTCTTAGTAATCAATTCTACCCCTCTTTTTCCCTTCAGGATGGTTCGGAGACTATTTGCCCATTTGGGTGGTTGGCCACTCTTACATTTACTGGGCGGCCAGGTTTGTGGCCTCGGAAGGGTCTCAGGCATTGCTAGGAACACAGGGTGTCAGATGGCTTGGCTGGCGAGGAATGATGTGGGGTGAGCTGAGGAGTAGGTTAGTGAGTCAGGCCAGCAAGCATGGAGTCCCTAGGGTTTTGGTTGTCCATCTAGGTGGCAACGACCTGGGGAAGAGGACATCCTTGGATCTGCGGTGGGCCATGATACAGGATCTGGCAAGTGTGACCGCGGCATGGACCAATTGTGTGTTGGTTTTTTCCATGATGGTGCCAAGATTGTGTTGGAGGGGTGTGGCGGATGGTCGCCAGATTGATGAGGCCCGGAAAAAGGTGAACGGAGCGGTGGCAAAGTGGGTGCTGTCCCACGGTGGGAGGGTGGTTCGCCACCCGAGGATACGGTTCAGAGACAGCCACCTTTTCCGGCGCGATGGAGTACATCTATCCAATGAGGGGATGATGTTTTTTTCTGGAGGATCTAGGTTTCGCTTTGCAGGAGTTAGGGTAGGTTTATGGTGGCGGTGCGAAAGACTTTGGGGATGAGTCTTTCGCTGTTGGCGGAAAAGAACGGCAGTTTTGTATTGTAGGGAAAACTGTAGTGTTTTTTACAGTTTGTTGTGGTTTAGGTGCACTCACCTCCATCGACTTATGGCCGCTTGACCACCCGTCCGGGAAGGCAGCGGCAGGGCACCCAGGAGCGGTGGGTAGTCACTGTGGGGGTTGAGTTGTCACCTATTACCGGTTTATAGTAAGTTTTAGTAAATTTATAGGGTTAGTTATTTAAAGTTAATTCAGATTAATTGAGCCGTTCTTTTGGGCCGCCACCATATGCCAGCTGGAGCGGCATATTAAATTAATTTCTTTATTACAGGTTTCCTAATGGATAGGGACAAATAAATAGCTAGCAATTTTCTGCCAAAATTCAAGTCTCAGTGTCGTTATTTCTGGTTCTAGGTTATGAATGCTTTACTTTCAAAGAAAGGGGTCCACCAAATATCACTAAGATGTTTATGGCCGTCCTACTGAAGCAGAAAAACTTGCTGGAGAGGAGCCTTGACACCACCAAGGTTCCCCTATAATCACCAATATCATCTTGTAGTGTGAAAAGTAGCCAGGCAGCTATCATGATAGGCATCTGAAGGTAAAAGAATATGTTGTCTTCTTCCTTATAAACATGTGTAAAAGATATAGACAGTATGTAAAACCTTACATTTTATTTACCCAGAAAAATAAGGCTCAAATAAACCCCTGCCCCAATTTCATACAAAACACACCCCAATATGCCCGACCTACCGACCCACTACCCTCTAAAATACATAAATAAAAAATGTATGATAGTAATCTTGCTCTTCCGTGATCACGGGGCCCTTTTCATAAACCTAAATTAAGTAATCCCAACACATTCTGTGGGCACAGACTTCTACCAAATAAAAAAGAAATAATCGGGATACAAAGAGCATAAATGATGATAAGACCCAGAAATAGCATAGTAATGTAGCTCCGATGGGAGTATGTGGAATTATACCACATAATGGCCCGCCATCTCAGCGGTTGCAAAAGAGGCATGTCTGGCTCATCAATGGTGCTGCAAAAACTTGCCAAGAAGGTAGTGCAGTTATGAAGCAGCAATGGGTCAGTATGTTCTTAGTGGGGAGAGGACTGTGCCTGTGTTGATCAGACACCAATGGCAGGATGTAATGGAGTCAAAGATTGCCAGGATGTCGGTCGATCTCAGACTTATTTTTTTTACAGGGGCAATCACTTACAAGCCATTCTAACAACAAGGTGTTGGTAGTGTACTAATCATTCTAGTATTTGGGGTAAGGTAAACTGCAAACAGCAAACTCCAACAACAATCAAAGATGAGAATCTATTGCGATGACATATGGCAGTTGCTATAGAAACTTTAGAAAAAATTACCTCTTATTAATCTGTAACATTGCTTTGTGTAGCTGTTGAAGCTGGACAGTGATGTAAAAACATGGGCCCTCATTCCGAGTTGTTCGCTCGCAAGCTGCTTTTAGCAGCTTTGCACACGCTAAGCCGCCGCCTACTGGGAGTGAATCTTAGCATAGTAAAATTGGGAACGAAAGATTCGCAATATTGCGAAAAAACGTCTCTGTGCAGTTTCTGAGTAGCTCGAGACTTACTCTGCCAGTGCGATCAGTTCAGTGCTTGTCGTTCCTGGTTTGACGTCACAAACACACCCAGCGTTCGCCCAGACACTCCTCCGTTTCTCCAGCCACTCCCGCGTTTTTGCCAGAAACGGTAGCGTTTTTTCACACACACCCATAAAACGGCCAGTTTCCGCCCAGAAACACCCACTTCCTGTCAATCGCATTACGAGATCGTTCATATCTTTCAAACAAATCGGCCAGTGTGTAGGGCCTATAACCCCTACAGTCTCCACTTCTAATCAGATATATTTGTTGACAATTGCTCTAAAATAACAGTTGTTGTCATGGGTTACATAGAAAGTTGGAGTCTTGCTGACACTGAAAATACAAAGAAATGTGAATATCCCCCCAACTCCCACACCTATTTTCCAGCAGTACAGTGATCGGCCTTTACTTCTTTCAATTACATTTAAGAAAATACTGTAGGCGGAAATCTTGTACATACAATTCCATAATGTGCAGGACCTTTACACAGAAAGACTATATTGATTAAAAAATAAAGAGATTGTAGTCAACACCCCAGCTGAATAAACAGAAGTGGATAGCACTGTTTGAGTAAAGTCCAAGTATGATACTATTATTATTTTTCAGTATTTATAAAGAACCAACATTTTACACAGCACTGTACAATTTTGTTTTATTTGTAGACTCCATAAAACAAATACTGAAGATATAGGTCGCTACATGAAAGAGGTATACAGGACCCTGTGGTGACCATCCAGTCTTTAATGTAAGAGGGAGAGAGCACTATATTGTGTGCCCTAGTCTATGTGTGTGTTTCTGACATTGTGCATGTGTAATAGCCTGCTGTAAGTGTGACACTCTATGTGTGAAAGCCTGTTGAGTGTGACAGCCTACTGTGAGTGTGACAGCCTACTGTGTGACTCTACATGTCTACGAGCCTTCTGTGAGTGTAACACTGCATGTGTGAGTGCCTGCTGTATGACACAGCATGTCTAAAGGTCTGCTCTGAGTGTGGCACTGCATGTGTGACATCCTACTATGAGAGTAACAGCCTGCTGTGAATGTGTCTTTGTACGTGTGACAGCCTACTGTAAGCGTGACACTGCAATGGTGACAGCCTGCTGTGAATTTGACTGCATGTGTGACAGCCCACTGTGAGTATACCGCTGCATTTGTGATATACTGCCTTTAGTGGTATATTCTATCCATCCAAAGCTGTATTAAGGCTGGGAAGCTTGTCCAGCGGGAGAAAATGTTCCCACTGAGCACAGCAATAAGCCACTTAACTGGTTAATATGTATTCCAAAAATGTACCCCAAATTGTTGGTATATTTATTTGTATAATCAAATTATGTGTGTCTTTGTTTGTATATATATATATATATATATATATATATATATATGTTAAAAGTTTAAATAGCTGCTATTAAAATAATGTGATAATTAAATTAAACAAAAAATGTGGGGGGGACATTTAATAAGACAGAATAGTTTTCTAGTTAAAAAATCAAAACCAAACTATTGCTGTGTTGGCTGGGGAGGATGGGGTGGAGCTGCGGGGACAGACACGTGACAGAGTATGAGGCTGGGCTGGACAGAGCGTAGGCCGGGACAGGTGGGACAGAGATTGAGGTGACCTGGCACATGCCAGTTTCAGTATACAAGTAAGTATATATATATATATATATATATATATATATATATATATATAAACAGTGCAATGAGGCGGCACTCCGGAGACTTTTCAAATAATTTATTGCAGTGTTCTACGTTTCGGGGACGCAGCCCCTTCGTCAGGATAAGTGTGTGTAACAAAAAACAGTGTTTAAATACCTGTATGAGATCACTCACGCCCGCTGCCTCCAGCATCGTCGCCCGGTTTCCGGCCGCGTCCTCCCGGTCCCACCGGAAATGACGTCACGCCGGCCCGTCCGGCTAACGCGCTGTGGCAAGGAAGAGGGAAACCATAGCAACATGTAAACAACACATAATATAAACATTAAGTCTGCTTCCATTCAACCATCGCATTATATGTCAAACATGGAAAAACAAGTGATCAATAAATAAATAAGACGATCTGATATATATAAAACTATACATATATACACCTTGTAATAATCAGAACGATATAAATGTGATGTATTTACTAATAGACAATATTAATGCAACAAGCCCCGGACTGCATTTTAAAATAAAAAATTAAGAACTTAGTGAACAAAAGTGACATAATAAATTAAAATATGTCCATCAAGCTACCAAACTATTTTCATTGGGGACAGGATTAATTATTATCAATGCATATACTTGTTACATCGCCTTTATGATGCAGGTTTTATATATATATATATATATATATATATATATATATATATATATATTGTTGCTGGGTTTCTGTTGTTTCTAGTTCAGACTGCACTGTTGCTGGCAGGAGGGTGTCTGATCACTGGTGGCCACAGTGAACGGGACACAGCATGAGATAAGCCACAGCGAGGGACGGGGCTGCAGAAGAGACACAGTTAAGGTACCGCTGAGCTGCTCAATCACTGCTGGCCAGAGTGAGCGGGACACAGGGGAAGTGAAGCAGTGTTATTTCAGCCAGGCTTCCAGATCACTGTGGTCAGCAATGATCAGGACACACTGGAGACAGAACTCTAGTATGTGGCAAAGTGGTCGCATCAGATGTGACCATTTCATGTTTGTATCACCCTCTCTATAGCTTCGGCTTCCTAAATACTAATTTATTAACACTATAGTTTTTTCACTGGTATGCGCTACGCTGGGCTTTCTGGCTTATGCTGGTGTTTTGGGGTGCCACACCCTGCATCTAGATATAGCGCTAGGGACCCCAAATATACAGAGACGCCTTGATGCGGCTTTGGGGCTTAACCACACATTTGCGCAAATATGTGTAACGAAGATCTCTGAATTCTATTATCATGTGGGATTTATATCTGGTTACTGTTATCATTCAGGGTGCTGGGGGAAACCAAATGCCTTTTTTTCTTGCTCAGAAATACCCCTCCCTTTCGAGCACCTGAATGATATCACTAAGCTAGCTGAGCATCTACCAATATATATGTCTGATATTCAAGGCACAACCATGGGGTATCAGTAAAGATCAATACATTTAATTACATTAATAGAATGTCACAAGTTTAGCGCAAAGAAGATATTCAGAGTTTCCATGGAATTGCCAGTACGTCCTCGAACGCTGCTTGAGGATCCCTGGTCCTTGATCCGAAGACCAGAACCTTGTGATTGTGTCGAGATGCCATCAGGTCTACGTCTGGTAGGCCCCACTTGTCCACTAGGAGTTGAAAGACTTCTGGATGAAGACTCCACTCGCCGGCGTGCACGTTCTGGCGACTGAGGAAGTCCGCTTCCCAGTTCAGGACGCCCGGTATGAACACTGCCGATATTGCTGGCAGATGGCGTTCCGCCCATACGAAGGATTTTTGACACTCCATTATTGCCATGCGGCTTCGAGTGCCAATTTGACGGTTTATGTATGCCACCGTGGTGGCGTTGTCTAACCGTACTTGAACAGGCCTGTTATGTACCAGAGGCAGGGCGAGAGATAGCGCATTGAACACCGCCCGCAACTCCAGAATGTTTATTGGGAGGAGTGACTCCTCCTTGGTCCAGCAACCCTGAAAAGAGTGTTGCGCCAACACCGCACCCCATCCCCTCAGACTGGCATCCGTTGTCAGCAGGTACCCAGAAGGGACAGCCCCTGCTCAATTGCTGGTCCTGTAGCCACCAGGTCAGCGACAGACGAACCTCCGCAGTCAAAGTGATCATGTGAGATCTGATCCGATGAGGTAGGCCGTCCCACTTGGAAAGGATTAACTTCTGCAGAGGACGAGAATGCAATTGAGCATACTCTACCATGTCGAATGCCGACAACATCAGGTCAAGTACTTGCATCGCCGAGTGTATTGACACTCTGGGGCGACAAAGGAAGAACTTATCTGGAGACAGAAACAGTCATTGACTGTGTGTCCAGGAGTGCCCCCAGTTGCACCATGCTCTGAGCTGGGACCAATGAGGATTTCTTCCAATTGATGAGCCACCCGTGGGCCTGTAGGAAGCTTACCGTCAGTTGCAGATGACTGAGGAGGACATCGTGGGAGTTTGCCAGAATCAGCAAGTCGTCCAGATACGGCAGGCTCCTCACTCCCTGGCGACAGAGATGGGACCTTGGTGAAGATCAGAAGAGCCATAGCCAGTCCAAATAGTAAAGCCTGGAACTGATAGTGGAGGTTGCCAATAGCAAACCGCATATACTGCTGATGCGACATGGCAATAGGTATATGCAGGTACGCATCCTGTATATCCAGGGATACCAGATAGTCTCCGGGTTCCATAGCCAGTACAACTGAGCACAGTGTTTCCATACGGAACTTGGACACTCTCACAAACTTGTTCAGTGATTTGAGGTTGAGTATAGGCCGGAAAAAGTAGTAACCTCTGCCTCTATGGGCCAGAGGAACCGGCACTACCACTCCTGTATTCAGGAGGGACCCCACAACCTTTTGTAGAGTGTGTGCCTTTAACGGATCCGAAGGGATAACTGTGGTGCAAAACTGGCAAGGGGGACGTCTCTTGAAGGAGACTGCGTACCCGTGAGAGACAACTTCCCGCACCCATGCCTCTGAAGTGGTTTAACCAGACCTTGGTGAACTGCAGAAGTCGGCCTCCCACCCTGGGGTCCCCCAGGGGGAGGCCCGTCCCGTCATGCAGCAGGCTTGTCTTGTTTAGAAGCAGGCTGACGGGCCACCCAGGACTACTTTGCCTTGGGCTTAGTGATTTTGGGAGCACGAGATTGTCTCTGGTATGCCTGGCCTTCTGCTTTCCATTGAGGCCGAAAGGAACGAATAGTGGTATATTTAGCCTTCTGTGCAGAAGGATTAGTATTTTGGAGAAAGGCAATCAAGGCAGCCGCCAATTCAGACACAATTTTATTTAGGTCTTCCCCAAACAAAATGTCCCCCTTAAAGGGGAGTACCTCCAAAGTCTTTTTGGAGTCTAGGTCCACCTACCATGACCTCAACCACAGAATACGGCAAGCCAGGACAGACATAGTCGACGCCTTGGCTGCCAACACACCCGCCTCAGAGGACACCTCCTGAATGTAATAGGCAGCGGTAGTAATATGAGACAGGTATTGTCTGGCATTGTCAGATATATCCTCCGGCAGCTCTTCCTCTAATGCCTGAACCCATGCTTCAATTCCTTTTGCAGCCCAAGAGGCCGCAATAGTGGGTCTATGTACAGCAGCTGAAGGGAGTAAATAAACTTCAGGCATCCCTCCACACGCTAATCTGTCGGTTCCTTCAGTGAAGTGACAGTGGTGACAGGCAGAGTGGATGACACCACTAGGCGGGTGACATGAGA
This sequence comes from Pseudophryne corroboree, assembly GCF_028390025.1. Taxonomy (NCBI): domain Eukaryota; kingdom Metazoa; phylum Chordata; class Amphibia; order Anura; family Myobatrachidae; genus Pseudophryne; species Pseudophryne corroboree. The sequence continues at coordinate 704,653,042 of NC_086445.1, forward strand.
ATCCACCGGTGGTGAATTTTCCCACTTGTTACATAACTGTGCAGGGAGAGGATAGTGAGCCAAGGCCCGTTTAGATAGAGGGAATTTCTTCCCTGGATTAGACCAGGGCTCCTGCCTGATGTCCACCAAATGGTCAGAAAGGGGTAATAGATTTTTAACCACCTTCTGCCGTTTAAACATCAGTTTTCTTAGCCACAGTAGTGGAATCATCATCATCAGTGATTTGTAGGATTTGTTTAATAGCAACCACAAGGGCAGTGATATCAATTTGCAATGGAGAATTCTTGTCAGAAATACCTGATTCAGTGTCTGACAGGACAGTATGCTCCCCCTCCACTTCAGATGAAACATCTGAGAGATTAGTGGCTTGTGAGGAGAAAGCAGCCCGCTTAGATGACTCAGGGACTCGAGGGACACAAGAGTAGATGTTTGCCTGACCAAGGAATGAGTTAATTGCTGCAACTGGTTAGACAAATTTTCCACCCAAGGCAGATTAATCATAGGGACAATTTGTAGCTGTAATGGCACAGGTGTTCTAAGGTGTTCGACCAGAGTACCCAGTAGGTTTGTGAACGCAGCCCAGGGTGGCTCCTGATTGGTTACAGGAGCTGCGGACTGACTGGGAGATGTATGACACATAGTACACAGACCAACATTCACAGCTTCCCCTTCTGGTAAATTTTTGGCGCATGCTCTGCATGATGCAGGAGCGTCCACAGACTTACTGCCCTTCTTGTTAGACACTGTACACAAATGCAACAACAGAGCGACTTGGGGGGTCATTCCGACCTGATCGCACGCTAGGTTTTATCACTGCGCTGCAATCAGGTCAGAACTGTGCATGCGATGCACCGCAATGCGCAGGCGCGTTGTACGGGTGCAAAATGGATCATTGCTGAGCGATGGATTTAAGGAAGAATCCATTCGCACAGCCGTTCGCAAGTGGGTGTTTGTGGGTGTCAACTGACTGTTTTCAGGGAGTGTTTAGAAAAACGCAGGCGTGTCCAAGCGTTTGCAGGGCAGGTGTCTGATGTCAATTCCGGGCAAGAACAGGCTGAAGTGATCGCAGCGGCTGGGTAAGTACTGAGCTACTCAGAAACTGCACAAAACTTTTTTGTACCGCTCGGCTGTACATGCGTTCGCACAATTGCAAAGCAAACATACACTCAGGGTCGGACTGGCCCACAAGGGTACAGGGGAAACCACCGGTGGGCCCCACTGCCTGAGGGCCCACTCCTTCCCCTAGGGATCAGGTTCCAGACTGTGCACAATGTATTGTACATGGTAGATATATTGCATTACACTGCACAAGAATATTGTGCATTTCAAGCCTCTGTGGAGGCTGGCCACACCCCCTTTGTAGACTGGCCACACCCCTAAGTATGGGCCCCTATAATGGCATTCCCCCGGTGGGCCCTTTATACCCCAGTCTGACACTGCATACACTCACTTATAGGCGGTGACTATCTGTTTGCAGCGCTGCAAAAAACAGCTAGCGAGCGATCAACTCGGAATGACCCCCTTAGTTCGATAAAGCCAGACAGCGCACAATACTTGCGAATAAATCCGTTAGTATGCGACTGTAGACACAGTACACAACACCTGTGAATAAATCCGGTATTATGTGACTGAGTACACTGTGTCAGGAATCGGCGCTCTGCTACGTCTCACTTACCAGCGCGCTGGTGTGCGGGCCTCCGGAGGTCTTGGCCCCAGTTGCTGCTGCGTGGGTGTAGTAACCGCGAGCGTTCTATTTCACATTGCTAAGTACTCCTGAGTCTGGTCCTGTGTGGGTTTTGCTGCGTACCGATGTCCAGCCTGTGTGGACGTTACCATGACACCTGCACGCAGCTGATTATGATGTTCAATCTAGCATTGTATCTCCGCCTGCAGTTTGTGGCCAATCACTGCTGGGCAGGAGGTATAACTTCCAGCTTGTGGCTCTCTCACATTGCCTCGGACAACGAGTCACATATGGTGTGCTTTGTTCTCCGGACTCCTGTGTTCCTGTTTCCAGCGATCCCCCGTTGTTACCTTCTGTCATCTCATCATACTTCAGCTCTCCTGTTTTCTTCAGACTTCAGCCACAGCCAGTTACCAGCTCATCAAGCAGTAAGAGACTCTCCTCAGGTGTTTCATTCATTACTACCTGTGCACTGCTATTAGCATATCATCTGTGCATCTCTGCAGTTATATCATCTCATTGCATAGAGACTGTCTCCTGCTTGGGCCTAGTGTGGCCACAAGGACTTTATTATACAGAGACTGTGTGTTTTTCAAGTCTTACCGGAGTTCTATTTATTTCATTCACATTCAGTATCAAGTCACTATATATTTCTGTTGCAAGAGACTTTCAGTTAATTTGGATTCAATTACCAATCACTGTTACTTTATTGCCTGGTTTCAGTTTGTCATTCACTGCCATACCATCTACTCTGTGATCCCTGTGTAATAAACATCAGCGCTTATGCACCGGACCTTTATATTGCCTCCACGTTTTGTACATCGCCCTAACACTGACCCACTAGTGCCCCCGCCGGGGACAGACAAAACCAGAACCCTGACACACAGTAGAATACACTTCATAGGTAAATACTGTGACGCACTATATATGACTCTGAAGCACCTAGTCCCCTACGGTACAGAATATAGTTATAGATATATCTGGGAAACACTGAAAAGTGAAACCACACAGCAGATACTGGCACACACAGTCACACTGGCAATGCAGATAATTATTATTATGACAACAAAACTGCACTGAACTAATATATGTACATATATATATATATATATATATATAAGAGAGAGAGAGAACAAGGTGGGTCCGGCACAGCCACTTGTAGAAATTAGTACATCGGGTGCCCTCACAAAAAGGCAGATAGCAGACACAGAGTGGTGCGGCACTCCAATGATTCACAAAGGCAGAGGTATTTGAAATACGTTTCAATGCCCGTTTATTAGAATGGCATTTTCGTCAGGTATAATACAAAAAAGCAAAACAGCTTACCTTAAATAGACAGTATCACCCATCGTGGCGCGAATGCCGCAGCGGGACTGCACACCCGGTGGCCGCGCGGATAAATGACGTCATGCCGCTCTGAAACAGAAGCGTGCGGCGTCATGTGACTAAACCCATCACCATAGATACAGAATGTAAACATACAATATACGGCTGACCGGAACGCCAATCCAGTGTAAAGACTTAGCTATTAACACATGTAAAACAATGTACCAAGACCAGATGAAGAAGCTAAAGAGGGCTATTAGCATAAAAAATATATACAACTATTAAATACTGCTAGCCAACACACTGATACCAGAATATTCATTAAGGCCCTTAGGTGAAAGAGTCCCCAAGCGGAAAATCCACTTAGCCTCACACTGTAATAGCTTGAGACCACGATTGCCACCACGTAGGGAATGGGGAATGTGGTCAATCATCCTATACTTTAATGAAGCGAGGCTATGCGCAGCCAGCGCAAAATGCCTTGCGACTGGCTGATCGCTCTTACCAGAGACCAAGGCAGCTTTAATGGAAGAACGATGGGCTTCCATACGTTCTTTAAATGGACGTTCAGTCTTTCCAATATAGGAAAGACCACAGGGGCAAATTATCTGATAAACGGTATAGACAGAATTACAGGTAAGTCTATGGTAGATTTTTAGGGCTTTACCAGTAAGAGGATGATAGAATAAATCTCCAGGGATTAAATATTTACAAGTCACACAAGTGCAACGTATACATCCTAGTTTACCCCTATAAATATTAGGGGCAGGTTGCGTAATATCAGATTTAACAAGAATATCGCGGATATTCCGTCCGCGTTTATAACTAGGCATGAGCTCTGTGTCAGACAGATTGCAGTCTGGATCAGACCTTATGATGGGCCAAAGATTCTTGGCTATTTTATTGATCTTGGGACTAATCGGTGTGTACTGTGTGACCCAAGGTAACTTGGACTTTGAATTTCTTGGTTTAGATTTTAACAAAGTTGCTCTATCAATACTCAAAGCTCTAGCTTTAGTTTTTTGAAGCTCGGTGTAATCATAACCACGTGACAGAAACTTTTGTAATAAGGAATCAATCTGTGATTCCGCTAATTTAATATCAGACGTAATACATCTGGCTCTAATGAATTGTGAGTACGGCAGGCCCTGAATCAATGATCTCGGATGGCAACTGGAAGATAACAAAAGATTATTGCGATCTGTCGCTTTCGAATACAAATTAGTTGAAATGCAGCCGTCCTTAATGGAAATCGCGACATCCAAATAATGTATCTCAGTGGAATTGAATGAAAAGGTGAGCTTGACAGGGCTATCACTAGAGTTGTGTGACTCCAGGTGATGTACCAAATCATTACCATCTCCCTGCCAAAAAATCAGTAAATCGTCGATGTAGCGACAAAAAAATAAAATCCTATTTGCAATAATGGGATCAGAAAAAAATATTGATTGCTCCACATCAAACATAAAAATGTTTGCGTATGAGGGGGCTACCGCCGCCCCCATCGCACAACCAACCAGTTGTAAATAAAAAGAACCATCATAAAGAAAAAAAATTTTAGTCAATATAAAACGAAGCAAATCCAAAAGAAATGAAATATCAGGACCAACGTAAGAGCTCTGGCCATGCAGAAAGCGTTCTACAGCCAACAATCCTAGGTCATGAGGTATAACGGTATATAAACTAACCACATCGATGGTAAACATGGTGATATCTACAGTAAACCTAGGTAAAGACATAAGCTTAACCAAAAGTGTAGTTGTATCTAGAAGATATCTAGGATGATCCTTTATATAGGTTTGTAATACACTATCCACAAATACCGAAGCTGGCTGGGTCAGACCCCCACACGCAGCAATAATCGGTCTGCCCGGGGGGTCTGACACAGATTTGTGGATCTTCGGGATGGTATAGAACAACGGGACCAGAAGGAAAGCTGGAAGTAAGGCTTTAGACAAGGATTCAGAAATTAATTTGTTATTACTGGCATGTTTCAAAATCAAAGACAATTCACTCTTAAAGACACTCGAGGGGTCATGAGGGAGTAGTCTGTAGGTAGAAGAGTCATTCACATGTATCGCAACCTGGCGTCTGTAATCGTCCAAATCCTGGATTACCAGGGCACCCCCTTTGTCAGCAGGACGAAATATCAGATTCTTGTTATTAGCAAGATTGTCCAAAGCCAGTAGTTCATTAGGAGATAGATTACAGCGTTGAGGCGGAAATTCAGAAATAGCAGTATCGACGTCATTTTGCAATAAACGCATGAACGTCTTTATAGAAGAATTAGTTGATTGAGGCTCAAATGAAGAGCGTGGAATCAATTTAGATAATTGAGTTGGAATGTCTGATGGAGGAGACTGATCTGAATTTGCACCACGTTGTTTGCCATAAAATTCTTTCAGTTTCAATTGGCGATTGAGTCTATGTTGTTCCACCCGCCACTCCAATGGATTAAACTTTGTGGTCGGCACAAATGATAGTCCTCGAGACAACACTGAGACCTCAGAAGTAGATAACTCGTAGGAGGATAGATTCACAATTAAGTTTTCTTCTTTATTTGTTTTACGCCACGACCTCTGCCTTTGACTTTGGCCACCACGTCTGGTGTATCTACGTCGCCTCTGGTAAATTGTGCCCGTGTTGTCATCCCTAAAGGGTCATTCTGGCCGTGAGAAGAAAGGCCCACTCTGCCTCTGTCTGTGTCACTGGCAGAGGAATTAAAATCTGTTGATGACTCAGGTTGTCTTCCTGCATGTCGGCGGTTACGTCTAAAAAACGGTCTTCTATAATCAGAACTCCTGGCAGGGTAAGTCCATTGATAGACAGTATTAGACTCATAATCAGCCTCTACTTTGGCCAATTTAGCCGTCTTAAATTTAATCAAGTCCCTCTTATAGGTCTGGATCTGAGAGTTCAATTTGTTATACCAATCAATGCTTTTGTCCTCAATCAAGCTAGGTTTGTGAATAGTCTCATATGCATCTATTTTAGATTTAATAGATGCTACTTCCTTGGTGGAAAACTCTATAATCAGCAACATCAAATCAAAGGAGCATTTATTGACAATAGACACCCACCTCCTACAGAAAGCGGGGTCATGTTTCCCAATTGTTGGCCCATTACGGACACGTAGGCCCCTGGGAATCTTTTTGGCTTTGTGATAGTCACTTAGAGAAAGTGCATGGGACTGGTAATCAATTTCTTTACGCTTGAGTCTAAGTAGCTCTCGATAAATATCATCAAGCGGTAAAGCTTCAGCCTGTTCTAGTAAGGCACCAGCACATAAAATGACATCAGCTTCAGCCTCTGAATAAGAGTATACATCACCAATGGGATAGGACACAGCAGAAAGACCTTCTGGGACCGGATCAGGTTCAGATTCAGCCATAATGATTCAAAGTGCAAGAAGTGCAGTATAAAGTGCAAAAAAAATATAAAGTCCAATAATAAAAAACAAATGTACCATAGAAAGCACAAAGGGTAATACCTTGAGAAAGATTTCAGGGGTGCCCTGACCAGAAGTCCCAGCAAGCAAGGAAATCAAATGTAGAGAACAAGGTGGGTCCGGCACAGCCACTTGTAGAAACTACTAGCCCTCTTTAGCTTCTTCATCTGGTCTTGGTACATTGTTTTACATGTGTTAATAGCTAAGTCTTTACACTGGATTGGCGTTCCGGTCAGCCGTATATTGTATGTTTACATTCTGTATCTATGGTGATGGGTTTAGTCACATGACGCCGCACGCTTCTGTTTCAGAGCGGCATGCCGTCATTTATCCGCGCGGCCACCGGGTGTGCAGTCCCGCTGCGGCATTCGCGCCACGATGGGTGATACTGTCTATTTAAGGTAAGCTGTTTTGCTTTTTTGTATTATACCTGACGAAAATGCCATTTTAACAAACGGGCATTGAAACGTTGTATTTCAAATACCTCTGCCTTTGTGAATCATTGGAGTGCCGCACCACCCTGTGTCTGCTATATATATATATATATATATATATATAAAATATAAAACACAGCGCGGTCCTAGACCGGCGGTATATATCAGAATACTCGTACAATATATTCTGTAATTGGTACACTTTTTCTTAACTAACGCTGTCTGTATAAAGACATGTAGAATACTCAAGTGTTTGTAGAGTCACAGCGCTGTATACAGGTGGCTTTACAGAGACTAGCCGCAACTATGCTTATAAGATGGTGGCCAGCGTCTCAGTGAGTGAGGAAGAGTGTGAGGCAGCTCCAGGGCAGAAAAATCTGCAGTAGATGTCTCCCTGGGCCGGGGAGAGGCTACAACTCAAGCGCCAGCTCCCCTATGCTGGACTTCCACCCCTGTGCTCTATTGCCGTGGTGGTCTAGTGGGGTCCCTGCTTGGTGACAGTGTCCACGCCAGCACCGCGACCAGTCTCCTTAGGTCATGGACGGAATGCGATTTAATGGGGGACCCTCTTACCTCCTCCCCCGTAGCCAGGGCCGGCGCCACCATTAGGCAGCTTTAGGCAGCTGCCTAAGGGCGGCACCACTTAAAGGGCGGCGCTGTGTTCAACAACCTGCGTCGCTCACTCCCCCCGATCTCCTGACCCGGTGACCAAGTAAAAGATCTATTCCGTGTGCCCTGTCAACAAACCGTGCAACAAGGTCACGGAGCTGGAGCCCGACGTGGAGAATGGGGGCGGGATCTTCACAGTGAGTCAGGAGGGTTTCCCCAACCATAGGCAGATCCAAACTCGTGGACGTCTTTGCTGGGAGCTTATGGCCGCTTCCCCCACCCACGTCTCATGCGTGTCCCCGCCTCACAACTCACCCTCATAGCCCAGCAGAGAGAAAATGTGAGCACTGATCAGCAGCGTAGGAACCTGCAAGCAGCGGGTAACACACTGACAGCACCGCACTGCACGTGGCTCACTGACAGCGACTTGGATCTGCTCTACCTGTTCCTGTGAGCTCCGTGTGCTGCCAGAAGTGAGGCACATCGTCGCACACAGGGACCGCCGTGTGGAGCGGTTATCACGGCAGTCTGCCCTTGCCACCATTGTTGGGTTCTGTGTAACACTACAGAAGTGTGAGGCACAGCCCCAATGTCAGACAGTATTACCCTGCCATGTGTTTTTTATATATATATATATATATATATATACACACATATATATATATAATTAGTCCGGTGCCTCTCCTTAAGGGAACATAGCAGAACTCTCATCTGTAGAATGCATGCAGGCGGCACCCGGAATTCATGCACTAACGCAGGCTTGAAATATGCATTAATGCATGAATTCCGGGTGCCACCTGCCATATATATATATATATATATATATATATATATATATAGTATAGTCTGTGCATCTCCATTATGAACACTGGGGCTTAGGGGAACCATTGTAGGATGGCTCCAGATTACTATTTGGAGGGGAAGAGGTTATGGTTAGGCTGCGGGGGTGGGAGGGTTAAGGTTAGGCTGTGGGTAAGGCAGGTTAGGCATCCCTAGGGAGGGTTAGGGTTATGCTGTGTGGAGAGGGAGGGTTAGGGGGGATAGGGATCAGGGTTAGCTTACTTATACCCCTTTTTCACTAGCTTTCAAAACACGGGTAAAACACGGGCGCGCATTTACCCGTGTTTTTCCCTAGTGGAAAAGGGTCCCTCTGCACATTCCCGGATCAAGTGATCCGGGAATCCTACCCGGGTAGCTAGCCGGGTTGAACACGTGTTCAACCTGGTAAGCTGTGTAGTGTGAACGGGAGCCGTGTCGAGGCGACACGGCTCCCGTTCACAGTGTTTGGGAGGGCGGCGCTGGGAGATCATGTGATCTCCCAGCGCCGCCCCTGCCGTGTCAACAGCAGCGTCACCAACCTGGCAATATGCCGGGTTGGTGAGCGCTGTATGAAAGGGGGCTGTAGCACGGGTCGCAGCCGTGTCAGGCGACACGGCTGAAACCCGTGCTACAGTGGAAAGGGGTATTAATTAGTAAGTGTCTGGATTTGAGCCGACAATCCTATATATATATATATATATATATATACACTGCTCAAAAAAATAAAGGGAACACTAAAATAACACATCCTAGATCTGAATGAATGAAATATTCTTATTAAATACTTTTTTCTTTACATAGTTGAATGTGCTGACAACAAAATCACACAAAAATTATCAATGAAAATAAAATTTATTAACCCATGGAGGTCTGGATTTGGAGTCACACTCAAAATTAAAGTGGAAAAACACACTACAGGCTGATCCAACTTTGATGTAATGTCCTTAAAACAAGTCAAAATGATGCTCAGTAGTGTGTGTGGCCTCCTCGTGCCTGTATGACCTCCCTACAACCCACACAAGTGGCTCAGGTAGTGCAGCTCATCCAGGATGGCACATCAATGCGAGCTGTGGCAAAAAGGTTTGCTGTGTCTGTCAGCGTAGTGTCCAGAGCATGGAGGCGCTACCCGGAGACAGGCCAGTACATCACGAGACGTGGAGGAGGCCGTAGGAGGGCAACAACCCAGCAGCAGGACCGCTACCTCCGCCTTTGTGCAAGGAGGAACAGGAAGAGCACTGCCAGAGCCCTGCAAAATGACCTCCAGCAAGCCACAAATGTGCATGTGTCTACTCAAACGATCAGAAACAGACTCCAAGAGGTTGGCATGAGGGCCTGATGTCCACAGGGGGGGGGGGTTGTGCTTACAGCCCAACACCGTGCAGGACGTTTGGCATTTGCCAGAGAACACCAAGATTGGCAAATTCGCCACTGGCGCCCTGTGTTCTTCACAGATGAAAGCAGGTTCTCACTGAGCACATGTGACAGACGTGACAGAGTCTGGAGACGCCAAGGAGAACGTTCTGCTGCCTGCAACATCCTCCAGGCATGACCGGTTTGGCAGTGGGTCAGTAATGGTGTGGGGTGGCATTTCTTTGGGGGGCCGCACAGAGCTCCATGTGCTCGCCAGAGGTAGCCTGACTGCCATTAGGTACCGAGATGAGATCCTTAGACCCCTTGTGAGACCATATGCTGGTGCGGTTGGCCCTGGGTTCCTCCTAATGCAAGACATTTCTAGACCTCATGTGGCTGGAGTGTGTCAGCAGTTCCTGCAAGACGAAGGCATTGATGCTATGGACTGGCCCGCCCATTCCCCAGACCTGAATCCAATTGAGCACATCTGGGATCATCATGTCTCGCTCCATCCACCAATGCTACGTAGCACCACAGACTGTCCAGGAGTTGGCGGATGCTTTAGTCCAGGTCTGGGAGGAGATCCCTCAGGAGACCATCCGCCACCTCATCAGGAGCATGCCCAGGCATTGTAGGGAGGTCATACAGGCACGTGGAGGCCACACACACTACTGAGCCTCATTTTGACTTCACGTCCGTGAAGTGGGTGGTCCAGGTTTCCTAGAAAGGGTGCGCTGGCTTCAGCGGGAGGCTCTGGGAGACAGCGTGACATCATCACTGGCACCCCATTGTCCATTCGGCATGGTCCCGGCAGTCACATTTGGGTGATCGCTATCTTTTCATAAACTGGCAAGTTGAACTCTTTCCTTGTTGTAGATATAGTGAACATGTGAGTGCACATAGAAATGTTGACATGCATTATTAAAATAATGAATATACCGTAGATCAACATTTTTGTATATATATCCGTAGAGAGACAATATATATGCCAGGTGATACTACTGTGGGCATAATGTGTAAGGAGCACTGCAACTGGGGTTTTCCCGTCAGACCACACCCACTTACTATTTCCAGGTCCACGCTCAAAAGTACTCCAAGGGGCGCCAAACTATATATTTGCTTACCAAAAAACTTGGCATTAGGCAAGCCCTGCTAATACCATAACCACATCCCCAAACTAACTCTAATAACCTAATCCAAATTGCTGAATTATCAGGCGGTGGCTGTGTCTGTACTTTTTTTCCCTGTGGGCTCTATTTTTTGGCATGGGGGGAGGGGGGTGGGGGTGACAGTGACAGTGACTTCATGCCTAGGGTGCTGATAAACCTTGCACCGGCCCTGCCCGTAGCAGCCATGCGAACCAGGAGAGCGACTGCGACCGTGTGCCTAAAGCTGGAGCGTCTCCGCCGCAAGTAACCGGGAACAGGCCGCGGGAGTATGCAATGCCGTTTGGGAGGTGATAGAGCTGTAGAGCTGAAGTGTCGCCATGACATACAGCGCTGACAGCCCAGTTTTGAAGAAATTTTCAGTCAGAAAAAGCTTTTTTTAGGTCTGCCTAGTGCAGCACACCTGTTAAGTGACCTGCTGCTGTAGACACCAACTGAAACTGAACTCACAGTGCCTGGAGGCGGGGTTATAGAGGAGGCTCCAATGCATCCTGGGACAGCCTAAACCTTTAGCCTGTTGGTGCCTCTGGATCAAGATCCACTCTACACCCCGATGTTGCCCTGTGGAAACCAATGTAACCTACTGCAGAAATATTCATGAAATAAAATAGCACTCTGAGCTACAGGTATGCGTTAGGAAACAATAACAAGTGTGCTATGAATAAAATAGGGACACAGGAGAAGGTATTGTCCACACTTTAACGTCAGCATTTTATCACTATCTGTTTGTATGAGCCCTTACAGAGACAGATCTTGGTAATCACAATTAGGATTTACTTTGTTCTATTCTCGTGGACTGTCTGTGATATAATTACAACACACTTTTGATAAAATCTTAGCATCCTTAACTGGGCAGGATTAGTAAATATGTTTTAAATGCAATCAGTTTATTGTCAGTGGTTCTGACTCACATGTTTTGGCAAAAACAACATTTGTAGTATTTCATATATACAAGTGTACACAGATGGCGCTAAGCAATGGCAATATTTTTAATTTTTTGCATTCACTAAAATATTTTTGTGAGCTTAGAACTAAGATGACTCCAAGCACCTTCCACTCTTTTGGGGTCATTGATCGCTCGCTAGCTACTTTTTACAGCGCTGTGATCAGATAGTCACCGCCTATAGGGAAGTGTATTTTCGCTTTTCAAGTGTGCGAACGCTTGTGCAGCTGAGCGGTACAAAAAAGTTTTGTGCAGTTTCCGAGTAGGTCTGAACTTACTCAGCCGCTGCGTTCACTTCAGCCTGTCCGGTCCTGGAATTGACGTCAGACACCCGCCCTGCAAACACTTGGACGCGCCTGCGTTTTTCCAACCACTCCCTGAAAACGTTCATTTTGTTGTAGTTGTTATTTAGCAAATTTATGGATGGTTATCTAGGTGTGGTAAAATAGACAACCTAGGCCCTCATTCCGAGTTGTTCGCTCGCAAGCTGCTTTTAGCAGCATTGCACACGCTAAGCCGCCGCCTACTGGGAGTGAATCTTAGCTTCTTAAAATTGCGAACGAAAGATTCTCAAAATTGCGACTACACACCTCTTAGCAGTTTCTGAGTAGCTCCAGACTTACTCGGCATCTGCGATCAGTTCAGTGCTTGTCGTTCCTGGTTTGACGTCACAAACACACCCAGCGTTCGCCCAGACACTCCTCCGTTTCTCCAGCTACTCCCGCGTTTTTCACAGAAACGGTAGCGTTTTTTCGCACACACCCATAAAACGGCCTGTTTCCGCCCAGAAACACCCACTTCCTGTCAATCACATTACGAACACCAGAACGAAGAAAAAACCGTGAGTAAAATACCTAACTGCATAGCAAACTTACTTGGCGCAGTCGCACTGCGGACATTGCGCATGCGCATTAGCGACTAATCGCTCCGTTGCGACAAAAAAATAACGAGTGATCAACTCGGAATGACCCCCCTTATTAGATTCATTAACGTTCTCTCCCCGTAAGCCTTTTTCAGCAATATGTTATCATACTGAGATAATTGTTGTTATGAGTGCAGCAATAGATCTTAAATCAATTATATATAATCAAAAGGGTCTTCCATGAATGCAATAATCTGAGTTTTGGCATTTTGTTTGATGAACACTTGAAAATAATTGTACCTTGGGCCTGAATCAGAAGTGGACGCAGTTGCATTCACTATAGCGGCTGATGTCAGTACAGCAGGTGCGATAATGTGCAAATACTAATCACCAGCGTGTAATGGAGAAGACGAGTGTTGAGACACCCACTTTCTGAAAGCGTAGACAGTACAACTGTGCTAGTGGTTCTGAACAGTCCACCATACTGTAGGTGCACCACTGAGATCACCATCGTCACTTACAACAGGGTATGGGCTGCTCAGTGGTTACATGAACTAGCAAACACAGACATTGCGTCCACCTCTGAATCAGGCTTCCTACCGATGGTGGTTGCAATGATGCACTGAAGGCAGACTGTTCAGAGCCATCATCGCAGTTGCACAGTTTGCAGTCACAGAAAAAGGGTGCCTCAGCACTTGTAATATCTGTTGCATGCTGGTGCACAAGGGGAAGACATTTGCATATTATAACACCTGCTGTACCAACAATGGCCACCAGGGTTGGAGTGGCCATCTGGCAAACGCCAGAAGGCTCGATGGTCTGTTGGGCTGGCCCAGCCACAGGGAGGCGAATTGGCAGATAGATGGAGAATGCTGCAAAATCAAGCCCCTTGACTCGCGGCACCACCCCTGTGACCCATGGCCATACCTCCTTTGTTGTGCACGTTCACACTCACACACATTCACATCTGAAGTAGCCCCATGTCGTCCCTGGAGGCTGCTATAGCGAATGTAACCGTGTCCACCTCTCAATCAGGCCCTTACAGTATGTGGGCAATTTCTATAATTTTGGTTAAAAGGTCTTTTGCGTATGCATCTGAATTGCATGTATGTAATATTTTACTCATTGTATGTACAAATCATTCAATGATAAAACAACTTACATCCAAATGAAAGGCATCTGGGCCAGGTTCACAGTCAGAGCTGCTACTGTACCTGCCTCATATTTCCCCGCTGGTAACAACAGTTTCCACATAATTATTTACCAGCACTTCCTGTTTCTTTGGTAGCTCCTAAATCTGAGTATCTCCTAGGACTGATGGACACACTGCACTAGTGCTTCCTCAGCCATAAGGAAATAAGCTACATTAAGAACAACTTCATTAGAGCATGTACTGTAAGTGTCATAGCTGAGTCTCCGGGGCTCTTGGATGCTACTCCTACTGCTATACTGAGGTGTGTGGGCAGCTTTATTGGCAAGAATACATTTTTGCATTTTTTGTATAAATGTAAATTTGTAGAAGTATAGTGTCCTTGTTTAGAACATCAGAAATGATTACAGTCAAACACCAGTAACATAAACTTTAAGCTTAATGACTGATGTTGACAATCACTAATCATTAGGCCCAGGATTTTTAGGATCTAAAAAACTAAAATTAGTTTTTTCAATCCATGTTTTAAGATTTTATAGGTTTTAAGAAAATCAGTTTAGGAATTTACACATTGAATGAAACTAAAACAAAACCACCCAGTATATTATTATGCTTGAAACACTGTTCCTTTATTATAGATGTTTCCTGCTACCATACCTCCCAACTGTCCAGATATTCGTGGGACAGTCCCATTTTTTTGGGCCTGTCCCATTGCCCCACCCGCAGGCACAGTGTTCCATGGTGGGGAGGAGGGGTAAGGGGGGTATTGGGTGGCTCCCTGTCACTCACTGCTCTGCTGCAGAGCAGAAGTGAATAGCTGATGTACTGGGTGTACTATGAGTGGCCTGCTGTCGTGATCCTGGCGCTGGTATGCTGGCAGCCGTCAATGCCGGCATCGGGGCAAGCATAAAAGAGCCCCTTGTGGGCTCACTGCGCTCGCCATGCAGCTGGCACGGTGGAGCGCTATGCACGCCACGCTATTTATTCTCCCTCCAGGGGTGTCGTGGACACCCCAAGGGGGCTGAGCGCTGGGATCCCGACAGTCGGTATATCGAGTGCCACCCGATGTGCTCATGCACACAGCGTCTACTGTAGCCACGGGAGATGGCTTGGGAGCATGACCAGCAGTTCACAGAGTGCCGGGCATGCCTCCACAATGACAAAAATGGGAGGCGTGGTTCGCAACAGTGGCATTCCTGTGAAGCCATGCCCTTTTTCTGTGGCCATGCCCTCTTTGGCATGCACACGAGTCCCGACCTGGGCACTCACAATATTGGGAGATATGTGCTACTTCCTTTCAGCATTTATTCCCATGATGCGATATGCCACGGGAGGCTACAATCCATCTGCAGCCATGGCTTTCCCATATAAGAGAAAGGGTCACAGGTGCGTGCAGTGGCGGAACTGTGGGAGGCAGTGGAGTCGGCTGCCGCCGGGCTCCTGGCCACAAGGGGGCACATCTCCTCCCCTGCCTGAAAATCGCTCGCTGCTATTGCAGACGGAGGAACTGTGTCAGTGACACGGAAGCTGCCTTCTGTGTATACACTGGCACTGGCTGCAGCTAGGGGGAGCTCCAGAGCGCAGCTCCTCCCGAGCCCTTCTAGTTAAGCAAGCCAGCCCGGAGAAGCTCTCTGCTCCTCTCTCAGTCTGATGGTAGCCAAAGGTAGGCACTGTGTGCGGGGTGGGGGAGAGGTGTAGTTGGGGGTGCTGGGGGGGCTTTAATAAATGTTGGAAGCACTGTGTTTTGTGTGTGCATGTTTTTAAGTGAGGTGTGTGTGTGTGTGTGTGTGTGTGTGTGTGTGTGTGTGTTTTTAAGGAAAGTTGTGTGTTCAAGTAAAAGAGGCATGTGTGTGAGAGGCATGTGTGTGTGTGAGTGGCATGTGTGTGTGTAAGTGAGAGGCATGTGTGTGTGTGAGTGGCATGTGTGTGAGAGGCATGTGTGTGTGTGTGTGTGTGTGTGGCATGTGTGTGAGAGGTGTGTGTGTGAGAGGTGTGTGTGTGTGTGTGTGTGTGTGTGTGTAAGTGAGAGGTATGCGTGTGAGAGGCAAGGATTAAAGGAGGCACACACCTGGTCTGGGTACACGCTACCTTACAAATATATGGAGGGGTGTCTGTTTCTGAATGTGTGTGTGTGAGAGGCATGTGTGTGTGTGTGAGGCATGTGTGTGTGTAAGTGAAAGCGGCGTGTGTGTTTTTAAGTGGAGGCGTGTGTGTGTGTGTGTGTGTGTGTGTGTGTGAATGCGGCGTGTGTGTGTTTTTAAGTGAAGGAGGCGTGTGTGTATGTGTGTGTGTGTGTGTGTGTGTGGAAGAGGCATGTGTGTTTTTAAGTGAATGAGGCGTTTGTGTATTTTTTTTATATATATCTAGTGTTCACGCTAGGTGTCTTTCACAGGGTGCTGCGCCCTGCCTCTTTTTTAGACAGCTGAATCCCGCCCGGCCCGTTTTTGTGCGCCCTGCCGCCCCGCCGTTTGCTGCCCACCGGACCTCGCCACACCACCGGACCCAGCCGTGCGCCGCCCGACCGGGTAAGCACATGAGAGTCCCCCACGGCCCGCCCCGCCCGTCCGTAGCTGTCAGCCGCCGCTGTCTCAGCCTTGCGCTGACACAGTGACTGACAGCATCTCCCCTCCTCTGCGAGCAGACTATAGGTCTGCTCATGATCTGGTGTGACAGGAGGGCTGGATTTGCCTCTCCCGCCGAGGCAAACCCAGCCCTCCTGTGTATGAATGTTTAAAAGGACTCGGAGACGCCAGGGAGGATCAACAGGTCGCCATCTTTAATGCAGCTCCGCAAGTGTGGCGGTGATCAGCGCTCCCCCTCTGTGTCCTGGGCTAAATTTACCTTGTAAGTACTACAGTTGTAAACTTCAATCTCAGTGCTCTCTACCTGGTGCTCTCTACCTGGTGCAGTGTGTCTCAGTGCTCTCTGCCTGGTGCAATGTGTCTCAGTGCTCTCTACCTGGTGCAATGTGTCTCAGTGCTCTCTACCTGGTGCAGTGTGTCTCAGTGCTCTCTGCCTGGTGCAGTGTGTCTCAGTGCTCTCTGCCTGGTGCAATGTGTCTCAGTGCTCTCTACCTGGTGCAATGTGTCTCAGTGCTCTCTACCTGGTGCAATGTGTCTCAGTGCTCTCTACCTGGTGCAATGTGTCTCAGTGCTCTCTACCTGGTGCAGTGTGCCTCAGTGCTCTCTACCTGGTGCAATGTGCCTCAGTGCTCTCTACCTGGTGCAGTGTGCCTCAGTGCTCTCTACCTGGTGCAGTGTGCCTCAGTGCTCTCTACCTGGTGCAGTGTGCCTCAGTGATCTCTACCTGGTGCAGTGTGCCTCAGTGATCTCTACCTGGTGCAGTGTGCCTCAGTGCTCTATTTGGCGCAGTGTGCCTCAGTGCTCTCTACCTGGTGCAGTGTGCCTCAGTGCTCTCTACCTGGTGCAGTGTGCCTCAGTGCTCTCTACCTGGTGCAGTGTGCCTCAGTGCTCTCTACCTGGTGCAGTGTGCCTCAGTGCTCTCTACCTGGTGCAGTGTGCCTCAGTGATCTCTACCTGGTGCAGTGTGCCTCAGTGATCTCTACCTGGTGCAGTGTGCCTCAGTGCTCTCTGCCTGGTGCAATGTGTATAATGTGCTCTATCTGGTGCAGTGTGCCTCAGTGCTCTCTACCTGGTGCAGTGTGCCTCAGTGATCTGCCTGGTGCAATATGTATAACGTGCTCTACCTGGCGCAGTGTGTATAGAAGGTTCTACCTGGTGCAATGTCTATTAGGTGCACTACTGTGTGGTGTAATGTGAATTGCCACTATTATGTGGCCACGCCCCTTCCCCACGAAACATTGCCCCTAAATTTTTGCTGCGCGCCTTCGGCGCGCACTGTCCGTGCTTTGGCCTGTGGAAATGGGAGCACCAAGCATTATAGTATGTACCTAAGTTTACCTATCTAACTTAAAAATGTGCCCTCCTGAATTAAAAATGTGCCCTCCCCGTGATCAGCACCCTGCCCTAAAAAAAATCCTAGAGTGAACACTAATTATATCGGCACACCGCTGCGCCAAAGCATCTCCATTGAGACCCGCTGGCGGGTGAGGGAGCACTGTAGGTTTACTATAAAGGTATGCTGGTGTTTGTTTTATTGTAATGACTGACTTGGAGTGCATCCACTTTCTATGTGTATCTATATTACTATCGGGAAAGGTACCTGAGCACGCTGCTACTGTTCACCCTGAGTTCCGGATAGCTACATATGGTATGTGTGTGTATATGTAGGGGGGCACCAACATTTATCATGCCTCCGGGCGACTGGGACGAACTTACGCCACTGGGTGCGTGCGTACACTTGCACAGGTGAATCTCAGAATCCAGCAGTCACACTGCATACGCTACTCAGCAAGACTGTAACAGGACACATCTGAATATGAATTACATATGAATACTACTCATTCCACACGTTTCCACAGTAAATTTATATAGTTTCAACTTAAGTAACAGAATTAGGTCTTTTTAAGTTCTAACAGTCAAAATAGGATATTTTAGGTACTAACATTCAAATTAGGTCATTTTAGGTCCTGTAGAAACTAAGTATGTTACTCCTATTTTATTCCCATAAAACATAAAAGGAATCTGAAAATTTGTGTACTGGGGAAGCATTAGAATAGGTTAGAACCTAAGAATCCTGGACTTACTAATCATCATTAGCATTTGGCAGCATCACCTTCATTTCACAAGTCAAAGGACAGGTGAACATTGACTTTGAACTTATTCATTGTCACTTATCAGTGTAATTCCAGTGCAGTTCACAACTTTTACCTGGAAAATATACATTGCAGTCCACTTCTTATCCCCTTTCAGTATAACACAGATGCCATGTAACTAGTCACTTTTCTATCCCAAGATAAGGTAATATATATATATATATATATATATATATATATTATTAATATATAGGGACTCCCTGTACTTCACAACAGCCAAGGACCATAAGTTTGCCTCCTAACACATAAATATACTTACAAGGAGTCCCTTTGGCTATACCAATAGCTATGCTTCCACGGTAGTTGGAGAAGCACAAGTTGCCTTTGAACCTGCATGCAGAAGGGTACTGTGAAAAGTTTAATGAATAGATATGAATTATAATAACCAGGCCAAACTGCT
This sequence comes from Pseudophryne corroboree, assembly GCF_028390025.1. Taxonomy (NCBI): domain Eukaryota; kingdom Metazoa; phylum Chordata; class Amphibia; order Anura; family Myobatrachidae; genus Pseudophryne; species Pseudophryne corroboree. Next base: position 704,671,968 of record NC_086445.1, read on the forward strand.
GTTATAGTAGTACTATAGTAATTGAATGGCACATTACAATATAAAATATATAATCAGAGGATACTGCACAACAATATATTTCTGCTACTTTAAATGGACAACAATACTCAAAAAGTCTGGTAGTGACAGTATCATGTCCTATAATGGGTCCGGTACGATCCCGGCGTTCAGGAGACCGAGCCAGAATCCCAGCGGTGAGCACAGTGAGTGCTCTGGTCAGGATACCAAAAGGCGGAATTTTATTGGCTGTCGGGATTCCGGCGTCGGTCTCCTTACCACCGGGATCCAGACAGCCGGTAAATTACCTGCATCCACCTATAATAGCTACTCATGAAAGATAAGGAACTTTCAACTGGCTGGGGATCTTACACCTGTGTGCAAAATGGGTCGCAAACACTTCCTAATGGTACTGTATTAAAATATACGAATTATAAAAAGGTGAGAAGTTCTGAATAGCAAAGCCCCTTCCTCAAGAGCAGAGAAAGTCAGTACAGTAAACCTATCATTTTAAAATTGTTTCACAGGCTTTAAAATAAGCAATTCTAACGCCCCCAAATTCATTTTAGCTTCTTTTGCCAGTATGCTGGAATCACTCCTTTAAGCAGTTTGTTCAAGGTCATATGCTACAGCCGTGATTGAATTTCAACTAGGTAGACAATTTTCTTGTGACCGAGGGCAGTGTGTACTCTGAAATAATACTATAGCACACTGTGTCCAGTAACTGAACAATTAAATAATAAAATATAGCATAGAATGTTTTCTTACATACTGTACATGCCACTTTGTGGGATTTATTTCTAACATCAATGCTCTTAAAGTGGGAAGCTACTGAAGCAGTAAGTGGTTGCCAGTCTCTGTTGCAATGGAGTTCTTTTTAAACCAACACACACATTAGAAAAACAGCAAATACTGTACATCACACAAAGGCTATTTTTCTTGTACATATATAATGGGTAATGGTGAACACTGCCAGCCAAAATATTTAGTTACTCTGGCGATATTTTATTAGTAACTAGTGGTGATAGGAGGCTTTCTACGCCACAAGTGGCAACATAAGACCAGCCCCATAACCACGTATAAACCCGTATCTCTTATTCTGCATTACTGCTGTTTGTGCAATGTTGATGTACGCTATGGAGTAATTATCACTTTCAGCGGCGGTTGCAGAGTGGATTTTTTTTGCGACCAGTTTGGGGGATTGTCACAGTTTATGACTCCAATCCTGTAGACCGTTACAATGGCTCTGGCGTCTTACTTCCTATGACCATGGTGCGCTACCATAGTGTTACTTAAAAGGTCGATTATCGAATGGTGTGAGTACGATGTCTGCATCTGCATATACAAGCGGTGGATGTGAGATGTCCCCTCAATACAAATCCTGGAAACTGCGACATTCGCATATATTTGTGCAGGCGCTGCAAAATCATTTGCAATTGCAAACGTGCTTACATACACCTCTGATTCAGGCCTTTCACACCTTTACTTTATCACATGATTTTATATTTATCTTCTAAGTTTCTAGCTCCCACTTCATTTTATTTCTATCCTATTCTATTTAATCTCATTTAGTGGCAAGATTAGATACAAATAAAATACCATAGAATTAAAAACCACACCTTTGAATGCAACAATAATCCCCCATCCTTATTTTTTTTTTTTTTTTGAGAAGTGCAGACTGGAATTCTATCTGTTTAGCTAGACACTTGCTTTTATAGTCGAATGGCCCCCATACTTTACAGATGAATTGGGGGCAAAGCCCCAATCCCCCTTATGGCCTGGTCGGGGTATCAGGAATATTAAACATATTTAAAAATCCTGATTACCTGATCCAGACAGAAAATGGTCGGGATCGACAAATTTGGCATTTTTAACATGTTTTATTTCCCCAATTTACCAATGGATCTCCGATTCAGTTGGCGGATCAGGGAAACAGTCCGCCTGATGAATGGTGGCCATAACTTGAATTAAACAGATGAAAAGACTACTACTGCTGATTGCATGCTGACATGATCCAATTTTTTTTTATTACCAATTCTTTATACTGCTGTGCTCTCAAATCTTTAATAAATAACTATAAATAAGAAATGCCATTTAGCAGGCACTTTATGAGGTACTCCTTTCTAGTTCTGGCTAATATCCCCTCTTTGTTCCTGAACAGCCTGAATGTTTTGTGACAGATTTAACCAGGCGTGTCACGTCTGGCAGGGTTTGAGGATCCGGCAGCTGAGATTTGCCCGAGGAGGTAGCAGGCTGTGAATGAACCAGATGAGGGGGCTGGATATAGTTCCTTCGCATGGGACACGGAACAATGAAGAACGTCGGCGGGGTTTGAGAGTCAATGGAAAGTATTTATTATGTACAGGGCTGAGGTAGGGAACTGAGGCTGAGGCACAATGGTTAAAGACGTGGCTGGAGGTGAAGAACTGCGGACTGTGATTTGAAAGACGAGACTGTAGATGATGAACTGTGGAACTGTGGATGGTAGTTGAAAACGTGGCTGGAGACAAGGACTGTGGACTGTGGTTTGGAAAACGAGGCTTGAAGATAATAATCTGCAGGCTTTGGTCAGAGGTACAAAGGCGTGGCTGGTGAAGGAGATCTGTGGAGTGTGGCTTGAAAGACGAGGCAGAAGACCCGTAGCCGACTGTGCCCAAAGAGTCTTACTGGACCGGGTTTTTCAGGAGCGCTTCCACAGGCAGTAGCAGGCAAGAAACGGCAGGACTGCAGCAGCAACAGAGAACCGACCAAGCAGGATCAGGAGGAACCAAGATACAGCAGGAATCCTGGGAGCACAGGCTAAAGAACCTACAACAGGGTTGTAACTTGAAGCACTGGCGTCCCTGTCCTAAACCAGCCCCCTTTTATAGAGAGAGCTTCCCCTGGATTGGCTGGAAGAAACAGGAAACAGGAACTATGCTTAAAACTTGGTCTCCAACATGGCGGCGCCCAGTAATGCAGACCTTTTTGCAAAGCCACATTGCTCACTGCCCCTGGTCTCCAAGCAATGGTTCAGCAAGAGCGACCCGCTGTAGCGGCGTCCCGCCGCCACGAGCGGACCCGCTCACCTCCGCTACTGCTGCCCACGGATCCGGCGCAGCAGCCCACCTCCGCCGCTGCCCGCACAACGCCAAGGAAGCCAGCCCCGCGGCCCCAGCGTACCGGTAAGACTCCGGACGCTGACAGTACCCCCATTTTGCGGGTGGACTCCGGACACCTATGTGGTTTAGTTGGAAACTTGGCATGAAATGTCCGAAGAAGTCTTGGAGCATGGACATCCTCTGCATCTACCCAAGATCTCTCCTCTGGCCCATACCCTTTCCAATCAACAAGGTACTGGATGCGACCATAACGTCTGCGAGAATCGAGGATCTTGTGAATCTCAAATTCATCTCCATGTGCTGATTGGATCTTGGGTGATTTAGGCAGAGCGGCTCTGAACCGATTAAGTACCAGTGGTTTTAAGAGAGAAATATGAAATGCATTAGGAATTCTTAACTGCGGAGGTAATTTCACTTTGTAAGCCACATGATTCAACACTCTTTCGATTGGGTAAGGCCCAATAAATCTGGGAGCAAACTTTTTTGTAGGAACCTTTAATCTTAGGTTACGTGTGGAAACCCAAATCCGATCTCCTACCTTAAGGCTTGGTACAGCTTTTCGTTTCAGATCTGCATAGGTCTTATATCTCTGGGATGTCTTGAGCAAAGTCTTGTGAACTTGTTTCCAGGCTTCAGTAAATTGACGAAGCGTTGACTCTGCGGCCGGAACCTCGAGCGTAGGCAGAAGTTGGAAGTCAGGAACTCTTGGATGGTAACCATAATTAATGAAGAATGGAGAAGATTTTGTGGCAGAGTGATAAAGATTGTTATGGGCAAATTCTGCGAACGGGAGGAAGTCCAGCCAGTCGTCCTGTGAGGAGGACATGAATAAACGCAGAAAAGTCTCCAGATCCTGGTTCACTCTCTCTGTTTGACCATCCGTTTGAGGATGATATCCTGAGGAGAAGTTTAATTTCACGCCAAGAGCAGAACATAGGGATCTCCAAAACCTGGCCACAAATTGAGGACCTCTATCAGACACGATCTCCTGGGGTAGACCATGGAGTCGAAAGATCTCTGCTATAAACAATTTTACCAACTGGGATGCAGATGGAAGATTAGCCAGAGGAACAAAGTGTGCCATTTTAGAGAATCGGTCAACTATGACCCATACGGTATTCCGCCCACCAGACATAGGTAAATCTGTAATAAAGTCCATAGAAATATGCGTCCATGGTCTTAGTGGTACCGGCAAAGGATGGAGTAACCCGGCTGGTGGACCTTTTTGGACTTTTATGCTGGGCACATTTTGGACAGGCAGCTACGAATTCCTGAACCTCAGTCCTGTGATGAGGCCACCAGTAGGAGCGTTGAATGAATTTAAGTGTCTTATGACCGCCCGCATGGCCCATGAAGGAGGAGGAGTGAGCCCATGTAAGAAGTTTTTTGCGAAGATTTGGTGCAACGAAGATCTTCCCTGGAGGAGGAAGTGGAGAGGTATTAGTTGCAGAAAAAGAGGTGGATTCCAGGATAAATTGCTCTTTTGAACGGTCAGAAGGTTCTTATGAACTTAGAAACATAGAAACATAGAATTTGTCGGCAGATAAGAACCACTTGGCCCATCTAGTCTGCCCCTTATTTTTTTTATTTTTTTATTTTATATTATTTTTTATCACTAACCTTATTTGATCCTTATTTCTTTGTAAGGATATCCTTATGTCTATCCCATGCATGTTTAAATTGCTCTACTGTCTTAGCCTCTACCACCTCTGATGGGAGGCTATTCCACTTGTCCACTACCCTTTCTGTGAAATAATTTTTCCGCAAATTTCCCCTGAACCTCCCCCCCTCCAGTCTCAGTGCATGTCCTCGTGTCCTATTGCTTCTCTTCATTTGGAGAATGTTTCCCTCCTGGACTTTGTTAAAACCCTTCATATATTTGAAAGTTTCTATCATGTCCCCCCTTTCCCTTCTCTGCTCCAAACTATACATATTGAGATTTCTTAGTCTTTCTGGGTATGTTTTGTGATGTAGGCCATGCACCATTTTAGTTGCCCTCCTTTGTACAGTTTCTAATGTATTAATATCCTTTTGAAGATATGGCCTCCAGAACTGAATACAGTATTCTAGATGAGGCCGTACTAATGACCTATACAGTGGCATTATTACTTCTTTCTTTCTGCTGCTGATTCCTCTCCCAATGCAGCCAAGCATCTGACTAGCCTTCCTCATTGCCTTGTTACATTGCTTACCTGCTTTTAAGTCATCTGAATAGTGACTCCTAGATCCCTTTCCTCCTCAGTAGTTTCCAGTATAGTGCCATTAATACTGTATTTAGCTTTAGGATTTTTGAGACCCAAGTGCATGATTTTGCATTTTTTGGCATTAAACTGTAATTGCCAGACTCTTGACCATTCCTCTAGTCTACCTAGATCCTCAATCATTTGTTTTACCCCACCTGGTGTGTCTACCCTGTTGCATACCTTTGTGTCATCTGCAAAAAGGCATACTTTCCCTTTAATGCCATTTGCAATGTCACCAATAAAGATATTAAAAAGCACTGGTCCAAGTACAGATCCCTGGGGTACTCCACTGGTAACATTTCCCTCCTGTGAATGCACTCCATTTACCACAACTCTCTGTTTTCTAACTTAGGGAGCGAGATAATGCATCTGCCTTTTTGTTGAGGGAACCTGGTCTGTAACGGAGTTTAAAATTAAAACGGGTAAAGAAGAGTGCCCATCTTGCTTGGCGTGGGTTCAGACATCGGGCTGACTGTAGATACAGGAGGTTCTTGTGATCCGTGGTCACCGAAATTGGATGCTGAGCTCCCTCCAACAAATACCTCCACTCCTCAAAGGCCAACTTAATTGCCAGTAATTCCTGTTCCCCAATAGCGTAATTCTGTTCAGCGGGGGAGAATCTTCGCGAGAAGAATGCACAAGGATGGACCTTCTTGTCCTCGAAAAGCTGGGATAATACTGCTCCTACTCCTACAGTAGAGGCATCAACCTCCACCAAGAACGGACGGCTGAGATCGGGTTGTCGAAGAACTGGAGCAGTCGTGAAGGCCTCCTTTAAAGATGAAAAAGCTTCCAAAGCCTCCGGAGACCACTTGGCAGGATCAGCTCCCTTCCTAGTTAATGCGGTTATAGGAGCTATGACAGAAGAATAATTTTGAATGAATCTTCGGTAGAAGTTAGCAAACCCCAGGAAACGTTGAATTCCTTTAAGGGTAGCTGGAAGTGCCCAATCCTGAATCGCCTGGACTTTAGCGGGGTCCATCTGTAACCTCTGCCCTGAAAGAATGCAACCGAGGAATGGAATCGAGGGTACTTCAAAGGTGCACTTCTCTAACTTACAGAATAACTGATTCCTTCGTAAACGAGTTAACACTTCCTTGACTTGTCCCCGGTGGGTCTTCAGATCCCTAGAAAAAATGAGGATGTCATCCAGATACACTACCAAGCAGTCATAGAGGAGATCTCTGAAGATTTCGGTAACGAACTCTTGAAAGACGGCTGGGGCGTTGCATAGGCCAAAAGGCATTACCAGGTATTCGTAATGGCCGTCGCGGGTATTAAATGCCGTCTTCCATTCGTCCCCTGGGCGAATACGTATAAGATTGTAGGCCCCCTGTAAGTCCAACTTAGTAAATACAGTAGCTACTTTAACACGGTAGAACAGTTCTGGAATCAGAGGTAACGGATATCTGTTCTTAATTGTTATGTCATTGAGACCTCTATAGTCAATACAGGGCCGCAACCCCCCATCCTTCTTTTTGACGAAGAAAAACCCTGCTCCGGCCGGAGATGTAGAAGACCTGATGAACCCTTTCTCCAAGTTCTCCCGTATATACTCCGACATGGCCTGTGTCTCGGGAAGTGAGAGAGGGTAAATTCGACCTCGGGGAGGAGTCTTAAAGGGTACTAGCTCAATGGGACAATCCCAAGTACGATGCGGAGGCAAGGTGTCCGCCCCATGCTTACTGAAAACATCTTGAAAAGATTGGTATTCCACAGGAAGGATGGAAGGGTTGGAAGAACAGAGAGGTCTAACTGAAGGTAAACAGTTCTGAAAGCAGTCTTGTCCCCAAGAGAGAACATCCATAGTTTGCCAATCTATGTGGGGATTGTGTCTGATTAACCATGGAAACCCCAGGATTAGTTCATGAGAGGCTTTAGGAATTACAAGGAAAGAGATTTTTCTGAATGGAGAACTCCGACCTTCATCTTGAGAGGAATAGTACGAAAGGATATAATACCCTCTGGGATATAACTTCCATCCACTGCGGTAACAGAAATGGTACGATCCAAAGGAACCATTTGTATTCCAGATCGTTTGACCAGAGCTGACGTAATGAAGCTTTCGGCGGCTCCGGAGTCGAGTAGTGCAGGGATGAGAAGAGAAGAAGAAGGGAGCTCCAATTGGGTTAACAGGACAGACTCTTTCTTGGTATGTAATTCTGAGAATTCTCCTAGCTTGACCTCTCCAGCACAAACTAGGAGCGGGCGTTTCCCGGACGTAGACTGCAAGTTTTAACAAAGTGATCAGATGCACCACAATACAGGCAGAGGTTCCCTTGTCGCCATCTCTGACGTTCTTCATTGGAGAGGTGGTAGCGATTAATCTGCATGGGTTCCTCCACAGTTGGTGATGATGGTGTTGGTGGAAGAACAACTCTAGGCTTAGGGCGATCTGACCGCAACCTCTCCATACAGCGTTCCCTGTACCTCAGATCTAACTTATTGCATAAAGAAATTAGTTTATCCAACATATCAGGTACGTCCTGAGTTGCGAGGTCATCTTTGATCTTTTCGGAGAGACCGCTCCAGAAAGCTGCAATGAGAGCCTCCTCGTTCCAGTTCAGTTCTGAGGAAAGGGTGCGAAACTGGATTACGTACTGACTGACCGTACGCGTGCCCTGACGCAGGCGCAGGATCTCCAATGAGGCGGCAGAAGTCCTGCCCGGTTCGTCGAAGATTCTTCGAAAGGTGGCCATGAATTCTGGATAGTTAGATAAGATGGGATCCATCCTCTCCCACAAAGGTGAAGCCCATTCCAACGCTTGCCCGGTAAGTAAAGAAATTATATAGGCTACTTTGGTTCATGCTGATGGGAAGTTGGCCGACTGTAGTTCGAACTGGATTTCGCACTGGTTAAGAAACCCGCGGCATTGTTTTGGATTCCAATCAAATTTACTGGGAGGTGGCAAATGCAAACGTGGAAGTGGTACTGGTACAGGAGGAAGCAGGACCGGAGGTGCCAATGTGGGAGCAGCTGTAGATGCTTGAGGTGCCGTCATGGCAACACAGAGAGAATCGAGACGTTCGGACATACTCTGCATGAACTGCACGATTTGAGATTGTGTGGCCTCCTGCTTACTTAAGCGAGACCAGATATCTGCAGTTGAATCCCCTCCTGAGGCCTGATCACCCGTCGAATCCATTGGGCCAGTGCTTACTGTCACGTCTGGCAGGGTTTGAGGATCCGGCAGCTGAGATTTGCCCGAGGAGGTAGCAGGCTGTGAATGAACCAGATGAGGGGGCTGGATATAGTTCCTTCGCATGGGACACGGAGTAATGAAGAACGTAGGCGGGGTTTGAGAGTCAATGGAAAGTATTTATTATGTACAGGGCTGAGGTAGGGAACTGAGGCTGAGGCACAATGGTTAAAGACGTGGCTGGAGGTGAAGAACTGCGGACTGTGATTTGAAAGACGAGACTGTAGATGATGAACTGTGGAACTGTGGATGGTAGTTGAAAACGTGGCTGGAGACAAGGACTGTGGACTGTGGTTTGGAAAACGAGGCTTGAAGATAATAATCTGCAGGCTGTGGTCAGAGGTACAAAGGCGTGGCTGGTGAAGGAGATCTGTGGTGTGTGGCTTGAAAGACGAGGCAGAAGACCCGGGACCGACTGTGCCCAAAGAGTCTTACTGGACCGGGTTTTCCAGGAGCGCTTCCACAGGCAGTAGCAGGCAAGAAACGGCAGGACTGCAGCAGCAACAGAGAACCGACCAAGCAGGATCAGGAAGAACCAAGATACAGCAGGAATCCTGGGAGCACAGGCTAAAGCACCTACAACAGGGTTGTAACTTGAAGCACTGGCGTCCCTGTCCTAAACCAGCCCCCTTTTATAGGGAGAGCTTCTCCTGGGTTGGCTGGAAGAAACAGGCAACAGAAACTATGCTTAAAACTTGGTCTCCAACATGGCGGCGCCCAGTAATGCAGACCTTTTTGCAAAGCCACATTGCTCACTGCCCCTGGTCTCCAAGCAACGGTTCAGCAAGAGCGACCCGCTGTAGCAGCGTCCCGCCGCCACGAGCGGACCCCCTCACCTCCACTACTGCTGTCCACGGATCCGGCGCAGCAGCCCACCTCCGCCGCTGCCCGCACAACGCCAAGGAAGCCAGCCCCGCGGCCCCAGCGTACCGGTAAGACTCCGGACGCTGACAAGGCATTGGACACTATAGCATCATGCAATTGAAGAAAATTTGTTGGCATTTAAGTGACCTATTACCTCACATTCCAAAATGCTATACAGGACTGCATTCTGGTGCCTGAGACAATTGTAATACACAATCCATTATAATGTACTGTAGCAGAAGATGGGTAGGCCATAAAGGAATGCACATGGTCAGAAACAATACTTCTGTAGGCTGTGGATGACAGGAGTGGAACCCATTGCAGTCTTCTGCTTCAGTAGCCCATCCACTTAGAGCAGCGGTGGCCAACCAGTGACTCTTGAGCCGCATGCGGCTCTTTCTTCATTCAGATGCGGCTCCTGACACTTGAGGTCAGGAAACCGCAAAAGATCCAGAAACCACTGTGCTCCAGCCAGGCACGCAGTGCCAGCGTCACTAAGTGGACTGAGGGAGCCGGATACTAGGTGAGAACCCACTGGCAAGCAAAGGGGGACTACAGCTACCACAGCATGGACCACCTCGGGTTTGGAGCAGGGGCTACTGGACACATGAAGGGCTACTACAGTGACATGGGGGGCTGGAGTGACACATGGAGGAACTGAAGTGTATTATGTTCATTTTGCTTTTAAATGTATTTTATTTGGCTCTGGCTTATTTAATGTATTTTATGTGGATGTGGCTTTTAAAATGTATTTTATGTGGATTTGTCCCTTTCTATGTATTTTATTTTGGATCTGGCTTTTTCAATGTATTTTATAACAGGCGTGGCCTAGCGGGCACAAGACCACGCCCCATTTTTGCACACGTGCCTTTGGCGTGCACATGGTGTCGGCTCTTTGGCATGCCTAAAGATTTTTCTTGGTTCTTTGTCGCTGACTGATTGGCCACCCCTGACTTAGAGGTTCAACATGCTGAGTGTTTAGAGCTACTCTGCAAAGGGGATGCTGTCAATTTACCTACAATCATAATCCCGATGGACAAAATCCCGACAACCATTGACTGACTGTCAAAATCTCAACATGGTCAAAATACTGACATTTAAAATATTGACAAGGTCAAAATACAGACATTTAAAATGTCCACAGGTCAAAAAGTCGACATGGGTTTTTCATGATTTTTAATTGAAACCGACTTGTTCATACTTTACCATCCCAGTGGACCTGGAGGGGGAATATAATAGTGTGCCGAGTGCAGCAAGGCACCGTGCCCGAAGCAGGCTAGCGCAGCGAGTCCATGTCAACCTATGTCCATGTCAACCTATGTCGACATACACACCAAAAGACAATGAAAAACTTGTGTCAACATTTTGACCTGTCTACATTTTAAATCTCTGTATTTTGACCTAGTCAGTATTTTGCCCTTTTCGGGATTTTGACTGTTGCTCAATTGTTGTTGGGATTTTGACCGTCGAGATTTTGATTGTAAGTATTTCATACTGATCCCCTGCAAAGCAATGTTTGAAGCAAGATTATTTGAGTCTGGCCATTCTCCCCTGACCTCTCTTATCAACCAGGTGTTCTGTGTTCACAGAACTGCCACTGACTGGATTTGTTTGTTTTGTTTTACTGCACACTAATCACCATGTACTCTGGAGACTTGTGAAAGAACAGCAGTTTCGGAGATAGTTACACCGGGTGGCAGTCAATTTACCGACTGTCAGGATACCGATGCCAGAAACCCGACATTTCCGACCGTCGTCTGGATCACCACTTGAGTGGTGGTCCACACCACCACCCGAGGGGAAATATAACCCTGTGTTCGCTGAGTTCAACAGGCCCGAAGTGTAGTGAGCACAGCAGTCCCGCAAGGTGACACACTGCGCTCGCCGCCAGTATCCCGGCTGTCAGAATCCCGGCGTCCTCACCGCCGGGATAACAACAGCTGGGATATCATATTGATCCCATTATGCCACCCCATTTGGTACCAAAATCATTTCACGTTCAAAGTCACTCATTTTTTTCTCGTCTAATTTTTGTTATGAGAAACAACTGAACCTACTGATAATGTATTCATGCTTTTATCCAATGAGTTGTGTCCCATGACTCCTTGATTAGATATGTGCGTTAATGAGCATGTGTACAGAGCGTTGGGCATGGGATGCCGGTGGCCAGGATCTCGGCGGTCAGCATACCGACGCTGGGATCCTGGCCGCTAGAATGCCAGCAGGTGGCGAGCGCAACTAAGACTGCTGCGGGCTCGGTGGCTCGCTACGCTTGTAAACAGGTTCTATTTACACTCTATGGGTGTCGAGGACTCCCACGAGTGGGAATAGCCCCTGTTAGCCGGGATTCCGGCTGGCGGCATTGTCAGTGGTCTGGATTCCCGCGTCGGTATCCTGATCGCCAGGATCCCGACTGCTGGCAATGTAATTACATCCCGTGTACAGATGTAGCTAATAAACTGGCCACAGAGTGTATAGTCCCACTTGAGCACAAAAGTACAAAACCACCATCCACTTTTTATGGCAAAGCCCATCACTGAAATACCTTGTAGTACAGTATCTTCCTTATAAAGTGACCTTTGAAGGCTTATGGTTTGATTCTGTACGTATTTCTACTTTTCAACCAAACATTCATGAATTTCACACTTGGTATTTGCTTAAGCAGAACAGCTATAATAAAAATGATTTTAACCACAGGATTATGCTCTAATTTTAGATTAATAACCCAGCGCTTGTCTACATATTACCTTTGTTTCAACCAGCCATCAAGCTCGGGAGACCATGAAAAGGGTTGGTATCGAAATACCAGTCAGAATCCTTACAGCGGAATCCCGATGGATTGCTGTAAGTATTTTAACCCTACCCCTTACCAACCCCACTCATATCTTAACCCCCCTCCCCTTCTGCAGCCTAACCATAACCCTCACCTTTGGCATTATGAACGTGAGGATTCCAACCGCACGGATCCTGACCACATCCCATGAAAATGCCTTCTTCTTAGCTGCTTCCCTGTGATAGGGGAGGAACATTCTGTTTTCACTTAAACTTGGCACCATAGTAGGGACTGAGCATTGTGAACGTTTTAATTTTTTTAATCACTAAAAGCATTATCGTTAATAATTCCCATGTGACATATTTAAGGGTGATACTTTTCTTCTTACACGATACACTTAGAGAGTTTTTCACACATTAGAACATATTGGGAAATAAGCTCATCAGAGTGTTCCTGCCAGTTCTACATAGTTTCGGCATCTGTATGACAGGTGCAGAAGAAACAACTGAACTCTATGAAAGACTTTGTTGGAGTTTTGCTGCTGGTCCTTATTGCTGCTTGCAGCTATTAACCACCTGCCAGAGCAAAATATCTTCATTGTTTGATACCTATAAAAGAAAAACGCAGGCAAAAATGCAGAAGAGAGAGACTTCAAATATAACACCAGGGCTGCTACAAAACCAGCCATACAAGTGTTCACATAAACCACATTTCTTACTAATTAAATATCATCGGTATTCTAACCACTTCAGACCAAGAGGTCTATGTACTAAGCCACAGGTTCTCAAACTCTGGGGCAGATGTATTAACCTGGAGAAGGCATAAGGAAGTGATAAACCAGTAATATGTGCAAGGTGATAAACACACCAGCCAATCAGCTCCTAACCGTTAATTTACATATTGGAACTGATTGGCTGGTTTGTTTATCACCTTGCACATATCACTGGTTTATCACTTCCTTATGCCTTCTCCAGGTTAATACATCTAACCCTCTGTCCTCAGGACCCCACATGGTCCATGTTTTGCAGGTCACCGTTGTGACAGTTGGTGATACACAGTGCAGCTGTTCAGTGACATGGAAAGCGTGAACCGTGTGGGGTCCTGAGGACCGAGTTTGAGAACCACCGTACTAAGCCTTGGGGAAATACAGTAAAGTGGACGGAGATTATGGACCCCATTTATCAAGCCTTGTAGAGTGATAAATAGCACAGTGATAAAGTATCAGCCAATCAGCTTTGGACATGTTACAGGCTGTGTTTGAAAAATGACAAAAGCTGATTGGCTGGTACTTTATCACCGTGCTATTTATCACTCTCCAAGGCTTGATAAATCTGGGCCAAAGTACCAACCAACCAGCTACTACTGTAACTGTCATTTTTCAGGCACAGCCTATAACATCGCAGTTCGGTGCTGATTAACTGGTACTGTATCTCTGTCCCCTTTTAGTCCATACAAGGCTTAGCACATAAACCCCCAAATTCTGTCAACATAAATGAACAGTTTAACTTTTAGGGCCAAACTTAATGGGGGATTCTGTAATGTTGTTGCCGTAAATTTGACTGCTTACTTGCCAAAATCTCTGGCGTTTCAGAATTTGCACCGTATTACATTTGGCCCTCGGCAAGTTTCCTGTTATAAAGATTGTAATATACAGTACAGCGTCTTTTGCCGTTCTTCAGAAAGTATTATCAAAATACATGGAAAAGTGGTGTGCAACAAGATATTCATGAAGTGGCCCATGGTACAACAAGAGGTCATGATGACCATATGTGAGTAATGTCAGGGCTCTATGGAGCCTCTGCCCCGTCAGTATCATATTCCCCACATAGAAAATCTTTCAAATGTTAAGTCAACATTTGAAATTAAACTAACACTAATTAAAAGGCCCAAACTGACTGAAATCTAACCATCAAATGTTATAAGACTACATACGAGGCTTTATTTGCAGTGTTGAGGCATACAGCTGTGCATATTGAGACATGTTGCCAGTGCATTTGTGGATATAAACAACAGGTAAATCATTATTACATAAAGGAGGAACCTGGAAATGTGGATGTTAATTGTGCTACACCCCCTACAGGCGGTTACTGCAATACCTGCAACGTGATGGGCATGACTCAGCACAGGCAGATGCTACGCAGCAATGTTACACAAGCTGAGATTTGTTTCTTGCTTGTTTTGTTTTTTTGTAAAGAAGCATCTCATAATATGCCACATGAGAAAATAATACCATGTATGATATATGCAAACCACACCCCTAAACAGATTATTATTATTATTATTATCATCATCTAGCTGTTAACCCTATGCCCTGCGTTATCCCAGGTTGAAGGTACGAGACTTATACTGAACATTAAACATCGTAGTATGGATTCACAATCATTTTCTTTTCGATTTTTCTTCCAAAAAGCTTTAAAACCCTTACAATAACAAATATGATATTTATACAGCAGCAGCAATGTATCACTTACTACAAGCTGTGCTAACCCTGGATACCGTCAGTCATATTATTTATCGACAATGAACCATGTAATAAATCATAAATTACATATAACAATACAAACAAAAATATCAGCAACACTTTCAACTTGTAACTAAATCACCTAGAGAAGAATCCCAAAATATAGTTCATTAACCCTTACAACTGTATTTAAACAATGGCTATACAAGAAACTTGCTTTTCAGTATGGACAAAAACAGGTTTGTTAATATGTTTATCCAGTATGTTTGATGTATGACACTGTAAAACATGTTAGGCTTTTACGCCCTTCCTCTAAGTCAAGCCAGAGATTAAAATTATCGGTAAGTATCTATCCAGTTCTAGAACATGTGGTATTTGGATCTCAAAATCCATTATATAAAACACTAGAATATTTAACCTGTTAGTCGCCAGGTCTCTCTCCCTCCTCTGTACGTCACTTACGGTACAAGAGATAGCAACAGCATCTCATCCTGTTGACGGTCTATCAGAGGTCTGATGTCTCAATGTTCTTTTTTACCAGGGCAGGGTGGTTAGCCCCACCACTTCTTAGCTCCACCCCTTCACTAATTAGCTTGATGCCTTCCCGTGATCGACAGCAGGGATGCTCAAACCGCCAATGGTTCTCCCTTTATGTTTTCCTACCATCACTGGAACCCACCGATAAAACCATCAATGAAGACCATCAATGGTGAATCCCGTGAATCCCTAAGGGGATCAATTCAACTCTTTGTAGTTCCATATAATGCCTATCAATTATTTGTGTGAGCAGCACGAAGCTGCACATATTGCGGATTTCTACTCGCACCCTCCTGAGGTGCAAGTAGAAATCCACGGAAGGCAGGGATTCGTGGCTGGTCTCGTCATAACTGCAGCAGAACATGGGAGAAACTGCTTAACGCAGCTAATCCATAGCATTCTCAAGCATGAAAGGGGCTGGTCGCAAAAACAACTGAATAGTGCCCGTGCATTTTGACTGGAGCTGCGAAACAACTGAATTTTGATTACCACTCCTACTGCTAAGGGGTCATATCCCTCTTTATGTTCATCAACCCATCACATCAGTGAGAGCCCTAGGTGGGGGAGAGGGGGGCAACTTCCAGCTCCCCCTACACATGATGATACTGTGCATCAGTCAGGATAATGATTATATAAGAAAAAAATATCTGTAACGCACAAAGTTAAGGTGTGTCCTGTATGTCACATGCGGCACTAGAAGGCTTTACTGACACCCTAGCTTTTCTAGTAGTCTCCGCTGCTAGAACCCTTACTATTGCACGATGTCTACACATGCGTGTGCAGCAATTCCACTATACATGCACTTCTCCCTGTGCAAAACTTTGGAAGTAGTGATCATGCATCAGTGCATAAATGACAGCTCTACATGATTGCACTTCTGGCACTGAATGGGTGTATACAGTAGTTATGCACAGCCCTGAGACACTAATCCATTTACACCTAATACAACCTGTAAGATAACATCCAGGATTCCATATAGCCTTTCATAGCTATCTGCTATTTGATCACTGGAACAACAAATTAAGTGGCATTAAGGGAATAGCCATGGAAATTTAAAAATAGCTTACGTTCTATATGAACATGGCAAACTGCCCAAGGTCAAACATATAGGTAGGCCATTAACAAACCAAACATTAGGGGTGTTCTCTTGTATTAGCAGAACACAATGCCATGTGTATAGTGAAAGGGTTAAAATGAGCGTTGCCAGTCTATAAATATTTCTCCTTTCCAAGTGGGTGTTCACAGGAATACATCTCAGGCAGAGCAATCTTGCTTGAAATGATCAGCATAAAGGGCTCACAGCAGGAAAATAGTAACAGCCCCATAGTCTAATGATTGTCATAAAGAAACCAGGACTTTTACATGGTTGTGCTAATGCAGATATTAACAAATCCAAGCAATGACTTCTGGGATGTTACACTCTTTTACATCCTTGAATGTAAACAGGAAGATTAATAAATCAGAATACATTGGGTTACATTTGATAGTGATTAACAGCAAAAAAGTAAAAATGTAAAAAAAGAATTTCCCAATTACCAAGACTGACTGTTTTATAACAAAACACCGATTAGGTGTAAGTCTGTTTAAAGTTCTATACCTGTCAGAATTATGCTCTATAGAGTTTTGTACCTCAGTACAGTATAAGAGTTATGTCTATGCAAACTAAGTATACACTGAATTAAATATAAATAGATAACACAATGTGTTTATATTATACACATGATATCTTATTCTTCCAATAATGATACTTCCTAAAAACTAAAGTAGCAAAGCAACAGTAAACGTAATTTCACAGAATGATCTCTGCCAATGAAAATCAACATTTCACCTGCCAGTGTCACTACCTACCAATAGGATGATGTGCTTGAACTGGGATCCCACCCCTGGCCAATCCTATTTCAGCTCATCCTCTAAACTAATGCAGAAGCATAGGCAAAAGTATATCACATGGAGGTTGGAATACTGCCAACATGGAGATGGGGAGAGAGAGAGAAACAGACAGGTAAACAAGTTCTCAAAGCTAGCGAGATGACATTTAGTTTTTAAGCACTGGCCAATGTCTTCTGCTTTCGGCGTGCCTTCAGATGCCTTTTAACCCCTTAAGCGTTGAATGAATCCATGAACAACTTGTAGATACTGATCAGGTTTAAATGCCCTGTACTTTTACAGTTTACCTTTTAACAACATTGCAATCCCAATCACTTACTAGCTTCTGGACAAAAACTGCTGCGCCATCACAAATAAACATAAAACATAAATAGCAATAAAACATACCATGGAGTGCAAGCTGCAGCAACCAATAATAATAATAATAATAATAATAATAATAATACAAATGAACAGCAAACTGACACAAACAAATCTAGGAAGAAAAGATGAATAGAACATAACTTACATGATTTGCCATCCTCTAGTCTCAGGAATGAGAATAAAACAACGCACTCGTACAGCCTGGCATATATGCAACGTCTAACACTGCAAAGAATTCCACGTAGTTCATCGGTATATCCCATAGAAGAAGGTGCTGTTTATAGTTTTGGGCAAATAATTTACCGTTAGTCGTCCGCAATGTCATGGTAGACGTGACGCAGCTTTTAATACCTCCGGGTTCTGTAATACGTCTGTGGAAACAGCCAGACTCAAGGAATAAGAGCGCTCACCCCCAATTGCTGCTGCGTAGGTTTGGGCAACCGCGTGACCTCCTTGTACGGGTAGAAGGTTCCAGAATTGCCATTAACCCTTTTGTAAACACTATTCTCAATTACGAATCTTGTCGTTCTGCTCCCCCATCACCTAAACAAACCACCACCTCACCTCCTCCCCCTGCGGGATTAAAATTGGACGCCTTCTCAGTAGCTCACTGATAAGAACAGAGAAATTAGGTGATGAGGCATTGGTTTGTGCAAAGATGCAAAGAATATGAGAAAGCCAGCCCATGACACTTCTACAGCTCTCTTCTCTGTGTAGCAGCAGCAGCAGCTGATTTTCAGAGACCTGTCGACACAGACTGTTTCTTCTCTCTCAGCTCTGTGACGCAGCTGAAAATTCTCAGCTCTGCTCCCAGTGTCACTTGGAGGAACTGCATCCTGGGAAAAGAGCTTTTACAGCTGTGCCAGAGCTGGGAAGTAAGGTGATGAGATTTCTGATAAAAGTGATCCAAGGATAAGTCATGGTCTAGAACGTAGTCACCGCATAAAAGTGTTGGAAAATAAGAATTTACTTACCGATAATTCTATTTCTCATAGTCCGTAATGGATGCTGGGAACTCCGTAAGGACCATGGGGAATAGCGGCTCCGCAGGAGACTGGGCACAAAAGTAAAGCTTTAGGACTACCTGGTGTGCACTGGCTCCTCCCCCTATGACCCTCCTCCAAGCCTCAGTTAGGATACTGTGCCCGGACGAGCGTACACAATAAGGAAGGATTTATGAATCCCGGGTAAGACTCATACCAGCCACACCGATCACACCGTACAACCTGTGATCTGAATTCAGTTAACAGCATGATAACAGAGGAGCCTCTGGAAAGATGGCTCACAACCACAATAACCCGATTTTTGTAACAATAACTATGTACAAGTATTGCAGACAATCCGCACTTGGGATGGGCGCCCAGCATCCACTACGGACTATGAGAAATAGAATTATCGGTAAGTAAATTCTTATTTTCTCTGACGTCCTAGTGGATGCTGGGAACTCCGTAAGGACCATGGGGATTATACCAAAGCTCCCAAACGGGCGGGAGAGTGCGGATGACTCTGCAGCACCGAATGAGAGAACTCCAGGTCCTCCTCAGCCAGGGTATCAAATTTGTAGAATTTAGCAAACGTGTTTGCCCCTGACCAAGTAGCTGCTCTGCAAAGTTGTAAAGCCGAGACCCCTCGGGCAGCCGCCCAAGATGAGCCCCTTTCCGTGTGGAATGGGCTTTTACAGATTTTGGCTGTGGCAGGCCTGCCACAGAATGTGCAAGCTGAATTGTGCTACAAATCCAACGAGCAATAGTCTGCTTAGAAGCAGGAGCACCCAGCTTGTTGGGTGCATACAGGATAAACAGCGAGTCAGATTTTCTGACTCCAGCCGTCCTGGAAACATATATTTTCAGGGCCCTGACTACGTCCAGCAACTTGGAGTCCTCCAAGTCCCTAGTAGCCGCAGGTACCACAATAGGCTGGTTCACGTGAAACGCTGAAAACACCTTAGGGAGAAATTGAGGATGAGTCCTCAATTCCGCCCTGTCTGGAAGATCAGATAAGGGCCTTTACAGGATAAAGCCCCCAATTCTGACACGCGCCTGGCCGAGGCCAGGGCCAACAACATGACCACTTTCCATGTGAGATATTTTAACTCCACAGACTCAAGTGGTTCAAACCAATGTGACTTTAGGAACCCCAAAACTACATTGAGATCCCAAGGTGCCACTGGAGGCACAAAAGGAGGCTGTATATGCAGTACCCCTTTTACAAAACGTCTGAACTTCAGGAACTGAAGTTAGTTCTTTCTGGAAGAAAATTGACAGGGCCGAAATTTGAACCTTAATGGACCCCAATTTTAGGCACATAGACACTCCTGTTTACAGGAAATGCAGGAATCGACCTAGTTGAAAATTCCTCCATCGGGGCCTTACTGGCCTCGCACCCCGCAACATATTTTCGCCAAATGCGGTGATAATGCTTTGCGGTTACATCCTTCCTGGCTTGATCAGGGTAGGGATGACTTCATCCGGAATGCCTTTTTCCTTCAGGATCCGGCGTTCAACCGCCCTGCCGTTAAACGCAGCCGCGGTAAGTCTCGGAATAGACAGGGTCCTTGCTGGAGCAGGTCCCTTCTTAGAGGTAGAGGCCACGGGTCCTCCGTGAGCATCTCTTGAAGTTCCGGGTACCAAGTCCTTCTTGGCCAATCCGGAGCCACGAGTATAGTTCTTACTCCCCTCCGTCTTATAATTCTCAGTACTTTTGGTATGAGAGGAAGAGGAGGGAACACATACACTGACTGGTACACCCACGGTGTTACCAGAGCGTCCACAGCTATTGCCTGAGGATCCCTTGACCTGGCGCAATACCTGTCCAATTTTTTGTTTAGGCGGGACGCCATCATGTCCACCTTTGGTTTTTCCCAATGGTTTACAATCATGTGGAAGACTTCTGGGTGAAGTCCCCACTCTCCCGGGTGGAGGCCGTGCCTGCTGAGGAAGTCTGCTTCCCAGTTGTCCACTCCCGGAATGAATACTGCTGACAGTGCTATCCCATGATTTTCCGCCCAGCGAAGAATCCTTGCAGCTTCTGCCATTGACTGCTTCTTGTGCCACCCTGTCTGTTTACATGGGTGACTGCCGTGATGTTGTCCGACTGGATCAACACCGGCTGACCTTGAAGCAGAGGTCTTGCTAAGCTGAGAGCATTGTAAATGGCCCTTAGCTCCAGGATATTTATGTGAAATGATGTCTCCAGGCTGGACCATAAGCCCTGGAAATTTTTTCCCTGTGTGACTGCTCCCCAGCCTCGCAGGCTGGCATCCGTGGTCACCAGGACCCAGTCCTGAATGCCGACTCTGCGGCCCTCTAGAAGATGAGCACTCTGCAACCACCACAGGAGGGACACCCTTGTCCTTGGTGACCGGGTTATCCGCTGATGCATCTTAAGATGCGACCCGGACCATTTGTCCAGCAGGTCCCACTGGAAAGTTCTTGCGTGGAATCTGACGAATGGCTTTGCTTCGTAGGAAGCTACCATTTTTCCCAGAACCCTTGTGCATTGATGCACTGAGACTTGGCTCGGTTTTAGGAGGTTCCTGACTAGCTCGGATAACTCCCTGGCTCTCTCCTCCGGGAGAAACACCTTTTTCTGAACTGTGTCCAGAATCATCCCTAGGAACAGAAGACGAGTCGTCGGAACCAGCTGCGATTTTGGAATATTGAGAATCCAATCGTGCTGTCGCAACACTACCTGAGATAGTGCTACACCGACCTCCAACTGTTCCCAGGATCTTACCCTTATCAGGAGATCGTCCAAGTAAGGGATAACTAAAACTCCCTTCCTTCGAAGGAGTATCATCATTTCGGCCATTACCTTGGTAAAGACCCGGGGTGCCGTGGACCATCCAAACGGCAGCGTCTGAAACTGATAGTGACAGTTCTGTACCACAAACCTGAGGTACCCTTGGTGAGAAGGGTAAATTTGGACATGAAGGTAAGCATCCTTGATGTCCAGAGACACCATGTAGTCCCCTTCTCTTGAATTTGAACCTCTGTATGCAAGTGTTCAAAGATTTTAGATTTAAAATCGGTCTCACCGAGCCGTCCGGGTTCGGTACCACAACAGTGTGGAGTAATACCCCTTTCCCTGTTGCAGGAGGGGTACCTTAATTATCACCTGCTGGGAATACAGCTTGTGAATGGCTTCCAACACTGCCTCCCTGTCTGCTTGTAAAGCCCCAGCGTCATGCTGAGGGCTTGGTAGAGGCGGGAGAGGGCTTCTGTTCCTGGGAACTGGCTGATTTCTGCAGCCGTTTCCCTCTCCCTCTGTCACGGGGCAGAAATGAGGAACCTTTTGCCCACGTGCCCTTATGGGAACGAAAGGACTGCGCCTGATAATACGGCGTCTTCTTATGTTGAGGCGACCTGGGGTAAAAACGTGGATTTCCCAGCTGTTGCCGTGGCCACCAGGTCTGAAAGACCGACCCCAAATAACTCCTCCCCTTTATAAGGCAATACTTCCATATGCCATTTGGAATCCACATCACCTGACCACTGTCGTGTCCATAACCCTCTTCTGGCAGAAATGGACAGCGCACTTACTCTTGATGCCAGTCGGCAAATATCCCGCTGTGCATCACCCACATATAGAAATGCATCTTTTAAATGCTCTACAGGCAATAATATACTGTCCCTATCTAGGGTATCAATATTTTCAGTCAGGGAATCCGACCACGCCAACCCAGCACTGCACATCCAGGCTGAGGCGATTGCTGGTCGCAGTATAACACCAGTATGTGTGTAAATACATTTTAGGATACCCTCCTGCTTTCTATCAGCAGGATCCTTAAGGGCGGCCATCTCAGGAGAGGGTAGAGCCCTTGTTTTGACAAGCGTGTGAGCGCTTTATCCCCCCTAGGGGTGTTTCCCAACGCACCCTAACCTCTGGCGGGAAAGGATATATGCCAATAACTTTTTAGAAATTATCAGTTTTTTTATCGGGGGAAACCCACGCTTCATCACACACCTCATTTAATTTCTCAGATTCAGGAAAACTACAGGTAGTTTTTCCTCACTGAACATAATACCCCTATTGGTGGTACTCGTATTATCAGAAATGTGTAAAACATTTTTCATTGCCTCAATCATGTAACGTGTGGCCCTACTGGAAGTCATATTTGTCTCTTCACCGTCGACACTGGAGTCAGTATCCGTGTCGGCGTCTGTATTTGCCATCTGAGGTAACGGGCGCTTTAGAGCCCCTGACGGCCTATGAGACGTCTGGACAGGCACAAGCTGAGTAGCCGGCTGTCTCATGTCAATCACTGTCTTTTGTAAAGAGCTGACACTGTCATGTTCCAGCAGTTCATCCACTCAGGTGTCGACCCCCTAGGGGGTGACATCCCTATTACAGGCAATTTGCTCCGCCTCCACATCATTTTCCTCCTCATACATGTCGACACAAACGTACCGACACACAGCACACACACAGGGAATGCTCTGATAGAGGACAGGACCCCACTAGCCCTTTGGGGAGACAGAGGGAGAGTTTGTCAGCACACACCAGAGCGCTATATATATACAGGGATAACCTTATATAAGTGTTTTTCCCCTTATAGCTGCTGTATTGTTTATACTAGAGATGAGCGGGTTCGGTTCCTCGGATTCCGAACCCGCCCGAACTTCATGTTATTTTACACGGGTCCGAGCGACTCGGATCTTCCCGCCTTGCTCGGTTAACCCGAGCGCGCCCGAACGTCATCATCACGCTGTCGGATTCTCGCGAGGCTCGGATTCTATCGCGAGACTCGGATTATATATAAGGAGCCGCGCGTCGCCGCCATTTTTCACACGTGCATTGAGATTCATAGGGAGAGGACGTGGCTGGCGTCCTCTCCGTTTATAGAGATTCGAGAAGAGAGTGAGACAGAGAGACACAGTAGTAATTTGGGGAGCATTAGGAGTACTACTACTACTAGTACTTGCTGAAGTGATAGAGAGAGATAGTGTGACTGTATTATCTGACTTGTGGGGGAGACACTGACAGTGGGGAGCAGTTAGAGTCTGAGAGCAGGACTCAGGACTCAGGAGTACATAATATAACGTACAGTGCACACTTTTGCTGCCAGAGTGCCAGCCACACTGCCATTGTTTGTGACCACACTGACCACCAGTATAATATATATTGTGATTGTCTGCTTAGGACTCAGGAGTACTACTTGCAAGTTGCTGATAGTGTGACCAGTGACCTGACCACCAGTTTAATAATCACCACCAGTTTATGAGTTTAATATATATTATATATATATATAATTGTATATAATATATATATATAATATTGTATACCACCTAGCACCTACCCGTGTTTTTTTTTCTTTTTCTTTCTTCTTTATACATACTACTATAGTAGCTTACTGTAGCAGTCTGCGGTGCTGCTGAGCTGACAGTGTCCAGCAGGTCCGTCATCAGTCATTACATAATAAATATATAATATATATACCTGTCCGGCTGCAGTACTAGTGATATTATATATACATATATATTGATTTCATCTCATTATCATCCAGTCTATATTATCAGCAGACACAGTACGTTAGTCCACGGCTGTAGCTACCTCTGTGTCGGCACTCGGCAGTCCATCCATAATTGTATACCACCTACCCGTGGTTGTTGTTTTTTTCTTTCTTCTTTATACATACTACTATAGTAGCTTACTGTAGCAGTCTGCGGTGCTGCTGAGCTGACAGTGTCCAGCAGGTCCGTCATCAGTCATTACATAATAAATATATATACCTGTCCGGCTGTAGTACTAGTGATATTATATATACATATATATTGATTTCATCTCATTATCATCCAGTCTATATTAGCAGCAGACACAGTACGGTAGTCCACGGCTGTAGCTACCTCTGTGTCGGCACTCGGCAGTCCATCCATAAGTATACTAGTATCCATCCATCTCCATTGTTTACCTGAGGTGCCTTTTAGTTGTGCCTATTAAAATATGGAGAACAAAAATGTTGAGGTTCCAAAATTAGGGAAAGATCAAGATCCACTTCCACCTCGTGCTGAAGCTGCTGCCACTAGTCATGGCCGAGACGATGAAATGCCAGCAACGTCGTCTGCCAAGGCCGATGCCCAATGTCATAGTACAGAGCATGTAAAATCCAAAACACCAAATATCAGTAAAAAAAGGACTCCAAAACCTAAAATAAAATTGTCGGAGGAGAAGAGTAAACTTGCCAATATGCCATTTACCACACGGAGTGGCAAGGAACGGCTGAGGCCCTGGCCTATGTTCATGGCTAGTGGTTCAGCTTCACATGAGGATGGAAGCACTCAGCCTCTCGCTAGAAAAATGAAAAGACTCAAGCTGGCAAAAGCACCGCAAAGAACTGTGCGTTCTTCGAAATCCCAAATCCACAAGGAGAGTCCAATTGTGTCGGTTGCGATGCCTGACCTTCCCAACACTGGACGTGAAGAGCATGCGCCTTCCACCATTTGCACGCCCCCTGCAAGTGCTGGAAGGAGCACCCGCAGTCCAGTTCCTGATAGTCAGATTGAAGATGTCAGTGTTGAAGTACACCAGGATGAGGAGGATATGGGTGTTGCTGGCGCTGGGGAGGAAATTGACCAGGAGGATTCTGATGGTGAGGTGGTTTGTTTAAGTCAGGCACCCGGGGAGACACCTGTTGTCCGTGGGAGGAATAGGGCCGTTGACATGCCTGGTGAAAATACCAAAAAAATCAGCTCTTCGGTGTGGAAGTATTTCACCAGAAATGCGGACAACATTTGTCAAGCCGTGTGTTGCCTTTGTCAAGCTGTAATAAGTAGGGGTAAGGACGTTAACCATCTCGGAACATCCTCCCTTATACGTCACCTGCAGCGCATTCATAATAAGTCAGTGACAAGTTCAAAAACTTTGGGCGACAGCGGAAGCAGTCCACTGACCAGTAAATCCCTTCCTCTTGTAACCAAGCTCACGCAAACCACCCCACCAACTCCCTCAGTGTCAATTTCCTCCTTCCCCAGGAATGCCAATAGTCCTGCAGGCCATGTCACTGGCAATTCTGACGAGTCCTCTCCTGCCTGGGATTCCTCCGATGCATCCTTGAGTGTAATGCCTACTGCTGCTGGCGCTGCTGTTGTTGCTGCTGGGAGTCGATCGTCATCCCAGAGGGGAAGTCGTAAGCCCACTTGTACTACTTCCAGTAAGCAATTGACTGTCCAACAGTCCTTTGCGAGGAAGATGAAATATCACAGCAGTCATCCTGCTGCAAAGCGAATAACTGAGGCCTTGACAACTATGTTGGTGTTAGACGTGCGTCCGGTATCCGCCGTTAGTTCACAGGGAACTAGACAATTTATTGAGGCAGTGTGCCCCCGTTACCAAATACCATCTAGGTTCCACTTCTCTAGGCAGGCGATACCGAGAATGTACACGGACGTCAGAAAAAGACTCACCAGTGTCCTAAAAAATGCAGTTGTACCCAATGTCCACTTAGCCACGGACATGTGGACAAGTGGAGCAGGGCAGGGTCAGGACTATGGCCCTCATTCCGAGTTGATCGGTCGCAAGGCGAATTTAGCAGAGTTACACACGCTAAGCCGCCGCCTACTGGGAGTGAATCTTAGCTTCTTAAAATTGCGACCGATGTATTCGCAATAATGCGATTACTAACTACTTAGCAGTTTCAGAGTAGCTTCAGACTTACTCTGCCTGTGAGATCATTTCAGTGCTTGTCGTTCCTGGTTGACGTCACAAACACACCCAGCGTTCGCCCAGGCACTCCCACCGTTTCTCCGGCCACTCCTGCGTTTTTTCCGGAAACGGTAGCGTTTTCAGCCACACGCCCCTGAAACACCGTGTTTCCGCCCAGTAACACCCATTTCCTGTCAATCACATTACGATCGCCGGAGCGAAGAAAAAGCCGTGAGTAAAAATACTTTCTTCATAGTAAAGTTACTTGGCGCAGTCGCAGTGCGAACATTGCGCATGCGTACTAAGCGGATTTTCACTGCGATGCGATGAAAAATACCGAGCGAACAACTCGGAATGAGGGCCTATATGACTGTGACAGCCCACTGGGTAGATGTATGGACTCCCGCCGCAAGAACAGCAGCGGCGGCACCAGTAGCAGCATTTTGCAAACGCCAACTCTTTCCTAGGCAGGCTACGCTTTGTATCACCGCTTTCCAGAATACGCACACAGCTGAAAACCTCTTACGGCAACTGAGGAAGATCATCGCGGAATGGCTTACCCCAATTGGACTCTCCTGTGGCATCGGACAACGCCAGCAATATTGTGTGTGCATTAAATATGGGCAAATTCCAGCACGTCCCATGTTTTGCACATACCTTGAATTTGGTGGTGCAGAATTTTTTTAAAAACGACAGGGGTGTGCAAGAGATGCTGTCGGTGGCCAGAAGAATTGCGGGACACTTTCGGCGTACAGGCACCACGTACAGAAGACTGGAGCACCACCAAAAACAACTGAACCTGCCCTGCCATCATCTGAATCAAGAAGTGGTAACGAGGTGGAATTCAACCCTCTATATGCTTCAGAGGTTGGAGGAGCAGCAAAAGGCCATTCAAGCCTATACAATTCAGCACGATATAGGAGGTGGAATGCACCTGTCTCAAGCGCAGTGGAGAATGATTTCAACATTGTGCAAGGTTCTGATGTCCTTTGAACTTGCCACACGTGAAGTCAGTTCAGACACTGCCAGCCTGAGTCAGGTCATTCCCCTCATCAGGCTTTTGCAGAAGAAGCTGGAGACATTGAAGGAGGAGCTAACACAGAGCGATTCCGCTAGGCATGTGGGACTTGTGGATGGAGCCCTTAATTCGCTTAACAAGGATTCACGGGTGGTCAATCTGTTGAAATCAGAGCACTACATTTTGGCCACCATGCTCGATCCTAGATTTAAAGCCTACCTTGGATCTCTCTTTCCGGCAGACACAAGTCTGCTGGGGTTCAAAGACCTGCTGGTGAGAAAATTGTCAAGTCAAGCGGAACGCGACCTGTCAACATCTCCTCCTTCACATTCTCCCGCAACTGGGGGTGCGAGGAAAAGGCTCAGAATTCCGAGCCCACCCGCTGGCGGTGATGCAGGGCAGTCTGGAGCGACTGCTGATGCTGACATCTGGTCCGGACTGAAGGACCTGACAACGATTACGGACATGTCGTCTACTGTCACTGCATATGATTCTCTCACCATTGAAAGAATGGTGGAGGATTATATGAGTGACCGCATCCAAGTAGGCACGTCACACAGTCCGTACTTATACTGGCAGGAAAAAGAGGCAATTTGGAGGCCCTTGCACAAACTGTCTTTATTCTACCTAAGTTGCCCTCCCACAAGTGTGTACTCCGAAAGAGTGTTTAGTGCCGCCGCTCACCTTGTCAGCAATCGGCGTACGAGGTTACATCCAGAAAATGTGGAGAAGATGATGTTCATTAAAATGAATTATAATCAATTCCTCCGTGGAGACATTGACCAGCAGCAATTGCCTCCACAAAGTACACAGGGAGCTGAGATGGTGGATTCCAGTGGGGACGAATTGATAATCTGTGAGGAGGGGGATGTACACGGTGATATATCGGAGGATGATGATGAGGTGGACATCTTGCCTCTGTAGAGCCAGTTTGTGCAAGGAGAGATTAATTGCTTCTTTTTAGGTGGGGGTCCAAACCAACCCGTCATTTCAGTCACAGTCGTGTGGCAGACCCTGTCACTGAAATGATGGGTTGGTTAAAGTGTGCATGTCCTGTTTATACAACATAAGGGTGGGTGGGAGGGCCCAAGGACAATTCCATCTTGCACCTCTTTTTTCTTTCATTTTTATTTGCGTCATGTGCTGTTTGGGGAGTGTTTTTTGGAAGGGCCATCCTGCGTGACACTGCAGTGCCACTCCTAGATGGGCCCGGTGTTTGTGTCGGCCACTAGGGTCGCTTATCTTACTCACACAGCTACCTCATTGCGCCTCTTTTTTTCTTTGCGTCATGTGCTGTTTGGGGAGGGTTTTTTGGAAGGGACATCCTGCGTGACACTGCAGTGCCACTCCTAGATGGGCCAGGTGTTTGTGTCGGCCACTAGGGTCGCTTATCTTACTCACACAGCTACCTCATTGCGCCTCTTTTTTTCTTTGCGTCATGTGCTGTTTGGGGAGGGTTTTTTGGAAGGGACATCCTGCGTGACACTGCAGTGCCACTCCTAGATGGGCCCGGTGTTTGTGTCGGCCACTAGGGTCGCTTATCTTACTCACACAGCTACCTCATTGCGCCTCTTTTTTTCTTTGCGTCATGTGCTGTTTGGGGAGGGTTTTTTGGAAGGGACATCCTGCGTGACACTGCAGTGCCACTCCTAGATGGGCCCGGTGTTTGTGTCGGCCACTAGGGTCGCTTATCTTACTCACACAGCTACCTCATTGCGCCTCTTTTTTTCTTTGCGTCATGTGCTGTTTGGGGAGGGTTTTTTGGAAGGGACATCCTGCGTGACACTGCAGTGCCACTCCTAGATGGGCCCGGTGTTTGTGTCGGCCACTAGGGTCGCTTATCTTACTCACACAGCTACCTCATTGCGCCTCTTTTTTTCTTTGCGTCATGTGCTGTTTGGGGAGGGTTTTTTGGAAGGGACATCCTGCGTGACACTGCAGTGCCACTCCTAGATGGGCCCGGTGTTTGTGTCGGCCACTAGGGTCGCTTATCTTACTCACACAGCTACCTCATTGCGCCTCTTTTTTTCTTTGCGTCATGTGCTGTTTGGGGAGGGTTTTTTGGAAGGGACATCCTGCGTGACACTGCAGTGCCACTCCTAGATGGGCCAGGTGTTTGTGTCGGCCACTAGGGTCGCTTAGCTTAGTCATCCAGCGACCTCGGTGCAAATTTTAGGACTAAAAATAATATTGTGAGGTGTGAGGTATTCAGAATAGACTGAAAATGAGTGGAAATTATGTTTTTTGAGGTTAATAATACTTTGGGATCAAAATGACCCCCAAATTCTATGATTTAAGCTGTTTTTTTTAGTGTTTTTTGAAAAAAACACCCGAATCCAAAACACACCCGAATCCGACAAAAAAAATTCGGTGAGGTTTTGCCAAAACGCGGTCGAACCCAAAACACGGCCGCGGAACCGAACCCAAAACCAAAACACAAAACCCGAAAAATTTCAAGTGCACATCTCTAGTTTATATTGCGCCTAATTAGTGCCCCCCTCTCTTTTTTAACCCTTTCTGTAGTGTAGTGACTGCAGGGGAGAGCCAGGGAGCTTCCCTCCAACGGAGCTGTGAGGGAAAATGGCGCCAGTGTGCTGAGGAGATAGGCTCCGCCCCTTTCTCGGCGGCCTTTTCTCCCGTTTTTCAGTGTAATCTGGCAGGGGTTAAAATTCATCCATATAGCCCTGGGGGCTATATGTGATGTATTTTCGCCAGCCAAGGTGTTTTTATTGCTGCTCAGGGCGCCCCCCCCTAGCGCCCTGCACCCTCAGTGACCGAAGTGTGAAGTGTGCTGAGGAGCAATGGCGCACAGCTGCAGTGCTGTGCGCTACCTTGGTGAAGACAGGATGTCTTCTGCCGCCGATTTTCCGGACCGCTTCTGGCTCTGTAAGGGGGCCGGCGGCGCGGCTCTGGGACCGGACTCCATGGCTGGGCCTGTGTTCGATCCCTCTGGAGCTAATGGTGTCCAGTAGCCTAAGAAGCCCAATCCACTCTGCACGCAGGTGAGTTCGCTTCTTCTCCCCTTAGTCCCTCGATGCAGTGAGCCTGTTGCCAGCAGGTCTCACTGAAAATAAAAACCCTAAAACTAAACTTTTCACTAAGCAGCTCAGGAGAGCCCCTAGTGTGCACCCTTCTCGTTCGGGCACAAAAATCTAACTGAGGCTTGGAGGCGGGTCATAGGGGGAGGAGCCAGTGCACACCAGGTAGTCCTAAAGCTTTACTTTTGTGCCCAGTCTCCTGCGGAGCCGCTATTCCCCATGGTCCTTACGGAGTTCCCAGCATCCACTAGGACGTCAGAGAAATAATGTTATAATAATAAAATTATTTATAATAAAAAAAATAATGAATTAAATGGCAGTCGGTCTGTTATGCTGTCGACAGGGTAAATAAAATTGTAGTTATACTGAAAATCAGTAAGAGCATGGGCATAACTACAGTGGGTGCAAGGGGTGCAATTGCTATAGGGCCCAGAGTCTTGGAGGGGCCTGGGCCCTGGTCATAAAGTTGCATACCAATTTCCCAGATTTGCCTGCAAAGCAATTGGGTCTGATCCATTGCCCAGCCTGAATTGTGTGACATTACATTTTCAGTGAGAGGAGTGTGTAGTGGATGTTATCATGGTAAGGGGGCACTGTAGCGTGGCACAATATGAACTGGAGGCCACTGTAATGTGTCATAATCTGATCTGCTCTCTGTAATGTGAAGGGCACTATAATGTTACATAATAAGAACTGGGACACTTTAATGTGGCACAGTATGAAATGGAGGCACTACAGTGTGGCATCATTTGAACTGGCGACACTGTATGTCATAATGTAACGTGGGTATGTCAACTGGGGGTAATGGGTGGCATAATGTGTACTGGCAGCCCTACAGTGTGACATCATGTAAACTATGGAACTATGATGGTTCATAAAATAAACTAGGGCACTACTATGGGGTATAATATTAACTAGGGCACTGGTATGGTTCAGAAAATGAACTAGGGCACTATTATGGGGCATAAAATTAATAACTGCAGCAGAGAGGTTTCTCTCAAGAAGCATTGGGACAGAGGCCCCTACAATATGTTGATATGGGGCCCACAAAGTGCTGGTTAAGCCCCTGAGTAAGAGTAATAGCAAGGGAAAAGAGAGGCCACACTGAGCAATAAGACAAGTTTGTTGATCATTAAAACATAATTAAGCATAGATGACAATTGTGCAATTCTACTACATGATCAAAAATATCCCTTACTTACCGGGTTTAACATTTTTCACTTGTGACTACAAATATGTGCATGTATCAGTTCTGCGACCCATTGTTCAGTTATTAATTACAGCTGTTAATGACTTTACGGCTACGTACCTACTCTCGGAACAGCAAGGAGGCTGCCGAAAATCATGTGGCGCTCCTGGCCCCCCAAGAAAGTGATCAAGACTCCCGGATTCGCAGGCGCCCTGCCACCCAGCTGCCCGCTTACTGAGTAAAGTGGGAGGACCATGTGGCCAATGACGCAATTTGCGCTGAGCAGTTATCGTATTCACGTTGCCCGCTGTACAATGCCAGTAATCTCGGCATTGTATAGCGGGGTGTGTGGTAATGATGACATAATTGTGAAGTCATGCCCCAATCCACAGCTGGTGCCGTTATATCACGCCCCCTCCCCACCCACTATACCAGGACACGTCCCCTGCATCTCTGGCTGCTGTGCCAACCTGGCTGAAACCGGGCAACTATGCTTTACGGGTGTCAAATTCTATTTACCAATGCTATTTAATATGACAAAAAGAAAACTGGATACTTGTACGCATTGTGTCACTTTCTAAAAATGGTGTCAATTGCAGGAAGGGTCTAAAAACATTTAAATTTAAACTGTTCCAGATTGTCAATGCTGGTAGAAGACACGGATAAAACGCTAGGAGTGGCGCTCCCTGACATGATACCTTCACACTATGAACTGTAGGTAGGGGGTTGTTAGGAAGAGGGATGTTCTTAAGAGAATTTACGACTTTAAATCAGGAATAATAAGTGGTAAAATAGAGCTTGCAATAAGGTATAATGTAGACCCATAGCTACATTTCTTAATTACTTTCTTAATAAACTATTCTTGCCAGCCAGGAAACTTCTGTATACCCTAATAACATGATCTCAGCCCGGACAGCATGCTTGATATGTTATATAATCAAATCCTTTAGTTCAGATAAACACATGGTGGGTACACACTATACGACAGCGGGGGGTCCTTAACGACCCCCGGGAGCACGCATCGGCCATCGCTGGTAGCATACACACTGGGCAATATTGTAAACAATTCTGCTCAGGAGGGTAAAAAAAAGAGCGATATTGTTTAAGAAACCGCCAAGTGTGTATGTACCATAAACATATCAGTAAAAAACAGATCTGAGATTTATGTTGCTTACTGTTTAAGCTTAAACTCCATCCCACGTTAAATGGTTAGGTACTGAAGACACATAGGAGATATTACTAACATGCACGTTTAAGACCTCATGTTTTCACACAGGACAAATGAATTCAACACCACTGCTAATATTAAATACTTAGGTCCCATTTGACTAGTCTACAAAGAAGACACTTATTGTGTGTCTAAATATGCAGAACTCATCTCATGACCAATATACAATGCAGAGCGACATCTGATGATAAACTTTATAGTGCAAGGCTCATTCATCTGATCATAAGCATCAACTAGATGTTCCCATCATTTGATGACCAATATACAACGCAGAGCCTCATGATCATACATCCAGTAAACAAGAACAATCTGATGACCAATATAAATGCAAAGCCATATAATCTGATTAACACAGCCTACACATCCAGTGGTCACTATACCTTGCAGTGCTCCACTATTTGATGGTCACTATACAATGTACATCCCCATAAGATGATGACCTACATATAATGGAAATACCAATCATTTTGTTGCATAGAATGTAAACCTACATACAAATCATCTTATCACCTATACACAGTGCAAAGACTCATCATCTAATGATCAATGGCAAAACATAGTCACATCATCTGATAATTGCTACAGCATATAATGTAGAACCTCATCATTTGATGATCAGAAAGCAATACATAATTATAACACCTGAGTTACCGGAGTTTACCCAGATATCCATTAGTGTTTTGCTGTCAGTTCACACACACACACACACACACACACACACACACACACACACACACACACACACACACACACACACACACACACACACACACACACACACACGTTAGTTAAATCATCATTCAGCCAAACATAAATTGAACCTGGTAGCAGAAATCCAGGAGTGCTAAGGAACCCCAAAAAAGAGTCAACACAGAAAAACTAAAAAGCTAATAAGTAGTAAATAACATAATCATGTAAGCAAACATAGGCTATATAGAGTGAGGGGTTCTTACCAATTATATTACAATGCCAGATCAGCACTGTGGAAAAAAACTGCAGCCATGGCACATAGGAGACTCCAGAGAAGTGAAACACTTCCTCCCAATAAAACGCTAAGTCAAAGTAGCGGTTCCACTTTGAGAAGCACGTCAACGTGTGAAGCACATCACTGTGGAATTACAGTGCATTCGGAAAGTATTCACAGCACTTCACTTTTTCCACATTTTGTTATGTTACAACCTTATTTCAAAATGGTATTTTTTCCCCTTAAAATTCTACACACAATACCCAATAATGACAATGTGAAAAAAGTTTTTTTGAGATTTTTGCAAATTTATTAAAAATAAGAAATCACATGTACATAAGTATTCACAGCCTTTGCTATGCAGCTCAAACTTGAGCCCAGGTGCATCCTATTTCCACTGATCATCCTTGAGATGTTCCAACAGCTGTGGTAAATTCAGTTGATTGTACATGATTTGGAAAGGCACACACCTATCTATATAAGGTCCCACACTTAACAGAGCATGGCTGAGCACAAATCAAACATGAAGTCAAAGGAATTGTCTGTAGTCCTCCGAGACAGGATTGTCTTGAGGCACAAATCTGGTAAGGGTACAGAATAATATCTGCTGCTTTGAAGGTCCCAATGAGCACAGTGGCCTCCATCATCCGTAAATGAAAGGAGTTCGGAACCACTAGGACTCTTCCTAGAACTGGCCGGCCGTCTAAACTGAGCGATCGTGGGAGAAGGGCCCTAGTCAGGGAGGTGACCAAGAACCCTACGGTCACTCTGTCAGAGCTACAGCATTCCTCTGTGGAGAGAGGAGAACCTTCCAGAAGGCAACCATCTCTGCAGCAATCCACCAATCAGGTCTGTATGGCAAAGTGGCCAGACGGAAGCCACTCCTTAATAAAAAGCACATGGTAGCCAGCCTGAAGTCTGCCAAAATGCACCTTAAGGACTCTCAGACCATGAGAAACAAAATTATCTGGTCTGATGAGATAAAGATTGAACTCTTTGGCGTGAATGCCAGGCGTCATGTTTGGAGGAAAACAGGCACCGCTCATCACCAGGCCAATACCATCCCTACAGTGAAGCATGGTGGTAGCAGCATCATGCTATGGGGGTGTTTTTCAGCAGCAGCAACTGGGAAACTAGTCAGGATAGAGGAAAGATGAATTCAGAAATGTACAGAGACATCCTGGATTAAAACCTGCTCAAGAGCACTATTGACCTCAGACTGGGGTGACGGTTCATCTTTCAGCAGGACAACCACCCTAAGCACACAGCCAAGATAACAAAGTAGTGGCTTCAGGACAACTCTGTGAATGTCCTTGAGTGGCCCAGCCAGAGCCCAGACTTGAATGCGATTGAACATCTCTGGAGAGATATGAAAATGGCTGTGCACGGACGCTTAATTTTTTATCTTTACTAATAAGTGGCCACTGGTCTTTTTGTCGGGTGATTCTTCGTAAGTGGGTTTAATTCCAGACTTCATCGGAGTCCAACTAATTCCAAAAGAACAACTTTGGTGGCGCATGAAGATTAGATAAATCACACTAAGAGACATTGTGGTTTAAAACAGTGTTATTCATGAATAGATTTTTTTTTTATGTCATTATTATTGAACATAGTAAATCCTTGTTACATTTTTGCTAAATCGATATTTTGTAATTATTATTTTTCATAGTGCCCTCTAGGTAATCTTCTCTATAGTGTTAAATATTTGAGATTCTACTAACAGAGGATCTGTCAAGGGGTGCAGCTGTGATTGTTAGAGCAAGACAAAGGCAATTTTTGGTATTGTTTATATATAACTGCTTGTCCATATTTTCCATGTACCAGTCTAGTCTGAATTATTATAATTTATTATGTATTTTACAGTCTTTTTATATATCAGCATACTTTATGACTCAGATCTTAGACTATGAATATTTTACTATGGAGTATTTGAACCCTTCCTGTATGTGTAAGTTATTGTATTGTAATGTATGTTGGAACAATTGTACAGTATACATATATACTGGACTTTTAATTATGATAATGAATGTATTGTTTGTACTGTACTCTTATGTTTTGATAATGAGACACCCCATTTATGTCTTAAAGACACATCTGAGGAAGTAAATTATGACAAGACACATTGGGTGAAAAGATACCAATATCAAAAGTGGGCCTAACAGACTGTCAATGAGCTGGCCCCTTCAAAGGGAGACAGCAAGTGTTAGATATCTGGACCATTGTGGGGCAGATGTTGTGTATATGTGAGGCTAAGTTTAAAATGTGATTTTATGTTTTTTGTTTTAAATAAAATTGTGTATCAAACATAGAAAGAAAGGTATTTGCTTTATTTGGGTGAACTCAGGTTGAAAATGTCTCATAGCAGGCTAGATAGGAGGAATAAAACCTCCACCATTACACCTCACAGCATTCTATATACAGGTTGAGTATCCCTTTTCCAAAATGCTTGGGACCAGAGATATTTTGGATATCGGATTTTTCCGTATTTTGGAATAATTGCATACCATAATGAGATATTATGGTGATGGGACCTAAGTCTAACCACAGAATGCATTCATGTTACATATACACCTTATACACACAGCCTGAAGGTCATTTTAGCCAATATTTTTTATAACTTTGTGCATTAAACAAAGTGTGTGTACATTCACACAATTCATTTATGTTTCATATACACCTTATACACACAGCCTGAAGGTCATTTAATACAATATTTTCAATAACTTTGTGTATTAAACAAAGTTTGTGTACATTGAGCCATCAGAAAACAAAGGTTTCAATAGCTCACTCTCACTCAAAAAATTCCGTATTTCGGAATATTCCGTATTTCGGAATATTTGGATATGGGATACTCAACCTGTAATATCAACAAAAAAATTATACCATGTGAAAGGGGAATTGGATCCCATACAGATTTGTAGACAGTGGTGCAGAGAGAGGGGGGAGAGGGTACAAATTACCTGGGCCCAGGCCTGAAGGAGGAGCTCAGTTGGGATCCATGCCCACGCCTCCTGTGATTAGGCCATGCCCCCTGAAAAGTACATGGGCCCAGCTAGGCTCTCTACTGCCCTAGCTGGGAGGCATGTCATGCTCCTGTGAGTGGGTGTTTCTCATGTGCTAGACATGTATGGCCATCCACCCCCACATACTGTGGTCACACCCCTTTATGTGTGTGTGTGGGGGGGGGGGGGGGGGGCAGAAAGTTGTTGTACCGGGGCTCAGGATTTCTCTTGGCAGCCCTGTTTGTAAAATTTTGTTTAGTTGCTCCCCAAAAACCAACATTACCATCGTAGATTACAGTATGCGGGCCCCTTCTGGCAAAGGACCTTTTTTATTGGACTAGCAGCCAGCCTTCTTTTAAATACCATCTGGTAATTGCCAGTCATTCATGCAATACAGGTATTTTTATTATATATATATATATATATATATATATATGTATATATACATATATATACACACACAGTAATGGCAGTGGTGCCACAGAATGGTGATTAGTATACAAATAAGAAAACAATATAAGTAAGAGAAATTTAGATCACAAGCGCCTCCTAGTGCAGTATAACAAATTGATGATACTTATCAAATGGAATCCAAAATGCACACATACCCTGTGGTTAAGGCAACCTTCTGATGAAGTCTTGAACACTTTGCTGTGGACGAAACGCGTTGAGGAATATTCTACCTCTCCTGGACGGTTCCATCTGGGTTGGCTATCCTATGCATTGATGTCCAGGAGTGTGAGTTGCTACTTCCTGGGGCTAAAAGATACTACATAATGTTTACATAAGGCTCACATAAGGGATATGAATGCCATAACCACAAGGTATGTGTGCATTTGGAATTCAGTGTGATAATTATCTCTTTTGAATATGCGATATTGCACTAGGAGGCGCTTGTGATCAATACTTTTCATTTTATATATATATATATATATATATATATAGTGTAGATGATGCGGGCGGCACTCATACAGACTCCACAGCGTATGAAAGATATGATACTTTAATCAGCCAACATGTTTCGGGGACGTAGCCCTGAGGACGGGGCTACGTCCCCGAAACATGTTGGCTGATTAAAGTATCATATCTTTCATACGCTGTGGAGTCTGTATGAGTGCCGCCCGCATCATCTACACTATCTATTTGGGATTGCATGCATCCCCCATTGGGAAGGCACCTCAGCAGTTGTGAATACTAAAATAACACATCCTAGATCTGAATGAATGAAATATTCTCATTAAATACTTTGTTCTTTACATAGTTGAATATGCTGACAACAGAATCACACAAAAATTATCAATGGAAATCAAATTTATTAACCCATGGAGGTCTGGATTTGGAGTCACACTCAAAATTAAAGTGGAAAAACACACTACAGGCTGATCCAACTTTGATGTAATGTCCTTAAAACAAGTCAAAATGAGGCTCAGTAGTGTGTGTGGCCTCCACGTGCCTGTATGACCTCCCTACAATGCCTGGGCACGGTCCTGATGAGGTGGCGGATGGTGTCCTGAGGGATCTCCTCCCAGACCTGGACTAAAGCATCCGCCAACTCCTCGACAGTCTGTGGTGCAATGTGGCGTTGGTGGATGGAGCGAGACATGATGTCCCAGATGTGCTCAATTGGATTCAGGTCTGGGGAACGGGCGGGCAAGTCCATAGCATCAATGCCTTCGTCTTGCAGGAACTGCTGACACACTCCAGCCACATGAGGTCTAGCATTGTCTTGCATTAGGAGGAACCCAGGGCCAACCGCACCAGCATATGGTCTCACAAGGGGTCTGAGGATCTCATCTCTGTACCTAATGGCAGTCAGGCTACCTCTGGCGACACATGGAGGGCTGTGCGGCCCCCCAAAGAAATGCCACCCCACACCATTACTGACCCACTGCCAAACCGGTCATGCTGGAGGATGTTGCAGGCAGCAGAACGTTCTCCTTGGCGTCTCCAGATCCTGTCACGTCTGTCACATGTGCTCAGTGAGAACCTGCTTTCATCTGTGAAGAGCACAGGGTGCCAGTGGCGAATTTGCCAATCTTGGTGATCTCTGGCAAATGCCAAACGTCCTGCACGGTGTTGGGCTGTGAGCACAACCCCCACCTGTGGACGTCGGGCCCTCATACCACGCTCATGGAGTCTGTTTCTGATCGTTTGAGTAGACACATGCACATTTGTGGCTTGCTGGAGGTCATTTTGCAGGGCTCTGGCAGTGCTCTTCCTGTTCCTCCTTGCACAAAGGCGGAGGTAGCGGTCCTGCTGCTGGGTTGTTGCCCTCCTACGGCCTCCTCCACGTCTCCTGATGTACTGGCCTGTCTCCTGGTAGCGCCTCCATGCTCTGGACACTACGCTGACAGACACAGCAAACCTTCTTGCCACAGCTCGCATTGATGTGCCATCCTGGATGAGCTGCACTACCTGAGCCAATTGTGTGGGTTGTAGACTCCGTCTCATGCTACTACTAGAGTGAAAGCACCGCCAGCTTTCAAAAGTGACCAAAACATCAGCCAGAAAGCATAGGAGCCGAGAAATGGTCTGTGGTCACCACCTGCAGAACAACTCCTTTATTGGGGGTGTCTTGCTAATTGCCTATAATTTCCACCTGTTGTCTATTCCATTTGCACAACAGCATGTGAAATTGATTGTCAATCAGTGTTGCTTCCTAAGTGGACAGTTTGATTTCACAGAAGTGTGATTGACTTGGAGCTACATTGTGTTGTTTAAGTGTTCCCTTTATTTTTTTGAGCAGTGTATATATATATATATATATATATATATATATATAAAAATCCACAAAAGAAGCCGCTTCTCACTTTCATTTAGATTGAATGCTGGTGCTCGGTCAGTGTAATCATATAAAAAATTCCAAAAATAACCACAAAAGGGATTATACCCAGATAAACCAGCACACTGCTTAGTTGAAAAAAGTGCTTTTTACTGTTTGTAGAATAAAACAGAAATTTTGAAGAATAGCAAGCATATGGCACACATGTTTGATAGCAGCAAATGGAGTAAATCAATGGATACTTAACATTCCGACAGCTGTTTCGACCATCTTCTTCATAGGAATGAATAAAGTGTCATAGTGCCAAACACTGCACACCGCAGTGTCTATTTCAAAAGTGACATGTGCCTCATGAGCTATACTAACAAGTGCTCTTTATAGTGTGCTGAAGTACTTACCTGTGAGCCATCACACCTGTTCCCGGTCCCACGTGCACGCTAACCACGTCACATCTGGGCGCCACCATCATGACGCTGACCGGAAGTGTCGTCCGGGGAAGGATTTGTCCGCTACACACCATGTGTAAACACTCGGCGGAGCTGGACAGTAACCTCCCCTAGTCGGCGAGCGGAAGTCACCGAGGCCGTGTCCACGTGTTCTTAGTCGCTCCGTGTCGCGCAGCATGTTCAGTGCGCCACACGTGTCTATATATATATAGAGAGAGAGAGAGAGAATATTATATCATAATGCGGTCATGTATCCTCACAGGTCATACAGCAGCTTCAGTCAGTATTTACTATTCATGTAGTAAGTCACATGGCCTGGAAGATGCCAGTTTGTGTTGTCAGCTACACCATTATCTTCATCCCTACATCTCTCAGCCACGCCATTATCTTTGCCCCTGTGTCTGCCAGCCACACCATCCTCTTCTCCCCACTGTCTCACAGCCAAACCATCATCTCCCCACTACATCTCTCAGCCACACTGTCTTCTCCCCTCTGCTATTCTCAGACACAACATTATCTCCCCGAGTGTCTTTCAGCCACACCATCATCTTCCCCCTGCTACTCTCAGCCACACAGAGAAGACTTCAGTGACATTGAGTTTGAAGTAATGGAGGAGAGTATGCAGGTTATAAGGTTGTGATCTAAAAGGGAAAGGAGTGTTAGTGAATTCAGAAACTGGACTGGATAGTCTGGTGAATACAAGATCAAGGCAGTGACCTTCCTGATGAGTAGAGTAGTCAGTCCATTAGAAGAGCCCGAGAGAGGAGTTTAGAGAGTAGTTTGGAGGCATAAGCAGTTGACTTCAGACTATCAATAGCGATATTTAAAACACTGATGATGATGATGATGATGATGATGATGATGGAGGAGGAGATGTCAGAGGAAAGGAAGTGAGGGAGCCAGTCGGAAAGCACTAATAGCAAAGGTTGATGTAGAGTCTGCCTTCCTGTTACTACAACTGTACCCTTCTTCCTTCTGTACACTGGTTTCAAGGTATCAGACAGATACTACATTAACAAATGCCTTCCTATGGAATGTGCAATAACCTGCAACTTTTATTCAGCACTTTTCATCACTGGCCACTTCAAGCAGGTACTAGCCATCACAGAGTAGCGCACTACCTCGATGATTTCCTATTTGTCTTTGCTGTAGACTCACGTGAGGTTATTGTTCTCAGGCAGAGCGGCCCAAGAAAGATGGAGGGATACAACAGTTGCTTTAGCTGCCTTGGCATCAAAACTGATACAGTGGCAGTTAGCAAGTTCAGGCCATGCTAGTAGAGTGCAAGGGATTAAAATCTACGTCGGTAAGACATGTACAGTCCCTACTAAATCTCCTTAATTTCATGTGCAGGGTTATACTCATGGGCAGGATGCTTTTCCCGTCAATTGGAGAGAATAATTGTGGGGGCAAAACGACAACATCACTAATTGCATCAGTCCATTCCAATGAGATATGGGAAGATCTTAAAATGTGGCAGGTTTTGCATGAGATTTCAATGGGGTGCAAACGTGGCAAAATGAAAGTTTGGATAGTCACAAATTAAACTACACACCGATGCCACACGATTTGGAGCTGTCTTCAGAAAGTGATGGTACACGGCTGTAGGATTAACCAGGAATCTATTAGTGCTAGAGCATTTCCTAATAGTGGTTGCAGCAGAGCTAGGGGCAAAATGTTGGCAACACACACACATTGTCTAGGAGGTAGTTTACCCCATGCGCTGTGCCTGGTTAGACACATAGGTCCAGATGTAATGATGCCCGAGTTTGTCAGCCATGCAGGATGCCAGCCAGACTCAGACTTTTTTTTTTAAAGGGGCAATCACTAACAAGGCAAAACCATGCCTTGTAAGTGATTGCCCTATTTAAAAATGTCCAAGTTTGGCCGGCACCCAGGCTATAATAGAATACATTTGGAAGAATTATAGTTCAGGATGCTGAAAGGCGGCCATTGCAGGCAACTTAGCAGGTATTTCCTTATTCATGAACTTAAAAGATAAGAAGAATGTAATCTCAAAGGGGGGAATTCAACACTAGATTGTTATGACCAGGAAGTCGGAAGTGCTATGCAAAATTCACATGTCCAAAATGGATCAAGTGGGTGAGAGTCAGCAGATCTCACTATAACCATATGAGAATATAGACATTCCCCTACACTAGCTGGCGTCCCTTTATGTAACTCTAGAGCATTCAAGCAGGTATAGCTGTTTATTGCACCACAACAGTGCTCCACTGACTAAATTTCAATTTCTATCAGTGTTCAAGAAATTCATCTCCAATTTAGGGCTAGATGTCAAGAAATTTGGTTCACTCATTCAGGATTGGATCAGCGACTAGCACTGCCAACTTATTGGTTGCCATCAGCAACATAAAGGCGCTGGGAAGGTTGAAAAGTAGGAACTACAAGATACATTAGACTGGGAAAATAGGCAGATGTGGGCTCACACTCATCACAATGTAGGATGATGAAGGTCACCTACAGATGTGTCCTAATACATTGTTGCATCGAAGGAGAAAAGTTGCAGCATAGCATACAGATGCACGCTCCCACTAGCAGGACTGGACATCGAGCGGAGGGAAATGTGACAATTAGCGGGCAGTAGTGCTACAGCTTCCCGCTCATAATGGGAGCCGGAACGAGGTGTTCAGCATTGGTAGCGGGAGCTTTATGCAGGTGGAATGCGGCAGCAGGAGCGTGCAAATGATAGTTGACAATGGTGAAAATATGGATGCAGGAAGCTGCGCTGGCAAAGCCACAGTACGCAGCCTCCTGCAGTGACAATGTAAAAGGACACACATCTGTAGCTCTAAGAGTTTTTTTCCCCTCATGTATAACCATTACAATTGGCATAGGCATTATTTTTTTCACCCTCTTCATGGGTTTTGAATCACAGCTGAACATACATTACTTGAGTTTTAGTTAGGGATAGTAGTCTTACGAGTTGGTATACACAGATGTGTCCTTATACAACTTGCCTCAAACACCATGTAGCAGGAGATGTGTGGCATGAGCTGACAGATTTTGTACAACTCTGTTAGCGTCAGACGCCTTTGTTTGCCGAAAATGCATATTATTCGCAAAACTATGTGAACTGGACCCACTAGCAGACTCTGCTGATTAAAATGATATCCAGCATGCCTATATTCTCTGTGCATCTGC
Source organism: Pseudophryne corroboree (assembly GCF_028390025.1). NCBI lineage: Eukaryota > Metazoa > Chordata > Amphibia > Anura > Myobatrachidae > Pseudophryne > Pseudophryne corroboree. The sequence continues at coordinate 704,714,863 of NC_086445.1, forward strand.
AGCTGTAACTGCTTATGAAATGGTATGTTACTGTGCATTTCATATGCAGATACAGCCACGGTCACACACACAGTATAGGCATGCAGCATATCATTTTAATCAGCATAAGCTGCTTGTGTCTCCTATTTGCATAGTTTTGTGAATAATACGCATTTTAATGGAAAAATTCACGCGTAAAATATAGAGATGAGCGCCGGAAATTTTTCGGGTTTTGTGTTTTGGTTTTGGGTTCGGTTCCGCGGCCGTGTTTTGGGTTCGACCGCGTTTTGGCAAAACCTCACCGAATTTTTTTTGTCGGATTCGGGTGTGTTTTGGATTCGGGTGTTTTTTTAAAAAAACCCTAAAAAACAGCTTAAATCATAGAATTTGGGGGTAATTTTGATCCCAAAGTATTATTAACCTCAAAAAACATAATTTACACTCATTTTCAGCCTATTCTGAACACATCACACCTCACAATATTATTTTTAGTCCTAAAATTTGCACCGAGGTCGCTGTGTGAGTAAGATAAGCGACCCTAGTGGCCGACACAAACACCGGGCACATCTAGGAGTGGCACTGCAGTGTCACGCAGGATGTCCCTTCCAAAAAACCCTCCCCAAACAGCACATGACGCAAAGAAAAAAAGAGGCGCAATGAGGTAGCTGTGTGAGTAAGATTAGCGACCCTAGTGGCCGACACAAACACCGGGCCCATCTAGGAGTGGCACTGCAGTGTCACGCAGGATGTCCCTTCCAAAAAACCCTCCCCAATCAGCACATGATGCAAAGAAAAAGAAAAGAAAAAAGAGGTGCAAGATGGAATTATCCTTGGGCCCTCCCACCCACCCTTATGTTGTATAAACAAAACAGGACATGCACACTTTAACCAACCCATCATTTCAGTGACAGGGTCTGCCACACGACTGTGACTGATATGACGGGTTGGTTTGGACCCCCCCCAAAAAAGAAGCAATTAATCTCTCCTTGCACAAACTGGCTCTACAGAGGCAAGATGTCCACCTCATCTTCACCCTCCGATATATCACCGTGTACATCCCCCTCCTCACAGATTATCAATTCGTCCCCACTGGAATCCACCATCTCAGCTCCCTGTGTACTTTGTGGAGGCAATTGCTGCTGGTCAATGTCTCCGCGGAGGAATTGATTATAATTCATTTTAATGAACATCATCTTCTCCACATTTTCTGGATGTAACCTCGTACGCCGATTGCTGACAAGGTGAGCGGCGGCACTAAACACTCTTTCGGAGTACACACTTGTGGGAGGGCAACTTAGGTAGAATAAAGCCAGTTTGTGCAAGGGCCTCCAAATTGCCTCTTTTTCCTGCCAGTATAAGTACGGACTGTGTGACGTGCCTACTTGGATGCGGTCACTCATATAATCCTCCACCATTCTATCAATGTTGAGAGAATCATATGCAGTGACAGTAGACGACATGTCCGTAATCGTTGTCAGGTCCTTCAGTCCGGACCAGATGTCAGCATCAGCAGTCGCTCCAGACTGCCCTGCATCACCGCCAGCGGGTGGGCTCGGAATTCTGAGCCTTTTCCTCGCACCCCCAGTTGCGGGAGAATGTGAAGGAGGAGATGTTGACAGGTCGCGTTCCGCTTGACTTGACAATTTTGTCACCAGCAGGTCTTTCAACCCCAGCAGACCTGTGTCTGCCGGAAAGAGAGATCCAAGGTAGGCTTTAAATCTAGGATCGAGCACGGTGGCCAAAATGTAGTGCTCTGATTTCAACAGATTGACCACCCGTGAATCCTTGTTAAGCGAATTAAGGGCTGCATCCACAAGTCCCACATGCCTAGCGGAATCGCTCCGTGTTAGCTCCTTCTTCAATGCCTCCAGCTTCTTCTGCAAAAGCCTGATGAGGGGAATGACCTGACTCAGGCTGGCAGTGTCTGAACTGACTTCACGTGTGGCAAGTTCAAAGGGCATCAGAACCTTGCACAACGTTGAAATCATTCTCCACTGCACTTGAGACAGGTGCATTCCATCTCCTATATCGTGCTCAATTGTATAGGCTTGAATGGCCTTTTGCTGCTCCTCCAACCTCTGAAGCATATAGAGGGTTGAATTCCACCTCGTTACCACTTCTTGCTTCAGATGATGGCAGGGCAGGTTCAGTAGTTTTTGGTGGTGCTCCAGTCTTCTGTACGTGGTGCCTGTACGCCGAAAGTGTCCCGCAATTTTTCTGGCCACCGACAGCATCTCTTGCACGCCCCTGTCGTTTTTTAAAAAATTCTGCACCACCAAATTCAAGGTATGTGCAAAACATGGGACGTGCTGGAATTTGCCCATATTTAATGCACACACAATATTGCTGGCGTTGTCCGATGCCACAAATCCACAGGAGAGTCCAATTGGGGTAAGCCATTCCGCGATGATCTTCCTCAGTTGCCGTAAGAGGTTTTCAGCTGTGTGCGTATTCTGGAAAGCGGTGATACAAAGCGTAGCCTGCCTAGGAAAGAGTTGGCGTTTGCGAGATGCTGCTACTGGTGCCGCCGCTGCTGTTCTTGCGGCGGGAGTCCATACATCTACCCAGTGGGCTGTCACAGTCATATAGTCCTGACCCTGCCCTGCTCCACTTGTCCACATGTCCGTGGTTAAGTGGACATTGGGTACAACTGCATTTTTTAGGACACTGGTGAGTCTTTTTCTGACGTCCGTGTACATTCTCGGTATCGCCTGCCTAGAGAAGTGGAACCTAGATGGTATTTGGTAACGGGGGCACACTGCCTCAATAAATTGTCTAGTTCCCTGTGAACTAACGGCGGATACCGGACGCACGTCTAACACCAACATAGTTGTCAAGGACTCAGTTATCCGCTTTGCAGTAGGATGACTGCTGTGATATTTCATCTTCCTCGCAAAGGACTGTTGAACAGTCAATTGCTTACTGGAAGTAGTACAAGTGGGCTTACGACTTCCCCTCTGGGATGACCATCGACTCCCAGCGGCAACAACAGCAGCGCCAGCAGCAGTAGGCGTTACACGCAAGGATGCATCGGAGGAATCCCAGGCAGGAGAGGACTCGTCAGACTTGCCAGTGACATGGCCTGCAGGACTATTGGCATTCCTGGGGAAGGAGGAAATTGACACTGAGGGAGTTGGTGGGGTGGTTTGCGTGAGCTTGGTTACAAGAGGAAGGGATTTACTGGTCAGTGGACTGCTTCCGCTGTCACCCAAAGTTTTTGAACTTGTCACTGACTTATTATGAATGCGCTGCAGGTGACGTATAAGGGAGGATGTTCCGAGGTGGTTAACGTCCTTACCCCTACTTATTACAGCTTGACAAAGGGAACACACGGCTTGACACCTGTTGTCCGCATTTCTGGTGAAATACCTCCACACCGAAGAGCTGATTTTTTTGGTATTTTCACCTGGCATGTCAACGGCCATATTCCTCCCACGGACAACAGGTGTCTCCCCGGGTGCCTGACTTAAACAAACCACCTCACCATCAGAATCCTCCTGGTCAATTTCCTCCCCAGCGCCAGCAACACCCATATCCTCCTCATCCTGGTGTACTTCAACACTGACATCTTCAATCTGACTATCAGGAACTGGACTGCGGGTGCTCCTTCCAGCACTTGCAGGGGGCATGCAAATAGTGGAAGGCGCATGCTCTTCACGTCCAGTGTTGGGAAGGTCAGGCATCGCAAACGACACAATTGGACTCTCCTTGTGGATTTGGGATTTCAAAGAACGCACAGTTCTTTGCGGTGCTTTTGCCAGCTTGAGTCTTTTCAGTTTTCTAGCGAGAGGCTGAGTGCTTCCATCCTCATGTGAAGCTGAACCACTAGCCATGAACATAGGCCAGGGCCTCAGCCGTTCCTTGCCACTCCGTGTGGTAAATGGCATATTGGCAAGTTTACGCTTCTCCTCCGACAATTTTATTTTAGGTTTTGGAGTCCTTTTTTTTCTGATATTTGGTGTTTTGGATTTGACATGCTCTGTACTATGACATTGGGCATCGGCCTTGGCAGACGACGTTGCTGGCATTTCATCGTCTCGGCCATGACTAGTGGCAGCAGCTTCAGCACGAGGTGGAAGTGGATCTTGATCTTTCCCTAATTTTGGAACCTCAACTTTTTTGTTCTCCATATTTTATAGGCAGAACTAAAAGGCACCTCAGGTAAACAATGGAGATGGATGGATTGGATACTAGTATACAATTATGGACGGACTGCCACGGTTAGGTGGTATAAAAAAACCACGGTTAGGTGGTATATATTATAATAATAATACAATTATGGATGGACGGACTGCCTGCCGACTGCCGACACAGAGGTAGCCACAGCCGTGAACTACCGCACTGTACACTGGTTGATAAAGAGATAGTAGTATACTCGTAACAACTAGTATGACACTATGACGACGGTATAAAGAATGAAAAAAAAACCACGGTTAGGTGGTATATATTATAATAATAATACAATTATGGATGGACGGACTGCCTGCCGACTGCCGACACAGAGGTAGCCACAGCCGTGAACTACCGCACTGTACACTGGTTGATAAAGAGATAGTAGTATACTCGTAACAACTAGTATGACACTATGACGACGGTATAAAGAATGAAAAAAAAACCACGGTTAGGTGGTATATATTATAATAATAATACAATTATGGATGGACGGACTGCCTGCCGACTGCCGACACAGAGGTAGCCACAGCCGTGAACTACCGCACTGTACACTGGTTGATAAAGAGATAGTAGTATACTCGTAACAACTAGTATGACACTATGACGACGGTATAAAGAATGAAAAAAAAACCACGGTTAGGTGGTATATATTATAATAATAATACAATTATGGATGGACGGACTGCCTGCCGACTGCCGACACAGAGGTAGCCACAGCCGTGAACTACCGCACTGTACACTGGTTGATAAAGAGATAGTAGTATACTCGTAACAACTAGTATGACACTATGACGACGGTATAAAGAATGCAAAAAAAACCACAGTTAGGTGGTATATATTATAATAATAATACAATTATGGATGGACGGACTGCCTGCCGACTGCCGACACAGAGGTAGCCACAGCCGTGAACTACCGCACTGTACACTGGTTGATAAAGAGATAGTAGTATACTCGTAACAACTAGTATGACACTATGACGGTATAAAGAATGAAAAAAAAACCACGGTTAGGTGGTATATATTATAATAATAATACAATTATGGATGGACGGACTGCCTGCCGACTGCCGACACAGAGGTAGCCACAGCCGTGAACTACCGCACTGTACACTGGTTGATAAAGAGATAGTAGTATACTCGTAACAATTAGGATGACACTATGACGGTATAAAGAATGAAAAAAAAAACCACGGTTAGGTGGTAGGTATATAATAATAAATAATACAATTCTGGTCGGACGGACTGCCTGCCGTGTGCCGACACAGAGGTAGCCACAGCCGTGAACTACCGCACTGTACACTGGTTGATAAAGAGATAGTAGTATACTCGTAACAATTAGGATGACACTATGACGGTATAAAGAATGAAAAAAAAACCACGGTTAGGTGGTAGGTATATAATAATAAATAATACAATTCTGGTCGGACGGACTGCCTGCCGTGTGCCGACACAGAGGTAGCCACAGCCGTGAACTACCGCACTGTACACTGGTTGATAAAGAGATAGTAGTATACTCGTAACAATTAGGATGACACTATGACGGTATAAAGAATGAAAAAAAAACCACGGTTAGGTGGTAGGTATATAATAATAAATAATACAATTCTGGTCGGACGGACTGCCTGCCGTGTGCCGACACAGAGGTAGCCACAGCCGTGAACTACCGCACTGTACACTGGTTGATAAAGAGATAGTAGTATACTCGTAACAATTAGGATGACACTATGACGGTATAAAGAATGAAAAAAAAACCACGGTTAGGTGGTAGGTATATAATAATAAATAATACAATTCTGGTCGGACGGACTGCCTGCCGTGTGCCGACACAGAGGTAGCCACAGCCGTGAACTACCGCACTGTACACTGGTTGATAAAGAGATAGTAGTATACTCGTAACAATTAGGATGACACTATGACGGTATAAAGAATGAAAAAAAAACCACGGTTAGGTGGTAGGTATATAATAATAAATAATACAATTCTGGTCGGACGGACTGCCTGCCGTGTGCCGACACAGAGGTAGCCACAGCCGTGAACTACCGCACTGTACTGTGTCTGCTGCTAATATAGACTGGTTGATATTTAAAGAGATATTAGTAGTATACAACAATACTATACTGGTGGTCAGGCACTGGTCACCACTCCTGCAGCAAAAGTGTGCACTGTTAATTAATATAATTGTACTCCTGGCTCCTGCTAACAACCTGCAGTGCTCCCCAGTCTCCCCCACAATTAATTATAAGCTTTTAATTTATACATTGATGACTGTGCAGCACACTGGGCTGAGCTGAGTGCACACAGACTGAGTCACACTGTGTGACTGACTGTGCTGTGTATCGTTTTTTTTTTCAGGCAGAGAACGGATATAGCAGAGAGAAGTGAACGGATATATTATATTAAATAAAAGTTAACTAGCAACTGCACTGGTCACTGACTGTGGTAAACTAACTCTGTCTGCGACTCTGCACAATCTCTCTCTATCTAATCTATCTATCTCTATTCTAATGGAGAGGACGCCAGACACGTCCTCTCCCTATCAATCTCAATGCACGAGTGAAAATGGCGGCGACGCGCGGCTCCTTATATAGAATCCGAGTCTCGCGATAGAATCCGAGCCTCGCGAGAATCCGACAGCGTCATGATGACGTTCGGGCGCGCTCGGGTTAACCGAGCAAGGCGGGAAGATCCGAGTCGTTCGGACCCGTGGAAAAAAAAGTGAAGTTCGTGCGGGTTCGGATTCAAAGAAACCGAACCCGCTCATCTCTAGTAAAATAGTCTCTGCGCTTCCAAGTCACACCCCTGCATGGCGTGACTAGAAGAGCTGTTTAACGTGCAGGAAAACTAGATTTAATTGGACACATCTGTAGGTTACTGACATCTTCCTCCTATTTCAGATGTGGGGGCACAGGCCTGGAGACACGTGTATCATGGGCCATTAAATTTTATTTTGAGAAATACATTAGGGAGAAATGGTTTAATTCATGCTAGGGACAGACAGGCACATAAAATAACGGAGAGTAGGGGGTAAATTTACTAAGATGGGGGTTCTATTTAAGATGGGATGTTGCCCATAGCAACCAATCAGATTCCAGGTATTATATTCTAGAAGGTGTTAGATAAATGAGAAGTAGAATCTGAATGGTTGCTACGGGTAACATCCCATCTTAAATAGAACTCCCATCTTAGTAAATTTACCCCTAGGATGGAGAGGTATGAAGTGGACGCAGTTAAGGGCAGCATTGACTAGAACAGCTAAGATTCAAAGCTACCCAGGTAGAATACACCTAGGAGGTAACAATTTAGGCAAAATGAGATTCAGGAGCCTGGTTAGACAATGAAAATGGATCTAAGTAAGTATACACACATTGGCCAAGCATATACCTCATTTGGTTAAACACAGTCCAGTGCAAACACTGAAAAGGTGGGTCAGGCCAGCGATGAATAAAACTGAGAGGAAGGTCTACAACTTAATGAAGGTATTCATTGTCTGCTGATCTAAGCGTTATAAGAGGATTTTTCTTCAAATTATTCAGAGCAATTCACTCAAGAGGGGTCAGATTACATCTCAATCTTTTTTGTTTCTTAAAAGACCCATGAATTCTTATGGACCATTAAGCAAGAGAAGGTTATAACACTCAAGTTCTGTAATGGGGTGGGTGGGTGGGGAGAGTTATATGCAGGGCTCAAAGTGGTCCTAGGGAGGTGGTGGAACTCACCCCTACCCCTGTGGGTGCCACTCCCCTTCCTGCTCACCTGGAGGATGCCATGTCAGTAACCCCTCCCCTTATTAACCACTTGTGGGTGCAAGTCAGCCTATAGTTTTGGTTTAGGGGAGGGTTTTCTAGGGGGGCAGGATGTAGTAAGCATCGCCACTGTGATGACATTCTTCCCGACACTTATTGGGAACATACTGGCATTAATAATGCCTGTATGTACTTAGTAATCTTATTAAAATTGCAAAGGACAGCAATCCCAATAAAAGCTGTCCTTTGCAGTAGAAGGACTTCCGGGTTTAGGACATGTGCAGAATGACACTCGCAACCGCAAAGAATGCTGGGAAATGCCTCACACCTTTTACCGATGTCTGGTACATAAACAGGAACTAACACAAGGCGGAGAGCAGGATTGGGGGGTAGCAGAGCATGGTCAACAATGCAGAGTATGGATGAAGAGAACACTGAGTGACTTCACCTCCCATCACTGTACCCTGACTAAAGCCACCACTGCAATCTCTGCACTCTCACTACAGTCACACACTGCAAAAACTGCACCTTTACTACAGCCACACACTGCAATCACTGCTCTGTCACTACAGCCACACAATGCACTTTTCTTTCTCTGCTATTCCATCTCTGTTCGTCAATACTTTGCTATTCTTTCTGCAGCCATGTCCCACCTGCAGCGTGCATTGGGATTCCCGGTCTGTTACCTTGTGATTGCCTGCACTGAGCCGGCATTCCCGGCCTCTGTTGGGGGTCCCTGCGAGGTGCAGCACCGGGCTCTCTGGATAAAACATCCAGCAGGTGGCATGAGGCTCTCTTCTGTGAGCTACCCGTCCGCCAGCAGTACACCATCGCAGTCGAGGGAAGAACTGTGGTGAGGTGCCAGGGGAGGAGGCTCACGGGAATCGGGGTTCTGGCTCCTCTCTAATGTTAGTGGGCTCTGTGACTGCTGTTAGCTGCGGGTGGGCAGGTGGAGGCGGAATGTGTTCCACCTGCAATTACAACTGAAGGAACGCAGTTATGCCCCATTCCCAGCCCACTTTAAAAGAAGTACATATGACTAGGAGTTAAACAGAATTTTTTTCATTAACATTATCTGTCATATCCTGGAATGTTTCTTTTAATCTAAAGGGGCACATACATCAGCAATCACAATTATTGTTTCACAGATCCTGTGATTTATTTCCCACATATATTATTTCCCCAATCCATTTAATTTTGCCCATACATTACAAATATTTTTAATGATTTGCAGATTATTTTCAGCTAAACAGATCTGCCAACCTTGAAATATTCATCAGTTTAGCCAGAATCAAGCACTTAATTCCCTCAGATGATATGCCAAAAGTCATACATGCATTTGTATCATCTCGATTAGACTGCTGTAATGCCCTCTACCGTGGTCTCCCAGCAAAAGAATTGCAACGCTTACAGCTGGTGCAAAACACAGCTGCCAGGCTGTTAACCAACCAGCCCCGTTCTAGCCACATAACACCCATCCTCTACTCCCCTCACTGGCTGCCTGTAAGATGGCGAATCATCTTCAAGATTGGCTTACTGAGTTTCAAAGCATTACATGACCAGGGCCCAAGGTACATGAAGCAGCTACTGACCCCATACTGCCCCACTCGATTACTGCGATCTGTAGATTAAGGACTTTTAGCAGTACCTAGAATCTCCCGTAATTCATCCGGGGGTCGTACTTTTAGTCATGCGGCTCCAACTCTATGGAACTCACTTCCCTGCACAGTGCGAGAGGTCCCAACTATAGAATTCTTCAAAAGTAGACTCAAGATTTTCCTGTTAACTCAAGCATTTCCATAATGTCCCTTTAGTATTCTACATGCTTCTCTATTTTATGAAAAGCTGTTCTGTACTTCATTATTTTCTGTACTATATTATGCTATGTATCTGTTAAGCGCCTTGAGTCCTATTGGAGAAAGAGCGCTATATAAATAAAATTATTATTGTTATTAATTATTATTATTATTATTATTATTATTATTATTATTAAAAACGGGTTTGCAGATCTGTGACATTAAACATGTTGAAAAATCTGAAAAACCCATACATTGCAGATTTATTGACACAATCATCTGCAAAACATTACAATTGATAGCCCATACTGTACATCAGCAATCAAATGGGGCAATTTGCCAATTTGCAGATGATTGTGCAAATTAATCTGCAATGTATGGGGTTCACAGATCGCAGTTTTTGGCCACAAATCGATTGGGATTGTTAAATCAGGTTTTTCAACATGTTTAAATTAGGACTATAGATTGCTAGTGTATGGGCAACAATTAGCAGATCTGCAGACCGTTTCTAAAAAACTGATGAGTCTTTCAAGGTTGGCAAATCTGTTTAACTGGAAATGAACTCCAAATTACTGAAAAATATCTGTCATGTATGGGCAAAGTTAGATGGATTGTAAAAACAATAAATCTGGGGAAAAAAATCTCAGGATCTGTGAAACAATAAATTGCTATTGCAGATTTATGGATCTCTTTAGTTTACGTGCCAAATTGTATCTGTCTATTGACCATATGAAGTTATTGAATGGGGCAGTTCTGTAGGTACAAAAGATAAACTGCTAACCAAAATCCTCAATTCTGTCTCACTTGATTTACAGGAGTATAAATTGATCACAGATTCTTTAGTACCTTCAAATGTCTCTATGTGATATTTGTATTACCCCACCTTGGGTGGGGAATTCGATGTTTAATGGGATAATACCCAGTTGTGAATTCGTATTTATGCGTGGTAATGGCTGTCTAGATTCAATCTGTGTATCAGAGGACTATCGTTCAGAAAAGGACAAGTCACTATGGAACTGCTACTTTGACTCAGCGGCTTGGTGAGCATGCGTTCCGCCGGATGGAGTGTCCGGTTTCTCCGGCACTTTCCATGTGCCACGGCTACTATATTTTCCAAAGTGCTGATCTAGCACTGACCTGACATTGTTATACAATTGGTAAAAACGTCTCTTTTTACATGTCTCTGTTTACATGATTATGTTATTTACTCCTTACTAGCTTTCTAGTTATCCGTGGCACAATTTTGATTTGGCTGGATGACGATTTGACTAATTAGTGGGAGGTTACCTTTATTAGTATTGTCGTTTCTAAACTGCCTCTTTTGTGTGATGATCCTGTATTAGTTCTCCCGGAAAGTGAGGTTAGGAATAGCCTACTAGGTACAGTATTAGTGTTCGAAAAGCTCCCAGCCGTGATGGTATCCCCGGGAAGGTATTGTCGTGCTACTGGAATTTTTCAGATTTATGCTTATATTTTTAATCTGTCCTCAGCATGCTGCGCTGTTTCTGAGTGTTTCAAAAACACTTTAGCTATCAATTTGCCTACAGGCATAACAGAATGACTGAGGATGTATTGATCTATGTGTTTCATTGTTCCCTCAGTCATTTGGTCAGGCCTAATACTTATGTTAGAGTACTTTTGTTAACTATAGTTCAGCATTTCATACCATCCCCCCAACTTCGCTAATAAGTAAATCACTAATTGGGACTGTTACTTTATATAACTGCATTTTATATTTTCTAATTAATAGACCACAACAAATCAGACTGGGAAATCTGAGGTCCTCTGTTATTAGGATTAGTACTGGTACCCCACAGAGGTGTGTTTTAAGTTCACTATTATTCTCGTCTTTCACTTATGACTGTGTTCCCTTGTTTGAATAAAACTTTATATTGTGAAATTCGCCAATGATACGACAATAGTGGGTCTCATCTCTGATGGAGATGAGAAGGCTTATCGTTATGAGGCGGATCACTTGGTCAAATGAAGCAATATTGTTTATCTTTACAAACAAAATAGTTATTGAAATGAGGACAAATAGGTCTACAATAATGTCATTAAATATTGATAAGTTGGAGCTTGAGAGGGTAAATGATTTTAAGTTACTGGGTACCATTATTTTTGATGGTTTATCATGGAGCTCTAATATTGTTGCCTTGGTTTAGAAGAACCTACAGCGAGTGTCCTTTTTGAGGAGGATGCGGGCAGTGAAGTTAAGAATCATTTGGTGATTTTTACCGTTGTGATACTGAGAGTGTATTAACTTGCTAGATTCCGGTTTGGTATGGGAATAGTAGTAAATGGGACCATAGGCTGTTACAGTGGTTAAAATGGCTGAAAGTATAATTGGTAGTGAGTTGCCCTACAGTATGTTAAAGAAACGTATACTGTAAGTAGCTTACACAAAGGAAATAGCATCATAAAAGATTGTCAGCGTCCAAAGCACAGCGTATTTTCTCGTTTACCCACAAAAAGGCATTTTCCATACAGATGTGTCCTCTTACATCTTTGCTCCATCAAGTCGCATTACACGTAACGCATGAGTGTCGTGTGACTCTGTAGCGCAGGGCATCTTTGTTTGCGTTTATTTCCATGAAAATGTGTCCTAGACGCAAAATAATGTAATAGGACACAAGAGCAGCAGCTTCTGCTGATTAAACTGATATGCAGCATGCACATACTCTTTGTGTGACTACGAAAACACTGTCACGTGGCATTTCGGATGCAGATAGAGCCACAACTACACACAGAATATAGGCATGCTGCATATCTATAGAACAAAACCAGCTGATTATTTCAAGCTTGCAAGTCTGGTGAGTGCATCCTGATTTTTGTACCTGGAGTCCTGGGAATTATTTGGGGTGCTACCGCAGCAATTATTTTCATTATGTGTGATTGTGGACCAACTGGAACTGTAGATTATATATGTATATTATATATATATATATATATATATATATATATATATATATACATACATACATACACACACACACACACACACACACACACACACACACACACACACACACACACACACACACACACCTCTTCATAACTGATTACCTTCTTAGGGGTGTATTTAATTGATGTCGGATCCTTTTCGACGGAAAGGATCAGAGAATGCAGTATTCAATTTGCGGCCAAATCTGACAGGTTTTGGCCGTTCTCAACAATGTCAATCCGACTTTTTTTTAAAGTCGGATTGACATTGTCGGAAACGGGGCTGAAACCTGCCGGATTTGGCCGTGAATCCGACAAAACACGCGGATCCATGGCTAATCCGCCGATCCACATGTTTTCCGACAAGTCGGATTTTCTGACTTGTCGGATAAACGGCAGTATGATTGAATAGGTCGAACCTGGATTCAACCTTAAATTGTTGGATACTGCCGTTTATCCGACAAATCGGGAAATTCGACTTGAATTGAATAGACCCCTTAGCATCCTTCTGACAAGATACACCTCTTTGTCTCCATTGTTTTGAGTCTTATTTTCTAAAAGCCATCTTTTTTGCTTTCATACTAGTTGCTACTGTACTTCTTTAGTAAACCACAATGGCTTCCTTTTACTGGTGCTTTTCCTACCCCTTTGGATAACAAAGGTTTGTTGCTTTTAGTATTGCACTTATTAACTTTTCCCACCTCTAGATGAGTACAGTCAAACAATGAAATAATTCAAAAACGCTTCTGCACCTACACCAGATCGATTTACTACTTCGAACTTAAATCCTATAATCCCTAATCAAGCAAGAGACACTAATTTCCGTAGGAAATAAATTTACTGAATGTTTATCTCAAGCTACTTTATTAATTTTTAAGTTAAATAGAATAATTACATCTCTATTTCACCTAGATTACTCGGGGGAACATAGGGGGTAATTCTAAGTTGATCGCAGCAGGATTTTTGATAGCAATTGGGCAAAACCATGTGCACTGCAGGGGAGGCAGATATGACATGTGCAGAAAGAGTTAGATTTGGGTGGGTTATTTTATTTCTGTGCAGGGTAAATACTGGCTGCTTTATTTTTACACTGCAAATTAGATTGCAGATTGAACACACCCCACCCAAATCTAACTCTCTCTGCACATGTTATATCTGCCTCCCCTGCAGTGCACATGGTTTTGCCCAATTGCTAACAAAAATCCTGCTGCGATCAACTTGGAATTACCCCCATACTCTGTAAACAGGATTTTAATACCTACCGGTAAATCCTTTTCTCGTAATTCATAAGGGATATTGGGCGCCCACCTCAGTGCGTTGGCTTTTCTGCAGATTCTTGTTCTATAGTTACCTGTTCAGGAAGAGCCCACTGATCTTGTAGAGTGGGCCTTCAGAGACTTAGGAACACGTAAGGCTGCCGACACATAGGCCTGTTGGATAGTAAGCCTAATCCAACGAGCAATGGACTGCTTTGAAGCAAAGCAACCCTTTTTCTGCGCATCATAGAGCATGAACAAGGAATCTGTTTTTCTGACCCGAGCCGTGCGATTGACATAGATCCTCAAGGCATGCACAGCATCCAATGCCTCCAGAGGAGCAGAAACGTCAGAACTGGACGGAATTACAATAGGTTGATTCATGTGAAACGTAGAGACAACCTCCGGCAGGAACTGCTGTCTAGTCCGGAGCTCTGCTCTGTCCTCGTAAAAGAGCAAGTACGGACCTTTACACGATAAAGCCCCCAAATCCGAGACAAGTCGAGCAGAAGCCAGGGCCAGTAACATCACCGTCTTCCACGTGAGGTACTTGTCTTCTACCGTCATCAGAGGTTCAAACCAGGATGACTGTAGAAATTCCAACACTACATCCAAATCACAGGGTGCTGTAGGCGGCAGAAAAGGAGGTTGTATGTGGAGTACACCATGCAAGAAGGTCTGAACTTCTGGCAACACTGCCAATTTTTTCTTAAAGAAAATTGAGAGAGCTGAAATCTGGACCTTAATGGAACCCAGACGTAAGCCCTTATCCACACCAGCCTGCAGGAAACGTAAGAAACGTCCCAAGTGAAACCCTGCAGGCGGATACGTGCGTTCCTCGCACCAAGAGACATATCTCCTCCAGATATGATAGTGTTTTGATGTCACAGGTATCCTGGCCTGAACCATGGTAGCAATAACCTTCTTGGAAAGGCCCTTGTGAGCTAGGATGTTCCTTTCAACCTCCATGCTGTCAAACAAAGTTACCGTAAGTCCGGGTAGACGAACGGTCCTGGTTGAAGTAGATCTCTTCTGAGTGGTAGAGGCCAAGGGTCTTCAACGGACATGTCCAGAAGATACGTGTACCACGCCCTCTGAGGCCAATCCGGGGGAATCCGAATTGCCTGGACACCTTGATTCCTGATTCGCTTTAGCACCCTTGGGAGCAATGGGATCGGAGGAAACAGGTAGATTAGCCGGTACAGCCAAGGCGACGCCAGTGCGTCCACTGCCCTCACCTGAGCGTCCCTGGTTCATGAGCAATACCAGGGAAGTTTCTTGTTGAGACGAGAAACCATCATGTCTATTTGTGGGCAACCCCCCCGGTCGATGATCTGCTGGAACACCAGATGGTGGAGCCCACACCCCCCCCTGTGGAGATCGTGACAACTCAGGAAGTCCGCCTCCCAGTTGTCCACACCCGGAATGAAGATTGCTGACATGGTTCTTGCATTTCTTTCCACCCAGAGAAGGATTTTTGACACCTCTCCCATGCAGGCTCTGCTTGAAGCAGAGCATTGTAGGTCACCCGAAGTTCAATAATGTTGATTGAAAGGAGGCTTTCGTGGGCTGACCACCTGCGCTGGAACTGCGCTCCTTGGGTGACAGCTCCCCATCCTCTCAGACTCGCATCCATCATAAGGAGGGTACAATCCTGAATCCCGAAACTCCGGCCTTCCAGGAGATTGAAGGACTGTAGCCACCACAGGAGGGAAATCCTGGCCTGAGGTGACAGCTGAATCATCCGGTGCATCTGTATGTGAACCGGACCACTTGCTCAGGAGATCCAACTGAAACGTTCTGGCATGGAACCTCCCATACTGAATTGTCTCGTATGAGGCAACCATCTTTCCTAACAATATTATGCAAAGATGTACGGACACTCGAGTTGGTCGGAGCACCATGCGGACCATCTCCTTTAGTGTTTTCGCCTTGTCCTCTGGTAGAAGCACCTTCTGGGCCACACTATCCAGCAACATCCCTAGGAACAGGAGTCTCTGAGTTGGCTCCAGGTGGGACCTCTGTAATTTGAGGATCCACCCATGGTCTGATAGAAGATGGATGGTGCGGTCAATATGGAGCAACAAAAGCTCCCTGAATCTTGCCTTTATCAGAAGATCGTCCAGATAAGAGACCACACTGACCCTCTGGACCCGGAGTTAAAGCATCATCTCCACCATCACCTTCGTGAATACACTCGGGGCTGTAGACAGGCCGAAGAACAGTGCCTGGAATTGGAAGTGATCGTCCAGCAGGGCAAACCGCAGGTACGCCTGATGAGGCGGCCAAATCGGAATATGGAGATAGGCGTCCCTGATATCCAAGGAGACCATAAATTCCTGTTCTTCCAGGCCTAGCAGGGATTCCATTTTGAACCTGAACACCCTCAAATAAGGATTCCAGATTCAGAATGGGTCTGACCGAACCGTCCGGTTTCGGCACCACAAACAGGTTTGAGTAAAACCCCTTGCCGCGTTGCGGTAGTGGTACTGGAACAATGACGTGGGACTGGACCAACTTTCGAATAGCCTGTTGCAATGTAACTTGCATAGCCTCCAAAGCTGGTAAGCTTTATTTGAAAAATCGTTGGGGGGGAAGGAGTACTGTTGAACTACAGCTTGTAGCCCTGAGAAACGAGCTCTCTGACCGAGGTATCCTGGCAAGAAGTCTCCCAGATGGAGCTGAAGTGATGCAGTCAAGCTCCCACCTCGAGATCCCTTCAGGGTGGGAGGGCACAGTCATGCTGAGGCCTTAGTGAAAGCAGAACCGGTGGACTGTTCCTGAGAACTGGTGCTTGCTGGTTTTCTGGACTTACCTCTGGTGCCTCTAGCTGCGTTGGCGGCACCTCTGGCCGTCGATCGAAATTAGTGAGATTAAAAGGACTGGACAGATGGCCCCGGATAGGAGCGTCTCGCCGGTGGGGCCCCAGAGGGGAGAAATGTGGATCCAGGTATCCAATTCAACCCCAAAAAGCCATTCCCCAGAAAAGGGGAGGGATTCCACACTACGTTTGGATTCTGCGTCCACAATCCACTGCGTCCGCAACCACAAGGCCCTGCACGCCGACACTGCCATGGCAGAAGTCCGAGAATTAATGTTCCCCATCTCCTTGAGGGAATCACAGAGGACATGGGTAGTGTCCTGAATGTGCTTCAGGAGGGTTACCATAGTAACCAAGGGCATATCTCCCTAGAGGCCCCCCTGAATTTGAGTGGCCCAGGAATGAATGGCATGAGTCATCCAGCAACCCGCAATGACCGGTCTTTGTGATATATCGGCTGCTGTGTATATAGACTTTAGTGTAGTCTCTATCTTCCTATCCCCAGGATCCTTCATGGTAAAGGAGCCCGGACCAGGCAGCACTGCCTTTTTAGACAGTCGAGAGACTGAGACATCCACCCCAGGGGGTTCCTTACAAAATCTTCTACTTTCAGGAGTAAATAGGAAAGTGCGCAAAAACTTTTTGGACACTTGGAATTTTTTATCTGGATCTTTCAAGGCCTGTTTGAATAAGTCATCTAACTCTGTAGAGTCAGGGAAAGTGACATTAGGCTTGTTCTGTAGAAATAAAAACGACTGCTGTGACACAGTGTCCTCTAGAGGGAGCTTTAACATGTGTCCGTTATAGCCAAAATGAGGGGTTCAATACCCCTGTGACACAGTGACACAGTGTCCTCTAGAGGGAGCTTTAACATGTGTCCGTTATAGCCAAAATGAGGGGTTCAATACCCTGAGCAGAATCGGGATCCCCACTAACAGGATCCAGGTCATCCCCATCCTCCTGCATATCATCATCTGTATCAGATAGTATTGAAGGTATCCAACGTTTCTGTGGACCTGCATGAGAGAGGGGGGCTGTGTAGCGCATCTGCCCTAGCAGCTAAATCTGCAATAGCTTGTGAGCTGGGATGACATATCAGACATCATAGTCGTAAGAGACCCTAACCAGTGGGGCTCTGGACCCTCTCCGCCAGCCCCTTCACTGATTTGTGAATATTGACTGCATTGTTCACAGGAAACAGAATCAGTAGATAATGGAGAAAATCTAGTGTGACATACACTGCACAGCTTGTGTTTACCCATGTTTCACAGTAAGCACAATAACATACACACAGACAGTTATAAAGCAAGCCTGCCCTACTGTATGTGAGAGGAGATACAGAGAGAGAAGGACACCAGCACACCCTCAGCTGCACTGCCCCAGTGAGGTTGTCGGCTCCCTAAAATACAGTAAACACTAACAATGTTTGTCCTAAATAGGATCAGGATAGTGTACACAAGCGGCTCTTCCCCTTTGCTGTACCAGATATCCAGTGTGGCTGAGGAGTCAGGAAGCGCTGTGTGTGCTGTAAATAGCTGCAGTAAGCAGAGGAAGGCGTCGGAGTTACATATATATATTATACTGGCAAAGTCTCCTAGTTAGCTTAAAACATCACACAGGTGCTAGTCAAGCCCTTTTGTGCCAGTTCTACATGGGGGATCTTAGCGGGACCCCCCAGGAGGGTACCGTATGCCGCGCCTATGGTCAGCCACACTTTGAACTGGGGGACCCCCCTAACGAGGCCCCCGGTTTGTAGTCAACACCGATGTCACCTTCAGGCAGCGTTAAGGGTGTGCGGCGTGCTGCAGCTGTGACAGCCAAGGCGCAGTGCCCCGCTGAACAACCACCCCTCAGGACGGTGGTCCTGCAGCGGGGAAGCGGCTGCGCACCTCGTGAGGTCGGTGACCCCCCCATAACTCCCACGGTACAGGTATCCTGTTGCCCAGACAGCATACCAAAAACAATAAAAGTTTAAAAGAAAATGAAGAAAACTCTCTGGAGCTGCAGAGATGTGCATCCTCTACTTTGAACCCGTCTATACCCCATCGTACTAGTTTCCCATAATATACCTTATGGATGGTAGAGAAAACAAGCTTCTGGTAACAGGTGACGTGCAAAAGGCCTGATCTACACCATTCAGCCATAAAATTAAAACCACTGCCAGGTCAAGTGAATAACATTGACTATCTTGTTACAATGGCACCTGTTAAAGTGTGGGCTGTATTAGGCAGCAAGTGAAGTTATTGAAGTTGATGTGTTGGAAGCAGGAATAGACTAGCGACTTTGACAAGGTCCAAATTGTGATGGCTAGACATCCGAGTCAGACCATCTCCAAAATGACAATTCTTGTGGGGTGTACCCAATTTCCAGTGGTTAGTAGCTATCAAAAGTAGCCCAATGGTCACTGATTTGTGCGGGGATTGAAGGCTAGCCCCTCTAGACCAATGCCGCAGAGGAACTACTATATCACAAATGAATGAAAAAGTTAATGCTACCTATGATAGAAAGGTGTCAGAAAACAGTGTATTGCAGCTTGCTGCATATGAACCATCTGCGACTACATAGGCCCAGAGTGCCCATGCTGCTGACCCCTGTCTACCACTGAAAGCTTCTGCAATGGGCAGATGAGTATCAGAATTGGAGCATGGAGCAATGGAAGAAGATGGCTTGGTCTGATTAATTACGTTTTCCTTTACTTCATGTGGATGGTCTGAGTGAGTGTGCATCATTTACCTGGGGAAGAGATAGCACCAGGATGCAATATGGGAAGAAGGAAAACTAGTGGAGACAATGTGATATTCTGAGTAATGTTTTGCTGGGAAAACTTGGGTCCTGCCATTCATGTCGACGTTACTTTGACATATACCACATACCTTAACAATGTTGTAGGCCAAGTACACCCCTTCATGGGAAAAGTATTCCCTTATGGCAGTGGCCTCTTTCAGCATTTTAATGTGCCCTGCTACATTGCAAAAACTGTTCAGGAACAGTTTGAAGAACATGATAAAGAGTTCAAGGTGTTGACCTGGCCTCCAAATTCATGGAAGCCCACCTCGCAACTCAAAGCATCTGCTGCTTGTGCAGATACCACAGGACACCATCAGAGATCTTCTGGAGTCCATGCCTTGACGTGTCAGGGCTGTTTTGACTGCAAGAAGGGGACCTACATAATATTAGGCAGGTGGTTTTAATGGTATGGTTGACGGATGTATACTGATTATTTACTACAGTTATTTATGTAGCGCATATTGGCCCTCATTCCGAGTTGATCGGTCGCAAGGCGAATGTAGCAGAGTTACACACGCTAAGCCGCCGCCTACTGGGAGTGAATCTTAGCTTCTTAAAATTGCGACTGATGTATTCGCAATATTGCGATTACTAACTACTTAGCAGTTTCAGAGTAGCTCCAGACTTACTCTGCCTGTGCGATCATTTCAGTGCTTGTCGTTCCTGGTTGACGTCACAAACACACCCAGCGTTCGCCCAGGCACTCCCACCGTTTCCCCGGCCACTCCTGCGTTTTTCCCGGAAACGGTAGCGTTTTCAGCCACACGCCCCTGAAACGCCGTGTTTCCGCCCAGTAACACCCATTTCCTGTCAATCACATTACGATCGCCGGAGCGAAGAAAAAGCCGTGAGTAAAATTACTTTCATCATAGTAAAGTTACTTGGCGCAGTCGCAGTGCGAACATTGCGCATGCGTACTAAGCGGATTTTCACTGCGATGCGATGAAAAATACCGAGCGAACAACTCGGAATGAGGGCCATTCTGCAGATCTTACAGAGAATACAGAGAATATATGTTGTGTAGCTGGCCGAACCCAGAGGCGACTGGACCCTGAATCGGCAACTGCATACACACTTGCAGATGCAGGGGGAAAACAGAGAGACTAAGGATGCAATGCTACGGTCATCAGCATGGCATCATTAGCAATATCTTCTGGTTGACCCTGCAGTAGCGCCAACAAGAAAACAGTACTATCAACCGTGAACGCATGCAAATCGTGCATACACACTGCCCAATTTGTCATTCCAATCTGCCTGGAAACGACAAAACCATCACAGTGATGCTGCACATGCACAGCACAGCAGGCCAGGTTGTGCACAGGTCACACGTACACTAGCAGCATGGCAGGGCTACTGCTTACTGAATCAGATTTTCCTTCAGCTCAGAAGGATGCAGTTATAGTCTCTGACTGACACACACAAATATTTTGTTAAAATGGACGAAATAACCTTAGCATACCCCTCATCTGAGAAAATAATTTTTCAGAGGTAAAAGGGAAATCCATCAGTATATCACCTGATGACCAATTTACCTCTGATCTAATTAGCCAGGTTTTCTCTATAATATGGTAACTTTTTTGGGATTACAAAAAAATAAATAAATTATGGATTGTTCACAAGGATGCCTGTAAACCACTTGCCTGGCATGCGTTGTGACCATACCAGCAAGTGTCTTATCTGACCTGGTCGCACAGGATGCAACCAGTCAAGATAGAGAGTGTTTGCAGTGGCAGGGAAGAGAAACTTCCCTTCCGCTGCTGCTGTCAGAGGGACCGGAAGGTACCGATCACTGCTGATCCCCCACCCAGCGGCTGCAGACAATAGCAGGCGCTGGGGAAGTGTAAATAAACCGCCCCCCCCCAACCCCCTCTTTGTACCCGGTGGCTGTCCCGGCTTTCAAAATGAAAGCCGCGATAGTCGCGATGTTCTGATAGTCGCAAAGTTTTGATGCTGTGACCAATGTTCCGATGTTTGAAGAAAATAAGAATTTACTTACCGATAATTCTATTTCTCGGAGTCCGTAGTGGATGCTGGGGTTCCTGAAAGGACCATGGGGAATAGCGGCTCCGCAGGAGACAGGGCACAAAAAGTAAAGCTTTACGATCAGGTGGTGTGTACTGGCTCCTCCCCCTATGACCCTCCTCCAAGCCTCAGTTAGGTACTGTGCCCGGACGAGCGTACACAATAAGGAAGGATTTTGAATCCCGGGTAAGACTCATACCAGCCACACCAATCACACTGTACAACCTGTGATCTGAACCCAGTTAACAGTATGATAACAGCGGAGCCTCTGAAAAGATGGCTCACAACAATAATAACCCGATTTTTGTAACTATGTACAAGTATTGCAGACAATCCGCACTTGGGATGGGCGCCCAGCATCCACTACGGACTCCGAGAAATAGAATTATCGGTAAGTAAATTCTTATTTTCTCTATCGTCCTAGTGGATTCTGGGGTTCCTGAAAGGACCATGGGGATAATACCAAAGCTCCCAAACGGGCGGGAGAGTGCGGATGACTCTGCAGCACCGAATGAGAGAACTCCAGGTCCTCCTTAGCCAGGGTATCAAATTTGTAGGATTTTACAAACGTGTTTGCCCCTGACTAAATAACCGCTCGCCAAAGTTGTAAAGCCGAGACCCCTCGGGCAGCCGCCCAAGATGAGCCCACCTTCCTTGTGGAATGGGCATTTACATATTTTGGCTGTGGCAGGCCTGCCACAGAATGTGCAAGCTGAATTGTATTACACATCCAACTAGCAATAGTCTGCTTAGAAGCAAGAGCACCCAGTTTGTTGGGTGCATACAGGATAACAGCAAGTCAGTTTTCCTGACTCCAGCCGTCCTGGAACATATTTTCAGGGCCCTGACAACATCTAGCAACTTGGAGTCCTCCAAGTCCCTAGTAGGTGCAAGGCACCACAATAAGCTGGTTCAGGTGAAACACTGACACCACCTTAGGGAGAGAACTGGGGACGAGTCCGCAGCTCTGCCCTGTCCGAATGGACAAACAGATATGGGCTTTTTTGAGAAAAAACCACCAATTTGACACTCGCCTGGTCCAGGCAAGGGCCAAGAGCATGGTCACTTTTCATGTGAGATGCTTCAAATCCACAGATTTGACTGGTTTTAAACCAATGTGATTTGAGGAATCCCAGAACTACGTTGAGATCCCACAGTGCCACTGGAGGCACAAAAGGGGGTTGTATATGCAATACTCCCTTGACAAACTTCTGGACTTCAGGAACTGAAGCCAATTCTTTCTGGAAGAAAATCGACAGGGCCGAAATTTGAACCTTAATGGACCCCAATTTGCGGCCCATAGACACTCCTGTTTGCAGGAAATGCAGGAAACGACCGAGTTGAAATTTCTTTGTGGGGCCATCCTGGCCTCACACCACGCAACATATTTTCGCCACATGTGGTGATAATGTTGTGCGGTCACCTCCTTTCTGGCTTTGACCAGGGTAGGAATGACCTCTTCCGGAATGCCTTTTTCCCTTAGGATCCGGCGTTCCACCGCCATGCCGACAAACGCAGCTGCGGTAAGTCTTGGAACAGACATGGTACTTGCTGAAGCAAATCCCTTCTTAGCAGCAGAGGCCATAAGACCTCTGTAAGCATCTCTTGAAGTTCCGGGTACCAAGTCCTTCTTGGCCAATCCGGAGCCATGAGTATAGTTCTTACTCCTCTACGTCTTATAATTCTCAGCACCTTAGGTATGAGAAGCAGAGGAGGGAACACATACACCGACTGGTACACCCACGGTGTTACCAGAACGTCCACAGCTATTGCCTGAGGGTCTCTTGACCTGGCGCAATACCTGTCCCGTTTTTTGTTCAGACGGGACGCCATCATGTCCACCTTTGGTATTTCCCAACGGTTTACAATCATGTGGAAAAAAATTCCCGATGAAGTTTCCACTCTCCCGGGTGGAGGTCGTGCCTGCTGAGGAAGTCTGCTTCCCAGTTTCCATTCCCGGGATGAAACACTGCTGACAGTGCTATCACATGATTTTCCGCCCAGCGAAAAGTCCTTGCAGTTTTTGCCATTGCCCTCCTGCTTCTTGTGTCGCCCTGTCTGTTTACGTGGGCGACTGCCGTGATGTTTTTCCCACTGGATCAATACCGGCTGACCTTGAAGCAGAGGTCTTGCTAAGCTTAGAGCATTATAAATTTACCCTTAGCTCCAGTATATTTATGTGGAGAAAAGTCTCCAGACTTGATCACACTCCCTGGAAATTTTTTCCTTGTGTGACTGCTCCCCAGCCTCTCGGGCTGGGCTCCGTGGTCACCAGCATCCAATCCTGAATGCCGAATCTACGGCCCTCTAGAAGATGAGCACTCTATAACCACCACAGGAGAGACACCCTTGTCCTTGGATATAGGGTTATCCGCTGATGCATCTGAAGATGCGATCCGGACCATTTTTCCAGCAGATCCCACTGAAAAGTTCTTGCGTGAAATCTGCCGAATGGAATTGCTTCGTAGGAAGCCACCATTTTTACCAGGACCCTTGTGCAATGATGCACTGTTTTTAGGAGGTTCCTGACTAGCTCGGATAACTCCCTGGCTTTCTCTTCCGGGAGAAACACCTTTTTCTGGACTGTGTCCAGAATCATCCCTAGGCACAGCAGACGTGTCGTCGGGATCAGCTGCGATTTTGGAATATTTAGAATCCACCCGTGCTGTTGTAGCAGTATCCGAGATAGTGCTACTCCGACCTCCAACTGTTCCCTGGACTATGCCCTTATCAGGAGATCGTCCAAGTAAGGGATAATTAAGACGCCTTTTCTTCGAAGAAGAATCATCATTTCGGCCATTACCTTGGTAAAGACCCGGGGTGCCGTGGACAATCCAAACGGCAGCGTCTGAAAGTGATAGTGACAGTTCTGCACCACGAACCTGAGGTACCCTTAGTGAGAAGGGCAAATTTGGGACATAGAGGTAAGCATCCCTGATGTCCCGGGACACTATATAGTCCCCTTCTTCCTGGTTCGTTATCACTGCTCTGAGTGACTCCATCTTGATTTGAACCTTTGTAAGTGTTCAAAAATTTTTTAGAATAAGTCTCACCTAGCCTTCTGGCTTCAGTACCACAATATAGTGTGGAATAATACCCCTTTTCTTGTAGTAGGAGAGGTAATTTAATTATCACCTGCTGGGAATACAGCTTGTGAATTTTTTCCCATACTGCCTCCTTGTCGGAGGGAGACCTTGGTAAAGCAGACTTCAGGAGCCTGCGAAGGGGAAACGTCTCGACATTCCAATCTGTACCCCTGGGATACTACTTGTAGGATCCAGGGGTCCTGTACGGTCTCAGCGCCATGCTGAGAACTTGTCAGAAGCGGTAGAACGCTTCTGTTCCTGGGAATGGGCTGCCTGCTGCAGTCTTCTTCCCTTTCCTCTATCCCTGGGCAGATATGATCTTATAGGGACGAAAGGACTGAGGCTGAAAAGACGGTGTCTTTTTCTGCAGAGATGTGACTTAGGGTAAAAACGGTGGATTTTCCAGCAGTTGCCGTGGCCACCAGGTCCGATGGACCGACCCCAAATAACTCCTCTTCCTTTATACGGCAATACACCTTTGTGCCGTTTGGAATCTGCATCACCTGACCACTGTCGTGTCCATAACATCTTCTGGCAGATATGGACATCGCATTTACTCTTGATGCCAGAGTGCAAATATCCCTCTGTGCATCTCGCATATATAGAAATGCATCCTTTAAATGCTCTATAGTCAATAAAATACTGTCCCTGTCAAGGGTATCAATATTTTTAGTCAGGGAATCCGACCAAGCCACCCCAGCTCTGCACATCCAGGCTGAGGCGATCGCTGGTCGCAGTATAACACCAGTATGTGTGTATATACTTTTTATGATATTTTCCAGCCTCCTGTCAGCTGGTCCTTGAGGACGGCCCTATCTATAGACGGTACCGCCACTTGTTTTGATAAGCGTGTGAGCGCCTTAGCCACCCTAAGGGGTGTTTCCCAACGCGCCCTAACTTCTGGCGGGAAAGGGTATACCGCCCCTAATTTTCTATCGGGGGGAACCCACGCATCATCACACACTTTATTTAATTTATCTGATTCAGGAAAAACTACGGTAGTTTTTTCACATCCCACATAATACCCTCTTTTGTGGTACTTGTAGTATCAGAAATATGTAACACCTCCTTCATTGCCTTTAACGTGTGGCCCTAATAAGGAATACGTTTGTTTATTCACCGTCGACACTGGATTCAGTGTCCCTGTCTGTGTCGACCGACTAAAGTAAACGGGCGTTTTAAAACCCCTGACGGTGTTTTTGAGACGTCTGGACCGGTACTAATTGTTTGTCGGCCGTCTCATGTCGTCAACCGACCTTGCAGCGTGTTGACATTATCACGTAATTCCCTAAATAAGCCATCCATTCCGGTGTCGACTCCCTAGAGAGTGACATCACCATTACAGGCAATTGCTCCGCCTCCTCACCAACATCGTCCTCATACATGTCGACACACACGTACCGACACACAGCACACACACAGGGAATGCTCTGATAGAGGACAGGACCCACTAGCCCTTTGGAGAGACAGAGGGAGAGTTTGCCAGCACACACCAAAAACGCTATAATTATATAGGGACAACCTTATATAAGTGTTTTCCCTTATAGCATCTTTATTATATATTTCTAACGCCAAATTAGTGCCCCCCCTCTCTGTTTTAACCCTGTTTCTGTAGTGCAGTGCAGGGGAGAGCCTGGGAGCCTTCCCTCCAGCCTTTCTGTGAGGGAAAATGGCGCTGTGTGCTGAGGAGATAGGCCCCGCCCCTTTTTCGGCGGCCTCGTCTCCCGCTCTTAACGGATTCTGGCAGGGGTTAAATATCTCCATATAGCCTCCGGAGGCTATATGTGAGGTATTTTTAGCCAAAATAGGTTTTCATTTGCCTCCCAGGGCGCCCCCCTCCCAGCGCCCTGCACCCTCAGTGACTGCCGTGTGAAGTGTGCTGAGAGGAAAATGGCGCACAGCTGCAGTGCTGTGCGCTACCTTTAGAAGACTGAGGAGTCTTCTGCCGCCGATTCTGGACCTCTTCTTACTTCAGCATCTGCAAGGGGGCCGGCGGCAAGGCTCCGGTGACCATCCAGGCTGTACCTGTGATCGTCCCTCTGGAGCTGATGTCCAGTAGCCAAGAAGCCAATCCATCCTGCACGCAGGTGAGTTCACTTCTTCTCCCCTAAGTCCCTCGTTGCAGTGATCCTGTTGCCAGCAGGACTCACTGTAAAATAAAAAACCTAAGCTAAACTTTTCTAAGCAGCTCTTTAGGAGAGCCACCTAGATTGCACCCTTCTCGGCCGGGCACAAAAATCTAACTGAGGCTTGGAGGAGGGTCATAGGGGGAGGAGCCAGTACACACCACCTGATCGTAAAGCTTTACTTTTTGTGCCCTGTCTCCTGCGGAGCCGCTATTCCCCATGGTCCTTTCAGGAACCCCAGCATCCACTAGGACGATAGAGAAAAAAAATTATTATTATTTTTTTTTAAATATAAAAAAATATGCATTTTTCTTTTTGTTTTTACTAAAATAATTTTGAATAAGGTTAAATACACATTCTACAACTAATTCACTCATTAAACAAAAACATTTTCTGAGCAGTTTTTCGGAAAATAAATTTGTCAGTTAAGTGGTTAAGGCAAATATATTTTATCATCCCCTGAAAGGGCAAGTAGCAGGCTTCCTGCTCCCATGACACACACGCTCCGGCTGTTCCCGACTACCTGGACGCACAAATGGTGCTGTAATATCCTCCTCCTCAGCCGCACTTGTGAATTTAGCTGGTCCAGCAGCGAATACTCATACCCACTGTGGAGAGTTTAACTGGTAATACCGGGGAAATTGGCCACTCCCTGAACTTTGCCCACGGTTCCGTACTGAGTTGATGGTGCCACCCATGTCTCATTGACAAGACCTGTGACCTGCCCTCCAGTGGTGTATCAATTTTAGGCCATCTGATTTTTTTTTTAATCCACCCACCTTTTGCATCTGTCTGATTCTTTGTGTACCTGATCTTCACAAGGAGTCTCACCATGAGTAAATCAAACACCGCTGCTAAAACTCGAGCACGAGGCGAGATTTTCCCAAGTTTTTTCAAAAATGATAAAAACGACAAATTGTCTTCGTTACAAGATTCTTCCTCTCCTCGCTTTTCACAGCCGGACAAGGATAACCCACCTCCTTCACCTGTCCCTGCTACCAAAGACGACATTATGGCCCTGCGGTCCCTTATAATGGATTTCAAGGATTCTATGGAGTCCAAACTGGACAAGGCAGTCACCTTTATTAAATTAGACTTATCCTCACTGTCTTCCAGAACCTCGAAACTAGAATTCCGTCAGGACTCTCTCCAAAAAGTGCAGAGACCCCAGAGACATTGGGGGTCATTCCGAGTTGATCGTAGCTATGCTAAATTTAGACAGAGCACATAGGGCTCTACGACCCAAACCACGTGATGGTGAGCCCCCTCGGGATGTCATTTTACATTTTTTAAGTTTTCAAGATAAAAAACTGGTTCTCAACCCGACTAGGGGCAAACGCCACGTTCTCTTTGAAACTGCCAAGCTGTCGTTCTACCAAGACCTGGCCCCTATGACGATAGTCAAAAGGAGGGAGCTTAGAGACTTTGCATGGTGTTCTTCGTACACGCAGGATCCGTTATCTCTGGGGATTTCTTTTTAAACTCCTGGTCGATCTTCATGGCAAAACGATTGTTATTAGAGATCCGAGAGAAGGCAGGGACCTCCTGACACAGTTGGAAGATTTGTGCCCCACGCCAACGTACGCCTCTTCAAAGGACTAACTCTAAAGTCGTTTTGCACATGGATAGAACATTCCTCTCAAGACTTTGTTCCAGATGCTGCAAGTATATGCCACACTGTTCTGACTCAAAAGTTTGAGTAAATTGTGTTTAGCGTATTTTCCCCTTGCTTTACGTTGTATATTGTTTCATGTCTTTCTCCAGGTGCCCTAACTACATAGTCAATTCTTTTTCCCCATTTTTCGTAGCGTAGTTTTTTTGTTTTTGTTTTTTTCACTCTCCCAGGGTTACAGTTTTCCCAACACCTTGACTGGCAGTGTGCTCTACAATTATATACGTCTAGTTTTGCCCTCTCCCCACTAGGTTCACCCTTTTGATAATATGGTACTTGTCTAGAGCTCATTACTTACCCATACCACTGCCCATACAGACTTCAGCATATATTATTTTCCTCCTTGTAGATACATCTCCTCGTGGGTACCCTAGACATGTTGGGGACTTTCCACCTCTCCTATCCTAGTATATTGGATTGCTAGATTGTATTCCTTGGTGATTGATCATCCAACCTCCTATGGGGCATCCCAAACCATTTTTAGTGCCTCCTTGCCCTTATTCATACCGATGTGGCATATATGTTACTAATTATGTCTTTCTGTGTTAAAGTTAACCATTTCTCACTCTTTTTTTCTCTCTCTATTGTTTAACTAGTGTTTTACTGTACTCTTGCTAAAAATCAGATTTGTATGGCCTTCATTTTTTGGCCTCTGTCCATACCTTTCTGTTTACAGAACCACTGGAGGGTCTAGACCCTCTACTCTGTTACTTTTCTTTTTATGTTTGCTACTTTTGCACTGTTACTATCAGGCTCGACCCCTTAATATTCTCTTTCGCCTTTCCCTGAGGAAGTACAGAAATTCTCTGGTACTTCCTCACCTAGGACCGTAAGGACCTGAACTTTGTGTATAATTTCCTCCACAGGCCGTGAGGAATTTCCGCACAGATTCTCCCCCTCCCCCCCTTCTCCTTTTTCTTTCCCTCGCTCCTGACAGATCGGTAAACCTTCTTCTATCCTTCCCCCCCCCCCTTTTTTATTTCTTCTCTCCCTCATCTTCCTCCACAATTCCCCTAGTCTTGGTTTCTATGAATGCCAAAGGTGTAAATACCCTGCAGAAGCGTTCCTCTTTGTTTAGCTCTCTGCGAACTCTTAATGCGGGGATTGCCTTCATCCAGGAGACCCACTTTAAAGCTCCCTCACATCCCACATTAATTTATAGGTGATATCCCACAGTCCATTACTCTTCTAGCCAATCCAAACACAATGGGGTGGCGATCATGATTAATAGTAAAGTTCCATTTACTCTCCACTCTGCCCACAATGACTCTAGCAGCCAAAATATCATTCTTACGGGTAAACTGGGACATCTAGATTGTACGATAGCTAATGTTTACACCCCCAATTCCGGCCAAACTTCCTTTTTCAATTCTTTTTTTCTCCACCC
The DNA here is from genome assembly GCF_028390025.1 of Pseudophryne corroboree. Classification (NCBI taxonomy): domain Eukaryota; kingdom Metazoa; phylum Chordata; class Amphibia; order Anura; family Myobatrachidae; genus Pseudophryne; species Pseudophryne corroboree. Next base: position 704,744,656 of record NC_086445.1, read on the forward strand.
TGAACAAAATTCGGAAGGGCTATTTGATATTAGGGGGAGATTTCAATGCCGTACCAGGTAACCACTTGGACAGGTCCGCCTCCCTTTACCACACGCAGCACAATGCTTCAACATGCTCCTTAAACAGGCATCTTAAGGAATCCGGCCTCTTCGACGTTTGGCGAGCCCTAAACCCCTCATCCAGAGACTATACCGCCTCAACTCCGCCTCAATCTTACTCCCGGATAGACATTTTCCTCTGCTGTACTTTGGCTTCTAAGCATATCTCAGGTTCTTCTATTGTCACTAACACATGGTCAGACCACTCCATTTTAACTGCCACTTTTGACTTCTTGGACATGCAAACATCCTGCCCTTCTTAGCGTTTAAATGAAACGCTGCTGAAAATCCCACGGTTCCAAGAAAAAATTGCATCGGCTATCACTGACTATTTCTCTTTGAATATTTCCGATTCCTCATGTACTCTGTTAGTGTGGGAAGCCCATAAAGCAGTTATCAGAGGCCACATCATCAGTTATGCCTCCCATAGAAATAAGGAACATAAGCTCAAATTGGCTTCTCTCACGGAAGAGGTCCACGTTCTGGAAACTCAGCATAAACACCACTCACATACTCTTTATACTCAACTTACAACAGCAAGGGCTGCTTTTAAAGCCTTTCTCTCTGAAAAGACAGAGAAGGCTCTCCGTTGGCTTAAACAGAGATTTTATGAAAAGAGCAACAAGGCTGACACCTTACTAGACAATAGATTGGAAGCTCGGAGAGCACTGACGCCCATTTCGGCTATTAAGGACGACTCAGGGTCTTTGCAATATAACCCGGTCACCATTAACGCTTTGTTTAAAGAATATTATGGTAGACTCTACAATCTCTCAGGCTCCTCAGCCTCGACAGCTTCTACCCGTCAGTGTCTGCTTACCTCTCTTCAAGTATAGACTCAGAGACGTCTCTTGGTTTAAACACAAAAGCCCTCTAAGGCACTAGGTCCAGATGGCTTCCTTATGTCATACTATAAGACCTTCAAATCCTCTTTGATTCCCCATCTCGCCACTGTATTTAATCTTACTCTTGAGGGCACCCCTTTTTCATTCCCAAACGACTAAGGCCACAATTACTGTCATCCCGAAACCCAACAAAGACCCGCAACTTTTGTCCATCGGACCATTTTGCTTTTGAACACGGACTTAAATTTTTTTGCAAAAATAGGCTTAATCCTGTACTCCCCTCCCTGTTCCACCCGGATCAAGTGGGTTTTGTTCCGTCCAGACAAGCACTAGACAACAGCAGACGCACTATTGACATTATCCATTATATTAATGTTCATTGGACTCCTTTCTCTGGTGTTTGCTCTGGACGCGGAGAAAGCCTTTGATAGGGTCCCTTGGCCATTTATGCTCCAGACTCTCCAACACTTTGGTTTTCGGAGAAAGTTCCTCCAAGCCATACAATCCCTGTACCACAATCCCTCTGCTATGGTACTTACTAATGGCCTTTTATCCAAATTTTTCCCAATTACTAATGGGACTAGACAGGGGTGCCCGCTATCCCCCCTAATTTCTGCGCTCATAATTTAACCTCTCGCAAGCCACATACGGGCCAACCCGGACATTACTAGCATCTCTGTTCACCACTCCCAATATACCTTGTCTCTGTTTGCCGACGATATACTCCTTACATAAAGGGGGTCATTCAGACCTGATCGCACGCTAGGATTTTTTGCTGCGCTGCGATCAGGTCAGAACTGCGTATGCTCCGCAATGTGCAGGCACGTCATACGGCTACAAGGACCATTGCTGGGCGATGGATTGTACGAAAAATCCATTCGCACAGCCGATCGCAAGGAGATTGACAGGCAGAATGCGTTTCTGGGTGTCAACTGACCATTTTCTGGAAGTGGTAGGAAAAATGCAGGCGTGTCCAAGCGTTTGCAGGGCGGGTGTCTGACGTCAATTCCGGCCCCGGACAGGCTGAAGTGATCGCAGCGGCTGAGTAAGTCCTGGGCTACTCAGAAACTGCACAAAACTTTTTTGTACTGCTCGGCTGCACATGCGTTAGCACACTTGCAAAGCGAAAATACACTCCCCTATGGGTGGCGACTATCTGCTCACAGCAGTGAAAAAAAAACCCTAGCGAGCGATCAGGTCTGAATTAGGTCCATAATCCGCTCATTTCTCTCCCCAACCTATTCTGTGAACTTTCAACGTATGATCATCTTTCGGGGTAGAAAATTAATCACGTGAAATCGGAGGTCTTACCTCTTCACATTCCTGGGCCCACTAAAACCCTAATGCATTCGAATTTTTACTTCTCTTGGCGTAAACACTCGCTTATATTGGGAGTTTATCTGACCAAATCTTATGATTCTCTTTACCGTACTAATTATCCCCCTCTTTTTAAATCAATTCTCCAGGATCTTCAGCGCTAGGAATTCTATTTTTTGTTGTGGATTTGTAGTATCAACGCTGTAAAAAATAAGAATTTACTTACCGATAATTCTATTTCTCGGAGTCCGTAGTGGATGCTGGGGTTCCTGAAAGGACCATGGGGAATAGCGGCTCCGCAGGAGACAGGGCACAAAAAGTAAAGCTTTAGGATCAGGTGGTGTGCACTGGCTCCTCCCCCTATGACCCTCCTCCAAGCCTCAGTTAGGATACTGTGCCCGGACGAGCGTACACAATAAGGAAGGATTTTGAATCCCGGGTAAGACTCATACCAGCCACACCAATCACACTGTACAACCTGTGATCTGAACCCAGTTAACAGTATGATAACAGCGGAGCTTCTGAAAAGATGGCTCACAACAATAATAACCCGATTTTTGTAACTATGTACAAGTAATGCAGATAATCCGCACTTGGGATGGGCGCCCAGCATCCACTACGGACTCCGAGAAATAGAATTATCGGTAAGTAAATTCTTATTTTCTCTATCGTCCTAGTGGATGCTGGGGTTCCTGAAAGGACCATGGGGATTATACCAAAGCTCCCAAACGGGCGGGAGAGTGCGGATGACTCTGCAGCACCGAATGAGAGAACTCCAGGTCCTCCTTAGCCAGGGTATCAAATTTGTAGGATTTTACAAACGTGTTTGCCCCTGACTAAATAGCCGCTCGGCAAAGTTGTAAAGCCGAGACCCCTCGGGCAGCCGCCCAAGATGAGCCCACCTTCCTTGTGGAATGGGCATTTACATATTTTGGCTGTGGCAGGCCTGCCACAGAATGTGCAAGCTGAATTGTATTACACATCCAACTAGGAATAGTCTGCTTAGAAGCAAGAGCACCCAGTTTGTTGGGTGCATACAGGATAACAGCAAGTCAGTTTTCCTGACTCCAGCCGTCCTGGAACCTATACTTTCAGGGCCCTGACAACATCCAGCAACTTGGAGTCCTCCAAGTCCCTAGTAGGCGCAAGGCACCACAATAAGCTGGTTCAGGTGAAACACTGACACCACCTTAGGGAGAGAACTGGGGACGAGTCCGCAGCTCTGCCCTGTCCGAATGGACAAACAGATATGGGCTTTTTTGAGAAAAAACCCACCAATTTGACACTCGCCTGGCCCAGGCCAGAGCCAAGAGCATGGTCACTTTTCATGTGAGATGCTTCAAATCCACAGATTTGACTGGTTTTAAACCAATGTGATTTGAGGAATCCCAGAACTACGTTGAGATCCCACAGTGCCACTGGAGGCACAAAAGGGGGTTGTATATGCAATACTCCCTTGACAAACTTCTGGACTTCAGGAACTGAAGCCAATTCTTTCTGGAAGAAAATCGACAGGGCCGAAATTTGAACCTTAATGGGCCCCAATTTGAGGCCCATAGACACTCCTGTTTGCAGGAAATGCAGGAATCGACCGAGTTTAAATTTCTTCGTGGGGCCTTCCTGGCCTCACACCACGCAACATATTTCCGCCACATGTGGTGATAATGTTGTGCGGTCACCTCCTTCCTGGCTTTGACCAGGGTAGGAATGACCTCTTCCGGAATGCCTTTTTCCCTTAGGATCCGGCGTTCCACCGCCATGCCGTCAAACGCAGCTGCGGTAAGTCTTGGAACAGACATGGTACTTGCTGAAGCAAGTCCCTTCTTAGCGGCAGAGGCCATAAGTCCTCTGTGAGCATCTCTTGAAGTTCCGGGTACCAAGTCCTTCTTGGCCAATCCGGAGCCATGAGTATAGTTCTTACTCCTCTACGTCTTATAATTCTCAGTACCTTAGATATGAGAAGCAGAGGAGGGAACACATACACCGACTGGTACACCCACGGTGTTACCAGAACGTCCACAGCTATTGCCTGAGGGTCTCTTGACCTGGCGCAATACCTGTCCCGTTTTTTGTTCAGACGGGACGCCATCATGTCCACCTTTGGTATTTCCCAACGGTTCACAATCATGTGGAAAAACTTCCCGATGAAGTTTCCACTCTCCCGGGTGGAGGTCGTGCCTGCTGAGGAAGTCTGCTTCCCAGTTTCCACTCCCGGAATGAAACACTGCTGACAGTGCTATCACATGATTTTCCGCCCAGCGAAAAGTCCTTGCAGTTTTTGCCATTGCCCTCCTGCTTCTTGTGCCGCCCTGTCTGTTTACGTGGGCGACTGCCGTGATGTTTTTCCCACTGGATCAATACCGGCTGACCTTGAAGCAGAGGTCTTGCTAAGCTTAGAGCATTATAAATTTACCCTTAGCTCCAGTATATTTATGTGGAGAAAAGTCTCCAGACTTGATCACACTCCCTGGAAATTTTTTCCTTGTGTGACTGCTCCCCAGCCTCTCGGGCTGGCCTCCGTGGTCACCAGCATCCAATCCTGAATGCCGAATCTGCGGCCCTCTAGAAGATGAGCACTCTGTAACCACCACAGGAGAGACACCCTTGTCCTTGGATATAGGGTTATCCGCTGATGCATCTGAAGATGCGATCCGGACCATTTGTCCAGCAGATCCCACTGAAAAGTTCTTGCGTGAAATCTGCCGAATGGAATTTCTTCGTAGGAAGCCACCATTTTTACCAGGACCCTTGTGCAATGATGCACTGACACTTTTCCTGGTTTTAGGAGGTTCTTGACTAGCTCGGATAACTCCCTGGCTTTCTCTTCCGGGAGAAACACCTTTTTCTGGACTGTGTCCAGAATCATCCCTAGGCACAGCAGACGTGTCGTCAGGATCAGCTGCGATTTTGGAATATTTAGAATCCATCCGTGCTGTTGTAGCAGTATCCGAGATAGTGCTACTCCGACCTCCAACTGTTCCATGGACTTTGCCCTTATCAGGAGATCGTCCAAGTAAGGGGTAATTAAGACGCCTTTTCTTCGAAGAAGAATCATCATTTCGGCCATTACCTTGGTAAAGACCCGGGGTGTCGTGGACAATCCAAACGGCAGCGTCTGAAACTGACAGTGACAGTTCTATACCACGAACCTGAGGTACCCTTAGTGAGAAGGGCAAATTTGGGACATGGAGGTAAGCATCCCTGATGTCCCGGGACACTATATAGTCCCCTTCTTCCTGGTTCGTTATCACTGCTCTGAGTGACTCCATCTTGATTTGAACCTTTGTAAGTGTTCAAATTTTTTTAGATTTAGAATAGGTCTCACCTAGCCTTCTGGCTTCAGTACCACAATATAGTGTGGAATAATACCCCTTTCCTTGTTGTAGGAGGGGTAATTTGATTATCACCTGCTGGGAATACAGCTTGTGAATTTTTTCCCATACTGCCTCCTTGTCGGAGGGATACCTTGGTAAAGCAGACTTCAGGAGCCTGCGAGGGGGAAACGTTTCGACATTCCAATCTGTACCCCTGGGATACTACTTGTAGGATCCAGGGGTCCTGTACGGTCCCAGCGTCATGCTGAGAGCTTGGCAGAAGCGGTGGAAGGCTTCTGTTCCTGGGAATGGGCTGCCTGCTGCAGTCTTCTTCCCTTTCCTCTATCCCTGGGAAAATATGACTCTTATAGGGACGAAAGGACTGAGGCTGAAAAGACGGTGTCTTTTTCTGCAGAGATGTGACTTAGGGTAAAAACGGTGGATTTTCCAGCAGTTGCCGTGGCCACCAGGTCCGATGGACCGACCCCAAATAACTCCTCTTCCTTTATACGGCAATACACCTTTGTGCCGTTTGGAATCTGCATCACCTGACCACTGTCGTGTCCATAAACATCTTCTGGCAGATATGGACATCGCACTTACTCTTGATGCCAGAGTGCAAATATCCCTCTGTGCATCTCGCATATATAGAAATGCATCCTTTAAATGCTCTATAGTCAATAAAATACTGTCCCTGTCAAGGGTATCAATATTTTTAGTCAGGGAATCCGACCAAGCCACCCCAGCTCTGCACATCCAGGCTGAGGCGATCGCTGGTCGCAGTATAACACCAGTATGTGTGTATATACTTTTATATGATATTTTCCAGCCTCCTGTCAGCTGGCTCCTTGAGGACGGCCCTATCTATAGACGGTACCGCCACTTGTTTTGATAAGCGTGTGAGCGCCTTGTCCACCCTAAGGGGTGTTTCCCAACGCGCCCTAACTTCTGGCGGGAAAGGGTATACCGCCAATAATTTTCTATCGGGGGGAACCCACGCATCATCACACACTTCATTTAATTTATCTGATTCAGGAAAAACTACAGGTAGTTTTTTCACATCCCACATAATACCCTCTTTTGTGGTACTTGTAGTATCAGAAATATGTAACACCTCCTTCATTGCCCTTAACGTGTGGCCCTAATAAGGAATACGTTTGTTTATTCACCGTCGACACTGGATTCAGTGTCCGTGTCTGTGTCTGTGTCGACCGACTAAGGTAAACGGGCGTTTTAAAACCCCTGACGGTGTTTTTGAGACGTCTGGACCGGTACTAATTGTTTGTCGGCCGTCTCATGTCGTCAACCGACCTTGCAGCGTGTTGACATTATCACGTAATTCCCTAAATAAGCCATCCATTCCGGTGTCGACTCCCTAGAGAGTGACATCACCATTACAGGCAATTGCTCCGCCTCCTCACCAACATCGTCCTCATACATGTCGACACACACGTACCGACACACAGCACACACACAGGGAATGCTCTGATAGAGGACAGGACCCACTAGCCCTTTGGAGAGACAGAGGGAGAGTTTGCCAGCACACACCAAAAAACGCTATAATTATATAGGGACAACCTTATATAAGTGTTTTCCCTTATAGCATCTTTTTATATATTTCTAACGCCAAATTAGTGCCCCCCCTCTCTGTTTTAACCCTGTTTCTGTAGTGCAGTGCAGGGGAGAGCCTGGGAGCCTTCCCTCCAGCCTTTCTGTGAGGGAAAATGGCGCTGTGTGCTGAGGAGATAGGCCCCGCCCCTTTTTCGGCGGGCTCGTCTCCCGCTCTTCAACGGATTCTGGCAGGGGTTAAATATCTCCATATAGCCCCCGGAGGCTATATGTGAGGTATTTTTTGCCAAAAAATAGGTTTACATTGCCTCCCAGGGCGCCCCCCTCCCAGCGCCCTGCACCCTCAGTGACTGCCGTGTGAAGTGTGCTGAGAGCAATGGCGCACAGCTGCAGTGCTGTGCGCTACCTTAAGAAGACTGAGGAGTCTTCTGCCGCCGATTCTGGACCTTCTTCTCTTTTCAGCATCTGCAAGGGGGCCGGCGGCGAGGCTCCGGTGACCATCCAGGCTGTACCTGTGATCGTCCCTCTGGAGCTAATGTCCAGTAGCCAAAGAAGCCAATCCATCCTGCACGCAGGTGAGTTCACTTCTTCTCCCCTAAGTCCCTCGTTGCAGTGATCCTGTTGCCAGCAGGACTCACTGTAAAATAAAAAACCTAAGCTAAACTTTTCTAAGCAGCTCTTTAGGAGAGCCACCTAGATTGCACCCTTCTCGGCCGGGCACAAAAATCTAACTGGGGCTTGGAGGAGGGTCATAGGGGGAGGAGCCAGTGCACACCACCTGATCCTAAAGCTTTACTTTTTGTGCCCTGTCTCCTGCGGAGCCGCTATTCCCCATGGTCCTTTCAGGAACCCCAGCATCCACTAGGACGATAGAGAAATGAATGCGCTTCCTAAGCTTTTGTATCTGTTCCAAACCCTCCCGATTCAGATTCCCTCACACACTCTCCACATTCTTCAAACCGCATTTTGTAAATTTATTTGGAACCACAAAAAGACACGAATTAGGCGTGATATTTTAGGTAAACACTCACAGAATGGGGGTCTCGGACTTCCCATTCTTCAACGTTATTTTCATGCTACTCGGTTAAGTCAACTACTAGCCTGGCATGCCCCGCGATACACCAAGAGATGGGTTGATCTGGAGAGTGATTTAATAGGTGTCAATTCGATTTCCTTTCTGCCATGGTTATCACGTAAGCTATATCTGCAATTTAACTCTCCTTCCCCTACAGTTTGACTTAACGCTTCGCAGTTGGGAATCTCTCAACAAGAAACTAAAGTTGTCTTCCAATCCGTCTCTCCTTACTCCCCTTTGAAATAATCCAGCTTTCGCTCTGGGGCTCTCCCCTGCAATGGCTCTCCCCTGGATTTCTGCAGGCATTACTACAGTTTGTCACATCACAAGTACTAATGCTATCCAATCATTTGCAGAATTGCAACATTTGTTTGACAATTATGATTTAAAAAGAGTAAACACAGTTGTTTGACAATACATGGCTTCACCCAACCACTAACCATGAGTGAAAGAAAAGTTTGTGAGTTATCATTCATATTCTCTGACAAATGGCCAGAAAATCACAAATTCTGCTAGGGTATGTAAATTTATGAGCACAACTGTATATGACCAGAGTCCTGCCCAGTATCAACTCAATATTATTTCCCAAAACTATAGCCGATTTTAAATATTCTTATATTAATTACATATTAAAACTTTTGTTATAAACTTTAATTATATGATTCTTGTATTGAATTTATGTAGATAGCGATGTGTATCTTCACTTTTACACAACGATCTTATGTTTGGATCAACTGCTTCCTCCTCTTCTGTTAGACGTAAGCTTTCAAGCAATTCTACAGGAAGCATAATAAAATGGAGAGATAGAGAAAGGTATATACGGTGTAATTCCATTTAATGACAAAACACATATACACACAATAAATTCACATGAAGGCCCTCATTCAGAGTTGTTCGCTCGCTAGCTACTTTTAGCTATTTTCGCTTTGCAATTGTGCGAACGCCTTTGCAGCCGAGCGGTACAAAAACATTTTGTGCAAAACAAGACTAGCCCTGTACTTACTTATCCTGTGCGATGAATTCAGTGACAGAGGTCCCGGAATTGGCGTCAGACACCCGCCCTGCAAATGCCTGGACACGCCTGCGTTTTCCCAACCACTCCCAGAAAACGGTCAGTTGACACCCATAAACGCCCTCTTCCGGTCAATCTCCTTGCGATTGGCTGTGCAAATGGGTTCTTCGCTAGAACTATTGCACAGCAACGATGGTCTTTGTACCTGTACGACACGCGTGCGCATTGCGGCGCATACGCATGCGCAGTTTTGCCATATTTTTACCTGAACGCTGCGCTGCGAAAATCGGCAGCGAGCGATCAACTCGGAATGACCCCCGAAATTCATCATAGATTGTAAGCTTGCAAGCAGGGCCTTCCTACCTCTATGACTGTCTGTTATTACCCAGGTTTGTTTCCAATTGTAAAGCGTAATGGAATTTTCTGCGCTAAATAGGAAACTGTTAAATACAAGAAACTGTTAATAAATAAAATGAAAGAAAGCCTAGCAATCTACAGTGGTGGTAGAACATGAATAAACACTAATACACCTTTCACATCGCAAAAATAACCCGGTAGCGACCCGGCATATTGCACGGTCAACACGGGTCAGTGTGCGATGTGAAAGGGGCCTTGGAGAATTCCCAGGTCGCCTGACCAGACAATTCTGGGTTATAAGAAGGGTTATTCCCGTGTTAAATACCGGGTCAGTGGCAGTGAAAACGGGTTCCAGGGTTGATGCGATCTGAGGCCCGTTTACTACATAGGGAGAGGTGGCGTGGAGATAAGCTCCGCCCCCACTGTCGCCTCCACCCCCCGCCGCTATGGCAACCGGCCCGGCATATTGCTGGGTCAGGAAGCCAGCGCTGGGGCTCCATTGCCGGATCCCACCCCGGAAGGACCCGTTTCCAAGTCCCGGGTGGGATTCGGCATTGGAGATGTGCAAGGTGCTCATGTTGACAAAAGTGATTGGACACTGGCAGCAAATAGATCAACAAGATTTTTTGACATCAGCACTTCATAGGTCCACCACATGCCGAGATTACTGCAGACACCCTTCTTGGCAAACTGCCCACAAGTTCCTGGACAACAGGAGGGGGTAAATTTTGCCATTCCGCCTTAAGTACAGTGACCAGCTGTGACACTGAAGAAGGTCGAGTTGGCCTAGAATTCACCAGTCACTCCAATTCATCCCAGAGGTTCTCAATGCTGTTAAGATCTAGACTCTGAAATGGCCAGTCCATTCGGATTACTGAATTTTCAGTATACCAGTCCAGCGTCGCCCTGGAAACATGACAAATGGCATTGTCGTCCTAATAAAATAAATTGTAATTTCTGTAGAACTGCCATAATGTAGGCAGCACAGAGTTATCGAGAACAGCTGTATAGTTCTCATAGGTAATGTGACCATGCATTATAACTAGTGGACCCATGCCAAACCAGCTAAAACAGCTTCACAGCATAACGCCACCACCTCCATGCTTTTCTGTATGTACTGTGCACTGTGGCATCAGAAGTTCTCCTGGTAATATCCAAAACTAAATACATCCATCTGACCTGAAAAGTGTAAACCATGATTTGTCACTCTATAACACTCGCCGCCCTTGTTCTACTATAAGTTTTTTGCACTCTTTACACCATCTTAAGTGCTGGGCTGCATTTTTCTTTGTGATTAGAGATTTATGAGCAGCTGCTTGCCCATATTATCCAAGTGCATGGGCCTCCCTACAAAGTGTTCTTGTCGAAACTGGAACATTATTGCCCATTTGGAACTCGTGTACAATGGTATGCATGGACGACCCCTGTTCCTTTGCAGCTCCCTTTTTAGCACTTCTGGTCCCTGGGTTGCAGTTTCAGGGGTCTTCCAGTGCGAGGTGCATTCCTGCAATGGCCATTCTTATTCCAAGCATCAATGACAAAAGACACAGTGGATTTAAGAACCTTTCTAACAACTGCAATGCTTCTCATACTCGTACTTCAGATAGAGCAGCCTAGGTTGAGCCCCTTTTCAAACTCTGTTAGCTCCTGCCGGCAAGCCAATTAGTTAGAAAATGATCTAATCAGTGGCCCTCTACCCATTTTATACCTTCATGAACACGTATCCGCTGTATGAACACACCATTTTGCTTTCACTGGGGTGTCCAATCACTTTTTTAGAGATAGTACATTACCGGCAGGGCTTTTATAACTGGTTGGAATCAGTTCTTATGAGGACAATGGGGGTAATTCAGATCTGATCGCTGCTGTGCGTTTTCGCACAGCGGGTGATTAGATCCTAACTGCGCATGCACCGTAAAGCACACACACGTTGGATAACAGCAGCGGGCATCGCCGGTCAGTGACGGGATGGTGCGAAAAATCCGATCGCACCGGCATTCGCAAAGTGATTGACAGGAAGAGGCCGGTTGTGGGTGGCAACTGAGCGTTTACAGGGAGTGTCCGGAAAAATGCAGGCATTCCCAAGGTAGGGTGTCTGACGTCAGCTCCGGCCCCGATCAGCCTAATTCAATCACACTGGAAGAGTAAGTCCTGGGCTGCGCAGAGACTGCACACACAGAATTTTAGCAGCTCGGAGTACACATAGCATCGCACACTTGCACAGCAAAAATACACTCCCACTGTAGGCGGCGACTATCTGAATGCAGGACAGCAAAAAACGCAGCCCAGTGATCAGATCTGAATTACTCCCAATGTGACGCACCCATAAATGCACCACGCCACAGCCGATGCATTTCGACCCTTGCTATGGTCTTTTTCAAGTCAGCAAAGGTGAGTGAATAAATATTTCCCCTCCGCCTCCTTAAATACCTACATCAACCAATCAGCAGCTTCCTTCGCCTCAACCTAACTAGACATCAACCAAACTGCCTAGGTGTGCAACCCCCATATATAATGGCTAATCATACTACATAAGTATCACATGTTTGTGGAGATGCCATTTTACTGGTTCCCCTACACATTTATAGGAGTCTTTATTCCAGCTTTCTGAATAATGGCAAGGAAAATCACGATCATGTAATCTATCTGCATATGAATAGTCCAATCAAAATGGACTATTTTGGACTAGTTTAATTATGTGACTGCACGTGCACCACAATGACGCATTTCACAGAAGTCCCACAATGGGGGTAATTCCAAGTTGATCGCAGCAGGATTTTTGATAGCAATTGGGCAAAAACCATGTGCACTGCAGGGGGGGCAGATATAACATTTGCAGAGAGAGTTAGATTTGGGTGGGTTATTTTATTTCTGTGCAGGGTAAATACTGGCTGCTTTATTTTTACACTGCAAATTAGATTGCAGATTGAACACACCCCACCCAAATCTAACTCTCTCTGCACATGTTATATCTGCCTCCCCCTGCACTGCACATGGTTTTGCCCAATTGCTAACAAGAATCCTGCTGCGATCAACTTGGAATTACCCCCAATGTGTGTAGTATTGGGCCCAGTTTCCAGCATCCCCAATCATTTGATGTCAGCAACCAATCAAATGTTTTCCATGTCCCACTAGCTGACTGCATAAGTGCAGCCAATCAGAAAGTCCTGACGCGAGATCATCTGAACGTCAGAGGCGTAACTAGGGTTTTCGGAGCCCAGGGGCAAGATGGAAAATGCCCCCCCCCAAAAAAAAAAAAAAAACAACACAAAAAAGTAGCATGTGCGTGCCGAAAAAATGGGCGTGGTCACACACCAGAAGGGGTGTGGCCACACTCCAGAAGGGGTGTGGCCACACTCCAGAAGGGGTGTGGCCACTGAAAATGGCCCACAGTGCCAGTTACATTGCCCCACAGTGCCAGATACATGCCCCACAGTGCCAGTTACATTGCCCCACAGTGCCAGATACATTGCCCCACAGTGCCAGATACATTGCCCCACAGTGCCAGATACATGCCCCACAGTGCCAGATACATGCCCCACTCAGTGCCAGTTACATTGCCCCACTCAGTGCCAGTTACATTGCCCCACTCAGTGCCAGATACATTGCCCCACAGTGCCAGATACATTGCCCCACAGTGCCAGATACATTGCCCCACAGAGCCAGATACATTGCCCCACTCAGTGCCAGATACATGCCCCACTCAGTGCCAGTTACATTGCCCCACAGTGCCGGATACAATGCCCCACAGTGCCGGATACATTGCCCCACAGTGCCAGTTACATTGCCCCACAGTGCCAGATACATTGCCCCACAGTGCCAGTTACATGCCCCACAGTGCCAGATACATTGCCCCACAGTGCCAGTTACATGCCCCACAGTGCCAGTTACATGCCCCACAGTGCCAGTTACATGCCCCACAGTGCCAGATACATTGCCCCACAGTGCCAGATACATTGCCCCACAGTGCCAGATACATTGCCCCACAGTGCCAGTTACATTGCCCCACAATGCCAGATACATTGCCCCTCAGTGCCAGATACATGCCCCACTCAGTGCCAGTTACATTGCCCCACAGTGCCGGATACAATGCCCCACAGTGCCGGATACATTGCCCCACAGTGCCGGATACATTGCCCCACAGTGCCAGTTACATTGCCCCACAGTGCCAGATACATTGCCCCACAGTGCCAGTTACATGCCCCACAGTGCCAGATACATTGCCCCACAGTGCCAGTTACATGCCCCACAGTGCCAGTTACATTGCCCCACAGTGCCGGATACAATGCCCCACAGTGCCGGATACATTGCCCCACAGTGCCGGATACATTGCCCCACAGTGCCAGTTACATTGCCCCACAGTGCCAGATACATTGCCCCACAGTGCCAGTTACATGCCCCACAGTGCCAGATACATTGCCCCACAGTGCCAGTTACATGCCCCACAGTGCCAGTTACATGCCCCACAGTGCCAGTTACATGCCCCACAGTGCCAGATACATTGCCCCACAGTGCCAGATACATTGCCCCACAGTGCCAGATACATTGCCCCACAGTGCCAGTTACATTGCCCCACAATGCCAGATACATTGCCCCTCAGTGCCAGATACATGCCCCACTCAGTGCCAGTTACATTGCCCCACAGTGCCGGATACAATGCCCCACAGTGCCGGATACATTGCCCCACAGTGCCAGTTACATTGCCCCACAGTGCCAGATACATTGCCCCACAGTGCCAGTTACATGCCCCACAGTGCCAGATACATTGCCCCACAGTGCCAGTTACATGCCCCACAGTGCCAGTTACATGCCCCACAGTGCCAGTTACATGCCCCACAGTGCCAGATACATTGCCCCACAGTGCCAGATACATTGCCCCACAGTGCCAGATACATTGCCCCACAGTGCCAGTTACATTGCCCCACAATGCCAGATACATTGCCCCACAGTGCCAGATACATTGCCCCACAGTGCCAGATACATGCCCCACAGTGCCAGATACATGCCCCACAGTGCCAGGCCCCACTCAGTGCCAGTTACATGCCCCATTTGGTGCCAGTTACATGCCTCACAGTGCCAGATACATTGCCCCACAGTGCCAGATACATTGCCCCACAGTGCCAGATACATGCCCCACAGTGCCAGTTACATTGCCCCACAGTGCCAGTTACATTGCCCCACAGTGCCAGATACATTGCCCTACAGTGCCAGTTACATGCCCCACAGTGCCAGATACATGCCCCACAGTGCCAGGCCCCACTTGGTGCCAGATACATGCCCCACTGTGCCGCCGGACCCCCCTGTCCGGCGGCACTTACCGGGCGCTTGTTGCTATATGAGGGGAGGAGAGCGCAGCGCAGCGCCTCTCCTTCCCCTCACCGCTCCAGGTCTCTGGCGGCTGTCTAGCGCCGGTTCGCTAGCCAATCAGAGCTCGCGGACCAGCAGCCAATCAGGAGCCGGTCCGCAAGCTCTGATTGGCTAACGCCGGAGACCGGACACAGCAGCGCTGCTGGCAGCGCTGCTAGTGCTGGCAGCGGCGGTGAGGGGAGGGAGAGTCGCTGCGCTCTCCTCCCCTCACATTTAGGGTTGACGGGGGCGAGTGGGGCATGATGCCCTGGACGCCGGCGGCGCCCCCCTCTCCTGGGCCTGCCAAGGCGCCCAGGACACGTGCCCCACTCGCCCAACCCTAGATACGCCTCTGCTGAACGTACAGATACCATTGCAACGCGTTCATGCAGAAATGTCCCATGTTTACAAGGATGCTTTCATAGGGCAATGTTTCAGTAACCATACTCTAAACGGTTACTCCATAACTTTTCCACATGTTTGGGAGGCACTCTCTTCATGATGGTACTATTATACAGTATGTATAGTTGTTAGGGTAATGAGGGATGCAAAATGGATGTACACAAAGTGCATGTACTATCTATAATAAAAATAAAAAAAACAGGCTAATGTGTCATAAATAGGCATAATAAAAAAGTGATCATTATAAAAATCACTTAGTCTCAGGCTGCAAAGGGTTAAAAACATCACTTTCATCGAATTTCTTGCCAACTGACTTGCTAGGTCATTCTTTCTCCAATTCCCTATCACTAAATTAATGCCCACAAAACGGTTAATGTGTGATACAGAACAATTGTGGACACTTTTAAAATGTTGTGACAAGGCGTAGCTCTCCAAACCCTTCCTTATATTTCTAACCGCACTTTGAGTGGTCTAGATGTACGGCCTAAAAAACATTGCCCTTTAAAACTTCAGGCACAAACTTGATCAGAAAGGCCAGGGCTTAGAACCCGATGCTTAGCATAGGCGTGCGTAGCTAATTGTATTAGGGGGTGCACCGCTGGAGGGGCGTGTTCAGCACCGCCTTTTGGGCGTGTCTAGCACTGCCTTTTGGGCATATCTAGTACAACCTTTTGGGCGTGTCTAGCACCGCCCTGGGACATGTCTAGCACTATTTCACATTCCCTCAGTAAAATCACATGGCTTAAACTAATTTCTCCCTAGTTCCTAGTAAAGTAAATATAATATACCCCGGAGATAAAATAAAACATAATAGTGCAACCACCAGACGGTACTGACTGCCTGCTATGGCATAACCCTTAGTCCTAGCTGCCGCTGCACCCTATTGCTGCTTACACATCCCCAACCTATTCCCGACCCAGTGGCGGGACTAGAGAGTGGTGGGCCTAGGCATGGAGCAGCAGGCGATCATTGTGCTGCAGGCATGTGGGGGGTGCCGGACATTAGGGGGTGCCTGTGTGCACCCCCCGTGAGCACGCCTATGATGCTTAGTAAATAAACCCCACTGTGTCTACTTTTAAAACACTGGTTTCACTCTTAGCCTGTGTAGAATTATTTAGTACAATTAATAAAACATGTTAAGAACCAAACCTTTACACTGTCTCCTGTTTATCTACTTAACTTTAATTATTATCCCTTATTTCTATGGCGTCAAAAGGGTTCTGCAGTGCCTTACATAGTGCATAAACAGAAACAGTTTGAACTTACAAGAAAAAATAAGATTTTACTTACCGATAAATCTATTTCTCGTAGTCCGTAGTGGATGCTGGGACTCCGTAAGGACCATGGGGAATAGCGGCTCCGCAGGAGACAGGGCACAAAATAAAAGCTTAAGGATCAGGTGGTGTGCACTGGCTCCTCCCCCTATGACCCTCCTCCAAGCCTCAGTTAGGATACTGTGCCCGGACGAGCGTACATAATAAGGAAGGATATTGAATCCCGGGTAAGACTCATACCAGCCACACCAATCACACCGTACAACTTGTGATCTGAACCCAGTTAACAGTATGATAAACGCAAAGGAGCCTCTGAAAAGATGGCTCACAACAATAATAACCCGAATTTTTGTAACAATAACTATATACAAGTATTGCAGACAATCCGCACTAGGGATGGGCGCCCAGCATCCACTACGGACTACGAGAAATAGATTTATCGGTAAGTAAAATCTTATTTTCTCTGACGTCCTAGTGGATGCTGGGACTCCGTAAGGACCATGGGGATTATACCAAAGCTCCCAAACGGGCGGGAGAGTGTGGATGACTCTGCAGCACCGAATGAGAGAACTCCAGGTCCTCCTCAGCCAGGGTATCAAATTTGTAGAATTTAGCAAACGTGTTTGCCCCTGACCAAGTAGCTGCTCGGCAAAGTTGTAAAGCCGAGACCCCTCGGGCAGCCGCCCAAGATGAGCCCACTTTCCTTGTGGAATGGGCTTTTACTGATTTTGGCTGTGGCAATCCTGCCACAGAATGTGCAAGCTGAATTGTACTACAAATCCAACGAGCAATCGTCTGCTTAGAAGCAGGAGCACCCAGCTTGTTGGGTGCATACAGGATAAACAGCGAGTCAGATTTTCTGACTCCAGCCGTCCTGGAAACATATATTTTCAAGGCCCTGACAACGTCAAGCAACTTAGAGTCCTCTAAGTCCCTGGTAGCCGCAGGTACCACAATAGGTTGGTTCATGTGAAATGCAGAAACCACCTTAGGTAGAAATTGAGGACGAGTCCTCAATTCCGCCCTGTCAGAATGAAAAATTAAGTAAGGGCTTTTATATGATAAAGCCGCCAATTCTGACACACGCCTGGCTGAAGCCAAGGCTAACAGCATCGACACCTTCCATGTGAGATATTTTAAGTCCACAGTGGAAAGTGGTTCAAACCAATGTGACTTTAGAAAACTCAACACCACATTGAGATCCCAAGGTGCCACTGGAGGCACAAAAGGAGGCTGTATGTGCAGCACCCCTTTTACAAATGTCTGAAC
The DNA here is from genome assembly GCF_028390025.1 of Pseudophryne corroboree. Lineage (NCBI taxonomy): Eukaryota > Metazoa > Chordata > Amphibia > Anura > Myobatrachidae > Pseudophryne > Pseudophryne corroboree. The sequence continues at coordinate 704,762,535 of NC_086445.1, forward strand.
TTCAGGTACTGAAGCCAGTTCTTTCTGGAAGAAAATCGACAGGGCCGAAATTTGAACCTTAATGGACCCTAATTTTAGGCCCATAGACAGTCCTGTTTGCAGGAAATGAAGGAAACGACCCAGTTGAAATTCCTCTGTAGGGGCCTTCTTGGCCTCACACCACGCAACATATTTACGCCAAATGCGGTGATAATGTTTTGCGGTTACGTCCTTCCTGGCTTTGACCAGAGTAGGGATGACTTCTTCTGGAATGCCTTTTTCCCTCAGGATCCGGCGTTCAACCGCCATGCCGTCAAACGCAGCCGCGGTAAGTCTTGGAACAGACAAGGCCCCTGCAGTAGCAGGTCCTTTCTTAGAGGTAGAGGCCACGGTTCGTCCGTGAGCATCTCTTGAAGTTCCGGGTACCAAGTCCTTCTTGGCCAATCCGGAACCACGAGTATAGTTCTTACTCCTCTCCTTCTTATGATTCTCAGTACTTTTGGTATGAGAGGCAGAGGAGGGAACACATACACTGACTGGTACACCCACGGCGTTACCAGAGCGTCCACTGCTATTGCCTGAGGGTCCCTTGACCTGGCGCAATATCTGTCCAGTTTTTTGTTTAGACGTGACGCCATCATGTCCACCTTTGGTTTTTCCCAACGGTTTACAATCAGGTGGAAGACTTCTGGGTGAAGTCCCCACTCTCCCGGGTGAAGGTCGTGTCTGCTGAGGAAGTCTGCTTCCCAGTTGTCCACTCCCGGAATGAACACTGCTGACAGTGCTATCACATGATTTTCCGCCCAGCGAAGAATCCTTGCAGCTTCTGCCATTGCCCTCCTGCTTCTCGTGCCGCCCTGTCTGTTTACGTGGGCGACTGACGTGATGTTGTCCGATTGGATCAACACCGCCTGACCCTGAAGCAGAGGTTTTGCTTGACTTAGGGCATTGTAAATGGCCCTTAGTTCCAGAATGTTTATATGAAGAGATGTTTCCATGCTTGACCACAAGCCCTGGAAATTCCTTCCCTGTGTGACTGCTCCCCAGCCTCTCAGGCTGGCATCCGTGGTTACCAGGATCCAATCCTGAATGCCAAATCTGCGGCCCTCTAGTAGATGAGCACTCTGCAGCCACCACAGGAGAGACACCCTTGTCCTTGGCGACAGGGTTATCCGCTGATGCATCTGCAGATGCGATCCGGACCATTTGTCCAGTAGATCCCACTGAAACGTTCTTGCATGGAATCTTCCGAATGGAATCGCTTCGTAAGAAGCCACCATTTTTCCCAGGACCCTCGTGCACTGATGCACTGAGACCTGGCCTGGTTTTAGGAGGTTCCTGACTAGCTCGGATAACTCCATGGCCTTCTCCTCCGGGAGAAACACCTTCTTCTGGACTGTGTCCAGAATCATTCCTAGGAACAGTAGACGTGTCGTTGGAATCAGCTGCGATTTTGGAATATTTAGAATCCACCCGTGCTGACGTAACACTACCTGAGATAGTGCTACTCCGACTTCTAACTGTTCCCTGGATCTTGCCCTTATCAGGAGATCGTCCAAGTAAGGGATAATTAAAATGCCTTTTCTTCGTAGAAGAATCATCATTTCGGCCATTACCTTGGTAAAGACCCGAGGTGCCGTGGACAATCCAAACGGCAGCGTCTGAAACTGATAATGACAGTTTTGTACTACAAACCTGAGGTACCCTTGGTGAAAAGGGTATATTGGGACGTGGAGATAAGCATCTTTGATGTCCAGAGACACCATATAGTCCCCTTCTTCCAGGTTCGCTATCACTGCTCTGAGTGACTCCATCTTGAATTTGAACCTTTTTATGTAAGTGTTCAAGGATTTCAGATTTAAAATTGGTCTCACCGAGCCGTCCGGCTTCGGTACCACAAACAGCGTGGAATAATACCCCTTTCCTTGTTGCAGGAGGGGTACCTTGATTATCACCTGCTGGGAATACAGCTTGTGAATGGCTTCCAAAACTGCCTCCCTGTCGGAGGGAGACTTTGGTAAAGCAGACTTCAGGAACCGACGAGGGGGAAACGCCTCGAATTCCAGTTTGTACCCCTGCGATACTACCTGTAGAATCCAGGGATCCACTTGCGAGTGAGCCCACTGCGCGTTGAAATTCTTGAGACGGGCCCCCACCATATCTGAGTCTGCTTGTAAAGCCCCAGCGTCATGCTGAAGACTTGGCAGAAGCAGGGGAGGGCTTCTGCTCCTGGGAAGCGGCTGCATGGTGCAGTCTTTTTCCTCTTCCTCTGCCCCGGGGCAGAAAGGAGTGGCCTTTTGCTCGCTTGTACTTATGGGAACGAAAGGACTGAGTTTGAAAAGACGGTGTCTTTTTCTGCTGATGTGAAGTGACCTGGGGTAAAAAGGTGGATTTTCCAGCCATTGCCGTGGCCACCAGGTCCGATAGACCAGCCCCAAATAACTCCTCCCCTTTATACGGCAATACTTCCATGTGCCGTTTGGAATCCGCATCCCCTGACCACTGTCGCGTCCATAACGCTCTTCTGGCAGAGATGGACATAGCACTTACTCTTGATGCCAGGGTGCAAATATCCCTCTGTGCATCACGCATATATAGTAATGCATCCTTTAAATGTTCTATAGTTAACAAAATATTGTCCCTATCCAGGGTATCAATATTCTCAGTCAGGGAATCCGACCATGCGACTCCAGCACTGCACATCCAGGCTGAGGCGATTGCTGGTCGCAGTATAACACCAGTATGTGTGTATATACTTTTTAGGATATTTTCCAGCCTTCTATCAGCTGGTTCTTTGAGGGTGGCCGTATCAGGAGACGGTAACGCTACTTGTTTAGATAAACGTGTGAGCGCCTTATCTACCCTAGGGGGTGTTTCCCAACGCGCCCTAACCTCTGGCGGGAAGGGATATAATGCTAATAATTTTTTAGAAATTAGCTGTTTTTTATCGGGGGAAACCCACGCTTTATCACACACCTCATTTATTTCCTCTGACTCAGGAAAAACTATTGGTAGTTTTTTCACACCCCACATAATACCCTTCTTTGTGGTACTTGTAGTGTCAGAAAGGTTCAATGCCTCTTTCATTGCCGTGATCATGTAACGTGTGGCCCTACTGGACATTACGTTTGTCTCGTCACCGTCGACACTAGACTCAGTATCTGTGTCAGGGTCTGTGTCGACCCACTGAGGTAACGGGCGTTTTAGCGCCCCTGACGGTGTCTGAGACGCCTGGACAGGCACTAATTGATTTGCCGGCTGTCTCATGTCGTCAACAGTTTTTTTGCAAATTGCTGACATTATCACTTAATTGTTTAAATACAATCATCCAGTCAGGTGTCGACTCCCTAGGGGGTGACATCACCAACACAGGCAACTGCTCCGCCTCCACATCATTTTCCTCCTCATACATGTCGACACACGCGTACCGACACACAGCACACACACCGGGAATGCTCTGATAGAGGACAGGACCCCACTTAGCCCTTTGGAGAGACAGAGGGAGAGTCTGCCAGCACACACCCAGCGCTATATATATATATATATACAGGGATAACCTTATATAAGTGTTATTCCCTTATAGCTGCTGTTATTATCGTTATTTGCTGCCAAAAATGCCCCCCCTTCTCTTTTTTACCCTGATTCTGAAGCAGGACTGCAGGGGAGAGTCAGGGAGCCGTCCTTCCAGCGGAGCTGTGAGGGAAAATGGCGCTTGTGTGCTGAGGAGATAGGCTCCGCCCCTTCACGACGTCCTTATCTCCCGCTTTTTTGTGTAAAAATGGCAGGGGTTAAAATACATCCATATAGCCCAGGAGCTATATGTGATGTATTCTTTTTGCCACCTAAGGTATATACTGTTATATTGCGTCTCAGGGCGCTCCCCCCCAGCGCCCTGCACCCTCAGTGACCGGAGTGTGAAGTGTGCTGAGAGCAATGGCGCACAGCTGCGGTGCTGTGCGCTACCTTAGTCTGAAGACAGGATGTCTTCTGCCGCCGATTTCACCGGACCTCTTCGTCTCTTCTGGCTCTGTAAGGGGGACGGCGGCGCGGCTCCGGTGACCCATCCAGGCTGAACCTGTGATCGTCCCTCTGGAGCTAATGTCCAGTAGCCTAAGAAACCCGATCCACTCTGCACTCAGGTGAGTCCGTTTCTTCTCCCCTTAGTCCCACGATGCAGTGAGCCTGTTGCCAGCAGGACTCACTGAAAATAAAAAAAACCTAAACTAAACTTTTATTCTATGCAGCTCAGGAGAGCCACCTAGATTGCACCCTTCTCGGCCGGGCACAAAAATCTAACTGAGGCTTGGAGGAGGGTCATAGGGGGAGGAGCCAGTGCACACCACCTGATCCTTAAGCTTTTATTTTGTGCCCTGTCTCCTGCGGAGCCGCTATTCCCCATGGTCCTTACGGAGTCCCAGCATCCACTAGGACGTCAGAGAAATGTGACATACAGTACCTAATATTATATATAGGACATACATATTGTTGCATCAGTAGTCACAATAATCCAATAAGCAGCAGGATGGCAGAACTCAAGGGATAGGAGAAACACAGAAGCATAGAGTTTGATGACAGAGAGCCTGTGTCCACACTGGCTGTGCAAGGGCACACGTGGAGGTGTCAGGCAGACCTTGCGTGACATGTGTTCTCAATGCAGACAAAATCACATATACAGAAATAAATATCACAGGTCACTTCAAAATGAACAGCAGAGACAATAATAGTAAGGAAGGAAACATACAAATTCTTTGCTTTCTAGAGAGGCTAACGGCAGCAGAGGATCTCTGCCCCTCCCGAACTCTGTGGCGCCACTCCCAGACAAGCTACTCCCTTGTAAGGGGAAAGCCATTAGTATGCCCCTGCCTGTCTATAATGCACCTCTGAGATGAAGTTGCTCTAGGAAAAACACGTCAAGATGGCGCCACCATCTGGGACAGTGCTGCCATCTGGCACTCTCTAAACAGGCGAGGGCATACACTGTCCCCAAGTCCAGGCAGTCTTCATTAAGACCAGAGTGCTGTGGGAGGTACCCGCCAGTTGCGGTCTCCCTGCCATGGCTGACGCATGGAAAGCTAGTCACAGCTCCCGGCAGCTGCTTTGCACTCAGTGTGCACTGCTGTAAGAAGTAGAAAGAAAACAAAGATTACAAATAAACACATAAAATAAAGATAGCAGCCCACCCAAAACGTGCCCTGCTCCGTGAGGCACCTAAATAAGACAGTCATCATGGAGTTGCTGGGGGGAGGAGCTTACATTTAAAGATACAGTAGTTTAAGTGCTAAACTCCAGCCCATTTTGCAATCCCATGGTCCAGCATCCCCCAACCTTGCTGCAAGAGAAAGTGTGTATATTCTACAAATTTTTTAAACAAATATTAACCCTGAGGTGTTCTAGTTATGGATTGACATCAGTAAGCTTCCAAAAATCTGAGTCAGTGAGCAGTAGCCCCAGCCAACTGCTAGGGTGCATGCCATGCAGGGCAGTCGAGAGCCGGTCTGGGCCCAGGTACTTTTCAAGGGGTGTGGCCTAATCACAGGAGGTGTGGTCATGTACTTTTAGAAAAAAATTGTATTTTAAGCACCTCCAGGGCCACACTGCAGCCCAGTACACAGCAGAGTGTGCTGGGCTGAGGAGAACAGCTGCTGCTGCTAGGTAAGGGGGGGTGGTGGGGGGGGGGGGGGGCTGGGCCCCTACTAGACCCCTACTGGACCCTCACTGGGCCCTTCCATCAGACCTGGGCCCGGGTAATTTGTATGTGGAATTTTATGAAATGTTTATTATGTGTCACAGAATGAAACAATGGTCTTGTAAACTAATTAAAGTACTAAATTTGTCACCTGCTAATTGTGCTTTTCCATACTGATTTCTGAAAATGTTTTTCCTACTCACTTTCCACTTTTTTCAGCCAGACATGGGAGGCTCACAGACAGTATTCAATTAAAAAATGTATGGCTTGTTCAAGATTGTAATATTTAAAATAAGATATTGTTTCGCTCTATATGTAAAAAGGGTGTGGCTAGAAGTATCAGGGTGTGGTTGGAAGTATCAGGGTGTGGCATCATTTTGTCCAGATTTTCTCTTGCTGTTTTAGGTAACTCTATCTTTTTTAAGGCAACATCTCACAATTGTGACTTTTACACACTTTCGAAAGCAGTGCAAATGTCCCAAGATTGTCGATTTACTGCCATAGAGCTGGACGAAACTATAAAATCTTCGCCCAGTAGAAAAACTACAGGTCTTTATTTGTTTTGTTTTGTTTTATAACTTATTAGAAAATGTTCAAAAGATATACTATCCCCTTTATGATTTCAGCATTTAATGAGGGCTACAATACCAGGTCTTTCTCAAAGCATTATTTGGCTCCTAACATTACAGTGATACCTAAAGGAGTTAAGGACTTCTCCATGTTCCAGCTACTGTCCCATCTCACTCTTTAATGTTGATATCATAACTGCCTTCAAGCTAATCTACATGGCATAGTCCACAAGGATCAGTTGAGCTTTCTATGCAGTCAAGAGTCCCACAATAACATTAAGAAGGCCAATAATCTGGGTGTGTATCACGTGACTGGCGGTCAGGAAACCGCCGGTCACCATACCGATGCCAGCTTTGAGATGCCAGGCACGGGGGGGGGGGGGGTTCCCGAGCGCAGCGAAGCCCCTTGCAAGCTCAGTGGCAAGCGCATCTATGGGTGTCATAGAGTGGGAATAGTCCCTGTTGGTCAGCATGCCAACTGTCGGGATTGTAGGTGGGTGGGATGTAGGTTGCTGGCATTGTGACCGGCTGTTACATAACTACATCCCATTGATCTCATACATTTTATCTCAGAACACAAATTTCAGTTGTTGCTGTTGACCGATGCAGAGAGAGCCTTCAATCGGGTGTACTGGCAATTTAAGTAAAATGCTCAGATTAGTATCAACGGCTTCCTTTCGAACCCAGTCTGTATATCTAACAGCATGGGTCAGGTTGCCTTTTGTCAGCACACATCTTTGTCCCCTGTCTGGAGGCCCTATCCAGGTCTTTTCACATTAATTTAGATATTATGGGGGTGTGGGTGGGTGCTGTGGATATTAAAGCTGGCACTATACTTACATTTATTACCAGTACAGTGATTACACATCTAGTATGGTGGAAGAGTTTACAACATTTGGCCATTTATCTAACTTCAAGATAAATTACTATATCTTTTGCCTTGGACATGTTTTAGCTAGACTCAATGGCAATTACAATTTTCTTGGCACCTTCCACATTATCTGGGAATTGTCCTCTCGAAGGTTGTGACCCAGCTTTCCAGCTTTTCAACCTTCATTATTCGCCCCTTCTGACTTTGGCCAATGGAATTTGGAAACATTTTCCTGGTTAGGCAGAATTAACTTAGTTAAAATGATCATCTTACCCCAGATCTTCTATGTATTACAATTGGTGCTCAGAAAAGTTCCATTCAAATGTTTTCTTTAATATAGTTATCTAACCTTTAAAGGATCACACATAATTTTGTTTGAGGTGGGACTCTAACAGGGGATCTGTAGTTATCCCTGTTTGTTAATTACATAATGCTACCATGCTTGGTGATGGAGTGAATCAATGACTCAACACTGAATACTTAAGACTTACCCTGGGTAAACAATGGACGATATATCACGAGCCCGTCGGCAGGTGTGTACCCCCAATAAGTCTGTGAACTAATTTGTTCACAGACATATCTCGTCGGCTGTGCAGCACAGCCAATGGCCAATATATCTTCAGATACAGATGTGCCCGCATTCATCTAACGTGTGAATATTCACGGCAGCCTGCGACCCACTCACGAGTGCACATGCACCATGGGATCCTATGGATCCACGGGCACTCTAATCATGGTAAACGGCCCAGGTTATAAGCTGAGGGCTGGCACATCTGCACATCGGCACATCTGGCTGCGTGCAAGGGTGATACACCAGCCGCCTGTACACTTGTGTGGGTAGCCAACAACACAGCTGTGTGGGCATATATAAATTATGCTGGGTGTCACATCGAGCCGCCAATCGATAAGTGTGTATATTTACCTGGATCGGCTATTCAATCAGCGCAACGACGGGTCCGCTAACGTGTTGGTCAGGTGTGTACCCAGCTTTAGACTTGTTTTGCCTTGGCTCTCTAGGGTTTCAGAGGTCTCACACCCTACTATAGGGCCCATGCTAGAATGTTTGAATCCCTTACGCACCCAGAATAATATGTCTACCATTCAGTTCCCTTTTATTACTCTTACTTATAAGTGTCAGACTGTAGCATGAAGGGCCCACTGGGGAATGCATTGGTAGGGGCCCATGCTTAGGGGTGTGGCCAGTCTCTAGAGGGGGTGTGGCCAGTCACCACAGAGGCTTGGCTAACCATTAGCGAGTGCATGGTCTGGGCCCCATGATATATACAGTAAATACTGCTAGTGCATTCACAATAATGTACTAGATTAATAACAGCAATGCACTGTAGAAAATACACCATAGTCTTATGCAGTATAATGTAACATATGCATAATATATAATTAGTGCACAGTCTGGAACATGATCCCTAGAGGAGGAGAATGGCCATAATGGCCCCCGGGCAGTTGGGCCCACCGGGGGTTTCTCCTGTGGGCCAGTCTGACCCTGCTTATAATACTGATTTCCCACCTGGGCTTAAATTCAATCCTTGGGAGCCTGGTCTCCTTTTGGGTGAGTTGGTGGTTAATGGGAGCGTTTGCCCTTTCCAGGAGCTCCAAAAAACATTTTCTCTGTCCTACACTAATTCTTGGATTTTCCTTCATTTACAGCACTTTGTGATGGGCTCTGTCTTCGCAACTCATTTCTCCTGAAGTCTTGCGCTTTTCAAACTCTTTGCTCATCCTAATCTACATATTTTTTCCATTCTCTATAACTTACTTCTGAATTACAGGTTTTGTTCCCCACCTCATAACACTGAGGCCTGGAACAAAGATTTACCTACCACTCTAGGTGACAAGGAATGGGACTTTTTTTTGTAAGTTGCGGAGTCCTGATCATATAGTAACAGTGTTACTAGTTCGATGGCATAATAGTACTTTATAAATTCTGCACATGCCACGGTCATTCATATTTGCTGGGACTGTCCTATTCCTGCTTCATTCTGGCACAAATGTTGTCTTTCTCTAAAGGGATAGGGGGTCCAGAGGTCCCCACTGACCCTGTTTTCTGGCATATCTCACACACTAAAATTTCTATTACAAAATATAAAAAGTCCATCCAGAAATATTTGAATACTACTGCCAAAGCCCATATTCCGGTTTGCTTGAGTTCTCCTTCTCCCTTCTATATTTCTGAGTTGTTCCCATTGAATTTGATATGAAAATAGATTATATAACCATGTATAGTATGTCAGCTGCAGATAGATTTCACAAATTCACTTCCATATGATTTCCTTGGCTGAAATTCAAGGAGTACCTACTACAGAACTTACATCCATCCAAACTAATTTAGTGACATCTTGCATCTTTATCTTTCTAAGCTACTGACAATCCTCTGTTAGCCTATTGTCATCTTAATGCCAGGTTCCATCCAGGCCTCCCTTAGGTTAAAGTGTCTTGAGAGTTCTGAGATCTCCTTCCCTTCTTTTCCTTTCTCCTCAATTTCCCTCCTCCAAAAATCTTTTTCCACTTGTGTTCTCACTTTTGCTTACGTAGCACAATATACAGTTACATAGTTACCAGAGGCGTCAGAACTGGGGGGGCAAGGGGGCAGTTCGCCCCCTCAAAAAATAGGAGAGGCGCCGCCGATATTAAGGAGGAGCGATGTGCGGTAAGCTGAAAGACCGCACATCACAACCTCCGCTCCATGCAGGGACTGAGCAGCAGCAGCAGGATATGGCTGTGTTCAGCCCCTCCTGCTCCAAGGCTCAGTTCAACAGCGCTGCCCGCCCCCCCCCCCCCCCCCCCCCTTACCAGGGCCGGCTCACGGCCTCAGCGAAGTGCCGCGATTCGCAGGTGATTAGGGGGCGTGGCCTAACGGAGAGAAGTGCCTGCTGTCCCTGCATTGCAGAGACCTGTGGCTGGGTTGTCACAGCTAAGAGGCTGTCCGGCCTGCTCCCACTCCTTCTCCCCCTCCCCCCTTTTTTTTGTTTACCGTCTCTCCTAATAGGTATATAAACCGCTCCGGGTGCCCGCACTGCCATATACAATAGTGTTAGCTTCCTACAACCTTATCTCTGTGCCGCACTCCTGGATAATAAAACATCACTCAGACACCAGTTTCAGCGTTATCAACATTTCATGGTCTACACCATTTCATCAGGATATAGTCCAGGAGTGCGGCACAGAGACAAGGTTTTATATAGAGACCGCTCTCCTCTGTCTCCTCTTCTGCTGCATTGCAGCCGCCCCCAGTCTCCTCTGCACCTCAGCCAACTCCCACAGACTCCTCCTCCGCATCATCGCCAATGCCCACAGCCTCCTTCGCCCCGCGCTGACCACAGCCTCCTCATCCACCGCAGACCACAGCCTCCTCCGCACCACCGCTGCTCAATAGGTAATTTTACTCTGCTGCCTTTCTCTCTCCCTATGTCCCTGCTGTCCCTCTCCCTGTCCGTATGCCCCTTTCCCTGACCCTCTGTCACTCTCCCTGAATTTCGGCTCATACTGTGTGGTATAATGTGAATTTCGGCTCATACCGTGTGCTGTAATGTGAATTTCAGCTCATACGGTGTGCTATAATGTGAATTTCGGCTCATTATGTGTGCTATAATGTGAATTTCGGCTCATTCTATGTGCAACAATGTGAATTTCGGCTCATTCAATGTGCTATAATGTGAATTTTGGCTCATACCGTGTGCTATAATGTGAATTTCGGCTCATACTGTGTGCTATAATGTAAATTTCTGCTCATTCAGTGTGCTATAATGTAAATTCCGGCTCATTCTATGTGGTATAATGTAAATTTCGGCTCATACCATTGGCTATAATGTGAATTTTGGCTCATTCTGTGTGCTATAATGTAAATTTTGGCTCAGTCTGTGTGCTATAGTGCAAATTTCAGCTCATACCGTGTGGTATAATGTGAAAGGGGCACCAGTACTAGACAGTATATGGGGTACTACTATTGTGAAGCATAATGTGTATAAGGGGTGTATGGTGTGGAAAACTACACTGAAGGGTACGTCCCCTTTTGAGTGACCAGGCCCCTTTTCCAGAGTATAGTTACCGCCTTCACTTTTCCATACCCCACTGCTCCCGGGGGCCAGCCTCACCTACACAATGGTGCTTGCTGGTGCAATACTGCAGTCCCAGGCGCCTCCTTCCCCCATCGCAGCACCTCCGTCAGTGGGATTCCCGGTCACCATCTACATGGTGCGGCCTCCACCCCACCGTGGTGCTGCCTCCTTTTCGTCCTCATAGTATTGCCTCCTCCTCCCTGGTGGCTCCGCCCCCAGGGGTGCCAAATAGAAAATTTATCTTGCCCCCCCAACCTATAAATGTTCTGACGCCCCTGATAGTTACGTATAGTACGTATGCATTCTCCAAGTGATATTCGATATGTACTTCAGATTTTAATTCCTAGGAGATTTGTTGTTACTCTCTCAGTCTGTATTGTCATTTGTTTGGTTATAAATAAAGAATATATTTTAAAAAAAAACCTCTGTCAGTCACTAAGGGGTAAATTTTAGCTATTATCTTCTAGAAGGTGCTAGATAAATGACAAGTAGAATGTGACTGGTTGCTAAGGGCAACATCTCCACTTTTGTAAACCCACACTTTAGTAAATATACCCCTCAGTATGGGATATATTTATTAACCCTTGTGATTTTACTGCACACAGTCACATGTAGGGTAACGTATTAGCAACTCAACCCCAGTATTCAACAAATGTGCGAAAATATGGTAATGCTGTAGCCACTTGGAAATGCATTGGGATGCCCACCTGGTGGCCTCGCAAATATAAGCATCTGCATACAAACACACATTAGTACTCACAGTTCCTCTAAAATTGACCATCTGAGTAACATCATGGTCACGCAAATTGGCTGCAGGAGCGGAGACGCTGGTACCATGTGTTTCTGTGTACGAGATCGCAGATGTAGGACATGACATGACTGCAGTTTTGATGCCACTCCCTGTAACTGCCCCCAAAGGATCCCTGACTGTCAATCACTTTACTATAAAATCCACACTGGGAGCAAATTTGAAAAATGTACCTTGGACGTGTGTAGTGCGACCACGATGCATACACAGTCGCCGATAATTGCTTACCTGCGTAAATATCAGCATTGCTTCCATCTCTGAAGTAGGCATTTAGTGCTTGAGGTTGAACGCAGATCATCCTGGTACATCTCTGAAAAGTAAGTATATTTTTATTTAATTATTTTATAGTTAGTTTTTTTTTTAATAAAAAGTGAATTGTATATATTAATGCAGTTTATCTTGTATACTTTAAGGGCGAGATGTACTAAGCAGTGATAAAAGTGGAGAAGTTAGCCTCTTGGTTGCTATGGGCAACTTCTTCACTGGCTCACTTCTCCACTTTTATCACTGCTTAGTATATCTGCTCCTTAGTCATGTTCATGCATTTATGTGTATCAACAGACTGCAATTGACCTGATTGTCAGAAAATAGATGAGATTGGACAATCTGGGGTTTGTGTAATTCGTAGTACCAATTTGTCCAGAAAAAATGTTGGAGGGAAGAGAAAAATAAAATAAAAAACCATTAAAAGCATGCTTCTCAACCTTTTATTTTTGGATATTAGGTGTTTTTTTCCTCCATCAGACAAAGGAAAGCAGACATATGCAGGAGCCTTTACTGAATACATGTAGAACCTATCCTTTGGACTTCTTGCAAGCCCAACACTATACAAGTTCGGTGAGTACTTTCATCTACTGATTGGACCAACCCCCCAGATAGGCTGTTGTTGACTCCTCTCTCGCCTACTATAGTAATTTCTACTTGCTATATCTTCCTAAAAGAACAAACAGATCATGTGTCCATTCAATCAGGTATGATGAAATGGTGTCCCCACTTCCCACCTTTGTCAGCCTCTACTATTCTGAAAGCTTTTAACAACAACTGAAAAAGCCCTGAACTCTACCACATTTGTGGAACTACTCCTTAATATGTTTCACTATTTTTATATTTCTACCCATCGTAGATTCTTCGCCTGCATGCCCCAACTGTTCTGCACCTATAACCGACTTGTTTCACTGCTTGTAGGAGTGCCTAGCGATTCTGGACTTTTGGTGTGTGGTCAAGCTTCATGCCAAGGACAATTTGATTACATTTATGCCCTTAAAACCAGAATGGGCTTTTATAGGAATACTTACCAAGGGTCAGATGGTTTTCAGGGGATATAGGAAGCTACTGGTGGCACTTAGTATTGCAGGCAAAGAAACAATCCTTCAGAATTGGATTGTCTACTCCTGCTATCCAGTTACACCACTCCAAGCTTTTTCACATTTTCCCACAAGTTCACAATGAGAATGAAGTGGAAGCTTTCTTTGAGGTCTGGTAGAGTTATAACTCTATTCTAACACTTTCTTTCCAGCATCATTTTTTGTTGTTGTTGTTAAACTATCTTTATTCTCAAAAACAGCAAAGCGTATCACAATATACAGAAGGGTATGGGAAAGCATGTGTATTAACAATTATGATAAAATACAGCAATCACTGATCAAGAAAAGTAGCTACGATAAAACCAGGAGTAACAAGAAGCTTGTTAGGGAATTAATGGTGACAGGGGAGGGATTAAACATGAAGACGATCAGGGAAGTATTAAGAGTAGATGGGGGTGGAGTGCAGCAAGGAAGTGGGGGGCTAGGAAAGGGGATGGGGAGGAGGAGCAAGTTAAGGCGAGGCAAGAACAAGGTAAAGGAGAGTCCATACCGATCAGCAGGATACAGGCACGTATACCCTTTGGTATACAAATGTAGAGCCCAAACTGGGTGAAACTTGTTGATGGTGTTGTTCCCCATAGTCCATTCAGGACACGATCCACAACCGATTCATCACCACTGGCATGAGGGGGGTTTCTTTCCAGCTGAGAGCAATGTAGACAATCAGTTTGTCAGTATGTTTGGAGACATGGCATTGGGTCAGTATAAGATTTTTCATGCTTTACAATATACTACATGATATTCACTTACACTACCTGACAATGGCCCCCTAATTTATGTTCCTTGTGTGTAATATTGGTCACATTTTGGTATCTGTTCTGTAGGGAACCATTTGGTTTTGGTCTTGTAAAGAGCATCTTTATTATCTAAGGCACTTTAATTTGAACTATTTGCCTGTCTTTTAGGGATCTGGTCAAGATCCTGGCGGTCGGGATCCCATCAGTCTAAATACCAATGCCGGGATCCTACCACTAATCGGAATGCCAACACTGGCATCTCTAATAGAGTTACCTGCCCGGCGCCAGGATCCCGGCCACCAGGGGAAATTAAGTTTCTGCTGCGGGGGCAGGGATGGGGTTTGGCTGCGACCCGGGGGGGTTAGGTTTAGCCACGGGGTGGGGGGGTTAGAGGGCCATGTGGAGAAATTAAGTATACTTACGTTTCCTTTTTGGGATTCTGCTCGTCTGGATGCCGTGGTCGGTATTCTGACCGCCGGCATTCCATACCGAACCCGTCTTTTCTTGTCAAAAAGTATCATGTAAACGCTTTTTTTGGTTCAATAAAAACGATTTTAAAAAAAGCAACACATTTTTTTAAAAAGTGTAGTTATCAAATAACGAGACTGTACTTGTAAAAAATAAACCATACCATGGGAGTTAAAGGGAGTGGGGGAACAATGACCTTGGACAATCCCAAAAATTAGATTTTACTCACCGGTAAATCTATTTCTCGTAGTCCGTAGTGGATGCTGGGAACTCCGTAAGGACCATGGGGAACAGCGGCTCCGCAGGAGACTGGGCACAATTAAAGAAAGCTTTAGGTCACCTGGTGTGCACTGGCTCCTCCCACCATGACCCTCCTCCAAGCCTCAGTTAGGACACTGTGCCCGGACGAGCTGACATAATAAGGAAGGATTTTGAATCCCGGGTAAGACTCTTACCAGCCACACCAATCACACTGTACAACTCGTGATACAATACCCAGTTTAACAGTATGAAAACAACTGAGCCTCTCAACAGATGGCTCAACAATAACCCTTTAGTTAACAGTAACTATGTACAAGTATTGCAGACAATCCGCACTTGGTACGGGCGCCCAGCATCCACTACGGACTACGAGAAATAGATTTACCGGTGAGTAAAATCTTATTTTCTCTGACGTCTTAGTGGATGCTGGGAACTCCGTAAGGACCATGGGGATTATACCAAAGCTCCCAAACGGGCGGGAGAGTGCGGATGACTCTGCAGCACCGAATGAGAGAACTCCAGGTCCTCCTCAGCCAGGGTATTAAATTTGTAGAATTTTGCAAACGTGTTTGCCCCTGACCAAGTAGCAGCTCGGCAAAGTTGTAAAGCCGAGACCCCTCGGGCAGCCGCCCAAGATGAGCCCACCTTCCTTGTGGAATGGGCTTTTACTGATTTAGGATGCGGCAGTCCAGCCGCAGAATGCGCCTGCTGAATTGTGCTACAAATCCAGCGAGCAATAGTCTGCTTAGAAGCAGGAGCACCCAGCTTGTTGGGTGCATACAGGATAAATAGCGAGTCAATTTTCCTGACTCCAGCCGTCCTGGAAACATAAATTTTCAAGGCCCTGACTACGTCCAGTAACTTGGAGTCCTCCAAGTCCCTAGTAGCCGCAGGCACCACGATAGGTTGGTTCAAGTGAAAAGCTGATACCACCTTAGGAAGAAACTGGGGACGAGTCCTCAATTCTGCCCTATCCATATGGAAAATCAGATAAGGGCTTTTACATGACAAAGCCGCCAATTCTGACACACGCCTGGCCGAAGCCAAGGCCAATAACATGACCACTTTCCACGTGAGATATTTTAGATCCACGGTCTTAAGTGGCTCAAACCAATGTGATTTTAAGAAACTCAACACCACGTTGAGATCCCAAGGTGCCACTGGAGGCACAAACGGGGGCTGAATATGCAGCACTCCCTTCACAAACGTCTGAACTTCAGGCAATGAAGCCAGTTCTCTCTGGAAGAAAATCGACAGAGCCGAGATCTGTACCTTAATGGAGCCTAATTTCAGGCCCATAGTCACTCCTGTTTGTAGGAAATGCAGAAATCGACCTAGTTGAAATTCCTCTGTTGGGGCCTTTTCGGCCTCACACCAAGCAACATATTTCTGCCATATGCGGTGATAATGCTTTGCAGTTACATCTTTCCTGGCTTTAATCAGCGTAGGAATGACTTCCTCCGGAATGCCCTTTTCCTTCAGGATCCGGCGTTCAACCGCCATGCCGTCAAACGCAGCCGCGGTAAGTCTTGGAACAGACAGGGCCCCTGCTGCAGCAGGTCCTGTCTGAGCGGCAGAGGCCATGGGTCCTCTGAGATCATCTCTTGAAGTTCCGGGTACCACGCTCGCCTTGGCCAGTCCGGAACCACGAATATTGTTCTTACTCCTCGTTTTCTTATTATTCTCAGTACCCTTGGTATGAGAGGCAGAGGAGGGAACACATAAACTGACTGGTACACCCACGGTGTCACCAGAGCGTCCACAGCTATCGCCTGAGGGTCCCTTGACCTGGCGCAATATCTCTCTAGTTTTTTGTTTAGGCGGGACGCCATCATGTCCACTTGTGGACGTTCCCATCGATTTACAATCAGCGTGAAGACTTCTGGATGAAGTCCCCACTCTCCCGGGTGGAGGTCGTGCCTGCTGAGAAAGTCTGCTTCCCAGTTGTCCACTCCCGGAATGAACACTGCTGACAGTGCTAGTACGTGATTTTCCGCCCATCGGAGAATCCTTGTGGCTTCTGCCATTGCCATCCTGCTTCTCGTGCCGCCCTGTCGATTTACATGGGCGACTGCCGTGATGTTGTCTGACTGGATCAGTACCGGCTGGTTTTGAAGCAGAGGCCTTGCCTGACTTAGGGCGTTGTAAATGGCCCTTAGTTCCAGAATATTTATGTGTAGGGAAGTCTCCTGACTCGACCATAGTCCTTGGAAGTTTCTTCCCTCTGTGACTGCCCCCCAGCCCCGAAGGCTGGCATCCGTGGTCACCAGGACCCAGTCCTGTATGCCGAATCTGCGGCCCTCTAGAAGATGGGCCCTCTGCAGCCACCACAGCAGAGACACCCTGGTTCTTGGAGACAGGGTTATCAGACGATGCATCTGAAGATGCGATCCGGACCACTGGTCCAACAGGTCCCACTGAAAGATTCTGGCATGGAACCTGCCGAATGGAATTGCTTCGTAAGAAGCCACCATCTTTCCCAGGACCCGCGTGCAGTGATGCACCGATACCTGTTTCGGTTTCAGGAGGTCTCTGACTAGAGATGACAGCTCCTTGGCTTTCTCCTCCGGGAGAAACACTTTTTTCTGGACTGTGTCCAGGATCATACCCAGGAACAGTAGACGTGTCGTCGGAACCAGCTGTGATTTTGGAATATTCAGAATCCAACCGTGCTGGTGTAGCACCTCCTGAGATAGTGCTACTCCCACCAACAACTGCTCCTTGGACCTCGCCTTTATTAGGAGATCGTCCAAGTACGGGATAATTAAAACTCCCTTTCTTCGAAGGAGTATCATCATTTCCGCCATTACTTTGGTAAACACCCTCGGTGCCGTGGAGAGTCCGAACGGCAGCGTCTGGAATTGGTAATGGCAATCCTGTACCACAAATCTGAGGTACTCCTGGTGAGGATAGTAAATGGGGACATGCAAGTAAGCATCCTTGATGTCCAGGGATACCATGTAATCCCCCTCGTCCAGGCTTGCAATAACCGCCCTGAGCGATTCCATCTTGAACTTGAATTTTTTTATGTATGTGTTCAAGGATTTCAAATTTAAAATGGGTCTCACCAAACCGTCCGGTTTCTGTACCACAAACAGTGTGGAATAGTAACCCCGTCCTTGTTGAAGTAGGGGCACCTTGACTATCACCTGCTGGGAATACAGCTTGTGAATTGCCTCTAGCACAGCCTCCCTGCCTGAGGGAGTTGTCGGTAAGGCAGATTTTAGGAACCGGTGGGGTGGAGACGCCTCGAATTCCAGTTTGTACCCTTGAGATACTATTTGCAGGATCCAGGGATCCACCTGTGAGCGAGCCCACTGATCGCTGAAATTTTTGAGGCGGCCCCCCACCGTACCTGGCTCCGTCTGTGAAGCCCCACCGTCATGCGGCGGACTTGAAAGAAGCGGGGGAGGACTTTTGCTCCTGGGAACCTGCTGTTTGTTGCAGCCTTTTTCCCCTACCTCTGCCTCTGGACAGAAAGGACCCGCCTTTTCCACGCCTGTTTTTCTGAGTCCGAAAGGACTGTACTTGATAAAACGGCGCCTTTTTAGGCTGTGAGGGAACATGGGGTAAAAATGCTGACTTCCCAGCAGTTGCTGTGGAAACTAGGTCCGAGAGACCATCCCCGAATAACTCCTCACCCTTATAAGGCAAAACTTCCATGTGCCTTTTTGAATCTGCATCCCCTGTCCACTGGCGAGTCCATAAGCCTCTCCTAGCAGAAATGGACAGTGCACTTATTTTAGATGCCAGCCGGCAGATCTCCCTCTGTGCATCTCTCATGTATAAGACTGAGTCTTTAATATGCTCTATGGTTAGCAGAATAGTGTCCCTGTCTAGGGTGTCAATATTTTCTGACAGGGAATCTGACCACGCAGCGGCAGCACTGCACATCCACGCTGACGCAATAGCAGGTCTAAGTATAATGCCTGAGTGTGTATATACAGACTTCTGGATAGCCTCCTGCTTTCTATCAGCAGGCTCCTTGAGGGCGGCCATATCCGGAGACGGTAGTGCCACCTTTTTAGACAAACGTGTGAGCGCTTTATCCACCCTAGGTGGTGTTTCCCAACGTGACCTATCCTCTGGCGGGAAAGGGAACGCCATAAGTAACTTCTTAGAGATTACCAATCTTTTATCAGGGAAAGCCCACGCTTCTTCACACACTTCATTTAATTCTTCTGATGGGGGAAAGACTACGGGTAGTTTTTTCTCCCCAAACATAATACCCTTTTTAGTGGTACCTGGGTTTATATCAGAAATGTGTAACATCTCTTTCATTGCTTCAATCATGCAACAAATGGCCTTAGTGGACATTAGACTAGACTCATCGTCATCGACACTGGTGTCAGTATCCGTGTCGACATCCGCGTCTGCCATCTGAGGTAGCGGGCGTTTTAGAGCCCCCGATGGCCTTTGAGACGCCTGGACAGGCACGAGCTGAGAAGCCGGCTGTCCCGCATTTGGCATGTCGTCAAATTTTTTGTGTAAGGAGTCGACGCGTGCACGCAATTCCTTCCATAAGTCCATCCACTCAGGTGTCTGCCCCGCAGGGGGTGACATCCCTTCTATATGCAACTGCTCCGCCTCCACCTCATTATCCTCATCAAACATGTCGACACAGCCGTACCGACACACCGCACACACACAGGGAATGCTCTAACAGAGGACAGGACCCACAAAAGCCCTTTGGGGAGACAGAGTGAGTATGCCAGCACACACCAGAGCGCTATATAATGCAGGGACTAACTGAATTATGTCCCCTATAGCTGCTGTTATATATACTGCGCCCAAATTTAGTGCCCCCCCTCTCTTTTTTACCCTTTTCTGTAGTGTAGACTGCAGGGGAGAGCCAGGGAGCTTCCTTCCAGCGGAGCTGTGAGGGAGAATGTGGCGCCAGTGTGCTGAGGGGGATAGCTCCGCCCCTTTTTCGCGAACTATTCTCCCGCTTTTTTCTGGATTCTGGCAGGGGTAATTATCACATATATAGCCTCTGGGGCTATATATTGTGGTATTTTTGCCAGCCAAGGTCTTTTTATTGCTGCTCAGGGCGCCCCCCCCCCTAGCGCCCTGCACCCTCAGTGACCGGAGTGTGAAGTGTGTATGAGGAGCAATGGCGCACAGCTGCAGTGCTGTGCGCTACCTTGGTGAAGACTGATGTCTTCTGCCGCCGATTTTCCGGACCTCTTCTTGCTTCTGGCTCTGTAAGGGGGACGGCGGCGCGACTCCGGGACCGAACACCAAGGCCAGTTCCATGCGGTCGGTCCCTCTGGAGCTAATGGTGTCCAGTAGCCTAAGAAGCCCAAGCTAGCTGCAAGCAGGTAGGTTCGCTTCTTCTCCCCTTAGTCCCTCGCTGCAGTGAGCCTGTTGCCAGCAGGTCTAACTGTAAAATAAAAAACCTAAATATATACTTTCTTTCTAGAAGCTCAGGAGAGCCCCTAGTGTGCATCCAACCTCGGCCGGGCACAAAATCTAACTGAGGCTTGGAGGAGGGTCATGGTGGGAGGAGCCAGTGCACACCAGGTGACCTAAAGCTTTCTTTAATTGTGCCCAGTCTCCTGCGGAGCCGCTGTTCCCCATGGTCCTTACGGAGTTCCCAGCATCCACTAGGACGTCAGAGAAACAGTTTTGCAAGTTTCACCCTCTTGCAGATAATTTACTGTAACACAGCTTTTATAGAAGAAAAAATGCTTACTTTAAAAGTAGAGCAATGTGATAACTTTTAAAGTAAGTTTTAGTTAAACTGATCAAGACACCCACCAAATCTTTCCATATGATAACCAAGGCTTACGGGGCACTTTGTATGTCATATGCACGTGTTTTAGTGGCACAAAACTTTTAGTGACTGTCGTAAGGGGTGTAGTATGGTATGCCGGCGGTCAGGCTCCCGGCGACCAGCATACCGGCGCTGGGAGCCCGACCGCCGGCATACCGACAGTGTGGCGAGCGCAAATGAGCCCCTTGCGCGCCACGCTATTTTATTCTCCCTCCAGGGGGGTCGTGGACCCCCACGAGGGAGAAGAAGTGTTGGTATGCCGGCTGTCGGGATTCCGGCGCTGGTATACTGTGCGCCGGTATCCCAACAGCCGGCATACTGAAGACCAGCCGTCGTAAGGATGCCGAAGATGATGAACATCCTGGAATGCCTTGCACATATAATATAGATAAAAATATGGGGGGGGGGGGGGATTAAAAAATAGTTCTTAATGACCAGACAAAAAACTGTTACCCAAATTTTGTATCAAGATCTTAACATGACAAAAGTTTGTGCTAAGATGGGTCCAAGGCTTCTCAATGGCGAGCAGGAAGAAAATCGAAAGCTAATTTGTACAGACATTTTGGAACAAATACCAGCAGATTCACATTTTTTAGATACAGTTATTACCTGTGATGAAACATGGATCTTCCAGTCAGTGCCAGATTAAGGTACACATGGGCCTGGAGCTGAAATTTATGAAGGGCCTATTGTATGCCGCTGCAGGGTGTGTTACCAATTCTGTGGGTTTGAGTAGTCTATACAGAGGGTGTGGCCTGCATCATGTGTTACTGCTGTTGGTAACTGTATTGCTTACACCATCTATAGATGCCAAAAGCCTTTCCAGCCTTGTTGGGTCTCTGCCAGCCAGAGCACAATGGCCCTCATTCCGAGATGTTCGCTCGCAAGCTGCTTTTAGCAGCATTGCACACGCTAAGACGCCGCCTACTGGGAGTGAATCTTAGCTTATCAAAATTGAGAACGAAAGAATCGCAATATTGCGAAAAGACTTCTCTGTGCAGTTTCTGAGTAGCTCGAGACTTACTCTTCCAGTGCGATCAGTTCAGTGCTTGTCGTTCCTGGTTTGACGTCACAAACACACCCAGCGTTCGCCCAGACACTCCTCCGTTTCTCCAGCCACTCCCGCGTTTTTCCCAGAAACGGTAGCGTTTTTTCAAACACTCCCATAAAACGGCCAGTTTCCGCCTAGAAACACCCACTTCCTGTCAATCACATTACGATCACCAGAACGAAGAAAAAACCTTGTAATGCCGTGAGTAAAATTCCTAACTGCATAGCAAATTTACTTGGCGCAGTCGCAGTGCGAACATTGCGCATGCGCACTAAGCGGAAAATCGCTGCGATGCGAAAAAAATTACCGAGCGAACAACTCGGAATGACCACCAATGTGCATTGCTTTTTAGACTACCACTTTCTATAGATCTACTAACTGTATTCACCATCTATCTGGTATACTGGGAGAGAGTAGCCACCTACTGATACAAGGGAGTATGGAATAAATTCAGAGTTGTATGCAAACCCGGCGTACAACTCCCAATTGTTGTGGGTCTGCACATGTGCGAGTCCTGCAATATCGCTCACTTCAGCTTACTCAGACTAGCTGCTGCTACTGCTGCCTCCATCGCTAACATCGCAACTGGTGGTCGTGTTGGTGATCCTTAGCACGCTGTTTTCGGATCTGCTAAACTGTCAGGAAGCATCTGCTTCCTAGAGACGCCTGCTGCAGCATCTGCAATAGCATAGTACTGTAGCTGCACAGACGCTTCCCTGTGGCTGTGCAATACCGTACAATTTAGAAGCAGACCCTATATTAATAAAAAAAATTGTGAGAATAGAATTGAAAAAAATCTGGATTTTAAATAAATAAGGCATTTTTTTCTGTGAACTTTCCCTGATAACAATATCCAGAGAATCATTCTTAAATACAGTTCCTCTGGCGGGGTTTAGGCTGTGAGATAGGGAAGGTTAGGGTTCAGCTGCAGGGGAGGGAAGGTTAAGTTTAGGCTGTGGGGAGGGAGTGTAAGGTTAGGCACCACCAGGGAAGTTTAGGGTTAGGCTGCAGGGGTTGGGGGAGGTTAGGGTCAGGCTGCGGGGAGGGAGGGTAGGATTAGGGATTATGTACTATACTCACCATTTAGGCGTCAGGATGCTGCTGTAGGTATTCTGACTGCTGGCATCCCAAGCACCAGGATACTGATACTATCCCGATTAAACACCAATTAATAAAAATAGCACACATTTTGGGGTCATTTGACCTGGTGACCTAATAGTCAGATCAAGTCAGACTATCAAAATGTGCCATATATGACTGTTTACCAAGTAGCTAGTTGCTGTGTCAATAGAAACCTACATATGCTATTAATTTCATGAAAAGCATAAACCAATAGAAATACAGCATCTTTTTAAAGCTATGTTTTGTCACACACATAACTGAACACAAAATGTTGCAGCACACACACCTGGGGTCGGGGACCGGGCACTCCTCCTACTCTGCCTCCAGCCTCTCCGAGCAGTCAGCAGCCTCTGGACTCTCAATCTTCCAGAGAGGCTCAACGCTGGCCCATCTCCCATCACTGGCCGTGATAATGCAGCCTTTCTTCTCCATTCAACCCCCTAGTCTGCCTTCAGGGGCCGTGGCTCCCAATGCGGGGGGAGAGATGAGAGGAGGGTCCCGCTGAAAAACCAAAAACTTCCCCAGCGCACAATACAGTATATAAGGGGAAAAGCTAACAACAATTTTGTCACTTACCTCAACCCTTTATTGGATATTTAAAGAAACCAAAGACTAAAAATCCAGTTCATTCAATCTTTTATTTAGTTTGAATGGTAAAACAGAATTGTTTAATTATCTAAAAGACAATAAATAGATTATAAAGGGGTGACTGCCTATTACCGGTAAACAAAAACCACCACAAATACAAACATATAACATATAAAGCAGAATGTGTAGAGTGGTATTTCACTATGCCCCACTGCACTTTAGTAGTCTCCAGGGCATAGGTGGAAATTGAAATAGTCCTGAATAGGGAGGGTCCCGCTGCTGCTTCTGCGGGAGAGTGAAGCTGTGGTTTCCATGTCTGCACTGTGGATCACCGCTCTTGCTTCTGACTGCAAAGCTGCCCGTGGCCGGCCGCCAAGCTCCGCCCCCAATTCTTCCGTATTCGCGCATGTGCGGTTTGCATTTGAGCCGGATCTGGGGGATTCCGGGGGATTGAGTGGTGTTTGCGGGGCAGCGTGAGACTGGCTGGTAAAACGGGAGCCTCCCGCAGAATGGCAAGTATGCCCCTGCTACTCTTGCTTTCCCCCTATGCCTCTCATATCCGATATCCTTCTTTCGTTGTGCACTTTTCACTCCCTCCTTCCATCTCTCACCCCTGCACCTCACTATCTCCTACCATCTCTCTTGGCCCTGTACCTCACTCCCTCCTTCCATTTTTTGCCACTGTATCTCACTCCTTCCTTCTCTGGCCCCTATACCTCATTCCCTCCTTCCCTCTCTCACCTCTGCAGTGCATCTCACTCCCTTCCTCCTTCTCACCCCTGCACCTCACTCCTTCCTTCATTCTCATACCCCTGACCCTCACTGCCTCCTCATACCCCTGCACCTCACTACCTCATACCCCTGCACCTCACTACCTCATACCTCTGCACCTCACTACCTCATACCTCTGCACCTCACTCACTCCTCATACCCCTGCATCTCACTCACTCCTCATACCGCTGCACCTCACTACCTCATAACCCTGCACCTCACTACCTCATAAACCTGCACCTCACTACCTCATACCTCTGAACCTCACTCCCTCATACCCCTGCACTTCACTCCCTCCTCATACCCCTGCACCACACTACCTCATACCTCTGCACCTCACTCCCTCCTCATACCCCTGCACTTCACTCCCTCCTCATACCTCTGCACCTCACTACCTCATAACCCTGCACCTCACACCCCTGCACCTCACTACATCATACCCCTGCACCTTACTACCTCATACCCCTGCACCTCACTCCCTCCTCATACCCCTGCACCTCACTACCTCATACCTCTGCACTTCACTACCTCAGTGTGTATCTACCCAGCGTACCTTTCCCTAGCATGCAGAGAAGAGAGGAGCTGGGGGTTGCACTGCTGCTGAACTACTGTATCCAGCACACAGTCAGTGCCCTAGTGAGGTGGGTGCGATAGGGATGCGGCTGGGAGCAGGTGCTGCTGGTGGACACCGGCAGTGATGGATGAACGTGATCCAGCACAAACAGCGTGTGCGCAGAATGCTGGCTCTACAACTATGCACAGAGCGTGTGACCATGCTGTTCTGCCGGTGTGCCTGCTCCCACCTCCTGTTCTTTGAGCCGCCGCCTCCTCCTCCCGTTCCTAGAGCCACTTAACTGGGAGCCCAGGCAGGTAAGCGGCAAGAGGAGTGTGGGTTGGCGGCGCTTACAGCGCCCTCTCGAGTCAGCCCTCCCTCTCCATGCAGCAATACTGATAATGAAGGGGGTGTTATGCGTAGGCAGCAGAAGTCAGTGCAGAAATGTGCACTGAGCGGCTCTTCCAGCACTAGTGTATGTGATTCCAGGAGGGTGTATAAAGGAGGACTGGAGGGGTTGGAAGGGGTGCCGGACCTCGGATGGCTTCTGGCGCTGGTTGTACAGGAAAATATATTTTTTTCCTGTACTCGCTGCCAGCCTCCAACAGATCTCTCTGGGCCTATTTTCATTGGGGGGCCTGGAGCTGCAGCTCCATCCGCCCCATTGTTAATCCGGCCCTGCTTCCAGTACAGTCCTGAAAAAAAAAGCACTGAAAAACGCCATAATCATCATAAATTAAAAAAGCACGTCTAAGCAAATGCAAATTCAAAGCCTTGTTAATTGCATTGATATCAAGGGTATTATTTTGGAAGACTGGGTACCTGGAGCCACAACAACGAATCAACATTACTATAAAAAATTTCTAGAAACTATGCGGGAAAGAATCAGAAGAAAGAGGCCAGATGTGTGGAAACATGGTTTCATCCTCCATCAGGATTATGTACCAGCCCACACAGCTCTCTCTGTGAAGCAGTTCTTTGGTCGAGAAGCAGGTTGCAGTGCTAGAACGCCCTCCATACTCGCCAGACCTAGCACCGTGTGACTATTATTTTTCCTAAAGTCAAATCTGTACTCAAGGGAGTGTATACACGTCTGAGGAAGCCGCCGAGTACCCGGAAGTGGAGAGGCGGAGAAACACGTCACGTGATCGGGCTGCAATCTTTGTGTGAGCTGTGAACTGCCGCTCCTAGAAGCCGTATCTCATGCTGGAAACAAGTGTACTACTTGCGTACCCACACTGCTGGAAAGAGAGAGAGGGAGCGCTCCCCCGGCTTGTAAGTCCTATTGGATCCATTTTTCAATAATTTGAACATTGGTCTCTAATTTGCAACAGCCCCCGAAAATTGCTATACACGGGAGGTAGGAGTTAAACTTACCAGTGATTTTCTGCAAAACTAACAATTGAATAGATTGGATCCAATTACTAATGGACTAACATGATAAAAACTAATGGATGACTATATCAAGATTGCATGCCCTTACTAACTGATTAACAAATCGGACTTTTTATGCTATTTTTAATATTGATTATTATACAGTTGATTATATTATATTTTTTGGTTATTTATGTGTAATATATGGCCATATATGCTTCTTTTTTAAATAATAAATATATATATATGTTTAATTTGATGTGACTGGACAGCGCTTCCTATTAAAACCTCGGTTTTAATTTTTGTGATTCTTCTACAGGATAAAGTGTAAAAGTCACCAAACTGCTCTGGAGCAATAAAGATGTAAGAGCCTAAAGGGGACAAACATTAGCTGAGATAGCTCACAAACACAGGGAAATGTGAGATGGAAGTTCAGGGTTCCTGTATTTCATAAGGAATCATAGGATAATGCTTCCCAATGGCATACCTCCCAATTGTCCCGATTTTCGCGGGACAGTCCCGTTTTTTGGGGACTGTCCCGCTGTCCCACCCGCGGGCCGCAGTGTCCCGCGGTGGAGGGGGGGGGCAGTTGGGAGGCTCCTGCACGCGCTGCCCTGCTTAGCAGAGCAGCGGTGAATAGACGCTGTGCGCATGCGCACAGCGTCTATTCACTGGAGGGAGAGGGGGCATGCCAGCGGCTCACAGAGCGCTGGGCATGCCCCCTCAGTGAAGAAAACGGGGACGTGGCTCACGATTGTGGGTCCTCCGCAAAGCCACACCCCCTTTTCTTAGGCCGTGCCCCTTTTTTGGGAGCGCGCGCGCGCCTTCGCCGCGCGTGTGTCCCTCTTTATGAAAATCAAAAGTTGGGAGGTATGCAATGGGGCAGTATGAACTATTGAAGATTGAAATGTCTTAATCCATTGAAGATATTTTTAACAAACCGTAGATAAATGGAGTTTCTAGGTTTAGTAAGGTCCATAGGACAGTTACAATTGTTACAGATAGATTAAAAAAAATCAATTGACAAATATGATAAATGAGGAAGGGAGTGACACCAAAAACACTCATCTTTAGGTCAGGGAACATTTTACCCAGTGACATTAGTGTTGTGGCCAATGTCACCTTCTTGTAAGCTATTTTTTTGCAAACAAATACAGTACATATACTAACCAAAAAAAAACTTGAGGAAGACACCTAAATGGAGATAAACTGAATTACAGATCATTACAGAAC
Source organism: Pseudophryne corroboree (assembly GCF_028390025.1). Classification (NCBI taxonomy): domain Eukaryota; kingdom Metazoa; phylum Chordata; class Amphibia; order Anura; family Myobatrachidae; genus Pseudophryne; species Pseudophryne corroboree. The sequence continues at coordinate 704,789,819 of NC_086445.1, forward strand.
TGTGGTTTTAATGAAAACAAATTCTGCAAATTCACAAATCTCTAAACTACATAAACTACCAGGATATCTAGTGATTGCATTAATTGCAGATAGGAGATCGAACTATACTATTGATTACTCAGTTTTTACAACATAATATGATATGCATTGCACTTATATACTAACGAGTGCTATAACCGTATTAGCACACAAATCGGTAAACTTTTCACAGATTCTGTACATTTACGCTCATTTACCAGTGTTAACGCCCGTTAGCACAGTACTTTAGCGGGCGTTAAAAAGGCTAACAGGGGTACTCAATGTGTATTATTTTTGTAATACACATTGACGGCAGGGGCGCCACTATCTTTGGTTGGATGGGGGGGGGGGGGGTATAATTTAATTTTGACACCTAATTCACTGAATTTCAGCCCCTCAGCAGATGCTGCACTTACCACCACGTGGCCTACAGTACCTGGTGATAGAAATTTCTATCTTTATAGAGATACCTCTATCTATTTATACCTATATACATACACACACATTTATGTAAAACACAGCACAGAGGACACTATGGGGAATGCAGATAATAGTATATTAGAAGAAAGATACAACATTAAGGGGTCCATTTATTCTTTACGGAGGTTTAGACTCGCTAAATAGAATTTCTTATTGCTGCTATTTTAACAATAAGAATTTAATTTCTGTTCAGAAGTATTAAAATTCCCATCCAGGGACAGGCGCTCCGATAGGGGCTCATCCCAGCAATGTGTACACTAAAGTGATCACATCAGGATCACTTTACTTTATGCTGTGGACCTACTGCGCATGCGTTGTCATTATACAGAGCATGCACCAGTGGCTGTAACTGAGGAGGGATCAGGACAATCCTCTCCTGTTGAATTGTGTTATGTAGCCCATGGACTACAATGGCTAAAGACATCACTATTGTAATGGGGAACACGGAAAACACAGCAGATGTCTCCGATATCTGTTGTGGAACCCATGTAATACTTTCAGGGGATACTTACATTTTAAGGTTATCCTGATTTTACGGATGATATACCATAAAATGTATACAATAAATATGCCCAAAAAATATAACTGTATTATGTGAGTAACTTTATGTAGTCTATAAGACAAGATCCACTCATAGGGCTTAATTCAGACCTGATCGCTAGGGTGCGTATTTTGCATCCCTGCAGGGGGAGGGGGTAGTCGCAATCTCATTTGCAGAAAGCTGCTCAGTCTCTGCCAGAGGCGGATTGGCCGTAGGGTCTACAGGGAAGATCCCCAGGCCGACGCACCAGTGGGGCCTGTTTTGTTTGAGGACATGTGGTCCTTTTTATAGACATAATGAATAAGATGCAAAATAATTTGCATATATGAAAATGCCACTTAGCCTGTGATTGCAGATGATCTAGTGTATGCTCTGTCTGCCTGCTTGGCTGACATATAAGATTGAGTGAATAGTGATTAGGATACGGTTGATGTAATAAGCAAGAAAATATATCTTTCTAAAGAATGATATAGTTTCTTAAATTCTGAAGGTGTATCATATAATGTGCTCATAATATTTAATTTAATTTTATTTCTTTTTAACTTCCCCCTTGATGCTGGACATGCCCACTATCTGGAAAGTCTTGGGGGGAGGGTGCTGCTGCCATGGCCCATGGCTATCCCTTCTGGTGCTGCCCATGTGGGGCCACTAGTACAAATTTTTCCAGGGCCGCTTTTCGTTCCCAATCCGCCCCTGGTCTCTGTACAGCTCAGGACTTACTCTTCCAGTGCGATGATCCGGCTAGGAGCTGACGTCAGGAACCCTCCCTTCAAACAGCTGGACACGCCTGCATTTTCCGCACACTCCCTGTAAATGGTCATGTGACACCCACAAACGGCCTCTTCCTGTCAGTTTTCTTGCGATCGCCGGTGTGATCGATTTCTTTGTTCATTCCGTCGCCGTCCGGCGATCCCCGTTGCTCTGGGACGACGCACCTGCGCATTGCGGTGCATACTCATGCGCAGTTCAGCGCTGCACAAAAAGCCAGTGTGCGGTCAGGTCTGAATGACCCCCATAGTTCACACCCTGGCTGAGGCTGTGCATGGAAGGTAATGAGACCTTACAGGGAACATTTTCAGCTGAGTTGGAAATGGGGGGAGGTCAGGGAGTGCTGCGAGGGAAAGAAGTGGGAGGACAAAGGGAGCTGCTGGGGAAGAGGGGAGGAATATATGATGTGGGAGGTGAGACAGACACAGGGCTGGTCCCAGAGGAGGGGCCATCTCACAGTAACTAGGGGTTGGAGATGGGTACAGTAGGGAGTAGTGCCCTGGAGGCAGACAAAGAAGGGCAGTGGGGAGGGAGGAGGTGGAGGGTTTTATCTCCATCCTGAAAAGCCTGTATTAACTTTAGATGGGGCCACCCTGTGCCTCGTGACCCTATACTTTGACTGGTGCCTCTCAAATATTTGGGTGGGACGAGCCACCCTTTCGCTGTTCCAGCACCTATGATTGACTGCTATATATTAATGTCACATAGTGCTTGGCATACAGTATACCATTATCTTGCCGGTCTGCCTAATATCGGACACCAGATAATTGTACTGTGTATGTGTGAGACTAACTCGAAAATATGGATCAGACAAACATACTGAATCATCCAACATGTCCATCTGTTTCAATATTTTTTAAGTTACAAGTCAGTCTGACTGAGACTTACACTGTTCCTTCACAGGGGAGGATCGGGGAGAGGTTTCCTCCCCAGGGAAGGAACCCAGATATCGTGTGGCAATACACCATGACAGATCTCACAATGTATAGATGTATCTCCCTACATCTTTGCTGCAGTCACGTTAAACAGCCCTTCTAGTCACTCCATCTTTATATCGACTTTCTCCATTTAAATGTGTCTAAGTTGCATTGTTACGCAAATGGGATGCACAAACAGCTTATGCTGATTAAAATGATATGCGGCATGTCTATATTCTGTGTGTGACTGTATCTGCATACGAAATGCAATGTTACAGTGTTTTCCTGGAAATCACTGTAACGTACCATTCCGTATGCAGATACAGCCAAAGAAAAGCCGCCCGACGTTAGCAGAGCAGCTCAGGAGCTGCCGGCTTACACACGCCAGGAATCTCCTGCTGCATGGCGTATTAAGGCAAGATGTATGAGGAGGTATGTATGCTCGTATCTGCTGGGTGTCAGATAAAATGTCTGTCGGACTGACAGGAATTTTGTCTGACCATGGGGTAAATTTACTAAGGTGGGAGATTTTTAGAACTGGTAATGTTGCCCATGGCAACCAATCAGATTCTACTTACCATTTATCTAGGTGCTTCTAGCAGATAATAGATATAATCTGATTGGTTGCTATGGGCAACATCACCAGTTCTAAAAATCTCCCACCTTAGTAAATTTACCCCCATGTATCCCAGCATTACTATTTACAGATAAATTCATTTCTGTGCAGAGACTTGCACTTTTCATCCTTTAGGGCCAAATTGTGATGGGTGGGCAAGTAATCTACAAAAATTACCGCCCTGAGTTAACCAACATGTAAAATCTACTTTTCAGAAATATTGTTTTGAATGAAAGTAACCAGAGATCAGTATTTTCTTTTAATTGGTGCAGTTTATAAACAGTTTGCCATTTAAAAGTCAAAATACTTAATGGGGGAGGTTTATTATAGTGGCACACATCATGCCGCTACAGCACATCCTGCTTCGCCTCATTACCGAGGTGAAGCAGGAAGGAACATCAACAAGATGTATTACCATCTTGTCTGCCTGAGTGGGGGAGTGAAAACTCTCCCTTACGGCGATCCCCGCCAGAGCACATAGTGCATCAGCTTAGTGCTGATGCGCTGTGTCGTTCTGCCTGGTTGGCTCCAGTGTGAATGTGCAAGATCTTGCTACTATTGCAAGATTTAACATGCAGCCCCGTGCCGGCAGCCATTGCAGCCAGGGACAGCACTGTCCCTGGCTGTGGTGTATGGGAAACGACACCTGCAAGCATCGAAATTGATAGCTGCAGGTGTCGGAAAAATCAGTGCAACTGAATGTACGTACATTGCCCTGAATATCGGCGTGCTTTCTTTTAGCACACCGCCACTGTCATACATGGGGGGAGGGGGGGGGGGGGGGATTGGTATCAGTGCATATAACGTGTGCTGATAACTCCCCCTTTCCCCCAATATCGACCTTGAATACATTTACCCCTATGTTCTCCTAGCATAGGGCCTCTGCAAAACACCAAAAGATGATGGTGTTTGTCTCCTATGTCCACTGTCATCTGGAAAGCACGAAACTATAGGGCTGTCAGAAAAGGGATTATATAAGTCCTTTGGACTATAGCAAAAATAAAAGCAGGCTTAGTAGGTGAAGAAATATGTTCTTGGTTAAAAGCTAGAATCACCCCACGCATTTATGGAGTTACAATAAAGGATAATTAATTTTTATAGTGTAGGCAAAGGTTAATTGTAATTAGAAGAGGCAGTGGTGTGTGGTCTGGGGGGAATTCAATATATGTGCAGCAGTCATCGCCCTTATGTCAGTGGGATCCCGCTCGAAAGTGTTCGCTACCGCTTTGGGTAGCGAGCACTTCTGAGTGAATCAGGGCGTGAATCGGCCGGGCAAAGGGTGCGAGAAGGGCTGCAGCTGCCAGCATTTAAATACATATACAGAAAAAATGAGTAGTCCACAAGCGCTACTAGAACTAGGAGAATTTCTAATAGGTTTCTGCCCAAATGTTTTCTTTATCTGGATGCAGAAGTTTTTATCCTCAGTATTCTCAAGTTTTTTGTCCTCCACCCTTAGGTTCGCACCTGAGGAAGGATAGCTTATCCGAAACGCGTTGGTACTGGTGCTGACCCCTGCCTGTAAGTGTTCATTATAGCCTTTACCCGTTACTAAGGTCCGTTGTTTAAAGATATATATTTTTCACACAATCGGTTCCTGAGGGTATAGGGCAGAACAAACACAGGACCAGTGGGGTTTTCATTGTTTTTTATGTTTTAATTGTTTTTAGTCTTTGTTAAAAGTATTTTTATATTTTGGAATAAAATATCCCCTTTTTGAACAACACTTTGGGAAAAACCTCTGTGTTACCCATTCTTTCCGGCCTCCTGTTCCATCAATTGCTGTGGTGATGTTCTGAACTTTGAGGGAATCGGGACGGTGACACAGATAAAGAAACCTTTCAAGGAACATAGGGAACCAGATAGAGGTGAGTGTCCCCTACAAGGGGCGTGGTGATGTCCAACTGATGTAATCTGAAATGCTGTGAAAGAGTATAAAAGAAACCTTTTGATGTACATCTCGCACCAAATGGAGGTCAGTACAAAGGTGCGAACCTAAGGGTTGAGGACAAAAAACTTGAGAATACTGAGGATAAAAACTTCTGCATCCAGATAAAGAAAACATTTGGGCAGAAACCTATTAGAAATTCTCCTAATTCTAGTAGCGCTTGTGGACTACTCATTTTTTCTGTATATGTATGATTTTTCAAAGAGTGGTGCTCTTTGAGAGTATAGGACAAAGCTGCAACTAAGGCGCAAGTTATTCTTCTCTTTTTTTTGGTTATAATAAGCATTTAAATACAGCTGCAACGGCAATTTGAAGCCTTTGCCGGAAACTGAATATCCCCCCCACCCCCTCCACACCTCCTCCCTTAGTGTACAACAACAAATTTACATTTATGTCCATGGTTGGATAAGGGAAACAAAAATAAATAATATAAATTTGCTGGAATGTAGAAATGGAACTGAAGTGGCTAAACAGTTTTGTATCAACTTAATGTGTAACATAAATAAATACTAACTTTGTAATTATTGTAGCTACAATAATAATAATAATAGTAATAATAATAATAATAATAATAATAATACTCTTCTTTACATAGCTAATATTTTAGGTGACAAACTAGCTAAAGGCAAGATATAAGTACATTATTAGGCCCAGGACACACCTGCCAGGTAAATGAGCAGAGAAGTTAAGCGTTACTTTTAATAACATCAGTGGAATGTCAGGGTAACAAAGCAGAAAAGGAATTTACCAACATGCGTTACATACGGGTGGCCATTCCGAGTTGTTCGCTCGTTGCCGATTTTCGCTATATTGCGATAAGTCGCTTACTGCGCATGCGTAAGGTTCGCAGAGCACATGCGCTTAGTTATTTTACACAGAAGTTAGGTATTTTACTCACGGCATAACGAGGTTTTATCATCGTTCTGGTGATCAGACTGTGATTGACAGGAAGTGGGTGTTTCTGGGCGGAAACTGGCCGTTTTCTGGGCGTGTGCGAAAAAACGCTGACGTTTCTGGGAAAAACGCGGGAGTGTCTGAAGAAACGGGGGAGTGTCTGAAGAAACGGGGGAGTGTCTGAAGAAACGGGGGAGTGTCTGAAGAAACGGGGGAGTGTCTGGGCAAACGCTGGGTGTGTTTGTAACGTCAAACCAGGAACGAAACTGACTGAACTGATCGCAATGGCTGAGTAAGTCTGGAGCTACTCAGAAACTGCTAAGAAATGTCTATTCGCAATTCTGCTAATCTTTCGTTCGCAATTCTGCTATGCTAAGATACACTCCCAGTAGGCGGCGGCTTAGCGTGTGCAATGCTGCTAAAAGCAGCTAGCGAGCGAACAACTCTGAATGACTCACCACGGTATGGAAGCATTTGCAACAACCAGCTAAGGAAAGCAAGAGATTTCAGTGTGTCCAGAATAAAACAATGTGGGATGCTGCTTACCTTCAGTATGGTTGTTCCTTTAAAGCCATATACTAAATAATTATAGCTGTAGACCTTGCAGAGACCTATTGAGAAGAAAAAAAAAAAGAATGTAGACAACTTAATAGGATGAACCTTTAAATTCATGTCAACTCGCAGTGGAGAAGAATTCCTTTAAGACTAGTGCAGTGGTTCTCAAACTCGGTCTTCAGGGCCCCAAATAATTCACGTTTTCCAAATCACATTGAGGGTGCACAGGTGTATTCATTACTCACATTTTTAAATATCCACTAATGATTCTGTGACTAACCATGGAAAACATGAACTGTTTGGGGTCCTGAGGACTGAGTCTGAGAACCTATGTACTAGTACAATCTACGATAAACATAAGTTTATTTGCACAAGAGTGTCACTGACTGCCAAATATTCATTCATGGGTGTTAATACCAAAGTTTACCTCGACCTGGAACCACTGTGTCATTTGGAAAAAAACAACAACACATTTTTACTTCATATTAACTGTAAGGTTTGTTTTATAATAATGTCTAATTAAACTAGGGCTGTCTTTCTGAACTTGGGAATAACTGGTATAATGAAGAAACAAGTGCTGTTGAGGAAATGCTGTTGGGGGAGGGGGTGTGCATTACTACTTACCTATGGTGTGCACTGTGTGAAGCACTGGGAAGTATCATAGGGGTGTGGTAACGCACCCACTGTACTCCCGGATAAAGCAGAGACCTACAATAGGCCCAGGTAATCTGTACCCGTTCCCTCTCAGAGCCCATGGTCACAATAAATAGTAAAAGGTATAAAATAAGGAGACATGCAATACAGGTCTTGCACAACTGGCAGAAGTATCTTAGCAATATGGGTGGTGTAATCATTTGTTAGTAAATATTTGTTGTTCCATAGCTTTATTATTGATTTCCACAACTGATTAGACTTTTAACACAAGTACAATTGTTTATACAGTATTTGTCTTGAGTGCAGTGTGCACACTACATGAACCTTGAAATCTGCATTACACTGTAAGCATAAACCATACGAACAACAGCGCACTTTATAGAACTATGGGGTAGATGTATTAAGCGTGGAGAAAAGTGTTAAAGCAGTGATAAAAGAAGTGATAAGTGTAAGGTGATAACGCACCAACCAATCAGCACCTAACTGTCCTTTTTCAAACTGTAATGATTGGCTGGTGCGTTATCACCTTCCACTTATCACTGCTTTATCACTTCTCCAGGCTTAATACATCTGCCCCCCATGTTTAACTATGATGTTATGGCTTCATGTACTGTATGTGGATCAACTTCTAATTAAATTTCAGGGGTCATGTATGACTTACATGGTAGCAATTAATTGAAGGATTATTTTACGTCACTTAAAAAGAAACTGTAACCAAAGAATCACCACATAAAATTTCAGGTGTACCAGTGTCCTATACCCACAGTTCATACCACTGTAATGACACAAGTCTGCTGCACATGAGTCGAGTTATACCTCCCTGTTTCCATACTAGCTACAAACCTGTAATTAACTGCTTAGCTAAATTATACTACAAGTCTTATATTAGTCTTGTATCGTTATCCACAACCATTTCTCATTACGGGGTTTATTCATGAAGCAGTGATAAGTGTGGAGAAGTGAGCCATTGGAGAAGTTGCCCATGGCAACTAATCAGCACTGAAGTAACATTTATAATTTGCATACTATACAAAATTGTACGGAGCAGCTGATTGGTTGCCATGGGCAATTTCTCCACAGGTTCACTTCTCCACTCTTTTCACTGCTTCATGAATAGACCCCTAAAATTGGTAATCATTCCCTTAATCCATTTAAAATATGTCCTTGTTAAACTTCATATTTGATGTATCCTTTTGCTGTTAAGTTACACTTGAACGTTTGCTTGTTATCCTCTGGTCTGACCAAAATAATTATCTATCGACCACGTCTGTGGCCAATCTTAAATTCAGCTTGGTTAATTGTCAGGGCCGGATCTAGCCCTTGTGGTGCCCCGGGCGGAAAAATAGGGTCGTGGCTTCATGAAGGGGTGTGGTCAGTTATGCCCCCAGTAGTATTGCCCCCAGTAGAGTTGTTGTGCCCCCTAGTTTGTGCCCCCAGTAGTATTGCCCCCAGTAGAGTTGTGCCCCCTAGTTTGTGCCCTCAGTATTGCCCCCAGTAGAGTTGTGCCGCTTACAAAAAAAATAAAAATGAATACTTACAATCCCCACTCCTGATTCCCGACCGCTGCTGCCCTCCGTCTCTGGCCGCCGGCGCCGCTCCTCTGATCTATAGGAGAAACGTCATGACGTCTCCCCCATAGCACCGCATAGACACTAGAGGTCAATCATGACCTCTACTGTCTATGTGCCGCTCCCACAATGCAGTCCGGGGCGCAATGACTTCACCGCGTACCGCACAGTTAGCACCGCACAGTCCGGGGGGCACCACCAGTAAAGAATCTTTCCATGGCGGCGGGGCCCCCCGGAAGGCGGCGCCCCGGGCAAAAATCCTGCGTGCCCGTAGCAAGATCCGCTACTGTTAATTATGCCAAGCAGCATGGTTCACAGGCATATAATCAAAACACAGGTAAGGAATTCTGTCATAGAGAGGGGATGCAGTTATAATACCGTCTGTCGGAATCCCGTCGTTTAGAAGACAAAAGCCGGAATCCCGACAGCCGGCGAAATGCCACCGGATGGAATCCCAAACACTGAAGTAATTGGTCCATGCCACCAACCGAGTGGGAATATAACTTGCGGCGAGCAAAGCGAGCCACTGGGCCCGAAGTGTGGCAAACCCAGTGAGCCCACGAGGAGACTCGATGCCTCACTGCCAGGATTCCGACAGATGGAATGCTGCTGTTGGTATTCTCAGGGCTATCAAGAGAAATCCTGGGACCCAGTATAACAACTTCCTGGGCCCCCATGTTCCCCCTGGAGGGTGTGTGACCACAGCATGCTGTGGGCATGGCCACACCTCTTTGGGGGCATGTATAGCATATGAGAAGCACCCACTCACAGGAGCATGGCATGCCTCCCAGCCAGGGCAGTAGAGAGCCCGGCTGGGCCTAGGTACTTTTCAGGGTGCATGGCCTAATCACAGGAGGCATAGACCTGGGCCCCCGCTGGGCCCCTCCAACAGACCTGGGCCCAGGAAATTTGTACCCTCCACCCCTCTCTTGGCGCCACTGGGTATTCTGACAGCCGGCATCCCGTCTGCCAGTAAAACATATATATCCCATCGATAGACCCTAGGAAATCTATAGGGACAGGGAATCAAGAGTCTTCACAATCAGATCAGTGCTTCACTATTTCTTATTAAGTAAACTCAAGTGCACGAGAGATAAGAAAGCAGCATCCTGTCACTCCAGCATTACATCTTATTAGCCTTCAAGAATCAAAATTAACAACGTAAATCTGAGTAGCAAACAGCATAGCAATAACTTTGGACATTAACAAAAACTTCACAACATAATTCTTGATTAAGAAAACAGCATACATGATGAGCTAATAAGACGGTATGCGGTCAGCATACCGCTTGTTGGGATCCCGGCTGTCACAATACCAACGCCAGGGACACCCGACGGGGGCACCATACCGCCGGCGGAATACTGGCAAGATAGGGTGTGATGAAACGAGATGGGCCTGGACTGAGACTGAGGGAGAGCCAGGCAGCTGTGCTAGCTCATTACCATTTGTATCACATAGGTGTAATGTAATCAGAACAATGACTGAGTGACTGGTAAAATAGCTAGCTGCCAGCCCAAGTTATTTATCTAGGACATCAGGTAATCTGTGAGGTAATTAGGTTAGAACTCCCAGAGGATGTACAATGAGTCTCCACAGCAGGATACTGGCTGAAATAGCCTATGGATATTCTGACCCAACCCCCTGAGTAGACTGTTTGGCACCAGAGGGGATCTGCCAGTCAGGTATATAAAGAGAGCGAGTGGAGGAGATTCTAATGTGGTGGATCCTGTGAATCAGACATCAACAGGAAACCTTCCGACCTAGGCATCGCTGTGCCACCAGAGGACACTCTACAAGGACAGGGTCAGTGTGAGCCAGTACCCCAGGCTGGGGGACACAGGACTGTCAAGCAAGCGGTAGTGGAAAGGATACAGATTATTGCTATTGCAACTTATGGATGCTGACTGTAAGAGGCTGCTGGGGGATATGTGCTACCAATTACTCCGTACCATGTGACCATCTTATGGTGTTGTGCTGTCATAATACAGACTTATTTTTTTACATATTCTGATCTGCCCGAGTGCATGGAATCCCACAGAGTGTAACCACCATACCAGCGAAGCGTGGTTTCCTCACATAGGTGATTCCCCCTGTATGGGTGTCCACACCGCTTAGCTTGCTGTGGAGAGCATGGCATGGAGAGCGCAGTGAGCCCGCAAGGGGCTTTGTTGCGCTCGCCCCGCTGCCGGCATTCTACTGCTCGGGGTGCTACTGTCGGTATACTGCCATTCGGCATCCCGTGCAATGGTAAATCATACCAAACCCAATAAGACTATGGGGCTGATTAAGGTTGGATCGCAATAAGCGATCCAACCGCAAACATTACAAAAAGGATGCAGGCGCATGCGCAGCGCCCGTCCTGCACATGTTCCCGCAATTTCTGTCAATCAGGCAAAGGCGTTCAAGGGACGAGAGAGGGGGCAGCAACACTCCATTTCCTAGATGGAGATGGAGTGCTGCGGGGGCGAGGAAACGGTGTTATTAAACAGGGTGCGTGGTGTGGGCGTGATTGCAGCGGCTGCATGACATCATATGCAGCCACCGCAATCAGAAAGCCGGCAGCGGGCCTCCTTTTTTATTTTTTTTACTTATCCTGAAGTGCATCAAACGATATAACAAATAGTTTACTAATATCAGATAAAAATTGAGACAATAACAGAATAATTCCATGGTGATGGAACAAGACAGAAATAACTAATACAAATGCTTAAAAAAACAAAGCAAACTAATTAGAATAATTGTGTGCAACAAGTAAGAGGTAAGAAGGTACCATACATACAAAAGAGCCCCCAACATAGTTATAGGGGGATTGTTACCCACAAGTATTATTGTTATACCAACAGATGGATGGAAAACATTGTTTCTGTAGTGGACGTGCAGCTATGTTACAGTCCCAAAATATCAACCCTGGATTCTTTAGCCAAAGAAGATTCCAACCAATCCATCCTACACAAAAAAAATAGATTTTCCTTGAGAATCATTTGGATTAAACCCTACTGTCATGATTAATTCAGATGATTTCTGCTGTTGAATTGGTTCTGCATCCTGTATAATATCAGAAAGTGCCTGAGTGAATATAGATGAATTTAATAGCGCTAAATTCAAAGATTGTTTTAGAATGTCTCTATGACATAAGGATTTTGAGTGACACCCAATTAAAGTGTACACTATTACGGTTATTAACAACACATACATAGTAAATGATTTAGGAGGGTATCCAATTACTTGCGGTCAATGACTGCGAGTAATTTTATTGCCGGGGGCTGTCCTATTAGCCCCAATGCGGCGGGCTCATTCCAACAATGCCAGCACCCAAAGCATGGGGGGTAATTCCAAGTTGATCGCAGCAGGAAATTTTTTAGCAGTTGGGGAAAAACAATGTGCACTGTGGGGGGGGCAGATATAACATTTGCAGAGAAAGTTAGATTTGGGTGGGTTATTTTGTTTCTGTGCAGGGTAAATACTGGCTGCTTTAGTTTTACACTGCAATTTAGATTGCAGATTGAACTCACCACACCCAAATCTCTCTCTCTCTGCACATGTTATATCTGCCTCTCCTGCAGTGCACATGGTTCTGCCCAACTGCTAAAAAATTTCCTGCTGCGATCAACTTGGAATTGCCCCCATAATCCGCGATTCGAACGATCACGGGTAAGTTTTCGGCTGATGTAAATGGCCTGTAATAGGATACCACGATAATGACCGATGTTCATTAATCACGATATCCGTCCGTTTTCACCCACCAAAAACGGATCGACTTTAGTAGGATAGCGCCATAACTCACTTAAAATGTCTGCTGTATTTTGCCTCAGGAACATCCCCTTAATAGTCCAACTATAGTCATCAAGCATTCTTTGACTCCACTTGCCCTGATACCGCTTGTCCATTATAAAAATATCCTGGTGGAAGCGGTCGCCATGTTTGTCGCTGAGTACTCCAAGATTTGCTGGGAAGAAATCCAGGTGAGAGTTCAAGGAATAGATTTTCAAAGAAATGTTACATCTATGGTCTCTTAAGATTTTCAAAGATTGTCCACTATTTCTTTGTAGTTCTACTCCTTATAACTCATCAAGTCCAAGTGCATCATCCAGCAGAATTTCGAGTCAGCTGTTTATTATTTTGTACCATTCTGATCTTATACTAATCTTCCCAGCACTGTATAATTAAAGAAAACAATGGAATTTTACTGAAGGAAAAATATCTCACTACACGCTCTATAAATGGGTTCTATATTGTAATGTGTATTATTAAAGAGGGTGTAACTTTAAAACTATGGGTGACAGAAAGATTCTAAGACCATTTTTGAAATCAGTGCAGAAAATACATGTATACAGGTGAAACTCAGAAAATTAGAATATTGTGCAAAAGCTCGAAAGATGAGAGACAGGAGACTGAACAATGCAGAAGAGCAAAAGGCTGCCATTGAAGCATCCTGGTCTTCCATAACACCTCAGCAGTACCACAGGCTGATAGAATCCATGCCACACCGCATTGAGGCAGTAATTCATGCAAAAGGGACCCAAACCAAGTACTGAGTACATATGCATGATTATACTTTTCAGAGGGCCGATATTCCTGTATTTAAAATCCTTTTTTTATGGATTTTATGTAATATTATAATTTTCTGAGATTTTGGATTTGGGGATATCTTAAGCTGTAAACCACAATAATCAAAATTACAACAAACAAAGGCTTGAAATATCTCACTTAACATGTAATGAGTCTATATAATATATTAGTTTCACCTAAGTTGAATTACTGAAATAAATGAACTTTTGCACGATATTCTAATTTTCTGAGTTTCACCTGTAATACCACCTGAGGTGCCCTGTGACAAAATCTTTGCTTGCCAGTGTTATTACTTACTGATATTTAGTAGTTGCACGATAAAAATAGGATTTAATTACCTACCGGTAAATCCTTTTCGGGGTCCACATTAGTACCATGGGGTATAGACGGGTCCACTAGGAGCCATTGGCACTTTAAGAGTTTGAGAGTGTGGGCTGTCTCCTCCCTCTATGCCCCTCCTACCAGACTCAGTCTAGAAACTGTGCCCGAGGAGACGGACATCTTCGAGAGAAGGATTTTACACAGATAGTGGCGAGATTCACACCAGCTCACACACAAGGCAAACCAAGCTAACTAGCTTGAAACATCAGCAACGGCTGAACAATATTACTTACCAAGTAGCAAAACTGTACTTAACCAAGAACTAAGCAGTACTGAACTAAGTAACCACTGCAGGATCAGGAGGCGCTGGGCGGGCGCCCAGCATCCTCTACGGACTACGAGAAAAGGATTTACCGGTAGGTAATTAAAATCCTATTTTCTCTTTGTCCTAGAGGATGCTGGGGTCCACATTAGTACGATGGGGATGTACCAGAGCTCCCAGAACGGGAGGGAGAGCGCAGAGGCTCCTGCAGGACTGATTGGCCAAACATCAGGTCCTCAGAGGCCAAAGTATCGAACTTGTAGAACTTTGCAAACGTGTTCGACCCAGACCAAGTAGCCGCTCGGCAAAGCTGTAAAGCCGAGACACCCCGGGCAGCCGCCCAGGAATAACCCACCCTACAAGTAGAGTGGGCCTTAACAGACGTAGGACACGGCAATCCTGCCGTATAATACGCATGCTGGATAGTGAACCTGATCCAGTGAGAGATTGTCTGCTTAGAAGCAGGACACCCAAGTTTCTTGGGATCATACAGGACAAACAGAGAGTCTGATTTTCTGCGATTTTCAGAGCCCTTACAACATCCAAGGACTTTGATGAAACTGAGGAGTCAGTAGTAACTGACACCACAATCGGTTGGTTGATATGAAATGCCGACACAACCTTCGGAAGGAACTGCGGACGTGTTTGGAGCTGAGCTCTATCTTCATGGAAGATCAAGTATGGGCCTTTACATGACAAAGCCCCCAACTCCAACACACATCTAGCAGAAGCCAAGGCCACAAAGTGACAGCCTTCCACGTGAGAAACTTGACCTCAACATCCTGTAGAGGCTCAAACCAATCCGACTGGAGGAACTGCAACACCACGTTAAGATCGCAGGGTGCCGTAGGCAGCACAAAGGGAGGTTGGATGTGCAGAACTCCCTTCAAAAAGGTCTGAACCTCAGGGAGGGTAGCCAACTGTTTCTGGAAGAAAATATATAGGGCCGAAATCTGGACCTTTACGGAACCTTATCTCAGGCCCATATCCACACCTGCTTGGGGGAAGAGGAGAAATTGTCTAAGTTTAAACTCCACCGTAGGAAACTTCTTGGATTCACACCAAGACACATACTTTTTCCAAATGCGATGGTAATGCTTTGACGTTACTCCTTTCCTAGCCTGTATCAGTGTAGGAACAACCTTGTTCGGAATGCCCTTCCGAGCTAATATCTGACGTTCAACCTCCATGCCGTCAAACGTAGCCGCGGTAAGTCTTGATAAGCGAATGGCCCCTGCTGCAGCAGGTCCTCCCGAAGAGGAAGAGGCCTCGTCTCTTCTAGCAGTCGATCCAGAAGATCCGTATACCAAGCCCTTCTTGGCCAATATGGAGCAATGAGGATTGCCTGAACTCTTGTTCTCCTTATGAGTTTTAGAACTCTTGGAATGAGTGGAAGTGGAGGAAGCACGTACACCGACTGGAACACCCATGGAGTCACTAGGGCGTCCACCGCCACTGCTTGCTGGTGCCTCGACCTGGAACAATATCGCCAAAGCTTCTTGTTGAGACAAGAGGCCATCATGTCTATTTTGGGTATGCCCCAAAGATCTGTTACCTCCTTGAACACCTCCGGATGGAGACCCCACTCTCCTGGATGGAGATCGTGTCTACTGAGGAAGTCCGCTTCCCAGTTGTCTACTCCCGTAATCAAGATTGCTGACAACGCCAACGCATGTTTTTCCGTCCAGAGGATGATTCTTGTTACCTCTGACATTGCAGCTCTGCTCTTCGTTCCACCCTGACGGTTTATGTAAGCCACTGTCGTTACATTGTCCGACTGCACTTGAATGGCCCGATTTCTCAGAAGATGGGCCGCTTAGAGAAGAACGTTGTAGATGGCTCTTAGTTCGAGAATGTTTATCGGCAGGCCGGTATCCAGACTTGACCACCTTCCTTGGAAGGTTTCCCCTTGAGAGACTGCGCCCCAGCCCCGGAGACTTGCATCCGTGGTTAGAAGGATCCAGTCCTGAATCCCGAACCTGCGGCCCTCCAGAAGGTGCAGTCACCAGAGGAGTGAGATCCTGGCCTTTGGCGACAGAAGTATTCTCTGGTGCATGTGTAGAGATCCCGACCATTTGTAAAGGAGATCCAGTTGGAAGGACCGAGCATGAAATCTCCCGTACTGCAGAGCCTCGTAAGAGGCCACCATCTTCCCCAGAGGGCGGATGCACTGATGAACCGACACCCAGGCTGGCTTCAGGACATCCCGGACCATTGTTTGTATCACCAACGCTTTTTCCTCTGGCAGAAACACCCTCTGCACTTCCGTGTCGAGGATCATTCCCAGAAATGACAACCTCCTGGTTGGTTCCAAATTTGATTTTGGAAGATTAAGGATCCAACCATGGGCCTAATTCTGAGTAGATCGCAGCAGCAAATTTGTTAGCACTTGGGCAGATATAACATGTGCACTGCAGGGGGGGGGGGGGCAGATATAACATGTGCAGAGAGAGTTAGATTTGGGTGGGGTGTATTCAAACTGAAATCTAAATTGCAGTGTAAAAATAAAGCAGCTAGTATTTATCCTGCACAGAAACAAAATAACCCTCCCAAATCTAACTCTCTCTGCAAATGTTATATCTGCCCCCCAGCAGTGCACATGGTTTTGCCCAATTGCTAACAAACTTGCTGCTGCGGTCAACTCAGAATTACCCCCCATGTTCCCTGAGAAGCTAGGTCATGAGAGCTATGGACTGTAGCAGCTTCTCCTTGGATGATGTCTATCAGCAGATCATCCAGATATGGAATTATGTTCACCCACTGTCTGCAGAGGAGAACCATCATTTCCGCCATCATCTTGCTGTGGAGAGGCCGAATGGCAGGGCCTGGAATTGAAAATGTCCACAGTGCGAATCGGAGATAAGCTTGATGCGGCGGGCAAATCAGAATATGGAGGTACACATCCTTGATATCCAGGGATACCAGGAATTCCCCCTCCTCCAGACCCGATATCACCACCCTTAGGGACTCCATTTTGAACTTGAACTCCCTCAGAAAGGGGTTTAGTGATTTTAAGTTCAGAATGGGCCTGACCGAACCATCTGGTTTCGGTACCATGAAAAGGTTCGAATAGTAACCTTTGTTTTTCATCTGTGGAGGAACTGGTACAATAACCTGTGCCTCCACCAACTTCTGGATGGCTCCCTGTAGGATAGCCCTATTTGCCGGCAAAGCTGGCAAGCCTGATTTGAAGAACCGGTGAGGAGGGAGATCTTGAAATTCCAGCCGGTACCCCTGGGACACAATATCTTGTACCCAGGGATCCAGGCCGGATGACACCCAGACGTGACTGAAATGTCTGAGTCTCTCCCCCACCGGCGCTACCTCCAGGCCTCGCGGTTTACCGTCATGCTGAGGACTTTGGCATACCTGAACCAGGCTTCTGTTCCTGGGAACCCGCAGCAGCAGGTTTCTTGGATTTTGGTCGACCTCCCCTAAAGAAGGTGTTGGACGGTTTGGCCTTTCTTGTTTTAGCAACCCAAAAGGACTGTGATGCAGCTAAAGAAAAAGGTTTCTTCGTAACAGGTGCAGCTGAGGGAAAAAAAGGTGACTCATTCAACGCCTACCTAAAGAGAGCCTGACCTGTGTAGGGTAGGGTCTCCACACCTCTCCTGGATTCCACGTTGGCAGACCACTGGCGCAGCCAAAGTCCCCTAAGAGCTGAGACAGACATGGAAGATATCCCTGCAGCCATGGAACCTAGGTATTTCATGTTTTCCACCATAAATCCTGCAGAATCCTGAATGTTACGTAAAAACAATTCAACATCACTTTTATCCATTGTATCCAAATCCTCAAGTAACGTGCCTGGCCACTTTACTATAGCTTTGGAAATCCATGCACAGGCAATAGTGGGACATAGAATCACCCCTGAAGCCGTGTACATGGATTTGAGCGTAGTATCAATTTTGCGATCAGCCACCTCCTTTAAGGCGGTAGATCCTGGAACAGGTAAAACCACCTTTTTCAAGAGTCTGGATACAGACCCGTCCACTATGGGTGGGTTCTCCCATTTTTTCCTATCCTCCTCAGTTAAGGGGAAAGCAACCAGAACCCTTCTAGGGATCTGGAATTTTTTTCTCCGGGTTTTTCCATGCCTTCTCAAAAATAGCATTTCATTCTTTGGACGCAGGGAAGGTTAGCCAGGCATTCTTATTGTCAGTGAAGTAAGCCTCCTCAACCTGCTCAGGTGTTGTATCAGCAATATTCAACACATCCCTAATAGCCTCTATCATCAACTGCACCCCTTTAGCAAGAGATGCTGCCCCCCTGAGCACATCCCCATCACCGTCTGCCGTGTCAGAATCGGTATCCGTGTCATCTTGCATAATCTGGGCAAGAGCACGTTTGTGGGAACCTACAGAGGGGGGCCCTGAGGTAATAGAACCGGACCAAACTGCCATAGGAGTTCTGTAAAACCTGAGTTGTAGATTCATTCTGTGCAACCCTAGTAGAAATCTGAGAAATCATAGATTTGATAGAGGATAACCATTCAGGCTCCCTTGCTGGTATCTGCGCTAAAACAGTGCAATCCTCATGATATGGAATGAGATCATCCTGAGAGGACATATCCTCTGCAGCATATGACACAGAGTCCATGGACATAGCTAAATGGAGACCCCAGACACTCCACACACACACAGGGGAGGATAGACAGAGTTTCATCCCCAAGAGTGGCAAGAGAGACACAGAGATTGGAGCCAACCCACACACAGCACTTTCAAGGTACAGGGGGACCCCAACCAGCGCTGACTGTGCACCTTAATAGGTTACAGAGTCTGTACACAGCCTCCCCCCCGCCCTTCCCCTTCTACAACCCCCTGGTACCATAAGAGATAGCTGGAGTTGATGTGGAGGGACCGCTCTTCACTGACAGCATTTCTGCAGACAGGAAAATGGCGCTGAACTCTGCTGGGTCCGCTCTGAGAAGCTCCGCCCCCAAAATGGCGCTGTCTTCCCGCTCTTCTGGAGATTATACTGGCCTGAGGAATCATGCTGGCAGCGATCCTGGGACCCTGACGGGCTTAGAGGTCAGTGTAGGGTGTAGGCGCTGGCTCACGGCGCCCCTCACAGCGCTGCACTATATACCGCTGAGCTCCGGAGCGCAGTTAGTACTGCGCTCCATACCCTGTTGCCACCATCTTCACACCAGCTCCCCGCTTGCTAGGTGGGGCGGTGACTGACTCGCCACTGATCTTCTGGCTCTGTAAGGGGGCGGCGGCATGCTGCTGGGGTGAGAGATCCCCTGTGGCGGGGAACGTTCGATCCCCTCAGGAGCTCAGTGTCCTGTCAGCGGAGATAGTGGCTCAGACCCCGCATGGCGGACACTACTCCCCCCCTTAGTCCCACGAAGCAGGGAGGCTGTTGCCAGCAGCCTCCCTGTAAAACAATAAACTCTAAAAATAAACTTTTACCAGAGAAGCTCAGGAGAGCTCCCCCTAGCTGTGACCGGCTCCTCCAGGCACATTTTCTAAACAGAGTCTGGTAGGAGGGGCATAGAGGGAGAAGCCAGCCCTCACTCTCAAACTCTTAAAGTGCCAATGGCTCCTAGTGGACCCGTCTATACCCCATGGTACTAATGTGGACCCCAGCATCCTCTAGGACGTAAGAGAAATACCACTACTGTGCCCAACTAGTCACTGTCCTACACTCTACCATTCCTCTCTAAGTTCCAATCCTAAATACTGCAACCCACTTAGTGTATTGCCATGTGCCTGAGCGACATACTGATACTATATGATTCTTTTTTTCTGAGACAGATGCTGAATCCAGGCGCTGCTGTAGGTAACCATGCTTAGGTGACATGTTTTCTGCTAGATCCACAGTCTCCTACTATATGTTGCTGGGCCCCAGAACAGTCGCATTGACTACTATGGAAGAAGCATGCATCATTGTTTATAACAATCTCTAAAGGACTTAGAAAAGAATATAAAAAATAAATAAATCCATTAATCGTATGTATATTTTAGAAATACCAAACTACATATGGCAATATAAACTAAAAGCAACAGAGAGTAGTAGGAATAAACGGGTGGTCTTCAGTATGCCGACTGACGGGATCCCGGCGCACAGTATACCGGCGCCGGGATCCCGACAGCCGGCATACCGACACTTATTCTCCCTCGTGGGGGTCCACGACCCCCCTGGAGGGAGAATAAAATAGTGTGGAGCGCGTAGCGCGCCACCGTGCCCGTAGCGTGGCGAGCGCAGCGAGCGCGCAAGGGGCTAATTTGCGCTCGCCACACTGTCGGTAAGCCGGCGGTCGGGCTCCCGGCGCCGGTATGCTGGTCGCCGGGAGCCCGACCGCCGGCATATCGTAGTGAACCCGGAATAAACTGTAGCTGTTTGATTTTCTCTACACAGTTCACCAAGGCTGGATTGCCTAAAGCTCTTGCAGGTCACAAAGCAGAAACAAGCATAACACTTACATAACCAGGCCTAGGAGGGTTTAACATAATCAGTCTAGCTCTTTCCACTAACTCTCAGTTATTATGCAACTACAGAAACAAAGTTCAAGGTTAGGTTCTCTTTTCACACAGGTTTTAAAGTAGACTGACCTTGTATTTTATAGTAAGTACATATCATCAAGTTCTTTTCTGTTTCAGTAACTTTATTTACAATTTACAAGGCATTAAATGAATAACAGAAAGTCATACATAAACATACAAATGTGGACGTCCTGAGAAACATTACAATATTTTATTGTTTTTAACTTTTTAACTTTAACAGTAAGTGTCTCAGGCAAGCGAAACAAAATCCAGATGACTGCCGGATTCGGGGACAATTGAATAGCCTAGAGTCAATTAGCCGCAGAAAATTACCGCAACTAATTAAATACAGGCCTAACAGTATTTCACTGTTAATCACTATTTAAAATGACACTTCCGTTTGTTACTGCTTGGCTCCCTCCTCTGCTCCCAATAAATAAGTGGTGCAGGCTGTACTGTAATAAACACACTGACAGATTTCATTAGGAGCAGCAGCGGCTGAATCCACCATTTACTGAACACAGGAAAGTACGCACAGCCCACATCATATGCTATTCATATGTCTTAAACAAACATGTCCTGATGTACACATCCGCTGGGAGCAGAATATAAATACCAAAAATACACTATACTACTTCTTTCTTAGATATGAAACAATAATTTAATATGTAAAGTAAAACCAGGGGTTAAAGTGAGCCGGAACATGGCGGAACCACATTTCGTCAGTTCCACTTGGAGACGGAACTTCACCCTATGTATCCCCGGCGCCGCAGCAGGGAGATGACGGGCGCCCGCAGGAGCTCAGTACTGAGCTCCGGCTTCCGGCGCTGTCACTGTGCGCTATGGGAGAGAAATCATGACGTCTTTCCCATAGTGCCGAGGAGCGGACGCCAAGAGAGGACTCCAGCGGTCTGGAAGCGGGAGCAGGGCTCGGTGAGTATTGTGATTTGTTTGTTTTCTTCCTTAGTGTAGCA
This sequence comes from Pseudophryne corroboree, assembly GCF_028390025.1. Lineage (NCBI taxonomy): Eukaryota > Metazoa > Chordata > Amphibia > Anura > Myobatrachidae > Pseudophryne > Pseudophryne corroboree. The sequence goes on from NC_086445.1 coordinate 704,811,449, forward strand.
GTGCATCTACTGGGGGCAAACTACTGGAGGGGCATCTACTGGGGGCAAACTACAAGAGGGCATTACTACTGGGGGCATAACTACAGAGGCATTACTACTGGGGGCGTAACTACAAGGGCACTACTACTTGGGGGCAAACTATAGGGGGGCTAAACTACTGGGGGCATATCTACAGGGGCTAAACTACTGGAGGCATAACTACAGGGGCTAAACTACAAGGGGGCAAACTACAGGGGGGCATTATCACTGGCGGCTAAACTACAAAGGGACAACTACAAGCGGGCAAACTACTGGGGCTAAACTACTGGGGGGCATTACCACTGGGAGGCTAAACTACATGGGGGCTAAACTACTGGGGGAATTAACACTGGGGAGCTAAACTAAAGGGGGGGGGTAAACTACTGGGGTCATAACTGCAGGGGCATTACCACTGGGGGCATAACTACTGGGGCTAAACTACATGGGGCTAAACGACTGGGGGCATTACTACAGGGAACATTACTACTGGGGGCAATACTACACAGGGGCATTACAATTAAGGGCATTACTACTGGGGGCCCTACTAATGAGGGCATTGTAAAGGGGGCACTTCATAAGGGGCATCACTCCTGGGGACATAAGAGGCACTACTATTGTGGGCATTGCATAAGGTGCACCACTACTATGGGGTCTATGTAAGGGGCACTACCACTGTGGGCACTACCAGTACGGTATAAGGGGCGCACCTGCAGTGGGCATTATGTGTATTACGGGGTGCTACTACTGTGGGCATGATTACTATTGTGTGACCACGCCCCTTTCCTTTTGAGACCACGCCCCTTTTGCGGCAATACCTTTATAACATGGGCGCCGTGGTGAGGGGGGGTGAGTTCCACCACCTCTCTAGGACCACTTTAAGCACTGAGTAAAACTGTACCAGTAACTGAAAATGCGGTTCAATGCAAGTAACCTAACAAAACTACAGGTCAACTACAGGTGACCTACAACGATTACCTGGGTAACAACGGTGAAACCACAAAATACAAGGCTTCACCAGTTGAGCTACTTCTGGAGGCCGATATGTCAGTAACAAGCAGAAATTTATTTTCTCAATGGAACATCCTGTTGGATGCATGACCTTGTCAATGCATCAGTGACGTGCGGTGAGGTAAATGGCTGGAGAGGTACTAGCTAGTATCAGAACCAGACCTGCACACACACACATATATGAGCCTGAGGGTTCGTGAGGGCATTATACAAAGGTGTAGCGGTGTATACATCGGAAATTTAGTGAGTGTTGATCAGAGATGTGCGGACAGAGATGTGCTGTTATACAGCCTGCTTCAGAGTTCAGCACAAGAACTGTGCCGCACGCAGATTCACTATTATCCGGAATCTACAGCTGTCCAAGATCAGTTCTGTGCATGTGTAAAATTGGCCTTGCGATCTTGTCCGCATTTTCCCTCTGCCGGATTGACAGGTTGCGGCAATAAGAGGGTAGGCAGGCGACGGGGGGAGGTCTGCGTTCCCAGAAACAGGGTGTCACATGTGTAACCACCCAGACTTCCTGGCCTTGCAGCACAAGCTTCCATTGGTCGCGATGTGGCATCCAAGCTTGCAACAGTGGTCGCAGTGCTGGGATAACAGCAACATGCAGGAGGAGTCTCTTCTACTGAGACAATCTACTGCATGCCCCTCCTGGAGATCGGACAAAAATACAATGCTGCTTGTATTCAGAATTGCATTTTCATCCATCTCTAAATCAGGCCCATAGTCATGTATACTCCAGAGTTTTAACTATAAAAATGATATAACATTTTCTTATACTAATAAACTATGCCGGAGTATGACAGGAGAGGCACTGCCTCACTTGACTGCACATCACTGCAATGCATCTCATGTAGGTCCTGTGAAACCCACATTCTGCATCTGCAGTTACTGTATAATGAAAGTGTCAGGAGATGGCAGGACAGTTCCAGAAAGGAGAGACAGGACAGGAGATATGGAAACATGTCGTGATATACTGTACTTTCACTAGACCTGAAAGTGATAGCATCAAACGCAATGCAATCTATAAGCAAGTATCTTTCCTCCCCACTGCTTTAATAACCAAGACAGCTGATCACTTTTTAACTCCTTTGCTGCTGAAGGTTCTTAGTCCTATGTTAAGCCCAATTTTTGCCATTTTGCTTAAATTTCCCATCTTGTTTTGGTTTTAGAATATGCATAGCAGAAAGGTTTTATCCATTGTATATATTCTCACACAAGTTATGTTTTATTTAGTAGTGTCTGCACATTGTATTGCGCTGTTATTGTTTTGTCTAAGTAATTTACATTTCTAGAAGGTGCCTTTATGTCAAAAATTATTTTGTTTCCCTTTTTTTTGTCAGCTTCATCATAAACGTAATCATCTTGTCAGACAAAAAAAAAAAGGGAAGGTGTTGGTCTGAGATGAGATGAGAATGTGTGGTGCAAAGTCATCCACTCACTTGCCTATGGCGACTCTGCCTCCCCTCTTCTTCCCTTCCTTACTCATGTGTCTCCTTTTGAAGCTCATATCTAAAACTGAGCTGATCATCTTCTCTCCTACTAAAGTCTAAGGCAACCCGCACATTTCTCTCATCGCAGACACCACTTTGTCCGCTGTGCCTTATATTTGCTGTATAAGTGCCACCCATTACTCCACCCTTTCCTTCAATCACTATATCCAATCTATCGCCCATGCAAGTTGTTTTCACCTTTGAAACATTGGCATGATACATCCCTCTCACCCATAACTCTACCAAAACCCTCACCCTCTCCTATTATGCCCCCACTTTGACTACTGTAACCTTCTGCAATCTGGCTTCTCTCAGACATGTCTCTCCCTAATTCAATCCTGCATACTGGCCACCTTACTGTTAAGCAAATACCTTTCAGCTAATATAGAATATAACTTCTAACACATGATATAAGAGCACAGCCATTGTGCGAAACACACACATCACTAGACTCCCCCCTCTGGCAATGAACAGTGCTTCAGCTTCCCACATTCCATCCTGACTATACTTTAAGCCCGGCCTTCCTTTATTCTATATTTTTCCTCTCCCAATTCATTAAACTGTACGCCTTCATATTATGCTTCTTGCATGTTCTGTACCTTGTCTTTTATAAAACGTCTTACGCATTATGCTTAATTCCTTGGTGTATTTATTCTTATCGGCTGTTCTGCACGTTGCCTATTGTGCTTGTTGGAACTCTATGTTAATTTAATGGGGGGAATTCAAATGTTTGAAGTCGTTGGGTGTCTGTTTCTTCCTGTCTATTAGATAGGAAAAAACAGACACCCAAACTGACTTTTCAAACAATTGAATACCCCTCAATATGCTTAATTTTCTTACAGTAGAGCAGTACTTCTCAAACTCAGTCCTCAATACACAGTAACTGTCCAGGTTTTAAGTATATTTATCCTTGAGCACAGGTGACTTAGGGGGTAATTCAGAGTTGATCGCAGCAGCAAATTTGTTAGCAGATGGGCAAAAATAGGATTTAATACCTACCGGTAAATCCTTTTCTCTTAGTCCGTAGAGGATGCTGGGGTCACTTCAAGAACCATGGGGTATAGACGGGATCCGCAGGAGACATGGGCACTTTAAAACTTTCAAAGGGTGTGACCTGGCTCCTCCCTCTATGCCCCTCCTCCAGACTCCAGTTTAAGGAACTGTGCCCAGGGAGACGGACATTTCGAGGAAAGGATTTATTGTTAAACCAATGTGAGCTTCTTACCAGCTTACACCTCAAGCATGCCGCAGAACGTGGCATTTAATAGAACACCAGCCAACGGCATGAAGAATATGCAGCAATATGCTGACAAAAATCGAAACACAACCTGTGTGTAACCACAACCAATAACTGCAGATACAGTACGCACTGGGACGGGCGCCCAGCATCCTCTACGGACTAAGAGAAAAGGATTTACCAGTAGGTATTAAAATTCTATTTTCTCATACGTTCTAGAGGATGCTGGGGTCACTTCAAGAACCATGGGGTTTATACCAAAGCTCTAGAACGGGCGGGAGAGTGCGGATGACTCTGCAGCACCAATTGACCAAACATGAGGTCCTCATCAGCCAGGGTATCAAACTTGTAGAACTTTGCAAAGGTGTTTGAACCCGACCAAGTAGCCGCTCGGCAAAGGTGCAATGCCGAGACCCCCCGGGCAGCCGCCCAGAACGAGCCCACCTTTCTGGTAGAATGGGCCTTACCCGATTTCGGTAACGGCAATCCAGCCGTAGAATGAGCCTGCTGAATCATATGACAGATCCAGCGCGCAATAGTCTGCTTGGAAGCAGGAGCCCCAATTTTGTTGTGAGCATACAGGACAAACAGAGCCTCCGTTTTCCTAAACGGAGCCGTTCTGGCCACATAAATTTTCAAAGCTAAGACTATGTCAAGAAACTTCGATTCCAGCAAGGCGTCAGTAGCCACTGGCACCACAATAGGTTGATTCAAGTGGAACGACGAAACCACTTTTGGCAGAAACTGCTGACGAGTCCTCAACTCTGCTCTATCTTCATGGAAGATCAAAGAAGGGCTCTTGTGAGATAAGGCCCCTAACTCAGACACCCACCTTTTAGACGCCAAGTCCAACAGGATGACCGCTTTTCAAGTGAGAAAAACTGCAACTCCACCTTCTGTAAAGGTTCAAACCCACGTGATTGAAGGCACTGCAACACCACATTAAGATCCCAAGGTGCCATTGGCGGTACAAATGGAAGTTGGAAGCATAACATGCCTTTCACGAAAGACAACTTCTGGAAGGGAAGCCAATAGTTTCTGAAAGAAAATTGCCAATGCTTAAAACTGGACCTTAATGGAGTCCAATTTCAGGCTGCATTCCCTCCAGCCCGTAGGAAATGGAGAAACGCCCTAACTGAAACTCTTCCGTTGAAGCTTTCTTGGATTTACACCAAGACCTATATTTTCTCCAAAGACAGTGGTAACGTCTAGACCAGGGCTGGCCAAACCGGTCCTCGAGATCTACCAACAGTTCATGTTTTCCAGGCCTCCTGGAGATCTGTGGAATTGTCAGTTAGGAATGAATGCAGCACATCTTAATTAGTAATGACTACACCTGTGCACCAGCTAGGTGGTCTGGAAAATGTGTACTGTTGGTAGATCTCGAGGACTGGTTTGGCCAGCCCTGGTCTAGACCATAGGTTCTCAAACTCGGTCCTCAGGAGCCCACACAGTGCATGTTTTGCAGGTCTCATCACAGAATCACAAGTGAAATAATAAGCTGCACCTGTGGGCCTTTTAAAATGTGTCAGTGAGTAATTAATACACCTGTGCCCCTGCTGGGTTACCTGCAAAACATGCACTGTGTGGGCTCCTGAGGACCGAGTTTGAGAACTTATGGTCTAGACGTTACTCCTTTCCTGGCCTGAATAAGAGTGGGGATAACTTCCTTGGGAATGCCCTTTCGGATAGGATCCGGCGCTCAACAGCTATGCCGTCAAACGTAGCCGCGGTAAGTCTAGGTACACGCACGGCACCTACTGTAGTAAGGGCCTCTCGAAGAGGAAGAGACCCAGGATCTTTTTTTTTCTTCTTTTTTTTTTTTTCAAGTAACTCTGAAAGATCTGGGCACCAAGCCCTCCTTGGCCAGTCTGGGACAATGAAAATTTTCCCGAAACCACAATCTTCTCATGATCCCAAGAACTTTTGGGAATAGTGGAAGTGGAGGGAGTACATACACTGACCGGAAACAGCCACTGGGTCACCAGTGCATCTATCGCTATTGCCTGAGGGTCTCTTGACCAGGAACAATATTTCTGAAGCTTCCCGTTGAGACGCGATGTCATCATGTCTACCGAAGACTTCTTGGTGGAGGTTCCACTCTCGCAGATGGAGATCGTGTCTGCTGAGGAAGTCTGCTTCCCAGTTGTCCGCTCCCGGAATGAAAATTGCCGACAGAGCCCTTGTTTTTCTGCCCAGAGGAGGACCTTTGTCACCTCTGCCATTTCATCTCTGCTTTTCGTTCCACCTTGCTGTTACATTATCCAACTGGACCTGCACGGGATGATCTTGAAGAAGATGTACCGCTTATTGAAGACCATTGTAAATGGCTCTCAATACCAGCCTGTTCATGTGAAGGCAGGCTTCCTGACTTTAGCATATTCCTTGGAAGCTTTTCCTTGAGTGACAGCTCCTCAGCCTCGGAGACTTGCATCCGTGGTTACCAGGACCCAGTCCTGAATCACGAACCTGCGTCCCTCTAATAGGTGCGAGCTGTGTAGCCACCAAAGGAGTGAAAACCTGGCTTTCGACAACAGGACTATCTTCCAGTGCATGTGCAGGTGGGATCTACTTTACCAACAGGTCCCACTGGAATACCTGGCATGGAACCTGCCAAACTGTATGGCCTCTTAGGCCGCCACCATATTTGCACGGATGGATCGACCCTCTTGATGGTTTCAAAACTAGCATTACCATTTTCTAGATTTCCAGAACCTTTTCCACTGGAAGAAAAAACTCTCTGAACTACCCTGTCCCGAAAAACAAATAATCTTTCCTGGAAAATTTATGATCCAACCGTGTTGTTGGAGTATGGACAGGGAGAGCGCAATGTTTTGTACCAACCGCTCACTGGATCTCGCCTTTATCAGGAGATCTTTTAGATAAGGAATAATATTGACTCCTTCATCTCCACCATCCCCTTGGTGAAAAGCCCTCAGCGCCGTGGAGATACCGAAAGGTAACGTCTGGAATTGGTAATGGCAATTCTGAACCGCGTATCTCAGATAAGCCTGGTGAGGAGGATAAAAGGGAACATACAGGTAAGCATCTTTTATCTACTGACCCCCTGTAATCCCCCTCCTCCAGATTGGAAATCACTGCCCCCAGTGATTCCATCTTGAACTTGAACCGTTTTAAGTAGAGATTCAGATTTTTAGGTTCAGGATTGGTATGACCGTGCCGTCCGGTTTCGGAACAAAGAGGCTTGAATAACCCCCTCCCTTTGTTGTGACCCAGGCACCAGGACTATGACCTGGTCCTGACATAAAATTTGAATTACCGATATAACTGCTTCTCTTCCTGGAAGAGACGCTGGCAAGGTCAATTTTAAAAAACCGGCATGGGGGAACGTCTTGAATTCGTATCCCTGGGACACTATATGTAAAACCCAGGGATCCAGGTCAGATTGACTCCAATTCTGAGTAGTTTTAGACGTGCCACCACCCGAGCGACCTCCCGCGAGGGAGCCCCAGCGTCATGCTGTAGACATGGCAGAAGTAGGGGCAGACTTCTGTTCTTGGTAACCTGAAGCCGCTGTAGACATCTTTATGTCTCTTCCCCTACCTGCAAAATAAGGGGAAACCTTTTGCTGTACTTACTGGGTCGAAAGGACTGTATGTGAGGGTGATCTTTTTGCCGGTGACGGTGCAGAGGGCAAAAAATGTCGACTTACCTGCGGTAGCCGCTGAGACCAACGCCTCCAGTCCATCACCAAATAAGGCCTCACCTTTGTATAGGAGATCCTCCATATTTCTCTTGGAATATGCATCCGCGTTCCACTGGTGAATCCCCAACGCCTGCCGAGCCGATACTGCCCTGGTAGCGGCTTGTGAACTGAAGAGTCCAATATCTTTTATTGCTCCTAGCATGTATGCGGCAGCGTCTCTGATATTTCCTAACTTAGGGAGTATCTCATCTTTATCAATCGTGTCAATTTCTGATGACACGCTCTCTGACCATTTTGTAATAGCGTGACACACCCACGCAACAAGCAATAGTGGGCCTGAACAGTGTCCTTTGCAACATATAGTCTTTGTCACCCTAGACAGTGCACTGTCTAACACAGGGGGTGACTGCCGGGAAAGAATATATTAAGCTCGTCTTATTTTATCTATTTCCCTGGAATTCCTATCGGCGACACAGGACTCAGAGTCCGCGTCAGTAGCAGTAGTCATAACATTTGTAAATGGACTTTATGTGACCCAGAGAGGGTCGCCGGCAGATGGAAGAAACAGAATGCTGACAAACATATCTACTACATATCCAGCATGCAGCATTAGATACAGCCTTATCTAATCCCCATGCAGGCTCTTGGTGTGCCGGTAGCGTCACCACCTTACAACTCTGCGTCCCCAAAATGGTTTTGTGAAAAACAAGAGTAGCCCTGTAGTTACTCTTCGTGTGCGTTGATTCTAACGACGGAGGGACGGCTTTTGACGTCACACGCCTGCCCAGCGAACGCCCAGCCACGCCTGCGTTTTTTCTGCCACGCCTGCGTTTTTCTAAGCACTCCCTGAAAACGGTCAGTTGACACCCAGAAACGCCCACTTTCTGTCACTCTCCTTGCGGCCGCCTGTGCGATTGGAATTGTCACTAGAACCAGTACAAAACCACAATGGACTTTGTATCCGTATGATGCACCTGCGCATTGCAGAGCATACGCATGCGCAGATTAGCCGTTTTTTTCACTGATACCTACGCAGCAAACAATAGCAGCTAGCGATCAACTCGGAATGACCCCCTTGGTCAGAACTGAACACAGTATACTACACGGTGATTCAAAAGTCGCAAATTTTGTTACACGACCCCCTTTCCATTTGAAAAAACTGACTTAGATTCAAGATGGCCGATTTCAAGATGGTGCCCATGTTCGGTACATACCCTAAAAGATAGCCCACCTCACCCATACCTTACTGGAGTATTCAGTTTTCCTGTTTCCTGCGCTGCGCTCGGCACAGGTTACCGTTCCCAATCTTGTTCCACGTGGATGGTAAAGTATGACAAATCTAAAATTAATTTTTTTTTTAAAGAAAGCCATGTCGACTTGTCATGTGTCGACCATTTTCATGTGTCGACCATGTCAATGTAGACCAATAGTGGTCGACCTAATGACTGTCGACCATCCAAACGGATACCATTGTGTTTTTGACCCTTTTTGATATAGTAGTATTTGTTTCTACCATTGTACTTTTCCCTATACAGGACTATGGAAGCTTATACTCCTTTTCCACTAGCTCAAAAAACACGGGTAAATGCATGGGGGCGCACATTTACCAGTGTTTTTTGCTAGTGGAAAAGGGTCCCTCTGCAAAGACCCGGATCAAGTGATCCGGGAATCCTACCCGGGTAGTTTACCGGGTTGAACACGAGTTCAACCCGGTAAGCTGTGCAGTATAAATGGAAGCCGTGTCGATGCGACACGGCTCTCGTTCACAGTGTATGGAAGGGCGGTGCTGGGAGATCGCAGCATCACCGGTGAGTGTAGTGGGAAAGAGGGCTGAGCACGGGCCGCAGCCGGGTAGCTCCTGTGTCAGGGTTAATATGTTGATCATACAAATAAAAGCAAATTACATGATCTTTTAAGTATTTGGTTGTTTACTGGAAAACTAGTTACAAGCCCGTCAAAATGACTGATCATAACAGTAACATCAGCGCTGGCGGCTGTGCGCACCGAAGCGGAGTAACAATTGAATTGCTCCATCAGTGCCATCTAGTTGCCACCACTGTGAAAAACAACTGAATTCCCTTTATAGAGTTGAGGAACAGAGGATGAAATAGAATTGCATACCCACGACCAATTCTCAATTTTGCCTACAAGTACACGACATGCCCACCCAGGTATACAGTATACCCACTTATCTGCATGTGGGGATGCAACCAAGATATGCCAGTAGTTGCTCAAAGTTGTGTATGCCTGGACACAGTGTAAAAAATTGCAAAGTCTATCAGAAATACAGATTTGCGTACAGCACTCAATCAACCACAAAGAGTTTAGGCCAGGCCCGGCGCTACCCGCTCAGCAAAGGGATGCAGTGCAGGTTAGGCGCCAGGCAGGAGAGGCGCTCTGCCTGCCCTGCATCTCCGCTGCTGCGCCGCCTGTCCCCCTGCTGCTGCACCTGTCACACTGTGCCAGGCAGCGGTGCCGGCAGCTTTCAGCTTCCTCTCCCCCTCCATGACTGTGTGACAGCTACACGGAACTGAGGAGGGGAGCTATACGGAAGCAGGCTGATCATGAGGAGGAACAGGAGGATGAACAGCACCAGCCAGACTTCCTTTTGGTAAGAAGATGTAAAGAGAGTGAGGGAGCTTGAGAAAGTGTATGTGTGTGTATCTGTTTCTGTATGTGTGTATGTATGTATGTATGTATTGTAACTGTGTATGTATGAATTTGTGTGTATGTGTGTGTATCTGTGTGACTGGGTGGGCAAAATGTGTGTAAGCGGCATTACTACAGGGGGGATTTGTGTAAGCGGCATTACTACAGGGAGGATTTTGTGTAAGCGGCACTACTACAGAGGGGATTTGTGTAAGCGGCATTACTACAGGGGGGATTTTGTGTATAAGAACGTGTGGTGTTATGTGAATAAGATTGTGCTACTGTGGCGTAATTTGAAATGGTGGTACTACTGTGTGGCCATGCCCCTTCCGTGTAAGACCACACTCCTTTTTCGATATGCACCAAAGGCGCGCACTGTCCCTTTGTAAAGTATGGGAAGGCGCAAATTTATAGCTTGCAGGGGGGCGCCGAACACCCTAGCACCGGCCCTGGTTTAGGCATCTTGATTTTTACAGATGGAGAACAAATTACTGCAGTAGATACCATGACACGGTTTTTGCAATGAACTCAAATATCCAAACTTACTCAACTCAGATATCTGTTCAAGGCAACAGATTGTTTACTTCAATAAACTATGCACAATGTTTTCTATTGAAAATGTTTACTCAAAGTTGTCTATTAATAAACTAAAAATGTGCACAGCGAGTACTACCCAGAACTGACAGTCATTGTAATTTGTCACTTGGCATCTGCGCTGCTACACATTTCATTCCTAGTTCCAGAGTGATACAAGATTGATCACCACTGTCCCCTAAAGAAATATATGCATTCACCATAACATTGGGACACTACACCCTCCTGCTGACACTGACTTATATACCATGAAACTCTGGCTGGGATGTTCTGTAAATCTAGGATCTGCATATCAGTAAAGAAGGATGCTCAAAACTTTCTTCCTGTCTGAATATGTATGCAACATACAAAAAAGTAACAATAGTGTAGATAAAAAGGAAATACTTGAGTAGTAGAAAGACACAAATGGCATATTTATGAATTGTTGTGTCATAGACCCAATAATTATAATTTCTCATTGCTGTTACCCACGGCAATAAGAAAATAAGTTTTGCCCAAATGTCTAGAAATAAAACATCCAGGGACAGAGAAAACTGAAAGGAAACCAAACCTGCGATGGGATAGAAGTGAAGCAAACACTTCACTGGTCTACTGGGATCCCACTGCTGGTGTGACGTGGCCATTGCAAGGAACGATTCCTAAGGAACCTTCTCCCGGTATTTTATGTGGAATGTAGCCCATACACTCGTCTGTTGGGACCCCATTGCTGATGTGTGGTGGTCATTGCCAGGAACGATTCCTACAGAACCCTCTCCAGGTTTTTATGTGGAATGTAGCCCATAGACTACATAGTTTCGTCTATTGGGACACCACTGCTGATGTGTGGTGGCCATTGCCAGGTACAATTCCTACGGAACCCTCTCCTGATATTTATGTGCAATGTAGCCCATAGACTGCAATGGCTAACGTCATCAGAAGATATTGCCAGCTGCTGGGACCAAATGCTTACAGTCTGGAGCTTGGTATATCCATCAGCCTTTCTTGTAGCTCTCTTTCTCTGGATGTCTTCCTCTGAGATTCTGTGCAAGCAAATACAATTTTTTATATGTGTAGTTCACGTACATCTAGCCTCAATACGCCATGCACCATGAGATACATGGCATGAATGTTCCCATCCCACTCCGGCAGTTCCCATGCAACTCTGCTAACGTTGGGCGACTTTCTTTGCCGAAAATGCGTCTTCGTAACATTGCTGTGTGATAAAAGATGTACATGCAGACTCTGCTGATTAATGCTGCGTTACAGTGTTTATTAGGAAATCGCAATGCAAACAAGATGCATTTTTGCATTTTCAAGGGGAAAAAATGCACAGAGCATTATTAAACGTGCTCACAACTAGGCACGACTAGAAGGGCTATTTAACGTGACTGCAGCAACAATGAAGGAGGACACATCTGTACACCTCCTATGCTACACTGGGAGTCAATAGGTGTTTTAGGAGTCTTATTCTTGAAGCAGTGAAAAGAGAGAAGTGTGACAGTAGAGAAGTTGCCCATGGCAACCTATCAGCAGCTACTTATAATTTTATAGAATGCAATTGCTAAATATTACTTCAATGATGATTGGTTGCCATGGGCAACTTCTCCACCGACTCACTTCTCAACTGTTTTCACTGCTTCATGAATAGACCCTTAAATCCCTAAATTAAGTGTAGATTTTATTCCAACATCATCTGGAATCCAATCACCAGATCTTTCTCGTAGAGATGCCAACATTCTGGCTACCCCCTCCAGGAGAGGTCAGCCAGCTCGGCACAGCAGGGAGCAGGGAGAACTGGCGTGACATCACATGGGAGCGTGCCTATGTAGCCGAAGCTACACAGGGGGCGTGGAGCTTGCGGCCGCATCACTGTGGCCACGCCCCCGCTGTGCAGTGCCAATATTACATGCACTGAATAGCAGGGGGCGGGGCTACGATGACACAATTCAGCAGGAATTGCATAATCGGGTCCCCTTGGACCGCCCACTTGTGCTCTGCAAGTAGGCGGCCAAGGGAGGTTTGCGGGGGAGCTGCGGCACTGTGGGAGACTTGCCCACCTTTCCGGGGGGCCAGGAGGGCCCCCTGATTTTCGGGAGCCTCCCCGCCATTCTGGGACTGTGGGCAAGTATGCTTTCTCCTAATGTAGATATAATTACCACAATTAGAGTGGTCACATGCTCCTCGTACATCTAATTTGGTACATCCCTTGTGACAAACTAGGAGTAGATTGTTTTATTTATCCCTGAGTGAAGTGCAGAAATGAATCCTAGTCACCAGATTTGCTTCTCAGGCGAATATAATTACCACAATTGTGTTTATTACAGGTTCATCATCCTCTCAAAGGATCCTCTTATGTAGACCAATTAAATGTTCCCAGACATCAGTTGCAGGAGCATGGCGTATTGGCAAAGTAGAGCACTCTGCAGGCTGCATTTTCAGAACACACCTCTAGTTACGGCACTGCATGGAATGTAAATATTTACACCAATCTGCCCCAACTCGTATGCTTGGTTTCTTAAGGTGGGTACACACTAACAGATATATCTGCAGATCAATTGATCTGCAGATATATCTATGTACGGATCGGGCAGTGTGCTGTGCATACACACAGCCCGATCCGTCGGGGGACTGACGTCATGAACTGGGCGGGCGCCCGCCCAGTTCACCTGTCAATCACCGCCGGCCGCCGCAGCATGTGTACGGGCGGTCGGACGACCGCCCCGTACACACACAGCGACGGGCCAATATATCGTTAGATATATTGGCTGTCGGCTGTGCTGCGCGGCCGACGCGATACGTCTGTGAACGACGGAGTTCACAGACGTATCGCCCGTACACACTGGCCGACGGTCCCGCGATGTATCGGCCGTTCAAGAGAACGGCCGATACATCGACCAGTGTGTACGGGCCTTTAGCGGTCATAGTGATCAGCTCGCACTTGCACTAGCTCTATTCTTGGTGCAAGAGATGCGGATGTAAAACAATTAATCTTTGCATATGAACAATGAACATATGAACTATGGGGGTCATTCCGAGTTGATCGCTAGCTGAAAATGTTCGTTGCACAGCGATGAAGCAAAAAACGGTACTTCTGCGCATGCATATGCGGCGCAATGCGCACACGCAAAGTACTTTCACAACGGCCGATGCAGTTTTACACAAGGTCTAGCGAAGCTTTTCAGTCGCACTGTTGGTCGCAGAGTGATTGACATGAAGTGGGCGTTTCTGGGTGTCAACTGACCGTTTTCAGGGAGTGTTCAGAAAAATGCAGGCGTGCCAGGAAAAATGCAGGCGTGGTTGGGAGAACGCAGGGCGTGTTTGTGACGTCAAATCCGGAACTGAACAGTCTGAAGACATCGCAAGCTAGGAGTAGGCCTGGAGCTACTCTAAAACTGCACAATTTTTTTTTTCAGCCGCTCTGCAATCCTTTCATTCGCACTTCTGCTAAGCTAAAATACACTCCCAGAGGGCGGCGGCTTAGCGTTTGCACGACTGATAAAAACTGCTAGCGAGTGATCAACTCGGAATGCCCCCCTATGAACAATAGCCTGCAGTTCATATTATGTCACATAACTCAGCCTATCTACGAATGCACCTTTGTCACCTGGTTACGCCCATTCGAAAACAAGAGAAGCTATGCAGTTACATACTACTCTGAATCGCCAATAAATGCATGCGGTCAGATGGCTAGCATTTGCAGTGTTAAAAATATCAAGATCCATCTGCATTGGCTCCTTTATGTGGACTTAGCCTCTGACCTGGGAACTCTCCACCATGTGATATGCGGTATCCGGTCTATAGCTCTACACTAAAAAGGGCTACGGCATGCATTAGGTTGGCAAGGTGAAAAGGTCAACAGTTCAAAAGTCTGACAAGTTTTTTATTTATTTACTTTTTTTCAACTTTATCATATTTTACCATCCAAATGGACTACGATTGGGAATTGTAACCTGTGCCAAGCGCAGTGGTAGCGGAGCGAGGCACCCTGCCTGAAGCATGTCGAGCAAAGCAAGCCATGCAAGGGGACACGGTACACTAATAGGGCTTGATTGTGGCAGAAAAGTGACAAAACACCCCCAAAAAATGTTGTCTACATTTCTATGTCAACCATTTGGACCCTGTTGACCTACTGCATATTGGCCATTAGTGGTCGCCCTATTGACTGCAGACCTTTTTAGTGTAGCTCTAATAAATCCACACCCATGATGTGCATTTAAATATTGTAATGTAAGATTTAATGCTGCCTGAGTTTGGTGGCTGTGCGGGATGCCAGACAAACTCTAAAGTTCTTTTAAAGGGCAACCACTTACAAGGCATGGTTTTGCCTTGTAAGTGATTCCCCCTTTAAAAAAAATGTCCGAGTTTGGATGGCTTCATGTACAGCCACCGAACTCTGACGGCATTAAGTCCTGCACATAGATTTCTGTGCAATACAAGGCAATTTACTGCAGTTAGTCAACATGAATCAGGGAACACCCCAATTCAATCAGATCTTTTCATATGAATGAGCAAAAGTTAGTAAATGCTGCCATATTCACATGCTAATCCATGCACTTTCCCGTACAGATGGCAGAAAGGGCAAATAAATTGGTTCATGGCATCATCTGCGATTTGGCAGCATTGATAAAACCCATGTAAGGTGTACAACCGGGCTTTATTTTAAAGCAGTCAACCTTAACGTCCAGCACTAAAGGTTCTCAAAGTTTCCACGGTTCGTGAACTACAGCAATTTCTGTTATTACATTTCAAAGAAATTGGGTGCGTACAGTATGTTTCTTGCATTGTTGTCTTTGCTGTGTTTAATAGTACTTCCCAAGTGTACAACAGAATAGTTTTATTATAAGGATCCCGGGTCTCTGTACCAGAAACATTGCGTTCTGTACGGAAGAAAACACAAGAAAAGGTAAAACCTCTTAATAAAGCACTTGGCTGAACAGAGCCCCAATGCAGCAGGGAGCAAATGATTATGTAACACCTTGGGGTAAATTTACTAAGATGGGAGTTCTATTTTAGATAGGATGTTGCCCATAGCAACCAATCAGATTCCAGGTATTATCTTTTAGAAGGTGCTAGGTAAATGAGAAGTAGAATCTGATTGGTTGCTATGGGCAACATCCAATCTTAAATAGAACTCCCATCTTAGTAAATTTACCCCCTTGTCGGGTAGTGTAGTCTCAAACAAACCTTAGTAAAGCACTGCACTGAAAAATAATGCTGTTTAATGGGGAAGGTATCAGGATCCCGGCATTTAGGATGCCAGCAGTCAAAATACCTACAGCGGCATCCTGACACCTACTAGGTAACTATGCTATCCCTAGTCCTCAAACCCCCTAACCCTAACCTTCCCTACACACAGGCTAACCCTAACCTTCCCTACACACAGGCTAACCCTAACCTTCCCCGCTAGTGCCTAAATGTAACAGCAAATATATAACAAAGGGTAACACATGACAAAGTTGGGCACAGTGTAACAAATGACACATGGTAATTAACAAAATGGAGGAGAGGGCACAAGGTAACACAGGGCAAGGAGAGGGGGGAGGGGGTGGACTGCCAGGGGACTGTACAGTACAAAGAAACAGGAGGAGGGGAAGGACAGGCACAGTACCTGGCAGTAGCAGGCTGCTGGGTGACACTAAAGGCTGGTATACACTAGAGATGAGCGGGTTCGGTTCCTCTGAATCCGAACCCGCCCGAACTTCAGGTTTTTTACACGGGTCCGAGCAGGCTCGGATCTTCCCGCCTTGCTCGGCTAACCCGAGCGCGCCCGAACGTCATCATCACGCTGTCGGATTCTCGCGAGGCTCGGATTCTATCGCGAGACTCGGATTCTATATAAGGAGCCGCGCGTCGCCGCCATTTTCACACGTGCATTGAGAGTCATAGGGAGAGGACGTGGCTGGCGTCCTCTCCGTTTAGAGAAGAGAGAGACACAGTATTTTCGGGGAGCATTATTAGGAGGAGTACTACTGTATACTACTATACTACTTGCTGAAGTGATATATAGATTAGATAGTGTGACTGTAAGTGTATTATCTGACTTGTGGGGGAGACACTGACAGTGGGGAGCAGTTAGAGTCTGAGAGCAGGACTCAGGAGTACATATAACGTACAGTGCACACTTTTGCTGCCAGAGTCAGTGCCACACTGCCATTGTTGTGACCACACTGACCACCAGTATAATAATATATTTTGTGATTGTCTGCTTAGGCCTCGGAGTACTAGTTGCAAGTTGCAACGTGACCTGTCCTGAAGTGACCACCAGTTTAATAATCAATCACCACCAGTTTAATATATATATATATATAATTGTATATAATATATGTATATATATATATAATATTGTATACCACCTACCCGTGGTTTTTTTTTTTTTCATTCTTCTTTATACATACTACTATAGTAGCTTACTGTAGCAGTCTGCGGTGCTGTGCTGACCTGACAGTGTCCAGCAGGTCCGTCATCAGTCATTACATAATAAATATATATAGTACCTGTCCGGCTGCAGTACTAGTGATATTATATTGATTTCATCTCATTATCAATAATTTATCATCCAGTCTAGACTCTATATTAGCAGCAGACACAGTACGTTAGTCCACGGCTGTAGCTACCTCTGTGTCGGCACTCGGCAGTCCATCCATAATTGTATACCACCTACCCGTGGTTTTTTTTTTTTCTTTGTACATACTACTATAGAGTATAGTAGCTTACTGTAGCAGTCTGCGGTGCTGCTGAGCTGACAGTGTCCAGCAGGTCCGTCATCAGTCATCATTACCTAATAAATATATTATCTACCTGTCCGGCTGCAGTACTAGTGATATTATATATACATACATATATATATTGATTTCATCTCATTATCAATCATCCAGTCTATATTAGCAGCAGACACAGTACGTTAGTCCGCGGCTGTAGCTACCTCTGTGTCGGCACTCGGCAGTCCATCCATAATTGTATACCACCTACCCGTGGTTTTTTTTTTTTCTTTCTTCTTTGTACATACTACTATAGAGTATAGTAGCTTACTGTAGCAGTCTGCGGTGCTGCTGAGCTGACAGTGTCCAGCAGGTCCGTCATCAGTCATCATTACCTAATAAATATATTATCTACCTGTCCGGCTGCAGTACTAGTGATATTATATATACATACATATATATATTGATTTCATCTCATTATCAATCATCCAGTCTATATTAGCAGCAGACACAGTACGTTAGTCCACGGCTGTAGCTACCTCTGTGTCGGCACTCAGCAGTCCATCCATAATTGTATACCACCTACCCGTGGTTTTTTTTTTCTCGTTCTTCTTTGTACATACTACTATAGTATAGTAGCTTACTGTAGCAGTCTGCGGTGCTGCTGAGCTGACAGTGTCCAGCAGGTCCGTCATCAGTCATCATTACCTAATAAATATATTATCTACCTGTCCGGCTGCGGTACTAGTGATATTATATATACATACATATATATATTGATTTCATCTCATTATCAATCATCCAGTCTATATTAGCAGCAGACAAAGTACGTTAGTCCACGGCTGTAGCTACCTCTGTGTCGGCACTCGGCAGTCCATCCATAATTGTATACCACCTACCCGTGGTTTTTTTTTTCCCTTTCTTCTTTGTACATACTACTATAGAGTATAGTAGCTTACTGTAGCAGTCTGCGGTGCTGCTGAGCTGACAGTGTCCAGCAGGTCCGTCATCAGTCATCATTACCTAATAAATATATTATCTACCTGTCCGGCTGCAGTACTAGTGATATTATATATACATACATATATATATTGATTTCATCTCATTATCAATCATCCAGTCTATATTAGCAGCAGACACAGTACGTTAGTCCACGGCTGTAGCTACCTCTGTGTCGGCACTCGGCAGTCCATCCATAAGTATACTAGTATCCATCCATCTCCATTGTTTACCTGAGGTGCCTTTTAGTTGTGCCTATTAAAATATGGAGAACAAAAATGTTGAGGTTCCAAAATTAGGGAAAGATCAAGATCCACTTCCACCTCGTGCTGAAGCTGCTGCCACTAGTCATGGCCGAGACGATGAAATGCCAGCAACGTCGTCTGCCAAGGCCGATGCCCAATGTCATAGTACAGAGCATGTCAAATCCAAAACACCAAATATCAGTAAAAAAAGGACTCCAAAACCTAAAATAAAATTGTCGGAGGAGAAGCGTAAACTTGCCAATATGCCATTTACCACACGGAGTGGCAAGGAACGGCTGAGGCCCTGGCCTATGTTCATGGCTAGTGGTTCAGCTTCACATGAGGATGGAAGCACTCAGCCTCTCGCTAGAAAACTGAAAAGACTCAAGCTGGCAAAAGCACCGCAAAGAACTGTGCGTTCTTCGAAATCCCAAATCCACAAGGAGAGTCCAATTGTGTCGGTTGCGATGCCTGACCTTCCCAACACTGGACGTGAAGAGCATGCGCCTTCCACCATTTGCACGCCCCCTGCAAGTGCTGGAAGGAGCACCCGCAGTCCAGTTCCTGATAGTCAGATTGAAGATGTCAGTGTTGAAGTACACCAGGATGAGGAGGATATGGGTGTTGCTGGCGCTGGGGAGGAAATTGACAAGGAGGATTCTGATGGTGAGGTGGTTTGTTTAAGTCAGGCACCCGGGGAGACACCTGTTGTCCGTGGGAGGAATATGGCCACTGACATGCCTGGTGAAAATACCAAAAAAATCAGCTCTTCGGTGTGGAAGTATTTCAACAGAAATGCGGACAACAGGTGTCAAGCCGTGTGTTGCCTTTGTCAAGCTGTAATAAGTAGGGGTAAGGACGTTAACCACCTCGGAACATCCTCCCTTATACGTCACCTGCAGCGCATTCATAATAAGTCAGTGACAAGTTCAAAAACTTTGGGTGACAGCGGAAGCAGTCCACTGACCAGTAAATCCCTTCCTCTTGTAACCAAGCTCACGCAAACCACCCCACCAACTCCCTCAGTGTCAATTTCCTCCTTCCCCAGGAATGCCAATAGTCCTGCAGGCCATGTCACTGGCAATTCTGACGATTCCTCTCCTGCCTGGGATTCCTCCGATGCATCCTTGCGTGTAACGCCTACTGCTGCTGGCGCTGCTGTTGTTGCTGCTGGGAGTCGATGGTCATCCCAGAGGGGAAGTCGTAAGACCACTTTTACTACTTCCACCAAGCAATTGACTGTCCAACAGTCCTTTGCGAGGAAGATGAAATATCACAGCAGTCATCCTACTGCAAAGCGGATAACTGAGGCCTTGGCATCCTGGGTGGTGAGAAACGTGGTTCCGGTATCCATCATTACTGCAGAGCCAACTAGAGACTTGTTGGAGGTACTGTGTCCCCGGTACCAAATACCATCTAGGTTCCATTTCTCTAGGCAGGCGATACCGAAAATGTACACAGACCTCAGAAAAAGAGTCACCAGTGTCCTAAAAAATGCAGCTGTACCCAATGTCCACTTAACCACGGACATGTGGACAAGTGGAGCAGGGCAGGGTCAGGACTATATGACTGTGACAGCCCACTGGGTAGATGTATGGACTCCCGCCGCAAGAACAGCAGCGGCGGCACCAGTAGCAGCATCTCGCAAACGCCAACTCTTTCCTAGGCAGGCTACGCTTTGTATCACCGGTTTCCAGAATACGCACACAGCTGAAAACCTCTTACGGCAACTGAGGAAGATCATCGCGGAATGGCTTACCCCAATTGGACTCTCCTGTGGATTTGTGGCATCGGACAACGCCAGCAATATTGTGTGTGCATTAAATATGGGCAAATTCCAGCACGTGCCATGTTTTGCACATACCTTGAATTTGGTGGTGCAGAATTATTTAAAAAACGACAGGGGCGTGCAAGAGATGCTGTCGGTGCCCAGAAGAATTGCGGGACACTTTCGGCGTACAGGCACCACGTACAGAAGACTGGAGCACCACCAAAAACTACTGAACCTGCCCTGCCATCATCTGAAGCAAGAAGTGGTAACGAGGTGGAATTCAACCCTCTATATGCTTCAGAGGTTGGAGGAGCAGCAAAAGGCCATTCAAGCCTATACAATTGAGCACGATATAGGAGGTGGAATGCACCTGTCTCAAGCGCAGTGGAGAATGATTTCAACGTTGTGCAAGGTTCTGATGCCCTTTGAACTTGCCACACGTGAAGTCAGTTCAGACACTGCCAGCCTGAGTCAGGTCATTCCCCTCATCAGGCTTTTGCAGAAGAAGCTGGAGACATTGAAGGAGGAGCTAACACGGAGCGATTCCGCTAGGCATGTGGGACTTGTGGATGGAGCCCTTAATTCGCTTAACAAGGATTCACGGGTGGTCAATCTGTTGAAATCAGAGCACTACATTTTGGCCACCGTGCTCGATCCTAGATTTAAAGCCTACCTTGGATCTCTCTTTCCGGCAGACACAAGTCTGCTGGGGTTGAAAGACCTGCTGGTGAGAAAATTGTCAAGTCAAGCGGAACGCGACCTGTCAACATC
The DNA here is from genome assembly GCF_028390025.1 of Pseudophryne corroboree. Taxonomy (NCBI): domain Eukaryota; kingdom Metazoa; phylum Chordata; class Amphibia; order Anura; family Myobatrachidae; genus Pseudophryne; species Pseudophryne corroboree. The sequence continues at coordinate 704,832,578 of NC_086445.1, forward strand.
TCCTCCTTCACATTCTCCCGCAACTGGGGGTGCGAGGAAAAGGCTCAGAATTCCGAGCCCACCCGCTGGCGGTGATGCAGGGCAGTCTGGAGCGACTGCTGATGCTGACATCTGGTCCGGACTGAAGGACCTGACAACGATTACGGACATGTCGTCTACTGTCACTGCATATGATTCTCTCAACATTGAAAGAATGGTGGAGGATTATATGAGTGACCGCATCCAAGTAGGCACGTCACACAGTCCGTACTTATACTGGCAGGAAAAAGAGGCAATTTGGAGGCCCTTGCACAAACTGGCTTTATTCTACCTAAGTTGCCCTCCCACAAGTGTGTACTCCGAAAGAGTGTTTAGTGCCGCCGCTCACCTTGTCAGCAATCGGCGTACGAGGTTACATCCAGAAAATGTGGAGAAGATGATGTTCATTAAAATGAATTATAATCAATTCCTCCGTGGAGACATTGACCAGCAGCAATTGCCTCCACAAAGTACACAGGGAGCTGAGATGGTGGATTCCAGTGGGGACGAATTGATAATCTGTGAGGAGGGGGATGTACACGGTGATATATCGGAGGATGATGATGAGGTGGACATCTTGCCTCTGTAGAGCCAGTTTGTGCAAGGAGAGATTAATTGCTTCTTTTTTGGTGGGGGTCCAAACCAACCCGTCATTTCAGTCACAGTCGTGTGGCAGACCCTGTCACTGAAATGATGGGTTGGTTAAAGTGTGCATGTCCTGTTTATACAACATAAGGGTGGGTGGGAGGGCCCAAGGACAATTCCATCTTGCACCTCTTTTTTCTTTCATTTTTCTTTGCGTCATGTGCTGTTTGGGGAGGGTTTTTTGGAAGGGACATCCTGCGTGACACTGCAGTGCCACTCCTAGATGGGCCCGGTGTTTGTGTCGGCCACTAGGGTTGCTTATCTTACTCACACAGCTACCTCATTGCGCCTCTTTTTTTCTTTGCGTCATGTGCTGTTTGGGGAGGGTTTTTTGGAAGGGACATCCTGCGTGACACTGCAGTGCCACTCCTAGATGGGCCCGGTGTTTGTGTCGGCCACTAGGGTCGCTTATCTTACTCACACAGCTACCTCATTGCGCCTCTTTTTTTCTTTGCGTCATGTGCTGTTTGGGGAGGGTTTTTTGGAAGGGTCATCCTGCGTGACACTGCAGTGCCACTCCTAGATGGGCCCGGTGTTTGTGTCGGCCACTAGGGTCGCTTATCTTACTCACACAGCTACCTCATTGCGCCTCTTTTTTTCTTTGCGTCATGTGCTGTTTGGGGAGGGTTTTTTGGAAGGGACATCCTGCGTGACACTGCAGTGCCACTCCTAGATGGGCCCGGTGTTTGTGTCGGCCACTAGGGTCGCTTATCTTACTCACACAGCTACCTCATTGCGCCTCTTTTTTTCTTTGCGTCATGTGCTGTTTGGGGAGGGTTTTTTGGAAGGGACATCCTGCTTGACACTGCAGTGCCACTCCTAGATGGGCCCGGTGTTTGTGTCGGCCACTAGGGTCGCTTATCTTACTCACACAGCTACCTCATTGCGCCTCTTTTTTTCTTTGCGTCATGTGCTGTTTGGGGAGGGTTTTTTGGAAGGGACATCCTGCGTGACACTGCAGTGACACTCCTAGATGGGCCCGGTGTTTGTGTCGGCCACTAGGGTCGCTTATCTTACTCACACAGCTACCTCATTGCGCCTCTTTTTTTCTTTGCGTCATGTGCTGTTTGGGGAGGGTTTTTTGGAAGGGACATCCTGCGTGACACTGCAGTGACACTCCTAGATGGGCCCGGTGTTTGTGTCGGCCACTAGGGTCGCTTAGCTTAGTCATCCAGCGACCTAGGTGCAAATTTTAGGACTAAAAATAATATTGTGAGGTGTGAGGTATTCAGAATAGACTGAAAATGAGTGTAAATTATGGTTTTTGAGGTTAATAATACTTTGGGATCAAAATGACCCCCAAATTCTATGATTTAAGCTGTTTTTTAGTGTTTTTTGAAAAAAACACCCGAATCCAAAACACATCCGAATCCGACAAAAAAAATTCGGTGAGGTTTTGCCAAAACGCGGTCAAACCCAAAACATGGCCGCGGAACCGAACCCAAAACCAAAACACAAAACCCGAAAAATTTCTGGCGCTCATCTCTAGTATACACGGGAGAGATGTGTGCTGAGCGGTTCGCTCAGCACACATCTCTCCCGCCGCTCAGCACAGCACGATGTGTGCTGAGTGATGCGGGGGAGGACGGGGGGGCACTCATTTCACCCAGCAGGTAAAATGAGCGACGTGCTAGATTTGCCTGCATGCAGGCTCAATCTAGCACCGGCGATAGCGATGTGCGGGGCCGCGCATCGCTATTGCTGAGGGGTGTACACACGAGTGATCTGTGCTTAAAATCTAAGCAATCTAGTCAGATTGCTTAGATTTTAAGCATGGATCTCTCCGTGAGTACCCCCCTTAAGCAGGTGTACTGGATGGACCAGGAACAAACACTGCCGCCTTCTGTCATTGGCTTGCGATTCGACTTCAGCTGCTGCTGCTGGGTCGCGCCCCCCCCACCCACTGACAAACGTCGCCGGGCTATCCGCAGGGCCGGCTCTGCCATCCGTAGTATGGGAAGGGGCGTGGAGCACAGGGGAAAGGGGCTGAAAAGACTGTGATGCAGCCAGGAAGGGATGTGTGGGCAAGACCCCTCCTGAGGCAGATCTGATAGACAGAGCATCACTGGGTCTGTTTTCTATGCAGCATTATTGACTACAGCACCGCCCCACCCCCAACCACTGTCTGACATAGGGAGGGGAGGCAGGAGCTGGTCACTGCCTGCCTCACCTCTACTCTCACCCTGCAGCACAGCATATTTGATGACATAGGACTATGAAACTTAGTAGAATAATACAAAGATGTTTATATGTTAGAAATATCTTCTTTGTATTTTTCTAATAATTTGTACAGTCAAAACTGTGGAGACTGACAGGAAGCATGACAGCTGATGCTCTGTCTCCCCCGCCTGCAAGTCCCTGATATTTAGTAGATGCGGCTACTGGCATACTGCCAGCGAAGGACTGGGGCTCAAAAACGGCCGGGCGCTCGTGGCACGCCCTTATTACTATGGCGTCGCTTGCTGGGGGTGGGGGCGTGGTCTCGCGGCACGCCCCCATTTCCATGGAGACCAGTGGGGGCGGCTGAACCAGAGAGCCGGCTCTCTGAGGGACCGGATCGGCCCACCTGCCCATCGGCCCTTCTGGCATGTGCCAGATGGCCAGTACGTCCCTGCATACTGCTATGTGGTCATGAGTGGCCTTTCGATTACAACCTATAAAGAATAAGAGGAGGTAGGATAAATGTCTTATGCAGAATTATCTGTAAAATGTAGAAGCGATTAAAACCAAACATAATTGTCCCCTCTGGAACAGTGAGTAAACAAAAATAGCGGAACGCGGAAATTATGAAAAGAGACACTTTCTCTCTCTGGACGCCAGACCAACAGTAGCATCACGTGGAGTCTGCCCTGGACAAGCTGGAATATCAGAAGACTTCAATTAGAGAGTCTCAATCTATTGGGTCATAATCCAGAATATCTGGACCAATGAATAACAATGACAAGAAATATTCCTGGTGAAGACAACATTAAAAGGAAAGCGGAATACGCATCTCAGAACGAGAATGGACTATACTGACATGGGGAAAAGAACTGCATTTGAATGCCTCTTGGAAGCAAGGGTAATGTGACATTTCGGGAGAGTAGGGAAGTATCGGGACAGTAGGGAAGTATAAGAGTTGAATGCAGTTTACGACTAAAACAGACAAATGACAACCCAAAATATACCCATTTTGCAAAAAGTGGTGCCACAGGTATATTAAGATGTTTATAGATGGGCAAATTTCATAAAAACACATATTATTCCTAAAGTACGGTAAAAGTGTAAGATTCTCTGTAAGCGTATAAAACACTAATAGTGTAACACTTCTGTTTATTACAGTGGGGATTTCCCATGGTCTGACATCAAACTATAAAAAAACCCCCCCAATGTATAAATAGAAGTTGAACGTCATATTTACCTCATTCGCAATACGACTCCATAAGGACGAATGTTCCCATCGTGTAAATAGGTTTTGTTTTGTTGTTTTTTTTAAAGTGAATTGTCTACATACAGTAGACAGATGAATATATGAGTAATAAAGTGATGAATGTGGGTTATGTGTGGGGGTGTTTATATTTATAATAAAATGAATGTCATGGTATGCTGCTACTATTAGTTCTAGATGTGCCAAGATGCCCAGGCAGCCATGACTATATTGGCACTACTAGTACAACTATGATTAATATTCAAGATCCTGTACTTGATACCTACTTGGGAAATTATATCTTTATCAATATCACAAAATAATATAACATATTATTCCTACCTCATTTGTTTTGCATTTCTATTGGTTAAAGAAAATATTGTTATTAAGGAATTTGCTTAGAAAACTACCAGTTATGCTTACACAGTTTTGTGTCCTCAGATAAGCAAGGTACACACTTGTACAATCATGATTTTAATGCAATTTTATGTTTGATTTTATCAAAGGGCTGATCACATTTACCTTTGCTGGAGAAGCATTAGACAGAATGGTAGATAGTGGACAAATACAGTACTTCCCTTTTTGTCCGATATTATACCATCCAATCTGTTGAAAACTGAACATAAAACCTGGATTGAAAGAACTATTGTACAGGAATGTATCCAGCTCTAGACACAAATATTCACTACCAAAGCGCTCTACAGAAACCAATATATAATTTTGTGTGAGCAGTTTCCAATGCATAAAGTACAGTATAATACATGAAATTCAAACATATGAAAATATATGTTATGGTAAGAACTTACCGTTGATAACGGTATTTCTCCTAAGTCCACAGGATAACAATGGGATATGATGGAGCGACAGCGGATTGGCACCAAACGATCACAAGCTTTCAGGCCTCCCAGGATGCAACGGGCCCGTCCATATATCCCCGCCCACTGGCTCAGGCAAATAAGTTGGATTCCAAAGCATCTAGGCAGGAGCATCATGTAGAGCCCTAATAAGGCGAGAAGGACACACATGCACACCCTTCTGTACAAGAAGGAAGAGGTTAGTGAGTAGCAAGAGCCTCAAATCAGGTGCATCAGGGTGGGATCCTTGTGGAACCTGTGGACTTAGGAGAAATACCATTATCAATGGTAAGTTCTTACCATAACGTATATTTCGCCGCAGGATAACAATGGGATTTCCCAAAGCAATTTTAGTGGTGGGGACGCTCCTGATTGGACAGGAGAACCTTTCGCCCGAATTAAGCGTCATGAGAGGCAAAAGTATCCAAGCATAATGTCTAATGAATGTGTTAATGGAAGATTATGTGGCTGCCTTACATATCTGTTCTGCTGAAGCACCATGTGGTGCTGCCTATGAAGGACCTACCTTACGAGTAGAGTGAACAGAGACATTAGCCGGAACAGGGAAATCTGCTTGAGAGTATGCTTACGAAATCGTCATTTGAAGCCCTCCAGCCAGCGTCTATTTAGTAGAAGGCCATCCTTTCCGTAGAAAATGAAGAGAGAATCTGTCTTTCTGATGGCACTTGTGCAATCAACGTAGATCCTTAATGCTCGGACTACGTCCCGTGACACATCACCCACAGAAAATCCCGATACCTGAAAAGCCGGGACTACATTTTCTTCATTAAGGTGGAATTTAGACACCACCTTAGGAAGATACCCAGACCTAGTTCTGAGAACTGCTTTATCTGGATAAAAAAACAGAAAAGGAGAACAATATTACAGCGCTCCTAAATCTGATACTCTTCTAGCTGACGCCATAGCCAGTAGAAAGAGAACTTTAGCTGTCAACCATTTAAAATCCACTTTATTAAGTGGTTCAAATGGAGCAACTTGAAGGGCTTTGAGGACTAGACCTAAGTCCCAAGGCACTGTAGGAGGAACAAAAGGAGGTTGACTGCGCAGCATTCCCTGGAAAAAGTACACCCATCCAGTAAATTGGCATTTTTTCTCTTGGAACCCTACAGTTAATGCTGATACTTGTACTCTCAAGGAAGCCACCTTCAAACCCTTATCCATTCCTGCCCGAAGGAAATCTAAGACCCAGGAAACTTGGAAAGATTTCGGGTCCATATTTCTTTCACTGCACCATGACTATAGGCCAGCCATATTCGGTGATAAATGCGAGCTGATGAGGGTTTCCTTGCTGTGTGCAATGTTTGAAATTACCTGCAGCGAGAATCCTCTTGACTTCAGGATAGGTTTCAAGAGCCTCGCCGTCAACGATAGTCGATCCAGATGCCTGTGATAACAAGGACCCTGCATTAGTAGATCTGGACTTGAGGGAACAGACGTGGAGCATCCATCGACCTTCTCTCTAGATCTGTGTACCACTGCCTTCTGGGCCAAGCCGAAGCTATTAGAATCACGGCACCCTTTGCTTCTTTTATCTTCCTCACCACCCTGGTAGCAGGATGAGCGGAGGAAATAGATATGCCAGATGAAACTCCCATTTCACTGACAAGGCGTCCACAAAGATCGCTCCGGGATCCTTTGTTCTTGCCCCATATGCAGGCACTTAGTTGTTCAGACGGGACGCCATGAGATCTATCTCTGGCAAACCCCACTTGTCTACCAGAGTCTGAAAGACTTCCGGGTGTAGAGCCAATTCACTTGCTTGAATGGCGTGTTGACTGAGAAAATCCGCTTCCCAGTTTAGGACTCCCAGAACAGATACTGCGGACAATGCTGGAAGATGGAGTTCTACACACTTTAGTATGTGACTTACCTCTTTCATTGCTGCTTGGCTGCGCGTTCCTCCCTGATGGTTGAGGTACGCCCCCGCCGTTAAATTGTCCGAGCGGATCTGGACTGGTCTTCCTTGAAGAGTGTCTTTTGCCTGAATCAGTGCCATGTATATGGCCCGAAGTTCTAACAGATTTATTGGCAGGCAACTTTCTTCTATGATACAGAAGCAATTGCTAATGACATAAATACAATTGTAGGACACCACAATTAACCCTTCCACTAATCCACAATTGCCCACAAGTTCAATTGGATATGAAATCATTTTATCAGACTTTGTTTCCGGATAAAGTCCCCTAGGTCTCTCATGCAAATAGAAACCAGATGGCAAATAGGGATGAGTCCGGGTCTGTGTAGAACTTGTGTCGGAAATTTATCCAGTGGATGCTGATGGGTCCAAATATCGCCAGGCAGTGGATGGATGGTGCTGGTACTTGTGGCCCTACAAGGAGAGCTCAACACGTTTCGCTGGGCTGATGGGTGCCAGCTTCCTCAGGAGAATGCTCCAATTGTGGAATAGTGTCCTAGCCAGGAATTGTGGACATTTCATTGGAAGGGTTAATTGTGGTGTCCTACAATTGTATTTATGTCATTAGCAATTGCTTCTGTTTCATTTTATTCTTATTGAGGAATAAGAAAACCTCTTTTTATGAATATATATTAAAAGTAATTATTTACATTTTATACTGACTTAGTTGTCTTATCAAATTTTGAATCACAGCTGGCGCAAGTACTCTTTTTCTTTTCTCTTTGTTTGTATAATTAAGGGAATTGACCTTCCCTGTACAGGCTGCCGTTGACAGCGCACTCTACTTGCATTTTCTATTTCTGTTTAACTTTCTTCTATGGTCCATTGTCCCTGGAACCATAATCTTCCGGACACTGCTCCCCAGCCCTGGAGACTGGCATCTGTTGTCAGGATCTCCCATCTGATATCCAAAAGATTCTCCCTTTGTCTAGATGGGATGTTTATAGCCACCAGGCTGATGACTTTTTTACCTTGTGTGAAAGTATCATAGTCTGTTTCTTTATTGTCTGATGTATTCCATATCATCTGGCTAGAATCAGACGCTGCAGAAATCTTTAGTGGAATTGTGCATACTCCACCATGTCGAATGTTGACACCATCAAACCCATCAGTCGCATAGCTGCGTGGATTAATATCGTTTGACTGTGTAACAACTCCTGAGTACTTGACTGTACCCTGGATATCTTGTTCCAAGGTAATCCATTTTCTGCAGACTGGAATTCAGTACAGCCCCACAGTTAGTCATCCGCTGTGACGGAACCCGAGATGACTTTGCCCAATTTATGAACCACCAGTGCCTCTGCAGACAAATCATTGTCTGTTGGAGATGGCACAGAAGCCTTTCCTGTGCCAAGATAAAAAAAGGTGGTCGAAGTATGACAATTTTCTTATTCCCTTCTTGCGGAGATAAGCTGCCATAATCATCATAATTTGGTAAATACTCTGGAGGCTGTGGCTAACCCCAAGGGTAAGGTCTGGAACTGAAAATGTTGCTGGAGGATGGTGAACCTTGAGATAACATTGATGGAACAGTGCTATAGCAACCTGTAGGTAAACATCCTGACTATCCAGGGATACCCTGTAATTCCCTGGTCCCATGCCAAAACTATGGAGTGCAACGTTTCCCTGTGTACCGTGGTACCCAAACTTATTTGTTTAGGATTTTTGAGATTGGGGTGAAAGGATCCTTCTGAACCCAAACCCGGTTGGAGTAAAACCCCTTGTCCCTATAGTGCAGGGGTTACTGGACTGCCTATTCCTGACCAAAGCAATTTCTGAACTGCTTCTTGCAACCCCTATCCTTCGCCTCTACCCGAGACGGACTGGAACAAAAACTTCGAGGAGGATGCTTCTTGAAGAGAGATATGACCTAGAGATACTGCTTCTTGCACTCAGGCATCTGTTTGTAAACTGTTACCAGATCTGCGCAGACTGAAGAAGTTGGCCCCCTATTCTGGGGTCACCCGGAAGGAGGCCCTCACCATCATGTTGATGGCTTATCCTCTGGTTTGGAAGCTGGCCCTCCGGTTGCCTTTGCTTCTTTGCCTTACCAAACTTATTGTATTGGGGCTGTTATGTTCCTTTATGACCGACAAGGCCAAAAACCGGACCCCTATGTTTGGGGTTATATGTGGAAGAAAACGTAACCTTCCTGGAGCCTGATTTTGACTCCAGAATATCTGTTAACTGCTTACCAACAGAAACTTCCAGCCAAAGGCAAATTTTCCAGAACCTTCTTTGATTCTGAATCAGCTTTCCATGTATGTAAGCAACACTGCTCTGCGAGCAACTACTGTTAATGCTGATGCCCTAGAACATTAGTGTCCATATGATCTATATGGGATTCTTGCGCCATTGCAGGCGCTGAAAAACCTGTCTTCCAGTACCTCAGCCCATATATATTTTCGCACTATCAAATGATATGAGTTTCTCTATAGGAGGCATTTCCCATTTTTAAACAGTCCTCAGCTGGAAAAGGATATTTGAATCCCATTTACTGGGAACCTATATTCTTGGGTATAGCCCAAACCTTTTCCCTGATTTTCATCAGCTGCTAGGGTCCCCCAAGAGGAGGCCCTATTTTTTTGGGACGTTTAAACATAGGTACCTTATTTTTAGCACAGGCTCTGCTGAATCCTCTAAGGACAGAAAAGCCTTTACTGCTCTCATTAACTCAGCTATATTTGCCTGTTGTATGCCGAAGAAGAGTATATAGAGGTTTCATTGTCTGATGAATCATCCTGTGTAGCCTGTGCAGTTGATTTATTTACATTCAGTTTTTCAGCTTGTTTTATTAGAGAAGCTGTTGGGGGTACCGTAGGTAGAGAGCTGCCTGTATGGGTTAATAATGAACCCTATTCCTGGATATCAAAGCTGTAGGATTTATCCTTTCAGCTATACTGGACAAGGTCTGTGCAAACATCGCCCCAAAGGGGATTTATCTATTATGCTGACAAGCCAACCATTTTACACATGAACCATCCTGTACCAGATCAGAGAGGATAATACAGTTATTTCAAGACAACATGATATGAGTGTTGGTGTTATTTTAAGTGTACTCTCGTCACCTTTGCCGCTCTTAGACATGATAAATAATCAGCACTTTCACCGTGTACTACACAATTTGTGACTGTAACCACTTTATATTTCTAAAGTGATATCAATCTGACCCCTACCCATGCACCAGCATTGAGGATCAGAAGACCAACTGACAAACATATTAAAGTCAGCAATGACACTCGCAGTCAGTCACATTATATATTAGTCATATGAGCACATAATCAACTACAAACACATTTTAAAGTATGTAGGAGTACATATTACTGAATTGTTTTATACAGATCTTAATGAATTCAGACGCATTGCTAAGAAAACCACAGTAATGTACACAAACTCATATGCAATAGGCACTTAAACTTAACTATTCATACTGACAAAAGTAGATAGAAATTTAGTGCTGTATAACCCGTACTCTGTAGAATTGGGATACAGGGAGACTCACCTCACATCCAAGATTGATCAATACGTTAGCGAACGCTGGGTGGATCCAGGCGCTACTAGTGTACACCGCTGCTCCGGGAACTTTAAGTGAACACAGACGCACTGTGCCTACAGACGCACCGGCCATACAGACGCCTGTATTGCGACCGGGTCTCCTTGCAGTAGCGCTTAGTGAATACTGATGCAGCGGCCTATGCTACAACCGACACCCCTCGTGGTAGCGTCTGAGATGGAAGTGAGGCAACAGTTCATGGCGGGAGACTCGCAGAAACTGGTCATGAACTGGGGGGAGCGGCGACCAGGAGAGCGTCTAACTCCCCGACGCTGACATCAACCCTAGGGATCGCAGCCTCATACTATTCCTAGTGCCTTATGATCCCTAAGGCCTAGCGCTGGAGCACCCGTGGTGGCGGCGCGTCAGCTACTGTTTGGTAGTCTCCTTCCAATACAGTGCGGCTGTGTCCGTATTCCCCGGCTACGGGGAACCGATGCCTTACCTTCTCCCCATGCTCCGGCCACAGCCTGACCATGTCTGCTGGACCAGCTGGTATATCCAACACAGACGCCCGCCGAGACAGCACTGTACACATGGGTAAGCGTTGTTGCGATCCGGCGGAAAGTTATTGGAGCGACTCTTTCCAATATGCGTGTAAGACGCTGTTAAGAAAGATCGCCCAAAACATAGTAAGACTATAAAAATAAAATAAGAAAGCTTAGGGCTGCCCTAGAACAGCAGCCCTCTGACCATGGTCCGGCTCCTGCCGCACCAAACAAAATCTGATTTGCCTGAGCCAGTGGGCGGGGATATATGGACATGCCGTTGCATCCTGGGAGGCCTGAAAGCTTGTGATCGTTTGGTGCCAATCCACTGTTGCTCCATCATATTCCATTGTTATCCTGTGGATAACCTGTGGACCCTGCCGGAGAAATGAAGGGTACAGTACACGCAAAATCACACTATGAATAGGGACTCTGGGCCCGATTCGTTCCTGATCACTGTTGTGCGAATTAGCACAGCGGGCAGTTATCAAATGACTGCGCATGTGTATGCACTGCAATGTGCAGATGCATTGCCAAACAGCAACAGGATGGTGCGAAAATTTCGATCACAAGGTGGACGCAAGGTGATTGACAGGAAGAAGACATTTGTGGGTGGTAACTGGCCGTTTTCAGGGAGTGTCATGAAAAAAGCAGGCATTCCCAAGCGTTTTCAGGCAGGGTGTGTGACGCCAGCTCCAGCCCGATCAGCCTGTTTGTATCGCACTGTAGGAGTAAGTCCTGGGCTGCGCACACACTGGAAAAATCATTTGATGGTGATGAGTGAGTTGCGAACAGATCTGCAGCTGGCCGCTGTCTGGTGGAATTTTCGCACGGCGTACATATGCATTTGCACACTTACACAGGTTGTGTTTTCACTCTCCCTGGCCGGCGACTATTTGATCGCAGACCTATGCAAACTTGCAGCACAGGGATCAGGTCTGAATTAGGCCCTCTCTTAGAACACAAAAGCCCCAGCACTAACCCTTGATGTATCACATACTTTATTTTCAAAAGTGCTGAAAACCATAAAATGAGAAATGCAAAACAAGCCATGGGCACAAGAGTGACATGATTAAAAACAAATAAATCCCAGCAGCCACTGCAGGAGGCTCACGCTGAAGTAGGACAGTGCCAGAGTATCACACTGCTTGTTGACATGCTAAAAAAAGAAGAATACTCTCAACACAGAGGCCCCATCTGTGTGTTCAAGGTTTCAGATTTCACAGGCTGAAAGGAAAATACTAGCACTGCATCTAGAGGATAATTTAACTCCTTTATATATCTTTATGTGCTAATTAATTCTTGTACACAGGTCTAACAGAGCAATACATGTGAACAAACGTGAATCTATTCATAGTCTAAAAATGAATAACAGAAAAAAAGACCAATACAACCTGTTGAGCCAAACTTGAATGAAAATAAGAATTTACTTACCGATAATTCTATTTCTCATAGTCCGTAGTGGATGCTGGGGACTCCGTAAGGACCATGGGGAATAGCGGCTCCGCAGGAGACTGGGCACATCTAAAGAAAGCTTTAGGACTAACTGGTGTGCACTGGCTCCTCCCCCTATGACCCTCCCCCAAGCCTCAGTTAGGATACTGTGCCCGGACGAGCGTACACAATAAGGAAGGATTTTGAATCCCGGGTAAGACTCATACCAGCCACACCAATCACACCGTATAACTTGTGATCTGAACCCAGTTAACAGTATGATAACAGAGGAGCCTCTGAAAAGATGGCTCCCAACAATAATAACCCGATTTTTGTAACAATAACTATGTACAACAAGTATTGCAGACAATCCGCACTTGGGATGGGCGCCCAACATCCACTACGGACTATGAGAAATAGAATTATCGGTAAGTAAATTCTTATTTTCTCTAACGTCCTAAGTGGATGCTGGGGACTCCGTAAGGACCATGGGGATTATACCAAAGCTCCCAAACGGGCGGGAGAGTGCGGATGACTCTGCAGCACCGAATAAGAGAACTCCAGGTCCTCCTCAGCCAGGGTATCAAATTTGTAGAATTTAGCAAACGTGTTTGCCCCTGACCAAGTAGCTGCTCGGCAAAGTTGTAAAGCCGAGACCCCTCGGGCAGCCGCCCAAGATGAGCCCACTTTCCTTGTGGAACGGGCTTTTACAGATTTTAGCTGTGGCAGGCCTGCCACAGAATGTGCAAGCTGAATTGTACTACAAATCCAACGAGCAATAGTCTGCTTAGAAGCAGGAGCACCCAGCTTGTTGGGTGCATACAGGATAAACAGCGAGTCAGATTTCCTGACTCCAGCCGTCCTGGAATCATATTTTCAGGGCCCTGACAACATCCAGCAACTTGGATTCCTCCAAGTCCCTAGTAGCCGCAGGCACCACAATAGGTTGGTTCAGGTGAAAACGCTGGAACCACCTTAGGGAGAAACTGAGGACGAGTCCTCAATTCCACCCTGTCCGAATGGAAAATCAGATAAGGGCTTTTACAGGATAAAGCCGCCAATTCTGACACGCGCCTGGCCCAGGCCAGGGCCAACAGCATGACCACTTTCCATGTGAGATATTTTAACTCCACAGATTTAAGTGGTTCAAACCAATGTGACTTTTGGAACCCAAACTACATTGAGATCCCAAATTGCCACTGGAGGCACAAAAGGAGGCTGTATATGCAGTACCCCTTTTACAAACGTCTAAACTTCAGGGACTGAAGCTAGTTCTTTTTTGGAAGAAAATTGACAGGGCCGAAATCTGAACCTTAATGGACCCCAATTTCAGGCCCATAGACACTCCTGTTTGCAGGAAATGTAGGAATCGACCCAGTTGAATTTCCTCCGTCGGGCCTTACTGGCCTCGCACTACGCAACATATTTTCGCCAATTGCGGTGATAATGTTTTTGCGGTTACATCCTTCCTGGCTTTAGATCAGGATATGGATGACTTCATCCGGAATGCCTTTTTTCCTTCAGGATCCGGTGTTCAACCGGCATGCCGTCAAACGCAGCCGCGGTAAGTCTTGGAACAGACAGGGTCCTTGCTGGAGCAGGTCCCTTCTTAGAGGTAGAGGCCACGGATCCTCCGTGAGCATCTCTTGAAGTTCCGGTTACCAAGTCCTTCTTGGCCAATCCGGAGCCACGAATATAGTGCTTTCTCCTCTCCATCTTATCAATCTCAGTACCTTGGGTATGAGAGGCAGAGGAGGGAACACATACACTGACTGGTACACCCACGGTGTTACCAGAGCGTCTACAACTATTGCCTGAGGGTCTCTTGACCTGGCGCAATACCTGTCGAGTTTTTTAATCATGTGGATGACTTCTGGGTGAAGTCCCCACTCTCCCGGGTGGAGGTCGTGCTGAGGAAGTCTGCTTCCCAGTTGTCCACTCCCGGAATGAATACTGTTGACAGTGCTATCACATGATTTTCCGCCCAGCGAAGAATCCCTGCAGCTTCTGCCATTGCCCTCCTGCTTCTTGTGCCACCCTGTCTGTTTACGTGGGTGACTGCCATGATGTTGTCCGACTGGATCAACACCGGCTGACCTTGAAGCAGAGGTCTTGCTAAGCTTAGAGCATTGTAAATGGCCCTTAGCTTCAGGATATTTATGTGAAGTGATGTATCCAGGCTTGACCCTAAGCCCTGGATATTCCTTCCCTGTGTGACTGCTCCCCAGCCTCGCAGGCTGGCATCCGTGGTCACCAGGACCCAGTCCTGAATGCCGAATCTGCGGCCCTCTAGAAGATGAGCACTCTGCAACCACCACAGGATGGATACCCTTGTCCTTGGTGACAGGGTTATCCGCTGATGCATCTGAAAATGCGACCCGGACCATTTGTCCAGTAGGTTCCACTGGAAAGTTCTTGCGTGGAATCTAACGAATGGGATTGCTTCGTAGGAAGCCACCATTTTTACCCAGAACCCTTGTGCATTGATGCACTGAGACTTGGTTCGGTTTTAGGAGGTTCCTGACTAGCTCGGATAACTCCCTGGCTTTCTCTTCCGGGAGAAACACCTTTTTTCTGGACTGTGTCCAGGAACATCCCTAGGAAACAGAAGACAAGTCGTCGGAACCAGCTGCGATTTTGGAATATTGAGAATCCAATCGTGCTGCCGCAACTCTACCTGAGATAGTGCTACACCGACTTCCAACTGTTCCCTGGATCTTACCCTTATCAGGGAATCGTCCAAGTAAGAGATAACTAAAATTCCCTTCCTTCGAAGGGATATCATTTCGGCCATTACCTTGGTAAAGACCCGGGGTGCCGTGGACCATCCCTACGGCAGCGTCTGAACTGATAGTGACAGTTCTGTACCATAACCTGAGGTACCCTTGGTGAGAAGGGTAAATTTTGACATGAAGGTAAGCATCCTTGATGTCCCGAGACATCATGTAGTCCCCTTCTTCCAGGTTCGCAATCACTGCTCTGAGTGACTCAATCTTGAATTTGAACCTCTGTATGTAAGTGTTCAAAGATTTTAGATTTAGAATCGGTCTCACCGAGCCGTCTGGCTTCGGTACCACAATAGTGTGGAATAATACCCCGTTCCCTGTTGCAGGAGGGGTACCTTGATTATCACCTGCTGGGAATACAGCTTGTGAATGGCTTCCAAAACTGCCTCCCTGTCAGAGGGAGACGTCGGTAAAGCCGACTTTTGGAAACGGCGAGGGGGAGACGTCTCGAATTCCAATATGTACCCTTGAGATATTACCTGAAGGATCCAGGGGTCTACTTGCGAGTGAGCCCACTGCGCACTGAAATTCATTGAGAACGGGCCCCCACCGTGCCTGAGCTTGTAAGGCCCTAGCGTCATACTGAGGGCTTGGCAGAGGCGGGAAAGGGTTTCTGTTCCTGGGAACTGGCTAATCTCTTCAGCCTTTTTCCCCTCCCTCTGTCACGAGCAGAAAAGAGGAACCTTTTGTCCGCTTGCCAACAAAGGACTGCGCCTGATAATACGGCGTCTTATTTTGAGAGGCGACCTGGGGTACAAACGTGGATTTCCCAGTTGTTGCCGTGGCCACCAGGTCTAAAAGACCGACCCCAAATGTCCCCTTTCAAAGGCAATACTTCCAAATGCCGTTTGGAATCCGCATCACCTGACCATTTTACTGGTAGAATTGGACAACGCACTTATACTTGATGCCAGTCGGCAAATATTCCGCTGTGCATCATGCATATATAGAAATGCATCTTTTAAATGCTCTATAGGCAATAATATACTATCCTTATCTAGGATATCAATATTTCCAGTCAGGGAATCCGACCATGCCAACCCAGCACTGCACCTCCAGGCTGAGGCGATTGCTGGTCGCAGTATAACACCAGTATGTGTGTGAATACATTTTTGGATACCCTCCTGCTTTCTATCAGCAGGATCTTTAAGGGCGGCCATCTCATGAGAGGGTAGAGCCCTTGTTCTTACAAGCGTGTGAGCGCCTTATCCCCCCTAGGGGGTGTTTCCCAACGCACCCTAACCTCTGGCGGGAAAGGGTATACAGGCAATACTTTTTAAGAAATTATCAATTGTTATCGGGGGGAAACCCACGCATCATCACACACCTCATTTTATTTCTCAGATTCAGGAAAACTACAGGTAGTTTTTCCCTCACCGAACATAATACCCCTTTTTGGTGGTACTCGTATTATCAGAAATGTATAAAACATTTTCCATTGTCTCAATCATGTAACGTGTGGCCCTACTGGAAATCACGGTTGTCTCTTCACCGTCGACACAGGAGTCAGTATCCGTGTCGGCGTCTGTATCTGCCATCTGAGGTAACGGGCGCTTTAGAGCCCCTGACGGCCTATGAGACGTCTGGACAGGCACAAGCTGAGTAGCCGGCTGTCTCATGTCAACCACTGTTTTTTTATACAGAGCTGACACTGTCACGTAATTTTCAACAGTACATCCACTCAGGTGTCGACCCCCTAGGTGGTGACATCACTGTTACAGACACTCTGCTCCGTCTCCACATCATTTTTCTCCTCATACATGTCGACACAAACGTACCGACACACAGCACACACACCGGGAATGCTCTGATAGAGGACAGGACCCCACTAGCCCTTTGGGGAGACAGAGGGAGAGTATGCCAGCACACACCAGAGCGCTATATATATATATACAGGGATAACCTTATATAAGTGTTTTTCCCCTTATAGCTGCTGTATGTTTTAATACTGCGCCTAATTAGTGCCCCCCTCTCTTTTTTTAACCCTTTCTGTAGTGTAGTGACTGCAGGGAAGAGCCAGGGAGCTTCCCTCCAACTGAGCTGTGAGGGAAAATGGCGCCAGTGTGCTGAGGAGATAGGCTCCGCCCCCTTTTCGGCGGCCTTATCTCCCGTTTTTCTGTATATTCTGGCAGGCGTTAAATGCATCCATATAGCCCAGGAGCTATATGTGATGTATTTTTTTGCCATGTAAGGTATTTTTATCATGTTTTATTGCGTCTCAGGGCGCCCCCCCCCCAGCGCCCTGCACCCTCAGTGACCGGAGTATGAAGTGTGCTGAGAGCAATGGCGCACAGCTGCAGTGCTGTGCGCTACCTTATTGAAGACAGGAACGTCTTCTGCCGCCGATTTTTCCGGACCTCTTCGCTCTTCTGGCTCTGTAAGGGGGCCGGCGGCGCGGCTCCGGGACCCATCCAGGCTGGGCCTGTGATCGTCCCTCTGGAGCTAATGTCCAGTAGCCAAGAAGCCCAATCCACTCTGCACGCAGGTGAGTTCGCTTCTTCTCCCCTTAGTCCCTCGATGCAGTGAGCCTGTTGCCAGCAGGTCTCACTGAAAATAACAAACCTAAACTAAAACTTTCACTAAGAAGCTCAGGAGAGCCCCTAGTGTGCACCCTTCTCGTCGGGCACAGAAATCTAACTGAGGCTTGGAAGAGGGTCATAGGGGGAGGAGCCAGTGCACACCAGTTAGTCCTAAAGCTTTCTTTAGATGTGCCCAGTCTCCTGCGGAGCCGCTATTCCCCATGGTCCTTACGGAGTCCCCAGCATCCACTTAGGACGTTAGAGAAATTACATTTAAAGTACTTGTTATTCTTACAGGGTGGCCAGTAGGTGTGGGAACACCCTTATAAAAAGGAAATAAGTAAGGAAATATTAATCCGAAGTCTACACATATGATATGAGAGTGGGGGAAAACTTTTTATGGTGTGTCACCATCTTGGTGCAACTCTATGTTTTTAATTGGGAAGGTAGTCATGTGACATATCAAACAGATGTAACATTTCATAAGAAAAACAACGGTGCCCTTCATTTAAACGTCTCTTTATTCATTCTCGAGTTTTAATAGAGATTTATTTTGCAGGGAGCGACATTAATGACAATGGGAAGCAGTTAGCTTCCTAATGAAAGGAATCCCATCGGTCGAAATACCGTCGCTGGGATCCCAAGGGAGGACAGTAAATACCAATGCCAAACGGGATGCCGGCATCAAAAAACCGACAGCCGGAATCCTGATCATCCTGACAGCAGAACACACTGCTGTCCAGTCGCGTGGTGTTTGGGGAGGTTAGGTATAGGCGGCAAGAGGGGGGTTATGTACATAGAAGGGGAGTTTAGGGTTAGGCAGCGGGGAAGGGAGGGTTAAGGTTAGGTACCAAGCAGGGAGGGTTAGGCACCACCTGGGAGGGTTAGGGTTAAGTTAGGGAAAAGATGAGGGTTAGGGGGCTAAATGGGGGGTTGTCAGGATTATGATGGATGGGATGCCGCTGTCGGTATACTGACCGCCAGCATCCCGTCCATCGGTAACTCATACTGAACCCATGACAATAGCACTAACACAAACAGAAAGTGTTGAGATTGTCTTGATATCTGGAGAACGAAGCACACGTGCTATTGCAAATGAGCAAATCAACCAATGCCACCCAAATAGGCTACCCATTACTCACAGTGCAGTTTGGAAATTTAGCAAGGAGTTTGGCAATTAGAGTTTCATCCAAAATGGCTAACTTCAGCATGGCCGCCACACTGGTGACATACCCTAAAAAATGTCCCCCCGCTTTCATATCATATGTGTAGACACTGGAATACTGGCCCTCATTCCGAGTTGTTCGCTCGTTCTTTTTCATCGCATCGCAGTGAAAATCCGCTTAGTACGCATGCGCAAAGTTCGCACTGCGACTGCGCCAAGTAACTTTACTATGAAGAAAGTATTTTTACTCACGGCTTTTTCTTCGCTCCGGCGATCGTAATGTGATTGACAGGAAATGGGTGTTACTGGGCGGAAACACGGCGTTTCAGGGGCGTGTGGCTGAAAACGCTACCGTTTCCGGAAAAAACGCAGGAGTGGCCGGAGAAACGGTGGGAGTGCCTGGGCGAACGCTGGGTGTGTTTGTGACGTCAACCAGGAACGACAAGCACTGAAATGATCGCACAGGCAGAGTAAGTCTGGAGCTACTCAGAAACTGCTAAGTAGTTAGTAATCGCAATATTGCGAATACATCGGTCGCAATTTTAAGAAGCTAAGATTCACTCCCAGTAGGCGGCGGCTTAGCGTGTGTAACTCTGCTAAATTCGCCTTGCGACCGATCAACTCGGAATGAGGGCCCCTATTTCCTTGCTCATTTCCTTTTTATAAGGGTGTTTCTACACTTATGGACCACCCTGTAGTATGCCGCCACATTCTTACCGAAACATGTAAAAAATGATATTCCACTACAGTAATTGCATTCACTAAAAACATATACCATATAAAAATATATATTACAAGGAAGCGCATATATATATTTGATTAAAAATTGTAGATATTTTTTATTTATTTAATAATTAATTTTCTTAATAATGCATAGCATAATATAACTTTAAAACACACCAAATCTGCAGTGCAAAAAAAGTCCAGAAACCGTGACTATTACCGTCCAGATAACCACATACCGCTGGAGCTCCAATAATGGATATTCTTTAAGCACACAAGGCGCTATTTCTGTAACTCCCCGGTGAAGAGCTGGTTATTTTTGAAATGATATATGTTGTTACTTTGTATCCACAAGCCAGAACAATATGCTTTGGTAGAAACTGCAAATGTTCACAATGTGCCTGCCGCACAGCAGCTAGTATCCCCTTTCTCTCCCCACCGCCAATGATTGTTGCTCACCACAGCCGTGCGTTGAAGCCTCAGTACGGCTAGATCTTAAACGGTTAGAAGGGTGCACACTATTTTGGGTTGTGGACCTGGAGCTGCAGTTCCATCAGCCCCATTGTTAATCCTGCTCTGGGAACACACAGCAGCCAAAGGGCAGAGCCTCCCATTGGATGTAACATGTGTGGGAGGGCATTTCTCGCCCAATCAACTGTGAACTGGGTGTGACAGACCTGCTGCTAACCCAATGAGAATTCCTAGCCCCGCCCAGCGTTATACATACAGACACAGAGTCACAGATCTGGGCTATTATATAGGAGATACTGTGTATCCAAATAGCACAAGTGTCCTTAATGGGTTCGGCTGACTACAATGAATTGAGAATTCCAAACAGCTTCCTCATATAACAAATTGCAATAAACGATAAGAGCATATGCTTTTAGATGGAGCCACTCGTAGATGTATAAATGGAGGACAGCCAGTCCTGCTGGGTCAATCTCTGTGTTCAATTCAAACTCCTTACACAGTGAGTGCAGAGGGAGAACACCGAACCACATACGCTGTTTTATCCGACCTCCGTAAACGGTAAAGCAGAGTGCAGTGGGAGACCACCGAATGACACACATGGCAACCACGGTGCTATTCTTGACCTCCAAATGTCTCCAGAATGCACTGTAAGTTAGTGATATGAGGGGAGGGGTGATCTTGTCCTCTTACCCTCTCCTTGGATGTAGACGTTTCTCTATATCATGCCCCGATTAGTGAGGATGGAAATAGCGCTTATTCATCAGATCCTACGTAGGTCAAATTGGAGCAAAAGGTGGATCCTGGAATTATTTCATCCTTTATACGTTTCTCTGCCAATATACAGGGGGCAGTTTCGTCAGGGGACAAGACTCAAGCTGCCAGAGACAGCATTTATACCTCCATTGACCAATCCAATGCAGATCC
Organism: Pseudophryne corroboree; assembly: GCF_028390025.1. NCBI lineage: Eukaryota > Metazoa > Chordata > Amphibia > Anura > Myobatrachidae > Pseudophryne > Pseudophryne corroboree. Next base: position 704,853,500 of record NC_086445.1, read on the forward strand.
AATTCTCACATACAGCTGTGTTGTTAACTCTATAGTTGATTGGAAAGCTTATGTAAAAGTACATACACAATAAACATAAACGTTGGACATAAAATATATACAATAAATAAATAGATAAATAAATAAATCAGTAGGTGGCGTGTAGATCTGTTATATTTATGTAACATATTGTCATAAATAAAGTCAAATTCAGAAACTTCTCGGACCTAATAAAAAAAGTGGCATATGAAGCAGGAGCAGTTATTAAGTGGCCTTACACAGATACATACAATGCAGATGCAGCAATAATATACGAGGACACACTACTGTATATGTATGCACACTTAATTTCAGGCAAAATATAGGTGTGAAAACCTAGGGGACTGGGCGTGATCTCCTTCCAAATACACGCAATTTTCTATGCTGCCTTATGACAGTGTATGCACAGTATAAGGGTTATAATCAGACCTGTAAATCCTCTACAGATGCTGAATATTAAAGCTAAAGCTGGGTACACACTAGACGTTATGTCGTCCGATCCGGCAGATCGTCTAGTGTGTAGCCACTGTTTCGCTGATGATGCGCGTCGTCAGCAACAGTCTCCATCGAGAATTTTTTTTGTTTACATTTGGTCAGAAATGTTAATTTTATTTCATATTTTAATGCCTATTAAACTCACCCCATGGCAATAGTATAAACATGGCTTACACAAACAGACACTGCTTTACCTACAGCCTGTCCAGTGGTCTCCCCTTCTTTCACACCTCAATAATATACACTGCTCAAAAAAATAAAGGGAACACTTAAACAACACAATGTAACTCCAAGTCAATCACACTTCTGTGAAATCAAACTGTCCACTTAGGAAGCAACACTGATTGACAATCAATTTCACATGCAAATGGAATAGACAACAGGTAGAAATTATAGGCAATTAGCAAGACACCCCCAATAAAGGAGTTGTTCTGCAGGTGGTGACCACAGACCACTTCTCAGCTCCTATGCTTTCTGGCTGATGTTTTGGTCCCTTTTGAAAGCTGGCAGTGCCTTCACTCTAGTGGTAGCATGAGACGGACTCTACAACCCACACAAGTGGCTCAGGTAGTGCAGCTCATCCAGGATGGCACATCAATGCGAGCTGTGGCAAGAAGGTTTGCTGTGTCTGTCAGCGTAGTGTCCAGAGCATGGAGGCGCTACCAGGAGACAGGCCAGTACATCAGGAGACGTGGAGGAGGCCGTAGGAGGGCAACAACCCAGCAGCAGGACCGCTACCTCCGCCTTTGTGCAAGGAGGAACAGGAGGAGCACTGCCAGAGCCCTGCAAAATTACCTCTAGCAAGCCACAACTGTGCATGTGTCTACTCAAATGATCAGAAACAGACTCCATGAGGGTGGTATGAGGGCCCGACGTCCACAGGTGGGGGTTGTGCTTACAGCCCAACAACGTGCAGGACATTTGGCATTTGCCAGAGAATACCAAGATTGGAAAATTCGCCACTGGCGCCCTGTGCTCTTCACAGATGAAAGCAGGTTCTCACTGAGCACATGTGACAGACGTGACAGAGTCTGGAGATGCCAAGGAGAACGTTCTGCTGCCTGCAACATCCTCCAGCATGACCAGTTTGGCAGTGGGTCAGTAATGGTGTGGGGTGGCATTTCTTTGGGGGGCCGCACAGCCCTCCATGTGCTCGCCAGAGGTAGCCTGACTGCCATTAGGTACCGAGATGAGATCCTCAGACCCCTTGTGAGACCATATGCTGGTGCGGTTGGCCCTGGGTTCCTCCTAATGCAAGACAATGCTAGACCTCATGTGGCTGGAGCGTGTCAGCAGTTTCTGCAAGAAGACGGCATTGATGCTATGAACTGGCCCGCCCGTTCCCCAGACCTGAATCCAATTGAGCACATCTGGGACATCATGTCTCGCTCCATCCACCAACGCCACGTTGCCCCACAGACTGTCCAGGAGTTGGCAGATGCTTTAATCCAGGTCTGGGAGGAGATCCCTCAGGAGACCTCATCAGGAGCATGCACAGGCTGGTGAATACCCTTGGTGCTGTGGAGAGACCAAATGGCAGGGCCTGGAACTGGTAGTGGCAGTCCTGCAGTGCATACCGTAGATAAGCCTGGTGAGGCGGCCAGATCGGAATGTGAAGGTATGCATCCTTGACATTCAGAGATGCTAAGTATTCCCCCTCCTCCAGACCTGAGATTACCACTCTCAACGACTCCATCTTGAATTTGAACACTCGTAAAAACCGGGTTCAGAATCGGTCTTACCGAATCATCCGGTTTTGGTACTACAAACAAGCTGGAATAGTAACTCTTGTTGTGTAGATGAGTAACTGGAATGATGACCTGGGTCTGTAACAGTTTTTGAATGGCGTCATGTATACTCTCACCTCTTGTGAAACTGGTGTGCTTGATGTGAAGAATCTGTGAGGTTTGAGCTCCTGGAACTCCAGTCTGTAGCCCTGGGATATAAGGTCTATGACCCAGGTATCCTGGCACGATCCTGTCCCGATGTGACTGAAGAATTTTAGACGGGCTGCCACTCATGTCTTCCAGGCATCGTGGTCCACAGTCATGCTGAAGGTTTTGAGGAAGCAGAGCCTGAGCCCTGTTCCTGTGAACCAGCAGTCACTGGTTTACGTGGTTTACTTCTAGCACCTCTGGCGGCTGTAGAAGAACCACTGGCCTTGCCCCTAAAGTTGACAGTCCGAAAGGACTGTAGATTAGGTCCTGAGTAGTCCTTCCTTGCTGGCGGAGCTGCAGAAGGTAGGTATGTGGACTTACCCACAGTAGCTCGGGAAGGTAGGCCTTCCACTCCTTTCCTGGAGTCTGCGTCAGCAGTCCACTGACGTAGCCATAATCCCCTGCGTGATGACACTGCCATAGCTGTAGTGTGTGCATTAAGCAAACCTATTTCTTTTATGGCTTCCACCATAAATTAGCAGAGTCTTGTATATATTGTAGAGATGAGCGGGTTCGGTTCCTCGGAATCCGAACCCGCCCGAACTTCATGTTTTTTTTCACGGGTCCGAGCGACTCGGATCTTCCCGCCTTGCTCGGTTAACCCGAGCGCGCCCGAACGTCATCATGACGCTGTCGGATTCTCGCGAGACTCGGATTCTATATAAGGAGCCGCGCGTCGCCGCCATTTTCACACATGCATTGAGATTGATAGGGAGAGGACGTGGCTGGCGTCCTCTCCATTTAGATTAGAAGAGAGAGAGTGAGATTGATTTGAGACAGAGACACTTGATTTACTGGAGCTTAGGAGTACTGTAGAGAGTGCAGAGTTTAGTAGTGACTGACCACAGTGACCACCAGACAGTGCAGTTTTATTTAATATAATCCGTTCTCTGCCTGAAAAAAACGATACACAGTGACTCAGTCACATACCATATCTGTGTGCACTGCTCAGCCCAGTGTGCTGCATCATCTATGTATATATCTGACTGTGCTCACACAGCTTATAATTGTGGGGGAGACTGGGGAGCAGTGCCAGTTATAGGTTATAGCAGGAGCCAGGAGTACATATTATTAAAATTAAACAGTGCACACTTTTGCTGCAGGAGTGCCACTGCCAGTGTGACTGACCAGTGACCTGACCACACTGACCACCAGTATAGTTAGTAGTATACTATATTGTGATTGCCTGAAAAAGTTAAACACTCGTCGTGTGACTTGTGTGGTGTTTTTTTTTTTTATTCTATAAAAAACTCATTCTGCTGACAGACAGTGTCCAGCAGGTCCGTCATTATATAATATATACCTGTCCGGCTGCAGTAGTGATATATATATATTTTTTATATCATTATTTATCATCCAGTCGCAGCAGACACAGTACGGTAGTTCACGGCTGTAGCTACCTCTGTGTCGGCACTCGGCAGTCCATCCATAATTGTATACCACCTACCCGTGGTTTTTTTTTCTTTCTTCTTTATACATACATACTACATCTCTTTATCAACCAGTCTATATTAGCAGCAGACACAGTACAGTAGTCCACGGCTGTAGCTACCTCTGTGTCGGCACTCGGCAGTCCATCCATAATTGTATACCACCTACCCGTGGTTTTTTTTTCTTTCTTCTTTATACATACATACTACATCTCTTTATCAACCAGTCTATATTAGCAGCAGACACAGTACAGTACGGTAGTCCACGGCTGTAGCTACCTCTGTGTCGGCACTCGGCAGTCCGTCCATAATTGTATACCACCTACCCGTGGTTTTTTTTTTCTTTCTTCTTTATACATACATACATACTACATCTCTTTATCAACCAGTCTATATTAGCAGCAGACACAGTACAGTAGTCCACGGCTGTAGCTACCTCTGTGTCGGCACTCGGCAGTCCATCCATAATTGTATACCACCTACCCGTGGTTTTTTTTTCTTTCTTCTTTATACATACTACATCTCATTATCAACCAGTCTATATTAGCAGCAGACACAGTACGGTAGTCCACGGCTGTAGCTACCTCTGTGCCGGCACTCGGCAGTCCATCCATAATTGTATACCACCTACCCGTGGTTTTTTTTCTTTCTTCTTTATACATACTACATCTCATTATCATCCAGTCTATATTAGCAGCAGACACAGTACAGTACGGTAGTCCACGGCTGTAGCTACCTCTGTGTCGGCACTCGGCAGTCTGTCCATAATTGTATACCACCTACCCGTGTTTTTTTTTTTCTTTCTTCTTTATACATACTACATCTCATTATCAACCAGTCTATATTAGCAGCAGACACAGTACGGTAGTCCACGGCTGTAGCTACCTGTGTCGGCACTCGGCAGTCCATCCATAATTGTATACCACCTACCAGTGTTTTTTTTTTCTTTCTTCTTTATACATACATACTACATCTCATTATCATCCAGTCTATATTAGCAGCAGACACAGTACAGTACAATAGTCCACGGCTGTAGCTACCTCTGTGTCGGCACTCGGCAGTCCATCCATAATTGTATACTAGTATCCATCCATCTCCATTGTTTACCTGAGGTGCCTTTTAGTTGTGCCTATTAAAATATGGAGAACAAAAATGTTGAGGTTCCAAAATTAGGGAAAGATCAAGATCCACATCCACCTCGTGCTGAAGCTGCTGCCACTAGTCATGGCCGAGACGATGAAATGCCAGCAACGTCGTCTGCCAAGGCCGATGCCCAATGTCATAGTACAGAGCATGTCAAATCCAAAACACCAAATATCAGTAAAAAAAGGACTCCAAAACCTAAAATAAAATTGTCGGAGGAGAAGCGTAAACTTGCCAATATGCCATTTACCACACGGAGTGGCAAGGAACGGCTGAGGCCCTGGCCTATGTTCATGGCTAGTGGTTCAGCTTCACATGAGGATGGAAGCACTCAGCCTCTCGCTAGAAAACTGAAAAGACTCAAGCTGGCAAAAGCACCGCAAAGAACTGTGCGTTCTTCGAAATCCCAAATCCACAAGGAGAGTCCAATTGTGTCGGTTGCGATGCCTGACCTTCCCAACACTGGACGTGAAGAGCATGCGCCTTCCACCATTTGCACGCCCCCTGCAAGTGCTGGAAGGAGCACCCGCAGTCCAGTTCCTGATAGTCAGATTGAAGATGTCAGTGTTGAAGTACACCAGGATGAGGAGGATATGGGTGTTGCTGGCGCTGGGGAGGAAATTGACCAGGAGGATTCTGATGGTGAGGTGGTTTGTTTAAGTCAGGCACCCGGGGAGACACCTGTTGTCCGTGGGAGGAATATGGCCGTTGACATGCCTGGTGAAAATACCAAAAAAATCAGCTCTTCGGTGTGGAAGTATTTCACCAGAAATGCGGACAACATTTGTCAAGCCGTGTGTTCCCTTTGTCAAGCTGTAATAAGTAGGGGTAAGGACGTTAACCACCTCGGAACATCCTCCCTTATACGTCACCTGCAGCGCATTCATAATAAGTCCGTGACAAGTTCAAAAACTTTGGGCGACAGCGGAAGCAGTCCACTGACCAGTAAATCCCTTCCTCTTGTAACCAAGCTCACGCAAACCACCCCACCAACTCCCTCAGTGTCAATTTCCTCCTTCCCCAGGAATGCCAATAGTCCTGCAGGCCATGTCACTGGCAATTCTGACGAGTCCTCTCCTGCCTGGGATTCCTCCGATGCATCCTTGCGTGTAACGCCTACTGCTGCTGGCGCTGCTGTTGTTGCTGCTGGGAGTCGATGGTCATCCCAGAGGGGAAGTCGTAAGCCCACTTGTACTACTTCCAGTAAGCAATTGACTGTCCAACAGTCCTTTGCGAGGAAGATGAAATATCACAGCAGTCATCCTGCTGCAAAGCGGATAACTGAGGCCTTGACAACTATGTTGGTGTTAGACGTGCGTCCGGCATCCGCCGTTAGTTCACAGGGAACTAGACAATTTATTGAGGCAGTGTGCCCCCGTTACCAAATACCATCTAGGTTCCACTTCTGTAGGCAGGCGATACCGAGAATGTACACGGACGTCAGAAAAAGACTCACCAGTGTCCTAAAAAATGCAGTTGTACCCAATGTCCACTTAACCACGGACATGTGGACAAGTGGAGCAGGGCAGGGTCAGGACTATATGACTGTGACAGCCCACTGGGTAGATGTATGGACTCCCGCCGCAAGAACAGCAGCGGCGGCACCAGTAGCAGCATCTCGCAAACGCCAACTCTTTCCTAGGCAGGCTACGCTTTGTATCACCGCTTTCCAGAATACGCACACAGCTAAAAACCTCTTACGGCAACTGAGAAAGATCATCGCAGAATGGCTTACCCCAATTGGACTCTCCTGTGGATTTGTGGCATCGGACAACGCCAGCAATATTGTGTGTGCATTAAATATGGGCAAATTCCAGCACGTCCCATGTTTTGCACATACCTTGAATTTGGTGGTGCAGAATTTTTTAAAAAACGACAGGGGCGTGCAAGAGATGCTGTCGGTGGCCAGAAGAATTGCGGGACACTTTCGGCGTACAGGCACCACGTACAGAAGACTGGAGCACCACCAAAAACTACTGAACCTGCCCTGCCATCATCTGAAGCAAGAAGTGGTAACGAGGTGGAATTCAACCCTCTATATGCTTCAGAGGTTGGAGGAGCAGCAAAAGGCCATTCAAGCCTATACAATTGAGCACGATATAGGAGGTGGAATGCACCTGTCTCAAGTGCAGTGGAGAATGATTTCAACGTTGTGCAAGGTTCTGATGCCCTTTGAACTTGCCACACGTGAAGTCAGTTCAGACACTGCCAGCCTGAGTCAGGTCATTCCCCTCATCAGGCTTTTGCAGAAGAAGCTGGAGACATTGAAGGAGGAGCTAACACGGAGCGATTCCGCTAGGCATGTGGGACTTGTGGATGGAGCCCTTAATTCGCTTAACAAGGATTCACGGGTGGTCAATCTGTTGAAATCAGAGCACTACATTTTGGCCACCGTGCTCGATCCTAGATTTAAAACCTACCTTGGATCTCTCTTTCCGGCAGACACAAGTCTGCTGGGGTTGAAAGACCTGCTGGTGAGAAAATTGTCAAGTCAAGCGGAACGCGACCTGTCAACATCTCCTCCTTCACATTCTCCCGCAACTGGGGGTGCGAGGAAAAGGCTCAGAATTCCGAGCCCACCCGCTGGCGGTGATGCAGGGCAGTCTGGAGCGACTGCTGATGCTGACATCTGGTCCGGACTGAAGGACCTGACAACGATTACGGACATGTCGTCTACTGTCACTGCATATGATTCTCTCAACATTGAAAGAATGGTGGAGGATTATATGAGTGACCGCATCCAAGTAGGCACGTCACACAGTCCGTACTTATACTGGCAGGAAAAAGAGGCAATTTGGAGGCCCTTGCACAAACTGGCTTTATTCTACCTAAGTTGCCCTCCCACAAGTGTGTACTCCGAAAGAGTGTTTAGTGCCGCCGCTCACCTTGTCAGCAATCGGCGTACGAGGTTACATCCAGAAAATGTGGAGAAGATGATGTTCATTAAAATGAATTATAATCAATTCCTCCGCGGAGACATTGACCAGCAGCAATTGCCTCCACAAAGTACACAGGGAGCTGAGATGGTGGATTCCAGTGGGGACGAATTGATAATCTGTGAGGAGGGGGATGTACACGGTGATATATCGGAGGATGATGATGAGGTGGACATCTTGCCTCTGTAGAGCCAGTTTGTGCAAGGAGAGATTAATTGCTTCTTTTTTGGGGGGGGTCCAAACCAACCCGTCATATCAGTCACAGTCGTGTGGCAGACCCTGTCACTGAAATGATGGGTTGGTTAAAGTGTGCATGTCCTGTTTATACAACATAAGGGTGGGTGGGAGGGCCCAAGGACAATTCCATCTTGCACCTCTTTTTTCTTTTATTTTTCTTTGCGTCATGTGCTGTTTGGGGAGGGTTTTTTGGAAGGGCCATCCTGCGTGACACTGCAGTGCCACTCCTAGATGGGCCCGGTGTTTGTGTCGGCCACTAGGGTCGCTTATCTTACTCACACAGTCAGCTACCTCATTGCGCCTCTTTTTTTCTTTGCGTCATGTGCTGTTTGGGGAGGTTTTTTTGGAAGGGCCATCCTGCGTGACACTGCAGTGCCACTCCTAGATGGGCCCGGTGTTTGTGTCGGCCACTAGGGTCGCTTATCTTACTCACACAGTCAGCTACCTCATTGCGCCTCTTTTTTTCTTTGCGTCATGTGCTGTTTGGGGAGGGTTTTTTGGAAGGGCCATCCTGCGTGACACTGCAGTGCCACTCCTAGATGGGCCCGGTGTTTGTGTCGGCCACTAGGGTCGCTTATCTTACTCACACAGCTACCTCATTGCGCCTCTTTTTTTCTTTGCGTCATGTGCTGTTTGGGGAGGGTTTTTTGGAAGGGACATCCTGCGTGACACTGCAGTGCCACTCCTAGATGGGCCCGGTGTTTGTGTCGGCCACTAGGGTCGCTTATCTTACTCACACAGCTACCTCATTGCGCCTCTTTTTTTCTTTGCGTCATGTGCTGTTTGGGGAGGGTTTTTTGGAAGGGACATCCTGCGTGACACTGCAGTGCCACTCCTAGATGGGCCCGGTGTTTGTGTCGGCCACTAGGGTCGCTTATCTTACTCACACAGCGACCTCGGTGCAAATTTTAGGACTAAAAATAATATTGTGAGGTGTGAGGTATTCAGAATAGACTGTAAATGAGTGTAAATTATGGTTTTTGAGGTTAATAATACTTTGGGATCAAAATGACCCCCAAATTCTATGATTTAAGCTGTTTTTAGGGTTTTTTGAAAAAAACACCCGAATCCAAAACACACCCGAATCCGACAAAAAAAATTTGGTGAGGTTTTGCCAAAACGCGGTCGAACCCAAAACACGGCCGCGGAACCGAACCCAAAACCAAAACACAAAACCCGAAAAATTTCCGGCGCTCATCTCTAATATATTGCAGGAGCAAAATAATTTCCTCTTGAGGTAAGGTGTCTAATCCCTTAAGTAAATTACCTGACCATTTAACAATGGCTCTTGTAATCCACCCACATGCTATAGTGGGTCTCTGGGCCACCCTGGCAGCAGTAACCAAAGATTTAAGTGTAGTCTCAATCTTGCAATCAGCCGCATCTTTTAGGGAGGCTGCACCAGGCACAGGTAGTACAATTTTACGTGAGAGCCTGGAGACTGATGCATCCACTATCAGTGGCTTTTCCCATTTTTTCCTATCCTCAGGAGGAAAATCAAAAGATGATAACAACCACCTGGGAATTTGAAATTTCTTATCTGGATTAACCCACGGTTCTTCAAACAGGGTATTTAGTTCCTTTGACACAGGAAAAGTGGATAAGGATTTTTTCTTAATATTAAAGTAAGATTCCCCACTCTCCTCTGTCACCTTATCAGAGATATTTAGAACTTCTCTGATAGCATCTATGAGAGCCTCTACACTAGGGGTGGGCAACAGGTGGCCCGCGGGCCGGATGCGGCCCGCGGACCGATCGTGCCTGGCCCGCTGTGCCCCATTAGAGTGCAATGACAAGCGGCCCGACAGGCCGCTTGTCATTGCACTGCTCTCAGACGAGGCGCCGCTGAGGAAATCCCGGTCACGTCACAGGGTCAGCTGACCGGGATTTCCTCTGTTACCAATCGCGCTGGGCGCAGAGCCGGATTAAGGGGGGAGCGGGGGGTGATCTGCGGCGCTGCGCTCCCCATGGGTTGCCCTGACAACCTAATTACAGCCGCGGCACCGCATAGAAGTGAAGGACAGCTGCAACGGCTCAGCTGCAGAGACAAAAGTAAGCTGGCTGTATTTTTTTTTTCTTAGTTTTTTTTTATAATGCTGCTATTTATTAAATTGGAATATTTGGCTCTGTATCGTGTTGGCTTGGTGTGTATACGTAATGTGTGTTTGTGTGTACTATATATATGTGTGTGTGTGTGTGTGTGTGTGTGTGTGTGTTTGTGTATATGTATATATATATATATATATATATATATATATATATATATATATATATACACACTGGACACGGGCAGCACAACCGTTGACTAGAAGTAAAGTCCCCTCCGGAGGGCACCGGGATCCCAATAATAGACCTCCTTCAGGGAACCATTAGTACCCGGGGGCGCTGTCTGCTGTAATGTGTAAAAAGGGGGACGATGTCTGCCGTAATGTGTAAAAAGGGGACGCAGTCTGCCGTAATGTGTAAAAAGGGGGACAATGTCTGCCGTAATGTGAAAAAACGGGGGCGCTGTCTGCTGTAATGTGTAAAAAGGGGACGATGTCTGCCGTAATGTGTAAAACGGGGGCGCTGTCTGCTGTAATGTGTAAAAAGGGGGACGATGTCTGCCGTAATGAGTAAAAAGGGGACGCAGTCTGCCGTAATGTGTAAAAAGGGGGACAATGTCTGCCGTAATGTGTAAAAACGGGGGCGCTGTCTGCTGTAATGTGTAAAAAGGGGGACGATGTCTGCTGTAATGTGTAAAAAGGGGACGCTATCTGCCGTAATGTGTAAAAAGGGGACTCTTTTTGAGTATTTTGTGTGTGGCCCTCGAATATTCGCTGGAAGTGTTAAGCGGCCCCCCAGCTGAAATAATTGCCCACCCCTGCTCTACACCCTGCCCTCCCCTACCTCTATGTTCACCTCACCTTCCTCCCTTTCTGACCCTTCATCATCAGAATCAGAATGCAGTATATGGGCGAAGGCGCGTTTTTGTGGACAAATGGTAGGACAGTGTGTACGGAGTCCTTTTTTATAAACTCATCCATAGACTGCCTTAAGTATTGCGTCTCTTTCTCATTACGAGATAATTTTGTAAAAATTGAGAAAATCATTCCACTAATGGAGTCCAGCCATGCTGGTTCTGCCCCACTAGCCTGGGAGGGGATACTACACTGAGTACACACTAGTGAACCCCCCCTGGAGAAGAGGAACACTGTGCCTTAGATGAAATACACTCTTTGCCTGACATACTGCAGTAGTGACAGCACACACACAGGAAAAGGTTAAAAGCACAATTAACCCACAAAGAGCCCTTCCAGAGAGACACAGGGAGAGTATGGAACTAGCAAACGGCACCCTTATCGCCAATGCCAAGCTTTGCCAGGTCGCAGACTAAGGGGGTCATTCCAACCTGATTGCACACTGTCGTTTTTCGCAGCGCAGTGATCAGGTCACTACTGCGCATGCGTATGTACCGCAATGCGCAGGCACGTCGTACGGGTACAAAGTGGATCGTTGCTGTGCGATGTGTTTAACAAAGAATCCGTTCGCACAGTCGATTGCAAGGAGATTGACAGGAAGAAGGCATTTATGGGTGGCAACTGACCGTTTTCTGGGAGTGTTTGGAAAAAAGCAGGCATTTCCAAGCATTTGCAGGGCGGGGGTCTGACGTCAATTCCAGGACCGTACAGGCTGAAGTGATCGCAAGGGCTGAGTAAGTTCTGAGCTACTCAGAAATTGCACAAACTATTTTTTTACTGCTCAACTGCACATGCAATCGCACCCTTGCACAGCAAATATACACTCCCCAGTGGGTGGAGACTATGCGTTCGCACAGCTGCAAAAAGTAGCTAGCGAGCGATCAACTTGGAATGACCCCCTAAGTACCTAGATTAGGGACTTAGTACACTAGTAATCGCCATCCCCCCCCCCCCCCCCCCTCCCCGCTATGAGCCCCTGGTACCACAGAGGTAAACTGGAGGCTTTCCGTAGGAGCTGCATGTTCCCGTCAGTCAGCGTCTGTGTCAGCTGCAGTAGGGAAAATGGTGCTGATGAGCTGCTTTGTCCGCTTATAGTGAAGCCCCGCCCCTTCAATGGCGCGCGGTCTTCCCGCTCTTCTTTATACTGGCTTATGTGTCTGGGTGCATTAAATGAAGACAGACTCCTCTTATGGCTGTAGTGTCAGTCTGGGTTCTGTGTACACAACAGGAGACTCAGGGCCTAATTCAGAATTGATCGCAGCAGCAAATTTGTTAGCAGTTTGGCAAAACCATGGGGGTCATTCCGAGTTGATCGCTTGCTAGCAGTTTTTAGCAGCCGTGCAAACGCATAGTCGCCGCCGACGGGGGAGTGTATTTTCGCTTTGCAGGAGTGCGAATGCCTGTGCAAACATATTTTGTGCAAAACAAGACCAGCCCTGTAGTTACTTCCTGTGCGATAATGGCTGCGATGAGTGACACGGTAATAACGTCAGATACCCGCCCAGCAAACGCCCAGCCACGTCAGATACACTCCCAGAAAACGGTCAGTTGACACCCATAGACGCCCTCTTTCTGTCAATCTCCTTGCATTCGGCTGTGCGATTGGAATCGTCGCCAGAACCAGTGCAAAACCACAATGGACTTCGTACCAGTACGACGCGAGTGCGCATTGCGGTGCATACGCATGTGCAGAATAGCCATTTTTTTCACTGATCGCTACGCTGCGAACAATGGCTGCTAGCGATCAACTCGGAATGAGCCCCCATGTGCACTGCAGGGGGGGCAGATATAACATGTGCAGAGAGAGTTAGATTTGGGTGGGGTGTGTCCAAACTGAAATCTAAATTGCAGTGTAAAAATAAAGCAGCCAGTATTTACCCTGCATAGAAACAAAATAACCCACCCAAATCTAACTCTCTCTGCAAATGTTATATCTGCCAGACCTGCAGTGCACATGGTTTTGCCCAACCACTAACAAATTTGCTGCTGCGATCAACTCTGAATTACCCCCTCAGTCCGCCCCGTGTAGTAGTCGTGCGCCTCCTTACCCTCACGCCGCCATAATGGCCTGCTAATCGGGACGCCGGCTTATTACTAATCACTCTTCTTTCTTCTGGCTCAGTTAGGGGTGGCGGCGTGCTGCGGGAATGTACGGTCACTGTGGCGGGGCATGCGAATAGTTCCTTCAGGAGCTAGCGTCCTGTCAGCGAGGAACGGGACCATTAACCCTTAGAGGGGTGGGGTGAGGCGGTCGGCGGGGTGGCCCCCCCTCTCCCCCCCCTTATTCCCACAATGGTGCAATCCAGTCCTGCCTGAAAATAACAAACTTAGAAAATAAATGCAGAAAACTCTTCAGGAGCTTCCAGAGACATGACCGACTCCTCCTGGCACATTTTTTAAACAGAGTCTGGTAGGAGGGGCATAGAGGGAGGAGCCAGCACACGTAATTAAACTTCTATAGTGCCCATGGCTCCTAGTGGTCCCGTCTATACCCCATGGTACTAAATGGATTCCCAATTATACCCTAGGACGTAAGAGAAAAAAACAAACATATGTCTTAGTTTCAAGGTGGATGGGGGCGACCATATTATTGTGTGTACCCAAAATCCATAATTTTCAACTGTTGTTCATCAAATAGTGATATCTGTTATGCTGCTGGTATAATGTGATGTAGGATGTGCTACACATCGTGTAGTATGTATGCACATGGAGCCTGATCCAGATGTGAACGGAGGTGCTGAGCACAGGGCCGTCTTTTCGTATGGGCTTAATGGGCACTTACCCAATGGCCCCAGGAGTATAAGGGCCCTAGGCTGATAGCTGAAGATCCCTTCTTTCCAGGGGTACCAGATTTTTGAAAATCGGCCCAGGGGAACCGGAGATATCCAACTTCAAAGCAGTGGTCCCCATCCAAAGCTGTTAATTGCTCCTCCAAACCAGATTTATCTCGGGTTTTGTCTAACTTAGAATGTTTTTGAGGTTATACTCCAAAAGCTGGGACTCTCCCCTTTTGGTGGAAACTGGCAGCTTGTCTCTGCTATGCCCAGAACCAGAGATATCAGCCTTCGTGCAGCTGGTCCCTGCTCTACATGCCTGGGATGCAGTTTTATATTTTTGTTGGTGGATTGCTCTGGCTCCTGAACTCTGTTCCCAAAGTCCCCAGAACCTCCTGAAAGGTTGGACTCTATTTTTTTTTTAGCTAAGAAATCTATTTCCAGGAACTTGAAATATCTGCAGTCAAGCAAGCTGCCCTCCCACCAGAAAATTATGAATATTAAGCCCACTCCACTATCCACCCCTCTACTACATATTAAACAACCCCTACCACCCTGGAAGTCATGTACCAGGGCCCTTTCATTCAGCCCAATGCCTCCTTCTACAGTTTAGTGTTACCCTCCTGCACCATCTGTGCAGTAAAGGAGTAATTAGCAGAAATTACTGCTCCAGGTCTAAGCGGAAGATAAAACACCGCCTGCCACCCGCGGGACATCAAAGCTGTCGCTGATAGGACCCCCCACCTATACTGCTGGAGGATGGGTAGGGGCCTCAGTGCATTGCTGTGCCCAGGGGCCTACACTGCTGTTAAGATGGCCCTGGCTGAGCATAGTGCAAAGTACCAATGTTTTGAATTTTGCGCATGTGCCGGACCTGTACTACATATGTGTAGTATGGGTTTGCGACGTTGATTACACTACGGCTGCATTTCGGGGGAGTAACAAGGCCAGCATCTCCATTGGAGGAATGAGATTTCCTGGCCTCTTTGTTGTATCTGCACGGACAGCTTAAGCAATCCCATGGGTCAGGCAGCCGGCCAATGGTGTCACAGGTGATTAGATGCTAAAGCCTAGGACGCAGCTTGGATCACTTATGCAAGCAGGAGGCGTCTACTTATATCAGATGCCTCGTGTTGCATTAACATATTAGTCTTATTGGTTATGCTTCCATGTGAGCAGCAGCGATAGCACCTCCATCTACTTCTGAATCAGACCCATAGTTTTCAGAAGCAATTATTAATTAGATACATTTTTATGACACAATATAGTGTGCCTTCGCTTGGAAGGCTGCATAGTGTGTACAACCATCACATCATTTGTTACATTGTATAGTGTTTACACAGCTTTAAAGTGCCACTGATAATAGCCTCCAAAGCAGCAAACACTGCTTATTCACTGTACCTGAATCGCTTGTAGACTTTGGCCAAATAGTAGTCTCCAAAATCCATCTGTTTATAAAAAAGGAACTGGCCTATTACAATTTAAAACATCTGGGAAAATACAACCCAGTAAATTAACAGATATAAACAAGTCATTGAACACAATGAAAATACATACAATATTATGTTTTAGTTATTTTTATTAGAATTAGTATAAATTAACCTAAATTAACCTTGATTTTTAGGAACAACCAACAATAATTTATAAAAACCCAATAAATGAACAATTTGTTTATTTCATGAAAATAACCTGATGATGTCATCCAGTAAATGAACAGCCCCCTCTTACTCTTTTCATGGCTATCTACATAGTCTTGTATCACATGTTAACCCTTTTAAAGCCTTTATCCATTTGTATTGCGTTATAAACACTGTAAATTGTTTTTTTATTTGTTTTAGTACACATTAGTCAGTGCATTACCTAATTATTTTGAGGGAAAAGCAGTGCAGACTCATTCAAACCAGAAACAGAAATCCATTTGCAACCAAGTTACGTAAGTTCAAGATCAATCAGAATCTTTACTGACATCAGAAGGCTTAAAAGCATAAAATTGTTATGATTATCTGAGAAAATGAAATCTTACTTTAATACTTTAAACCTGAAAATGTTCATTCACTGGTCAGCTGACCGCAGCAGCACTGGGATTGGCTGAGTGAATCACATGGAAGAATCCAAGATTGCCACAGCCATGACGCCAGATGGTTTGTTTACAAACATGTCATGAACATGCTGAACGGCTTGCAGACAACAGAACTATGACAGCTACAGGTTCGGTATATAGAGAACCCGTTTCATGCATCACTCACTGCAAATCGTGGTGTTTATGGGAAAGATCATCCTGCCTCTCCCTAAATTTAGCGGTAACGCATTGTTCAGATTTGCCAACACTATCAAGCACCTATAACAATACAATTACAGGTGCTGCAGATACATTGCCGCCAAAGGCATATGTGATGAGATTTCTCCATCAAGACAGGTGTCGTGAGGGGCAATTCAAAGCACAAAAATATATAAAGGGAGGTATAAAGTCCCCAGAAGATGAATAAAGACAGCAGATGGAGGTTAAATCAGACCATTGGGAATATTACACATAAATCAACGCATTCAGTAGATAGAAATCCAGCAGGAAGATACACAAATATCAAACAATGTTACTCACTGGCGGAGGATAACTGTATGATAATTAGACAAAAGGATATGCCCCTTTTGGAGCACACAATGACAGGCTGGAGCCAGCAACATATTACCAATGGAGTACACGGGGGCAATAGGAAAAACAGGCCCAAGCTCTCAAACAATCTCAGCAGACAGGAGCAAAAGCAGGAGCCTTCTACTAGATAGCGGCAGGTGGGAAGGTTGACAGACATTAGTCCTTCACAGCACCATCAAACAGGTCCCCACTGATCAAGCTCTTCAGAGGGTGCAGTAAATATGGCATGAGGGTACACTTCCACAATGGCGGCTTCTTGCGCCATACCACCTCAGAGCAGCAGAAGAGATGGCGTAGATCTGCAGCAGGACACAAATGGCAAAAAATAAGGTAGGAGCCCACAGTGACAAAAAATAGGAATTTGGTACTTACCAGGTAAATCCTTTTCTTTGAATCCATAGGGGGCACTGGAGTACTCTTGGGATATGGACGTGCGTAGCAGGGAAGGCACATTTAAATATTTAAATGTGTAACCCTCCTCTTCCCTCCTCCATACTCCCAGGATCCTCAGTGTTTTTTACTGAGCCGAATAGGAGCGACAGAGAGGTGAACAATGGAGAATTACATATAACATTATAATATAACGGTCAACACTAAAGTTGACACCTAACAAAACGGACAACTAGAAAGTTGACACGATAATGGAAAATCTCTATAACCTCAGAATTAGATGGTTATAACGTGTTACCATAAGGTTTCCTGAATTTACCACAAGCTAGTGAAAAACTGCTCTGGGTGGGCGTCCAGTGCCCCCTATGGATTCAAAGAAAAGGATTTACCTGGTAAGTACCAAAATCCTATTTTCTTTTTCATCCACTATGGGTCACTGGAGTACTCTTGGGACGTACCAAAGTTTCCCCCTTGGGCGGGAGAGCTGTTTGGCACCTGTAACACTAGACGGGCAAAGCTAGAAGCTGATGCCAGCCAATGTATCAAACTTGTAAAAGCGCACAACCTGTGCACAGATGACCATGTAGCCGTATGGTATCGTAGAAGCTCCACGACTTGCTACCGATGAAGTTCCCACAGAACCTGTGGAGTAAACTGAACTGATGTAGACTGTTGTAGCCTAGCATAAAGATAAGCCTGACGTATGGTCAGCTTATTCCATCTGGCCAAGGTCTGCTTGGAAGCTGTCCAACACATCTTGCCTTCCTCTTAGAGAAAAAACAATGCCTGCGTTTTACGAACTGTTGTTGTTCGGCTTACATAAACTGTTGTTGTTCGGCTTACATAAACGCGTAGTGCGCGTACCACATGCAAAGTAGGCGGAGTTCCTGTACGTTCAGATAATACCTGAACTACGATTGGAAGATACTAACTAAAGGTAAGAAAAACGGAAGTTGCCAAAATTCCGCTCTAGAATCATGAAATCTTAAAGACGGTGGCTTGCAAAACAAGGCACCCAATTGTGAAACACTCCTTGCTGAAGCTACGGCTAGGCGAAATACTGTTTCCTAAGGTAGAAATTCAACAATCCCGTGTTGTAAGGGTTCATAATTAGAACTGTGCAAAATTTTAACAGCAGATTGAAATTTCATGGCGCTGTAGGCGGTGTAAATGGAGGAACAATACCTTGCAGAAAAGAGTAAACTGTTGGCAAAAACCAAATACCTTTGAAAGTAAACTGCATCTTAATTTAGATAAATTTAGTCCTCCATTTAACCTAGTGTTTAACAACAGCAAAAGACGAGAACCCTGAAGGAAGTCAGCCACTTCTGAACTTCACACCAGCCTATACAAGCTTGCCAAATACTGACAATGAGCTGCTGTAACTGGTTTCCTAGAGCTTAACATGGGTGGCAATACCGATTTTGAAATGCCCTCTTGACTTAAGAGAGAGAGACGGTTTTCACCGCCACCCTGTCCAACAGGTTAAAGGAACTGACCCTGTTGTATTTGGTCTGGCCATAGCGCAGCGACCCTAGATGGGCTGAGAGTAAACCGCGGAAAACTGAAACCCCGCTTGTAAAGGCCATTAGGTACCACTAGCATGACTGGTGTGGACTGTCGTTTGATCCGCATTCTCCAGCAAAGAATCGGGTTAAACAGTGGAACAGATACCCGTATTTGCCACGCTATGGTGAGATCATCCACTGGCAGTGCCTTTGGATTGTTTTATGTGAACATCTATCGAGTGTTTGATGATGTTGTCGAGAAGCCATTAGAACTAGTTGTTTGATGATGTTGTCGAGAAGCCATGTGGGTAACTGCACCTCTGGACTAATATCTACAACATCTCTGAGTTTATGGCCATCCCTGTGGATGAAAATCCTGAAGAATGAGAAACTGTATTTGAGTAGTCGACTTCTGGAATGAAACTCTGCCGACCATTTCACATGATGAGGCTCGTCACAAATTAGGGTGCAAACCTTTCCCGCAGCTTGTGTAGTGATTTATGCGACTGCCATCGCGAAGCTGACTGGACGTGAATCACCTGAGACTGTAGCATGTGAACTTCCTGTCACCGTGTATTGTACATTGACTTGAGTTCCAGGACATTTATTGTCAGTAATCCTTCCAGGTGTGAAAGACTAAGTAGGATTACCAGCCCCCCAAACTCTGAGACTTGCATCCAGCAACTGAATTAGATAAGTCCAGACTCGGACCAATCTCCCCGCGGTGAGATAGCTTATGTGGTGCAACGAGAATAGAGATACTCTGCTCTAAATATATAAGCGCACTATTTACCGAATCGGTAGCCAAAGGTCTGATCACTGTGCGAGAAGAATAATTGTAAGAGATAGTAAATGCTATCTCTACTTACTAAGTAGAGTACTTGTAAAGACGGCCCCATGTTCCCTAACAGTCATATGCACAAGTGCACCAAGACTTCCTGTGGATGGAGTCTAAAATGTACTAGAGAACTAATACCCAGTGCTATTTGTTTCTTAGGGATTGAATTCTTTGACACTAAACCCGGCTTGATTTGGAAAGTTGTCAATGCAAACTTGCTGTACTAGCTCATTGTACGTTAGTAATGTATTTTGAAGGAGCAGTTGTTGAGCCGGAGCTTTGATGAACAGGTCATCTAAGTACAGACCCATTATCACTCCCCGGGATCTGAGAACAACGATTATCACAGACATCACCCTTGTGACTACCCGAGGCGCTGAGAGAGGTCCAACAGTAGTGTTTGAAAGTAATAATGGTTTTGTTGTCCTGCAACCGTTTAAGTATGCCTGATGTAGTGGCTAAAAAGTGAAGTACACATCCTTGAGCTTCAGTGAGAATCCGATGTCTGAGGTTGTAAACCTGCAATCACTGACGGCATGAATTCCATCTTAAATAAGTAGTAAGTACGTACTGATTGAGCCTCTTTAGGATCAATATGGATTATGACCGAGCCGTCCGGCTGTGGTACTACAAAAAGAGAGTAATAACCTTGAATGTACGAGAGACTGAGCATCGGTCTACAGAATTGCCTTTGTGTCCTCTGACACAGCGAGGCTTATTATGAATCTTGGCTTGACCAACCACCGCAAAGGTGGTAGACAATGGAACTCTGTGTTTTGACGTGCCATCGGCTTGTCAGCAATCTTGTCCGAACGACAGACAGTGGTTTATTGAAAACCACGTCCTCTACCACGTTGTAGTGAGTTGTAGGACTGCCTCGAAAGTGTAGTGCAAGAACTGGTGTGGCAATGGCCGTAAACAGACCTTCACGCCGAAGCGTGAGAACTTAATCTTCCTAATTAGGAGTAAATAACATATTGATGCGTAAGTAATGTTTATACGGACTCTGCCCCTGTGTAGGCCAAGTCTACGTTAACAACAAGCTTGACGCCGACCTCAGAGAACTAACCTGGCTGACATGTATAGCAGTCATGTGTAACTCCTCAGCTGATCGTGAGTAAGAAAACCTT
The DNA here is from genome assembly GCF_028390025.1 of Pseudophryne corroboree. Taxonomy (NCBI): domain Eukaryota; kingdom Metazoa; phylum Chordata; class Amphibia; order Anura; family Myobatrachidae; genus Pseudophryne; species Pseudophryne corroboree. The sequence continues at coordinate 704,873,946 of NC_086445.1, forward strand.
AGAAACTGTTCTGAGTCTAGATATGGCTACCAACTACGTTGCCTATGCCACTATCACGCCGGTAACCCAAACCCCAACTAAAGCATATACCTTGCCTTTAGCAGAGCATGAATGTCCACTCTGACGGGTCAGTAAGAGTAGTTTCAGGTGGGCCTAGAAAGGCTTGACACCAAGAAATGCTGTCATAGACTCTGGTATAAAGCTTAATAATAGAATTATACCAAATAATAATAAAAGGGGCCCGAACTCCGTATCAAACCCGGTCTTTCAAGCATAGCAGGCGGCCGCTGTTCTAGTTAGGCCACAGCCGACCATAAAACATCAGAAGCCAGACCCGCACAGGTTCTCGCTGTGTTCTTACCAATAAAAACGCCAGGATTGAAAAAGGTTCCATAGTGTCCTTAAAATTCAGCACCTTGCGCTGGACTGATGAGGTTATGACTGGCTGGCTAGGAAATTCACTATGCGACTCGTTGCCTTGTGATAAGTATATCTGGCATTGAATTATCTGACTGCAACACAGCTGAACTTGTATTAATTATTTATATAGCGCGCACACATTTCGCCGTGCTTTACAGGGAACATTTACCTTAGATGTAGCCGCCAAAATAGGATCAGGGCAGATGTCCGTATGCAGACTGGTATTCCCACTGCATGTGGATTCTCTTATGTTAAGTAAAGTGTGCATAACCTCGAAGAGTATTGCAGCTGACACACACTAATCTGTGACCAAATACCTAACACCACCCCGGCTCCTCTAGTGGGGAAGTGTTGTAGGACCGTCGAAACTTCCGGGACAAAGAAACAGGAAGTTGAGTTAAAATGGTGGCCAGCCATGTGCTTACACCATATCTCAAGCATAAGAGAGAGAGAAGAAAAAATTAAATTACAGTAATGTTAATCACAACAGATCCTGTATACATTGCATACATTATATATTACAACATATATACGCAATATACGCATATGTAATATATTCCTCCTATGCATATATGCCATATAACATATATTACATGAAAAAGTACATGTAATAAACTCTTGCTGAGTATAATCCTCCCCCTTGTCTCCTGCAATCTCCCCCTGTGCAGTGCTCCTTCCTCTCCCGCTGATTACAGCTAGCAGGGAGCCGGAGAGCAGTGGGGAACGGAACAGAAGCCCAGCGACGGCAGCCTGGCTGTCTGCGGCTGGGCTGAGAAATTGGCCAGCGGGAGCGCACTGATCAGTGTGCGACCGCTGTATATAGAACGGCGTCCGGCCTGCATAGATGGCCAGCGGGGCTTCATTGGCGGCCAGTAACCTCGGGCGCCAGCGCGATTGAGGAAGGATCGTCATCTGCGGTGATTAGGGAGTCGGGCAGCCAGCGGGTATCGAGCGGGCGGCCAGCGGGTATCAAGCGGGCGGGCAGCGGCAGAATCCCCAAAGACCACGCTCCCTGCACCTGTGTGCTTGCTGGGAGCGTGCGGTACCACTGACCTTGCGGTAGCTGTAGAAGCTACCGTATGCATCATTCTCCTGGCGGCAGCAGCGCTGGAAGCGCCCCTTATAAAAAATTACTCCTCTAAAATCTCCCCCACCCAGCGTTCTCTGGAGTCTCATGTGGAGGAGATGGCCGCTCAATCCCGGACCCTCACTTCTCTGTAAGTGGGGAAGGGATGGTATGCTGCCTGGCTGACACGGCCGTGCTTTTCCTACAAGCGCTCACGTGTCAGCAGCGGCTGGAGGTAGTGCAATTCCGGACCCACACTTCTTAGTAAGTGGGGAAGGGATTGACTGTAGAGAAACAAATTAAAATGAATAAGTAAAATCAAAATCGGGCTCGTGAGCCCATGATGTGCTTCCGTGAGGCACATAAAAAACACTGGGGATCCTGGGAGTATGGAGGAGGGAAGAGGAGGGTTACACATTTAAATATTTAAATGTGCCTTCCCTACTACGCACGTCCATATCCCAAGAGTACTCCAGTGACCCCTAGTGGATGAAAAAAACAACAACAAAAAAACAACACTGCAGGAGCTCAGCCATAAAGCAGGACACCCAGAAGCAGGCAGCAGTATCACCAGATGCCACAGAGGACGCAGAAAGAGCGGGATTCTACAACAGGAGACAGGCAGCAACCACAGGCACTGCCAAAGACCACAGACAGGCCATGGAGATCAGTGGCACAAGCACAGACGTCCGGTTATCAAAAAGGATGAAAATGTCTGCAGAAACAGGATGGACTGAACGGATGATACAGAAGAGTCAGGAACACATGTGCTACTCCATGTTACTACAGACCAAGCCCCATAAACGTTTTGTACTTCTAATAACTTTCACAAATACATACCATCACATCTATCAAAATGTCTTGCCAAATAAAATCTAAATTTCTTTTAAACACCAAACATCTTCTTATCACATTTAAATATCTGCTCAACCTTCCCAAACCAATTCATCTGATCAAAATCAGTGCACCACAACTTTCTTCCTACATCAAGAACAAGATCCAACTATGCTCTTCAAAAGTAACAGATTGTTCAATTCTTTTGCAGCCTCTGGCACATTTTCTTTATCTGAAGGGGTCAATGCAATTAGGTTAGGTCCTGCAAGCCGTTGACAAGGCAAACTCACACTGCAAGTTTAATTTGCAATTCAATTCCAAACTCGCATTGCTTTTCCTGATTAAATTTACCTTTTTTTTTATTTTTTTGTGCTCACCACCATGAGTAGGTGAAAATGTAGGGAAAAACTTTATTTTAAGGTTACAATGTCAGAGTTTAAAAAGCATAGTAAGCCTAATAAAGACTTGTCAGTTTTCAGGTGAATTTCTCTAAAAAGCTCAATAATGGGTTAAAGGATGTGGGGCATTTATGAAGAGGTGTTATGTTGATGAGAGAGGGGTTTTAGAACATGCAGATGGGAGCGAAAAAGCATTTTTTAATACAACTATTAACAAAATGGTATTATTACACTGAGAAATCACTTTACAGACATTTCTAGGTACCCCAAAGACTTTAAGTTGCTGAAAAATACTTGCTTAATCTCATTTTTTTCACCATAGGAAGTCCACCATTCTATTTGATCCTGCTATCTCAGTTGCCACATTATTGGGGTCCAGAAGCTTTTTCATGCACTTCTCCCAGTTTACTTATTGTAGAAAGTGGTCCCGTTAATTGGCATTTCTAATTGAATCTCACATTTCTCGTGTGTGTGCATTTATGACATGTACGCAAGTTTCTTGATACAAACTTGCTTTTGCAAACTCGCACCTAATTGGATTGACCCAGAAGTATCTACTCTCTTCCCATTCTTCACTGAAATCTATGCAGCATTATTCAATCATGTGGTTATTACTTTTATTCTAACTACTATCCCATCTCTCAACAGTCATGCAGCTCCAAGATATTTGAGGTGTTTGTATTATTTAAAATGTTTGAGGGAAGTGTAGACAATCTATTGGGACTTTTTTCAGTCAGGCTTTTATTCCAAACACTCCACAGACACTGCATTAACTAATCTGGTCAATGATTTTATAATTGATGAATCTGAAGGACAAAACTCATCCTGTACTTCTCTGCTGCATTTCACACTGCTGAGCACTTCTTATATAAAAGCTATATTCCTTACATCATCAGGACAGTGCTTAATTCTGGTTATCTTTCTATCTCTAATACTTCCACTTGGATGTCTTAACACTTTTTCAAGCTTTATACATCCAAGACTGAACTCATCGCTTTCCATCCTTCTCGTGTCTCCTATCCCCATCCCTCCCTAACTGTCAACACCATAAGCTCCTCAGTTTTCTAAGGCCACTGCCTGGGCATTACCCTTGATACATCTATCTCATTCACTCCCAACTTTCAGTCACTTACTAACTCCTGTCAGTTTATCTCCAACTGGGATCTAGGTCCAAATGTATCAAGCCTTCAGAAGTAATACAGTGGAGATGGATAAAGAGATAAATGACCAGCCATTTAGTTTCCTAACTGCCATGTAACAGGAGCTGGCTGGCTGGTCATTGATCTCTTTACCCATCTCCACTGTATAACTTGTTAAGGCTTAATACATTTGGGCCCTAGTTTAAACTCCTCACAATAACTTACAAGGCTCTTTAACTCTGCTTTTCATCTTATATCTCCAAATAATTTCCCTCCACACACTACCCCACCCACTCTGGTCAGTCGGTGACCGCCGCTTCTCCACCCTACTGATTTGCACCTCTCACTCTCACCCAAAAGGCTTTTTCGCTCTGAACTCAACATATGGAACACTTTAACTTATTCAATAAGACACTGCATCATATCCAGTGCTTTAAGCACTACCTTAAAATTAATTTATTAAAATGAGCCTACTGGATCTCTGCCTGATCCTGTCTTCCCTCCTACATACACAACCCTCAGTAGCTCATCAATAGCCCACTCCTTCATTTTGCCTGTATAATGCATGTTCTCATGTGTGGGTCCTCCTTTCTCTTTTTCATCCCTACACAGGTTGACTATCTCAGTCAATTAGTATACAGTATAATTTTGCCTAGACCTGTAAATATGTTTATATGTTATTCAGTGTTCTATTTTGATCTGTACAGCGCAGCAGACATTTGTGGCACATCATAAATAAAGCTAATAATAATAATACAGGTTGAGTATCCCTTATCCAAAATGCTTGGGACCAGAGGTATTTTGGATATGGGATTTTTCCGTATTTTGGAATAATTGCATACCATAATGAGATATCATGGTGATGGGACCTAAAACTAAGCACAGAATGTATTTATGTTACATATATCCCTTATACACACAGCCTGAAGGTAATTGTAGCGAATATTTTTATAACTTTGTGCATTAAACAAAGTGTGTGTACATTCACACAATTCATTTATGTTCCATATACACCTTATACACACAACCTGAAGATCATTTAATACAATATTTTTAATAACTTTGTGTATTAAACATAGTTTGTGTACATTGAGCCATCAGAAAACAAAGGTTTCACTATCTCACTCTCACACAAAAAAGTCCGTAATTCGGAATATTCCGTATTTCGGAATATTTGGATATGGGATACTCAACCTGTAATACTAATAATCTTACTTATCTATCCACTGGTTTTGTTTGTTTTGCTTAGTCAGCACGTCTGTTCCGATATCTCAGTCAGATGGAGTACCACAGCACTCAGTAGTACTTTGTTCTCAATACTTCCCTTTCTATACCACTTTTCTTAGAAAATGTAGACACTCCTTTTAATTTCAGTATTATCTCTGTGCAAACGATTAACAAATAATTCTATCATTTTGGTATCTCTCCCTATCTGTGTTGGAACAAGTTACTGAATGTCTCTCTGACATTTCGGGGGATATCCAATTATCCCCGGTAAAACATCGGGTCCGAAAAACGGCAGTTTTTCAGACTTTTTTTCCGATGTTTCACCCTTTTTTTTTTTTACAGGCTATCCAGATGGATCGCCTGTAAAAAAGAAAACCCTTCTACCGAAAACACACAGGTTCAGTGAAACCTGTGTGTTTTCGTGTGAAACAGCCCCGTTTTCGGACGAAAACGGGCTGTTTCCGGACGAAAACGGGCTGTTTCCGGGGATACTGCTTCGTCTGCTGGAGGCAGGTGAAACAAAATCCCTGATAAGCCGGCGCGTGCAGCGGTTTATCGGGGCTAATTAGCTAGCCCCCGGCGGGACAATTAGCCCCGGTAATTTACTGGGGCTAATTGGATATCCCCCTTCATCTTTCAGGTCAGCAAACTTTAGAAAAATAGGATTTTAATACCTACCGGTAAATCCTTTTCTCCTAGTCCGTAGAGGATGCTGGGGTCCACTTCAGTACCATGGGATATAGACGGTTCCGCAGGAGCCATGGGCACTTTAAGACTTTTCAAGGGTGTGAACTGCCTCTTCCCTCTATGCCCCTCTTCCAGACCTCAGTTATAGGAACTGTGCCCAGGGAGACGGACATTTCGAGGAAAGGATTTACTTTTATACTAATGGTGAGATTCATACCAGCTGACACCTCATCCATGCCGCACAACATGGCATTCAACATGACACACGCCAACAGGCATGAACCATTTACAGCAACATGCTGAAAACAAATGAAACACAACTTGTGTAACTATAAAGAACAAACTGCAGGTAAAGTACGCACTGTGTCGGGCGCCCAGCATCCTCTACGGACTAGGAGAAAAGGATTTACCGGTAGGTATTAAAATCCTATTTTCTCATACATCCTAGAGGATGCTGGGGTCCACTTCAATACCATGGGGTTATGCCAAAGCTCCAGTACGGGCGTGAGAGTGCGGATGACCCTGCAGCACCGATTGACCAAACTTGAGGTCCTCATCGGCCAAAGTGTCAAACTTATAAAATTTTGCAAATGTGTTTGACCCTGACCAAGTAACTGCTTGGCAAAGTTGTAAAGCCGAGACGTTTCGGACAGCCGCCTAGTAGAATGGGCCTTCACCGACTTCGGTACCGGCAAGCCTGACGTAGAATGAGCGTGCTGAATTGTCCCTCTGATCCAGCGCGCAATAGTCTGCTTGGAAGCAGGACACCCAATCTTGCTGGGAGCACACAGGACAAACAGAGCCTCTGTTTTCCGTACCCGAGCTGTTCTTGCGACATAAATCTTCAAAGCTCTAACCACATCTAGAGACTGTGACTCAGTGAAAGTGTCAGTAGCTACTGGCACCACAATAGGTTGGTTTATGTGGAAGGACGAAACCACCTTTGGAAGAAATTGTTGACGAGTTCTTAACTCTACCCTATCTTCATGGAAGATCAGGTAAGGGCACTTGTGAGACAAGGTACCCAACTCAGACACCCGCCTTGCGGATGCCAAGGCCAAAAGCATCACCACTTTCCAAGTGAGAAACTTCAATTCTATCTCCTGCAGAGGTTCAAACCAATCTGATTGAAAGAACTGCAACACCACATTAAGGTCCCATGGTGCCACAAATGGAGGCTGAATGTGCAGAACCCCTTTCACAAACGTCTGAACTTCTGGAAAGGAGGCCAATTGTTTTTGAAAAAAAAATGATAAGGCCAAAATCTGGACCTTGATTGACCCCAATCTAAGGCCTGCATCCACACCAGCCTGCAGAAAATGGAGAAAAACGTCCCAACTCAAACTCTTCCATAGGAGCCTTCTTGGATTCACACCAAGACACATATTTTCTCCAAATACGGTGGTAATGTTTAGACGTTACTCCTTTCCTGGCCTGAATAAGAGTGGGGATGACTTCCTTGGGAATACCCTTTCGGGCTAGGATCCGACGCTCAACAGACATGCCATCAAACGTAGCCGCGGTAAGTCTTGATACACACACGGACCCTGCTGTAGTAGGTCCTCTCGAGGAAGAAGAGGCCGAGGATCTTCTATGAGCAACTACTGAAGATCTGGATACCAAGCCCTCCTTGGCAAGTCTGGGGCAATGAAGATTGCTCGAACTCTTGTTCTTCTTATTATTTTGAGAACTTTTGGAATCAGTGGAAGTGGAGGGAAAACATATACCGACCGAAACACCCACTGGGTCACCAGTGCATCCACTGCTATTGCTTGAGGGTCTCTCGACCTGGAACAATATCTCTGAAGCTTTATGTTTAGACGAGATGCCATCATGTCTACTTGAGGAACTCCCCAAAGACTTGTCACCTCTGCGAAGACTTCTTGGTGGAGGCCCCACTCTCCTGGATGGAGATCATGTCTGCTGAGGAAGTCTGCTTCCCAGATGTCCACTCCCGGAATGAAAATTGTTGACAGAGATCTTACATGTCTTTCTGCCCAGAGGAGAATCCTTGTCACCTCTGCCATTGCCTCTCTGCTTTTCGTTCCGCCTTGCCTGTTTATGTACGCGACTGCTGTTACATTGTCCAAATGGATCTGCACGGGATGATCTTGAGGAAGATGTACCGCTTGTAGAAGGCCATTGTAAATGGCTCTCAATTCCAGAACGTTTATGTGAAGGCAGGCTTCCTGACTTGACCATTTGCCTTGGAAGCTTTCCCCCTGTGTGACAGCTCCCCAGCCTCGGAGACTTGCATCCTTGGTTATTAGGACCCAGTCGTGAATCCCAAACCTGCGTCCCTCTAGTAGGTGAGAACTGTGTAGCCACCACAGGAGCAAAATCCTGGCTTTGGGGGACAGGATTATTTTCCGGTGCATGTGTAGGTAGGATCCGGACCACTTGTCCAACAGGTCCCACTGGAATACTCTGGCATGAAATCGGCCAAACTGTATGGCCTCGTAGGCCGCTACCATTTTCCCCAACAACCAAATGCATTGATGGATGGACACGCTTGTTGGTTTGAATATTTGTTTGACCATTTTCTGGATTTCCAGAGCCTTTGCCACTGGAAGAAATACTCTCCATACTTCTGTGTCCAGAATCATCCCTAAAAAGGACAATCTTGTCGTCGGTTCCAACTGCAACTTTGGAAAATTCATGATCCAACCGTGTTGTTGGAGTATTGACAGGGAGAGTGCGATGTTCTGCACCAACTGTTCCTTGGATCTCGCTTTTATTAGGAGATCGTCCAGATAAGGAATTATACTGACTCCTTTTTGACGAAGGAGGGCCATCATCTTCGCCATCACCTTGGTGAATACCCTCGGTGCCGTGGAGCGTCCGAACGGCAACGTCTGGAACTGGTAATGTCAATCCTGTACTGCGAATCTCAGATAAGCTTGGTGAGGAGGATAAATGGGAACATGCAAGTAAGCATCCTTTATGTCTACTGACACCATGAAGTCCCCCTCCTCCAGACTGGAAATCGCTACCCTCAGGGATTCCATCTTGAACTTGAACCTTTTCAGGTAGAGATTCAGATTTTCCAGGTTTAAAATCGGTCTGACCGAGCCGTCCAGCTTCGGAACTACGAAGAGGCTTGAATAAAAACCTTCTCCTTGCTGTGACAAGGGTACCAGGACAATGACCTGATCCTGACATAATTTTTGAATTGCTGTTGTTACTGCCTTTCTTTCTGGAAGAAAAGCTGGCAAGGTCGATTTGAAAAATCGGCATGGGGGGACGTCTTGAAACTCTAGTTTGTACCCATGGGACACTATTTGTAAGACCCATGGGTCCAGGCCAGATTGAATCCAGATTTGACTGAAAAGTTTCAGATGTGCTCCCACCCGAGCGGACTCATGCTGCAGATTTGGCAGAAGCAGGGGTGGACTTCTGCTCCTGCGATCCGGGAGACGCTGCGGATTTCTTTCCTTTTCCCCTTCCCCTACCTGCAAAAAAGGAACCTTTGGCCTTTTTGTATTTGTTGGTGAAAGGACTGCATGTGAGAGTGATGTGTCTTTTTCGCCGGTGTAGGAGCATAAGGCAAGAATGTCGACTTACCTGCGGTAGCCGCCAAGACTAACGCATCCAGCCCATCACCAAACAAGGCCTCACCTTTATACGGGAGAGCCTCCATATTTCTTTTGGAATCTGCATCAGCATTCCACTGGCGAATCCACAACGCCCTCCAAGCCGATACTGCCATGGTAGCGGTTCTTGATCCCAAGAGACCAACATATATCATGGTTTCTAGTACATACGCAGCAGCGTCTTTGATATGACCTAACGTTAGGAGTATCTCGTCTCCATCTATTGTGTCAATGTCTAATGACAAGTTTTCTGACCACTTTTCAATAGCACTACTCACCCACGCACAGACAATGGTAGGCCTGAGTAGTGTCCCATTGGCCACATCAATAGATCACCTCACTCACTTGCGGTCTGTCGGCTCCTTAAGTGAAGCCATTCCAGGCGCAGGGAGAAACACCTTTTCTCTTTTATGACAGGGCCCTGTCTAAAATGCGGGGGACTCCCAGCTTTTGGAAAAAGGTAAGCTGCCTGAATTCCTTTTGGGAATCTGAAATTTCTTTCCAGTTTAAATCAGACTACCTCCAAGAGACTGTTCAACTCCTGAGGTGGAGGGAAAATTACATTACTTCTAAACTAAAGTAAACCCTCTCCTTGTGGTAAAAGAGGGGCTTCGTAACTTCTAACACCACCTTTATAGCTAAAACATGTTTTGAATGCTTTTTGCTAACTTAGGACCTATTCCCCTGGAATCACTAATGTCGACACAGGAATCAGAGTCCGTGTCGGTATCAGTTTGTACTACTTGTGCAAATTTGTATGTGGCACAGAGGGGTCCCTGTGGATGAAAGGCAGAACTATTAAAAATCACATCTTCAACAGATTATTTTCAGTTTTCTGCATGAGATTCAGTCCAACCTCTTACTGATATGAACAACCACACCACAGACCTAGACACCTGGAACTGGAAGCTTGTTCTCCATTCTTCCCCGTCTCATTAGTGTGGAGGATCGGATAGCCAGTGAGCAGCCTTCGTTCTAAAGAACAGTCCTGGGACATCTGTTTAAGGTAAATTCCTTATCAAAGAAAGGTTCCCTTCAACCAGCATAAAAACAGTGATTAAAGGGACGTGTCTTATAAATTGGGAGAAGTACAGATTGCTATTAGCACAGTCTATACCATCGATAGTGTGTTCCCCAATAAGGACTTTCAATGAAATAACAACTGCGGTTATTGACTGAAAAATATAGAGGGAGTAAGACGCAGATCAGCGCATCCAGTCTATTCAGGACTATTTTAATTTCTTTCCATGCCCTGGAGACTACTAAAGTGCAGTGGGGCATAGTGAAATACCACTTTACACATTCTGTTTTATATGTTATATGTCTGTATTTGTGGCTTTTGTTTACCGGTAATAGGCAGTCACCCCTTGATTTATTGTCTTTTAGATAATTAATAATTCTGTTTTACCATTCTAACCTAATAAAAGATTGAATGAACTGGATTTTTAGTCTTTGGTTTCCTTACATATCCAATTAAAAGGTTAGGAAAGTGACAACAAAATCTTTTGTGAACTTTTCCCCCTATATACTGTATTGTGCGCTGGGGAAGTTTTTGATTTCTCTGCAACAGAATCTACCTACCTGACATCTCTAGGTCTGATGACATGTGATAAACCCAACCCTTTAAATTCTTTGTATCACACACACAAGACTCTACAAAGACCTTAAATTACAATCTCATACAATGACTGTTGCAATTATTTTCTTGATAACCTTTTTTGAATGAAGCAGCAACTTCAGTCCCTACATTGGTTGCATGTATTTTACACTCATCAACGGCTGAATTCAATTAACCCTGTTAAATTAACAGGGGAGAAAATGGGTGGTGGCCTCAGGCTTCATTGCCTGGGGCAATTAAATTCCAGCCCCTTTTTCGCCAGAAAACCTTTTTAACACTCATTAACTTAATGTGTTTAAGGGCATTAACACAGAATCTGTGAATAGTTCATGGATTCCTGCATTAACAGGGTCACTGCATCCGGTAAATTGCCACAGCTAATTGAATTCCCTCCTAAAGGGCAAAATCAGAAGACCACAAATCCAGATGTGAGTGAATATATTGTGTATAATATATCTCTGACAAGAACAGAAATTTAGTGGACCACTTACAAGTGAACACTAGCTTTATACGGGATGTAGTTATGTGACCTCACAATACCGACCACTACATCCCGCTGGATCAATATCACACCAGTCGGCAAATGTAGACCAACAGGGACTATTCCCACTTGTGGGTGTCCATGACACCCATAAAAGTGGGAATAGAACCTGTGGCGAGCGCAGCGAGCACACAAGGGTCTTTGTTGCAATCGCCTCCCCTGGTGGCCATCTCAAAGCTGGGATCCCGGCGTTGGTATTGTGACCAGCATTCTCCTGACTGCCGGTAACACATACCCAACCCCTTTAGACAGCCATAGGAAAATAAATGTATTTACATTAGGCATACCGTACATTTACTCAGTAAGACGCATCTCGAAATGTGCACAGTTGTAGAACAGTAAAACATGTGCCATATAGCAGGTATATGAGAAGGCACAGAGAGATCACAGAGGTCTGACAGTGTTAAGGCCCATACACACTTGCCGATAAAATGAGTGATGTCGCTCACTGTACCCCTCCCTGAGCAACGTCGCTCATTTTATCGGCAAGTGTGTATGCCGCCAGCGACAACCGATGCTCGGCCCCACGCGTCGGCAACGATCATCGCTGTCGCCAGTGCATGCACGCAGGATATGGACTGTCGTCTACGACCTGCATGCAGGGATGGCGGAGGCGTGACGTCACTGAGCGTTATGAGCGGTCATATCGCTCAGTGTGTACAGTCGGCCGCCGGCCGGCTGGCCTGGGAGGGGAAACAGTAGACGACGTCGCTCACAGAGCGACGTCGTCTAATGTGTACGGACCTTTAGTAGTAAAAGGTAAAATCACATTAGACTGTTTGCACACACAAAAAATAAAAAGAAAGAAATTTAACATATACAAGAATATTGTGTGGACATGTAATAAATCCAAGAGACACATGTTGAACATAAAAATAGGAATTTAATTACCTACAGGTAAATCCTTTTCTTGTAGTCCATAGAGGATACTGGGGATCCGTTTAGTACCATGGGGAAGTACCAAAGCTCCCAAACCGGGAGGTAGAGTGCTGAGGTTCCTGCAAACTGAAGGTCCTCAGAGGCCAAAGTTTCAAACTTGTAGAACTCTGCAAACGTGTTAGAATCTGATGAAGTACCTGCAGAGCTATAAGGCCAAAACACCCCTGGCCACCACACAAGAAGAACCCACCGAGCTAGTCGAGTGGGCCTGTACAGATTTAGGAACTGGCAATCCTGCAATGGAATAAGCATGCTGGATAGTGAGCTTGATCCAGTGCGCAATTGACTGATATGAAGCAGGGCACCCAATCTTATTGGGATCATAAAGAACAAACAGCAAATCCGATTTCCTGTGACGAGCTGTTCTCTTCACGTAGACCTTCAAAGCCCTCACAACAGCCAAAGACTTTGAAGTAGCAGAGGTGTCGGTAACAAACGGAACCACAATTGGTTAGTTGATGTAAAACGCAGACACCACCTTAGGAAGAAATTGCTGACGAGTCCTGCGTTCAGCTCTGTCCTCATGGAAAAATAGGGGCTCTTGTGAGACAACGCCCCCAGCTCCGACACACATCTTGCTGAAGCTAACAGTGTGACGGTCTTCCACGCAAGATATTTTATGTCTACCTTCTGTAAGGGTTCAAACCAGTCCGATTGGAGGAACTGCAGCACCAAATTGAGATCCCAAGGTGCCGTGGGAGGCACAAAGGGAGGTTGGATATGCAGAACACATCTGGACCTCAGGGAGAGAAGCTAATTGTTTCTGAAAGAAAATGGACAAGGCCGACATCTGGACTTTTATGGAGCCCAGACGTAGGCCAACATCCACACCAGACTGCAGAAAAAGCAGGAAACGTCCCAGATGAAAATCTACCGCAGAATATTTTCTGTTCTCACACCAAGATACGTATTTCTTCCAAATACGGTGGTAATGTTTAGACGTTACCCCCTTCCTGGCTTGGATCACAGTCGGGATGACCTTGTCAGGGATGCCTCTCCTGGCTAGAATCAGCCGTTCAACTTCTATGCCATTAAACGTAGCCGTGGTAAGTCTTGATAGACGAACGGGCCCTGTTGCAGAAAATCCTCTCGAAGAGGTAGAGGTCACGGATCTTCAAAGAGCATCTCCAGAAGGTCTGCGTACCAGGCCCTTCGTGGCCAGTCCGGAGCAATGAGAATTGCTTGAACCTTTTCCATTTTTATTCTTTTCAGAATTCTTGGGACTTAGGAATTGGTGTACGTGTTTCCTCGTACACCAATTCCTTAGTGTATGAGGAAACACGTACACCATCTGATGGACCCATGGAGTCGTTAGAGCGTTTACTGCCACTGCCTGTGGGTCTCTTGACCTGAAACAATACCGCTTGAGCTTCTTGTTGAGACGAAAGGCCATCATGTCGATTTGCGGATATCCCCTTCAAAGTGTCAAGCACCTGAACACTTACGGGTGAAGGCCCCACTCTCCTGGGTGCAGGTCGTGTCTGCTGAGGAAGTCTGCTTCCCAGTTGTCTACTCCCATGATGAAGACTGCTGACAATGCCACAGCGTGTTTTTCTGCCCAGAGGAGAAATCTTGACACCTCTGACATTGCTTCTCTGCTTTTCGTTCCGACATGTCAGTTTATGTACGTCACTGCCGTCACATTGTCCGACTGGACCTGAACGGCCTGTTTGTGAAGAAGATATGAGGCCTGCAGAAGGGCGTTGTATATGGCCCTAAGTTCCAAAATGTTGATTGGAAGGACGACTTCCTGACTTGACCATCTTCCTTGGAACTGCACCCCTGGGTGACTGCTCCCCAACCTCTGAGGCTTGCATCTGTGGTTAGCAGAATCCAATTCTGAACCCCGAACCGTCGGCCCTCGAGTAGGTGAGAAGTCTGTAGCCACCACAGAAGGGAGATCCTGGCCCTTGGCGACAGACGGATCCTCAGGTGCATGTGAAGATGTGATCTGGACCATTTGTCCAACAGATCGAGCTGGAAGGGTCTTGTATGGAACCTGCCGTACTGAAGAGCCTCGGAAGAGGCCACCATTTCCCCCAGAATGCGAATGCATAGATGTACCGATATCCGGGTTGGCTTCAGGACATCCCGAACCATCGACTGGATTACCAATGCCTTTTCCAATGGAAGAAAAACTTTCTGCGACTCTGTGTCCAGTGTCATTCCCAGAAATGGGAAACTCTGAATTGGCTGTAAGTGAGATTTCGGAAGGTTTAGAATCCACCCGTGATCCAGGAGTAGTTTGGTTGTGAGGCCAATACTGTTCAACAACCTCTCCCGGGACGGTGCCTTTATCAGGAGATCGTCCAGGTAGGGAATTATGTTCACTCCCTGCATGCGAAGGAGAAACAATCTCTGCCATCACCTTGGTGAACACCCTCGGTGCCATGGAGAGACCAAAAGGCAGGGCCTGGAACTGGTAGTGACAGTCCTGTAGTGCAAACTGTAGATAAGCCTGGTGAAGCGGCCAGATCGGAATGTGAAGGTACGCATCCTTGATATCCAGAGACACTAGGAATCCCCCCCCTCCAGACCTGAGATCACCGCTCTCAGAGACTCCATCTTGAATTTGAATACTCGTAAGAACGGGTTCAACAATTTTAGATAAAAAAAATCGGCCTTACCGAACCGTCCGGTTTCGGTGCTACAAACAAGTTGGAATAATGGGAGTCATTCCGACCCGTTCACACGCAGCGGTTTTTCTCTGTGGTGCGAACGGGTGCAGAATGCGCATGCACGGCGGGCACAGTGCACGATGTTGTTACGTCGCGGCTACCAACGGAAGCAGTCGCAGCGGCAACCGCTAAGAAGATTGACAGGAAGGAGGCATGGTTGGGCGGATCCGGACCGTTGGAGAACGTTTTCAGGGAGTGGTGAGTAAAACGCAGGCGTGTCCAGGACAACGGAGGGCAGAGGTGTGACGTCAAACCCGGGCCCATCATCGCTGGATCCATCGCACAGGGTAAGTATGTCCGGGGCTGCTCTACTTCTGCTTGAAATGTTTTTAGCTTAGCAGGGCTGCACAAGTGATCGCAGCCCTGCTAAGCTAAAATAAACTCCCCCATAGGTGTGGACAATTGATCGCAGCAGCAGCTAAAAGTTGCTGGCTGCGATCAACTCGGAATGACCACCAATATCCCTTGTTTTGTAAATGAGGTGGAACTGGACCAATGACCCGAGTCTGTACCAGTTTTTGAATGGCATTCTGTAAGGTTATACTTGCCTCTTGTGAAACTGGTAAGCCTGATTTGAAGAATCTGTGAGGTGGGAGCTCCTGAAACTCCAGTCTGTAGCCCTGGGAAATAAGTTCTATGACCCAGGGATCCTGGCATGATGTTGTCCAGATGTGACTGAAAATTTTTAGTCGGGCTCCCACCTGCCAGTCTTCCAGGCATCGCGGTCCACCGTCATGATGAAGGCTTTGAGACAGCAGAGCTTGAGCCCTGTTCCTGAGAACCAGTAGCTACTGTTTTTTCCGTGGTTTACCTCTAGCGCCTCTGGTGGCTGTAGAAGAACCTCTGGTTTTGCCCTTAATCTTGGCAGTCCAAAAGGACTGTAGGTTAGGTCCTGAGTAGGCCTTACTGGCTGGAGGTGCTGCAGAAGGAAGATACGTGGACTTACCCGTAGTAGCTGTGGAGATCAATTTGTCTAGTTCACAGGAGAGGCCTTATTTGGAGATGAAGGGTAGGCCTTCCACGCCTTTCCTGGAGTCCACATCCGCAGTCCACTGGCGTAGCCATAAACCTCTGCGTGCTGACACTGCCATAGCTGTGGTGCGTGTTTTAAGCAAACCTACTTCTTTTACGGCTTCCACCATAACGTTTGCAGAGTAGTGTATATGTTGCAGGAGTAAAACAATCCCCCCTAGATAAGGAATCCAACCCCTCAATTAGGTTACCTGACTATTTAGCAATGGCCTTGGTAATCCACGCACATGCTATAGTGGGTCTCTGGGCCACCCCAGCTGCTGTATACAAAGATTTGAGTGTGGTCTCAATTCTACGATCAGCCGTGTCTTTTAGGGAGGCTGCACCAGGGACAGGCAACACTATTTTCAGTGACAGCCTGGATACTGATGCATCCACTATCGGTGGATTTAAAAAAAAAATTCCTATCCTCAGGAGGAAAAGGAAAGGAGGAGAGTAACCTTTTAGGAATTTGAAATTTCCTATCAGGATTAACTCACGGTTCTTTAAACAGGAAAAGTGACTGAGGACTTCTTTTTTGTATTAAAATAAGATTCCTCACACTCCTCTGTCACCTTATAAGGAATTTGCAGAACGTCTCTGACAGCTTCTATAAGAGCCTCTATTCCCTGTGACAGAGCAGCATCACCCCCCACCCTCCCCTGAGTCCACTTCCATGTCTGTCCCGTCATCATCAGAGTCAGACTGCAGGATATGGGCCAGAGTACGTTTTTGCGGACAAATGGCAGGGGACTGAGTATCTGTTCATAAACTCATCCACAGACTGTCTTAAGTATTGCGTCTCTTTCTCATTGCGGGACAATTTAGTAGAAATATGGGAAATCATTCCTTTTATAGAATCCAGCCATGCTGGCTCTGCCCCGCTAGCCTGGGAAGGTACACTGCACTGTGTACACTGTAGTGAGTCCCCTGGGGAAGAGGAACACTCTGCCGTACATGAAACACACTCTTTGCCTGACATAATGTAAATGTGACAGCGCACGCGCGCACACACACACACACACACACACACACACACACACACACACACACACACACACACACACACACACACACACAGGAAAAGGTTAAGCATAATTAATCCACAAAGAGCCCTTGCAGGGAGACACAGAGAAAATATGGAGCCAGCACACCGCGCCCTTGTCGCCAATGCCAAGCTTAGCTGGGTCGCAGACTAAGTACCCAGATTGGGGACTTAGTAAACTAATAATCGTTCTCCCCCTGCTATGACCCCTGGAGTCTGGAGTCTCTCCGGAGGAGCTCCGCGTCCCTGTCAATCAGCGTCTGTGTCCACTGCAGAGGGAAAATGGCGCTGGTGAGCTGCTGGATCCGCTCGTAGTTAAGCCCAGCCCCCTCAATGGCGCGCGGTCTTCCCGCTTATTTTATACTGACTGAGGTAATTTGATGCTTAAAATGGAGCCATAAACGTTTTAAGTCTGTGTATGCCAGTGTGTACAGTGTACTGAGACTCAGTTCGCCCCCTCAGAAGCTGTGCATCTGTACTGTGTACTGAGTCTGGAGACGCAGTCCGCCCCGGTTAGAAGCCGTGCGTCTCCGTACCCTCATGCCGCCATAATGGCCGGCGACCCGCTAACCGGGACGCCGGCTTAGTACTCACCACTTTTCTTTCTTCTGGCTCTGGTAGGGGTGGCGGCGTGCTGCGGGAATGTGCGCTCGCCGTGGTGGGGCTTGCGAATAGTTCCCTCAGGAGCTAGTGTCCTGTCAGCGGGGAATGGGACCATTAACCCTTCAAGAGGCTGGGCCGTTCCCCCCACCCTAAGTCCCACGAAGTAGGCAGGCTGGTGCCATCCAGTCCTGCCTGAAAATAACAAACCGAAAAATAAATGCAGAAAACTCTTCAGGAGCTTCCATAAGCGTGACCGGCTCCTCCGGGCACATTTTCTAAACAGAGTCTGGTAGAAGGGGCATAGAGGGTGGAGCCAGCCCACACTATCAAATTCTTACAGTGCCCATGGCTCCTGGTGGGCCCGTCTATACCCCATGGTACTAAATGGATCCCCAGTATCCTCTAGGACGTAAGAGAAAAGTACTTAAATACAAACAGGAATAAAAACGAAATCTCAACATCTGTTGTCTTAAAATTGCAATCTTCTTTGACTTAATGTTTCCATTTGGATGACTGTACAAATGGAAATGTCAAGTAATGTGAATAGAGGTCTGCAATTATATATAATACAGCCGCAACATTAATTAATCATCTGGAGGGGTCTAAGCAAGTTCAGCCCATCACAAGTGGCTAAATAGTGCTGACAGTCCTTATCATCATGGATATCTTAGTACTGGCTCTCTTGACCCCACAGGAGATATTTGCAGATATGTATATACTCTTTTGTGTCAACAAACCCTTACTGTACTCTATACCTATGCCTGCTCATCCCTGCCATTCTGCCTGTCCAGGTGGAAGGATAAAGAAGTCAATAATTTGATAGATATTTTTTTTTACAGGCTAGTGAATTGGCTCATCCGTAAAAAATATAGGTTCTTCTCGAAAATACATAGAATCAGTGAAACCTTTCTGCTTTTGTGAGATACAGCTGTTTATTGGGATTTGGTTTCGCCTGCCTGAGGTAGGTGAAACAAAATCCCCGATAATCTGCACCTCTCATTTATCGTGACTAATTGGATAGCCCCCAGCGCACTAATTAATAGGCTACCACCCCAAATGTGAATGTTTTTGTATACATTCCTGTGCAGCATGTGGAGTACCATATCGTATCTTGCTCCAAAAAGTTGACTTACATCCAAATCTAAGGGGTAACTTTACAAAGGTGGGAGTTCTATTTAAGATGGGATGTTGCCCATAGCAACCAATCACATTTTACTTCATATATACTAACATATATATATATATATATATATATATATATATATATATATGTACATATACACATATACATACACACACATTTCGATTATAATTCCTCACCTGGATTCCAAATACCAGGTTGAGTCTCCCTTATCCAAAATGCTTGGGACCAGAAGTATTTTGGATATCGGATTTTTCCATATTTTGGAATAATTGCGTACCATAATGAGATATCATGGCGATGGGACCTAAGTCTAAGCACAGAATGCATTTATGTTTCATATACACCTTATACACACAGCCTGAAGATAATTTTTTTTTTAAATGGCAACACAATTTTATTGGGTGAAAAATCTTGACCTCAGGATTAGAAAAATTGTACAACTATGTATCACAAATCTGTATTATATATAACTCTTGTATTGTGTGAAAATTTTTTTTTTTTTTTCATCATATAATTTTTATTTTATGTCAGAAACATATAAGTCAACTGTCAATATACAAGTAATAAACAGAAAGTTGTAAAAACAGAATGGTCGTTATAGGAACAAATTAGGTAGATAAACTTCCTTATGAGAGCGGTGAAAGAGTGTGGTGCTGTTGACAGAGAGAGGGGAATTGGAAGCCGAAAAATCTAGAGCTATATAGGGAGGGTGAGTGCGAGGGAATAGAACGGTGTCGTTAGTAGGACGTGGGTCTAGGAGATAGGAGGAAAGATAGAAGAGAGATGAGAGGGAGGAGGAAGAGGAGGAAAAGAAGAAGAGAGAGAGAAAAAAAAGAAAAAAAAAAAGGGGGGGGGGGAATAAAGAAGGGGAGGTTGTAGTTGCGGGTTGGGTTCATTAACTAGTTAAGTCCTGGGAGGGGGCGATCTTGGAGCCTGTACCATGGGAGCCAGGTGGAATGGAACTTTTTAACTGTGTTATGGCGAAGGCTAGTGATGTATTCCATGTTTGCCACAAACCAGATTCTATTTGTGAGTGCCTGGCTGCTGGGGGCTTCGGGGTTCTTCCATTTACTTGCTATTTGATATTTCGCTGCGCAAGATATAAAGAGAACCAGGTTTTTAGAGTCCTTAGAGATGTGGTCGGGCGGAGAGCAGAGGAGAAGGTTCGCGGGCGTTAGGGGCACTGGCAAGTCGATTAATCGTGAGATAAGCTTACGGACCTTTGCCCAGTATTGAACAATCACCGGGCAGGTCCACCAGATATGGTAGAATGTGCCTACATGGCCGCAGTTTCTCCAGCAAAGGTTGGAGGTGTCGGGGTAGATCCTATGCAGTCGGTCCGGTACCAGGTACCATCTGGTATATATTTTGTATGAGTTTTCACGTATGGCCACGCTGATGGAGCATTGTGAGATCGCGGTGCGGATAACATCCCAACCCTCGTCCTCTAGGTGGCACCCCATGTCCGCCTCCCATGCTATTTCATGTGGTTCAAGAGGTGGGGGTGTAGGGCTGAGGATATTTTTGTAGAGGAGGGAGATGGTGCCTCTACTGGTGGGATTGTAAATACAGAGCCTCTCAAAAGGTGTGGGGGTCGATAGAGGAAACGTTAGCTGTAGAGAGGAAAGGAAGTGGCGAATTTGTAGATATTGATAGAACAGAGAGTTAGGTAGGTTGTGCGCAGTTTGTAGGTCAGCAAATGATTTAATAGAGTGCGTCCCTGTGAAGTGGTGTATTCTAGTAACTCCTGCTGAGATCCAAGGGCGGGCCATATCTCGGGAGAGTCCCGGGGTAAATGCTGGGTTGCTCCAGATGGGAGTCAGGGGGGAGAGGTGGCTTGATAGTTTTAATTTTTTGTTCAGGTTTCGCCAATGTGTGATTGTCAATTCTATTGTGGGGGAGGTGCGGCGGGGTGGGGTGTGTGTTTTGCTAGAGAGCCAAGGCAAGTGGGAGATAGATGGGAGTTCCGACAGATCGCTCTCTAGATCGACCCATCGTTTAGTGTGTTTTGGGGCATGCCAGGCAACCATTTGGCTTAGTCTGGTCGAGTCATAATAGCGTTGAAGGATGGGAAGGCCTAGACCCCCGTTCTGTGAGTGTTTAGCCAAGATATCCCGCCGAATTCTAGGCTTTTTGTGGTTCCATATAAATTTACAGAGGGAGGACTGGAGTTTGTTAAGAGTCTGGGAAGGCACGGATATTGGGAGCGTCTGAAACAAGTAGAGAAGTTTGGGAAGGATATTCATTTTTATAGCGTTGATTCGTCCCACCCAAGAGAGAAAGTAGGATTCCCATTGTTGGATATCAGTGAGAATTGACGTGATGAGAGGGGGGTAGTTAGCCTTGTAGAGAGAGCTGTAAGATTTGGTGATGGAGATTCCGAGATATTTGAGAGAGCGTCTACGCCAGGAAAAATTAAAATTGTTTTGTAGTTGTAACTTAGTTTGTTTGGGGATGTGCAAAGAGAGGGCTTCGGATTTAGTCTGATTAATTTTATAACCCGAGAGAGTGCCATACGTGGTTAATTCTTGGAAAAGGTTCGGGAGTGAGATAGTTGGGTTTGTCAGGGTCAGAAGGATGTCGTCGGCAAAGAGGGAGATGGTGTATTGAGTATGATTGACTAGGACTCCAGTGATGTCAGGATTAGTCCGGATGTGGCTTGCAAGGGGTTCAATGATAAGTGCGAAAATAAGGGGAGATAGTGGGCATCCCTGTCGTGTTCCATTTGAGATTTCGAGGGGGTCCGATAGTAGGCCGTTGGAAAGAACCGACGCCGAGGGGTTTTGGTATAGGGCTTGTATTGCTTGGAGAAATTTACCTTGAAGGCCAAAGCGTTGTAGCGTCTGTCGCATGAAGGGCCAAGAAACTCTGTCAAAGGCCTTCTCTGCGTCTAGGGCAAGGGTCAGGGACGGGATCTTGTGAAGATTGATGTGGTCGATGATATCCACGACACGTCTAGTGTTGTCGAGTGCCTGCCTGGATTGAACGAAGCCCACTTGGTCGGGGTGTATGAGCGAGGGGAGAATAGGATTAAGTCTATTAGCTAGTACTTTGGCGAAGATTTTCAAATCTGAGTTTAGAAGCGATATGGGTCTATAGTTAGAAATGAGTTGGGGGTCTTTATTGGGTTTTGGGATCACGGTAATGACGGCCTTGGTAGTGTGGGGGTGGAAGAAAGACCCATCTAGGATAAGGTTGAATAGTGATGTGAGGTGGGGGAGTAGTGCTGGTTGAAAAGTTTTATAATATGACATTGGGTAGCCATCCGGGCCCGGGGCCTTAGATGGTTTCTGACTACCGATGGCAAGGGTTAATTCCTCGGGGGTGATGGGAGAGTTAAGGGCCGTGGAGGTGTTGGCGTCGATACGAGGCAAATCTGCGGAGGCTAAGTAGTCTGCGACCGTCGGGTGGCTCGGGTCTATGGAGGAAGAAGTGTCTGGCAGATTGTAGAGCTGCTCATAATACGTCCGAAAGAGGGAGTTAATAGTCTTTGGGTTGTGTTGGAGGGTGTCATGTTCGTCTTTGATAGCCGGGATAGCAGTGTGCGCTTTCCGAGCCCTCAATCTGCCGGCCAGTAGCGAATCGGCTTTATTACTTTTTTCGTAGAATTTTTGCTTCAGCCAGCGGAGTGAGTGCTCGGTTTTTTCGGCTAGCATAGCGTTCAAAGTGGCCCTGGTAGATGTGAGCTTTGAGTAAAGAAGTTGCGAGGGTCGTTGTTTATGGAGTGTTTCTAAATTGTGGACCTCAACTGTGAGGGATGATATTTTTTGTTTACGATCTTTGTTCCTATGTGACGCGTAGTTAATGATGTGTCCCCTGATTACGGCTTTGTGAGCTTCCCAGATTAGAGGGGTGCAAATAGAGTCAGTCATGTTTAAGGAGAAATAGTCGGCTAGAGCTAGCTTGATTTTTTCCTGAAATTGGGGGATTTTCAGGAGTGTTTCGTTTAGTCTCCAATTAGGGCGAGATGTCGGGGTGTCGAGGAAGTCGAAGGAGGCGGTGATAATGGAGTGGTCTGACCAAGGGTTAGTGAGGATAGATGAGTCTAGTACGTGCTGAGAGAGCAATGTGCCGCAGTAAAAGAGATCGATTCGAGAGTATGATTGGTGCGGGGTCGAGAAGAAGGTATAGTCTCTGGCTGTGGGGTTGAGAGCTCGCCAAACGTCGAAGAGGCCTGATTCACGGATGTGTTTATTTAAAGAACGTGAGGGAGAGTCTCGGTGGGGGCGGGATTGGCCATTGGATTTATCTAGGTCGGTGTCTGGGACAGTGTTGAAGTCCCCTCCTAGTATTAAGTAACCTTTCTTGACTTTGTTTAGATCCGAGAAAAAGGTATTAAAGAAAGAGGATTGCCCGGAGTTGGGAGCATAGACAGTGGCGATCGTGCATTCCAGGTGTCCGAGTGTGCCCGTCAGAATGATATATCGGCCATCCGAGTCTGTATGGGTTGAGTGGAGTGTGAATGGGATTTTGGAGTGGATCAGGACGGCCACCCCATTGTGTTTCGATTGGCTTGAGGAATAAAAGACCGTTGGGTAGCGTTTAGTGGTTAGGGAAGGGTGCAATCGGGATTTGAAGTGAGTTTCCTGAATGAGCACAATTCCCGCTTTTAGGGTTTGGAGAGAGCGGAACAGGGATGAGCGCTTCTGGGGGGTATTGAGACCCTTGGTGTTTAAAGACGCCAGGAGTAGGGGCATCTTTGAAGGTGTTGGGAGGGTACGTAAGGGAGAAGTGGGGGAGAAAGAGAAAGGCGTAGAAGGAGAGGAGGAAGAGAAAATAAAACAGTAGTGAGAAGAGAAGAAAGAGAGAAAAAAAAAAAAAAGGGGGGGGGAGGTAGGTCGAGCCTGTGTAGGAGTTCCTTACGACCAGCGAGAAGGAACGGGCACAGAGAGTGGGATCAAGGAATCCAAAGTGGAGGAGCGTCGGGGAGCGATCGTACTCCCTCCACGGAGGGGAAGAGGTGGGGGGGTAGGTCTAGATGTTTGAGAACAACAGTGTGGGCTTGTGTGGCAAGTACAGGGATTGAAGGAACACGTCCCTCCAGTGGTGGTCTGTGTGAGATAGGCAATAGTAGCTGAGAGGCGAATAAGTCTTTGTGTAAGTGGTGTGTGGGTAAGGGGTGACAAGCAATGGTCAAACAACAAGTGCGGTAATAGCAATACAACAATAATACCAACAAAACTAAAAAGTAGTTAGATTTATGAACTAAACATCTTGGTTCCTATATAGGGGTGGAAAGTGTGTGTTGATTATCAGTGTGCTGCGTGTAGCACGTATGTGGGCAGGCCCAAGGGAGTAGCTTTAACTGCGGGGCTCCACGTAGCGGGTTTAACAAGGTGGGCTGGAGAGGAGTAAGGGCAGTCAATGTACATTAGGTACATGGAACGATCAAGATGTGGATCTTAAACAGGTAAAGTATGCAACATGGGTGCTAAAACAATATAATGACCGTAGTGTCTTTGTGTTGGTAAGTGTGGACGCAATCAGGGTGGGTGAAGGTCGGAGCTTTGGTCAACAATTGGGTCAGAGTCCTCCAGGTGTGAAAGGAAGTCATTTCCTTCTCTCGGGTCTTTGATGACGATTGTTTTCCCGTTATATTCGACCAGGAGTTTGAAGGGGAAACCCCAGCGGTAGCGGATACTTCGTGTGCGGAGAGCTGATGTTAGATCCCTGAGCTCTCTCCTTTTAAGTATAGTGGAGGGGGCTAAGTCCTGGAAGAATTGCAACTTGGTATCCTCGAACATTATGTGCGGCTTGCCCCGGGTTGGGAGAAGGACCATCTCTTTATCCTTGAAGTTAAGGAAGCGCATGATGACGTCTCTCGGGGGCTCGCCATCTCGGGGTCTAGGGCGGAGGGCTCTGTGAGCTCTCTCCAGAGGCAGCTCCCGAGAGGCCGCACTTGGCAAGAGAGTGGAGAACAGCCTTTGGAGGTATGTTTCGAGGGCTGCCGGGAGAACGGACTCCGGAATGTTGCGAATTCTGAGGTTATTTCTTCTTTCGCGATTTTCCAAGTCCTCGTTCTTGGATCGGAGCTCTGTTATATCTTGGATGAGATGGTCTATATCCCTGACCGTTTCTATGTGGTCTTTTTGTAGAACGTCTTGCCTGGCTTCCAGTTTAGAGGTTCTGGAGGATAAGGATGAGATATCTGACCTAATAGAGGTAACTGCTCTGTCGAGCTTGGTTTCAAGTGATTCTTTAAAGTCCATTATGAGCGACTTCAGAGCCATGATATCCTCTTTGGTCGATGGGGCGGGTGAGGGTAGCGGGTCGTCTCCACCTGGAAAAGATAGGCTCGGAGAGGGAGGGCCAGAGGTTAGGGAGGGTTTGTCGCTCTTATCGGATTTGGTGAAATGTTGGGAAATGTCTGTACCCGCACGTCTTATTGTGTTCGGGTTGGGTTTGGACATGTTTGCACCTTGGTGATTGAGTTTGGATAGAAAGGGACCACGCAAAGCGTTGGGGTAGGAGGGGAGAGTGGGACTAATTAAGTGCCAGAGAGGGAACCACTGGAGGGCTGAGTTATGATGTGATCAGTGGAACATGAGAATTGGCGGGCGCCTTAGAGAGTTGAGGTGTGCCCAGTCGGTGCCGTTTTTGAGTATGCTAGTCACCACGGCAGAGGAGGTCCAAGGGCCGGACTTCTCAGTCGCAGCTGTGGATGACCGTTGGTAGATCAGAGGTAGCGCTCCGCTGTCGTGTGGTCGCGTATTGTAGATAAGTAGGTGCGACAATGAGGGAGATAGGTACGATGCTGGAGAGTGCGGCGATTTTGTTTGTCCCAAGATGGCCGCCGGAGGTTTTCTGTTTCGCGGGTCCCCACTATGTCCGCGGCCACCGGAGCTCAGGGTCAGCAAAGGGGGAGCACTGGGAGTGTGGAGGCAGGTTCGGGGACCCCAGAGAAGTGCCCCAGCAACCGCAGCAGCGTCGGTGAGCTCGGCGGTGCCAACCACAAGATGGCCGCCGCCACTCTTAGGGTAGGTAGTTCGCGGTGGGAGGCGGGTCAGCCCGGGTCCAGTAGACGGGTAGCTTCAGCGGCCCGCCACAGAAATCGAGGTCCCGGCTCCACCACCGGAGGTAGGCCGCAATCTGCAGGGGGCAAAGCAGGGCTCCCCCGACTCCGCAGCACTCGGCTCCCGATGTCAGACGGGCAAGTAGGTCTGGGTGCAGTAGTATGTGCCGACAAGGCTTATTTAGGTTAGGTCAGGGCACCTTTATTAGAGGGGCAAACCTGAAGCTCCACTGAAACACAGCTTTCCTCTATATACCTAGTTTTGATAACTAAATAAAAGTTTTCTGGGGTGGCAGTGGTGTTTATGGCCTCTGAGCACAGCAGGGATAGCCCAGCACAGGGAAGCCTGCTCTGCCTCCCCCAAGATGGCCGCCGTCAGCAGTCCTCAGTGTGTTTCTCTCCTCTCCTCGGCTGTGGCTGCCAGCAGTTCACAGCAGCAGGGGTTAGACGTCCCCCCCGCTGTCTCCGGCAAGATACCGCTAGTTGGGGGAGTGTAAGAGGTAGATGCTGCTCGCACGAGCTCGGCTCCCGGACTTTATGAGCCGCCACCTCCAATATGGCCGCCGACAGCAGTCTTCAGTTTGCCTCTCCTCCCGTCAGCCGCTGCCCGTGAGTTACCCCAGCAGGGATTAGATGTCTCTCCCGCTGTCTTCAGCCAGACACCGCTAGCCAGGGGAGCGTAGCAAGCAGAGGCCGCCCGCGCGAGCGCGGCTCCCTGATTACACGGGCTGCCTCCTCCAAGATGGCCGCCGCCACCGGGTCCCCGCGACTCGGCCCAGAACCAGGACCCGCAGCTTCAGGGGCACTGTACACCACCGCGGCTCCCGGCAGTCTTCTATAGGTAGGTGTGCAGGGAATCCAGGCCGCTGAGCGAAGTGCGGCACCCGGGTCTTGTAATAGCTCGGACGGGGGTCCCAAATTTAGGTCCCGGCTTCACTGTGGAGGGAAGGCCGCAACCCGCAGGTACAGGGTAGACCTGCACCCCGGCTCCGCAGCGATCCTCCAGCACCTGCAGGGCAGCAGGGGCAGCTATAGGGTGCTCTGGGAGTGGTATGTATGGGGATAGGCTGGCATATAGGGGGTTATTAGGGCAATATTATGCAGGAGCTCCCCTGGGACACGTCTTTCCATTCAGAGTACAAGCCACGCCCCCCCAGCCTGAAGATAATTTTAGCCAAATTTTTTTTATAACTTTGTGCATTAAACAAAGTTTGTGTTCATTGAGCCATCAGAAAACAAAGGTTTCACTATCTCACTCAAAAAAATCTGTATTTCGGAATATTTGGATATGAGATACTCAACCTGTACTGAGTAGTTTTGCAATTTATTGCAAAATTTAAATAAAATTACACCCGCTGTATAAAACTATTGCAAAGCGTGTCCTGAAACAGGGTCTTGTCCTTAATAATAACCCAACATTACATCAGTGCCCACAACACAGAAATGCTCTAACAGTTGCCCAGCAACCCACAATATGTGCCTTTGAAACCTAAAAACAGTATAATCAGTAGAAGAGAATAAATGAATATGAAATGTTGTTATGGTTTTATTTATATCAGAAATTTGAATGTTCTTCCTACAGTCAGTAGCGTTATGTGACACTGCAAACACTTGTGTATGCAATATTTAATTCATTATCTCCCACATTAATTATTGCTATAGTCTCCTTACTGGTCTTCCCCAAATCAGGCATTCACCACTATAATCCACTTGGAATGCAGCTGCGAGGCTGATCTTCCTCACTAAACGTTAAGGGGGGTACTGACGGGGGGAGATGTGTACTGAGCGATCCTAACACAGACCGCTCAGCACACATCTCTCCCCCCGCTCAGCACAGCGCGATGTGCAGAGCGAGGAAAGGGGGGGCCACTCACTTCACACAGCGGTGAAGTGAGTGACCCACTAGATTGAGCCTGCATGTAGGCTCAATCTAGCACCGGCGATAGCGATGCGCAGTGCCGTGCATCGCTATTGCTGGGGGGCATACACACGGCAGATCCGTGCTTAAAATATAAGAAATCTAGTCAGATTGCTTAGATTTTAAGCACGGATCTCTCCGTGTGTACCCCCCTTTAATCTGCTGCTCCACTGATAAGGCCCATACATATTATTGGCATTTTGAGTTACTTTGAGCTCAAACCCAGCCAGTGTGTATGGCCGGGAGATGAGCGATGAGGGCTGATGCACGCTCCCGCATCATCGCTAGAAGCCGCTGTCCGCCGGCCTGTTTGAACAGCCGAGTGAAGCACTTTCCACAGTATCCTACTGTTGAAAGTGCTTCCCCCGCCCCTGTGAACATCGCTGGGCACAGGGAAAATAGCTGTGTGTATACACTGAGCTATTTTGCTGCCAGCAATGTTCATGTTCATTGCTGTGCATACACGATGAGCAAAAACGCCCATTGTGTATGCACCTTTAGTCCCTCCATGAGTTACCTGTATTCTAACAAATTCACTATAAAATAATTTTACGTAAGGCTATTAACCAAATTACACCAACAAATATATCTTCCCTGATCTCAAAATGTCTCCCAGCTCAACCTCTCCGATCAGCACAAGATCTGCGTCTCTCATCCACACTTATTACCTGCTCCGATTCAAGGTTGCAGGACTTTTATTACCCAGCCTTGTTTTATTATATTTTGCTCCCAATTGCAAAGCACAACAGAATATGCTGGCACTATATATTAACGGTTAATAATAATAATGTCCTGTTAAGTCAAGAGAAATTAGTTTACTGCAACGATCGCTCTTACACGCTATAGTCCATATTTTATAGGCTACAGGCAGTGAGGGACTCCTTACTGAAAACTGAGCGAGTCCCGTTGGACACGCTGTGACTGATAACCTATATGATCTGTTTGCACCATAATCAATAGCAATTCTTTAGTGTCTCCCCTAGCCAATCACCACCTGAGACCTCCATGTCAACCATCTCCTAGCACACCGCTGTAGGCTCTGCATCCTCCTCCAGAGGTATAGAATCCAGCTCGGTATCCGGACTCCAGGTCGACACCAAAAAGGTTGACACGCCTTAGGTCGACACACCTTGGGTCAACATGGACAAATTGTCGACATGGAAAAAGATCGACATGGGGTTTTCACCTTTTGAACTTTTTCATACTTTACGATCCACGTGGACTATGATTGGGAACGGTAATCTGTGCTGAGCGCAGTGGTAGTGAAGCGAGGCACCTTGCCCGAAGCATGGTGAGTGAAGCGAGCCATGCAAGGGTATGTGGTGCACTAACTGGGGTTTCCCTGTCACTCTACGAAGAAAACGACAGCAAAAAAATATAAAAAACTCATGTCGACCTTTTTCCATGTCTACCTTGTCCATGTCAACCTAAGGTGTGTCGACCAATTGGTGTCAACCTAAGGTGTGTTGACCTTTTTGGTGTCGACCTGGAGTCCCAGACCCATCCAGCTCCCCTCTCACAAGCATCAGCAACACATCTCCTGGAACTCTGCACACCTTCTACAGCCAACCACTTGTGACTCTCCCGGCTGCAGCAGCAGTGTTGTTATACCAATCATGTCTGTGCTCCTCCAGCAGTCCGAGGCAATTTTGACATGCCACTTTGTGGTATATCTTTGACTCCTTCAGCAAAAAGGCTCGGCGCAGGGCCCCTAGCAGAAGGAAGGAGATAACCACTGCCCCTAATACTACCTGCACCTAACCCACACCTTGCACTCAGTACTGTCCAAACGGCTATCTACACTTACCCTCTCCCTACCCCTAGCTCTGCCTGCCCCTAAACTCCCCCTACCCTCAGTACTGTCTCAGCAAGCGTTCACGCTAGGCTGTTTCAAGCTAGGCTAGCAGGGGCCTGCTGGAACAGCCTGCCCTCTCTTGTCCTACTGTACAGGTGGGAAAAGTTGTGGTGTAGCGATCACCGCCTGTGAATAGATGCACTATTCACAGTGAGGGGAGAGCTGGGCATGCCCCCAAGAGTGACGCTGATGGGGCCACGCGCGTGACCTGCTACCTGGCTGGCCATGTCCCATTTCGAGACCGTGCATGATCTTGTGCCCGCACCCCATGGCCTTCCCCACATTCTAGCGGGACCACTTCTCAGCTATCTACCCTTACCCCCTTCCTACCTCCAGTACTACCCAAGCTGCAGCTACACTTTCCCTCTCCATACCCCAGTACTGCACCCAGCTGCTATCTACACTTTACTCATCCCTACCCCCAGCACTGCCTCCCTAAACCCAATCCTAATCCCCAGTACTGTCCCAGCTGCTGTCTACCCCTACCGAACCTAAATGCTGCATGCCTTATCCTCTTATACCCCAACTGCTACCTGCCCCAGCAGCGCTCCAAGGTACCCACTACCTACCCTTAGCACCCCCTCCCAGCCTCAAAAGTATGGCAAGCCAACCGATAGTAATTCATATATTAACTATGACAGTAACCATCATCATAATTGGGTTATTAGTATCATTAATAGTCAGTTTCAGAGACTAAGGCGAAATTGTTCAGATATAGAAGTTTTTAATAGTAAAGCAAAGACTATGGAGCAGTAATTTATAAGTAAAGTATATAACCATAAAGTGGAACAAGAAGCAAGAGAAAAAGTAGAGATTACAGGCATTAGGAGGTCAAGCAGATAAAAATTCCAACGCATTAAAGAAACGAGATATACGTTTGCAAAGAAACGAGATATACGTTGCAACACAAAAAACTAGGGGGGTAATTCCAAGTTGATCGCAGCAGGAAATTTTTTAGCAGTTGGGCAAAACCAGGGCCCTCATTCTGAGTTGATCGCAGCAGCAAGAAAGTTAGCAATTGGGCAAAACCATGTGCACTGCAGGAGGGGTAGATATAACATGTGCAGAGAGAGTTAGATTTGGGTGGGGTGTGTTCAATCTGCAATCTAATTTGCAGTGTAAAAATAAAGCAGCCAGTATTTACCCTGCACAGAAACAAAATAACCCACCCAAATCTAACTCTCTCTGCACATGATATATCTGCTCCCCTGCAGTGCACATGGTTTTGCCCAATTGCTAACTTTCTTGCTGCTGCGATCAACTCAGAATGAGGGCCCATGTGCACTGCAGGGAAGGCAGATTTAACATGTGCAGAGGGTTAGATTTGGGTGGGGTGTGTTCAATCTGCAATCTAATTTGCAGTGTAAAAATAAAGCAGCCAGTATTTACCCTGCACAGAAATAAAATAACCCACCCAAATCTAACTCTTTCTGCACATGTTATATCTGCCTCCCCTGCAGTGCACATGGTTTTGCCCAACTGCTAAAAAATTTCCTGCTGCGATCAACTTGGAATTACCCCCTAGGGACGATCATTAAAAAAAAAACACTGAAACCCATCTTAAAAAAAATACATAGCCGAAAAATCAGTTTATGTATACTGGAGCTAGAGATGCTGTTTTTTGCTGGAATGCATCCAAAACATTTTTTATAATTCTGTTTATTAACCAATGTCAATTAATGAGAAAGGTGCAATCTAATCACCCCTACCATAAAGAACCCTTTCCCACATGGATGCCAAACAGTCTTTCTCCAAATTACATTGCTAGCCCTCATCTATACTTCCCAACATTTTGTCGTGGCCAGCTCTTCCGATGCACTAGCCTAACAGGACCACTTCACTGCAGCAATAAATGGGACTGAACTTCCCAACTGCCCGGACAATGTTGACCCAACTGGAAAATCAGGATAGAACCCTTATATTGGGACAGATGGGAGGTATGCCTTGTCCTCTTGTATTGTCCTTGATATAAAATGATAAGACAAATCTTAAATGCAACTAACCATACTTAATTAGGTCACATCTAAGTTGGCCTTTTATATCAGAATATATAAAATGTATTTCAAATGTACCTCTGTTAGAGGTTGCCCATCCCTGAGCACTCTCAAAGTCTCCATTGCCCTTCCTACAATGAGGAACCCAAACCTGTATCCAATATTCAACATATGGTCTAACTCAAGATTGTTATAATTTGCACTTGATCCTTTACTTAAGCATCCCAGGAATTCTTATATCTTTACAGCTGCTGCATAACACAGTGTGCATCTATTCAGTTGTAGCCAGTTGTATTCCATTTAATGTGTAAACAGAACAGTTATTACTATGGCACACAAGCATAACCATATATTCATTTACATTAAATACAGTATGTAAACATAATGTTTACATGTTTCTGTAGCAAGTTACTCTCTAGACCAGTGGTTCCCATACTTTGAGTCACGGCGCCCTTGAGTATCAAAATTGTTTTCACAGTACCCCTAGGTCAAAAGTTTATTAATGAGAAATTCAGAAAAAAATAAATTGAGGAAATTGTGTTTATATGTCATCCTTATGGTCAGTTATGTGGTGAGGGACAAGATTCACTTCTGTTTGTCCAAATATTTTGATTAAAAGCCACAAGCCCTGGTTTTGTCTAATACATTGAGCATAAATAATGTGAATTGGTCCTGGACCACCAATCCAGGGCACCCCTGCAAGTATCCTGAGGCACTCAAGGGTGCCACGGCACACAGTTTGAGAACCACTGCTCTAGACCATCAACTAGGTCATTAATGAAAGATTGAAAATGACCCAAAACTGATCACTGTTACACCCCAATAATCACTCTGGTCAGGATACATATGATATCCCGGCAGATGGGAGTCATGAACGACACCGGCCTCCCGAAGCAGAGAATCCTGACAGGGTTTGCGTATGTTTATCCTCCCCCTCCTTTCCCGCAGCCTAACCCTAACCTTTCCCCTTCCCCACAATCATATGACCAACACCAGCTTCCTGAAGCAGAGAATCCAGACAGAGGTTGGGTATGTTTGGCCTCCCCCTCCTATCCCCTAGCCAAACCCTAACCTTCCCCCTCCCCCATAGTCATATGACCGACACCGGCCTCCTGAAGCAGAGAATCCTGACAGGGGTTGGGTATGTTTATCTTCCCCCTCCTTTCCCGCAGCCTAAAGTTAACCTTCCCCCTACCCACCCACAGCCTAACACTAACCACTCCAGTAGTGCCTAAACCTAACGGTTCTCACTCACACACACACACCTCACCAAGCAGGAATCCTGGAAAAGGTCGATCAGGATTCCAGCATCGGCATTTCGATACATACCAGGATGCCGGCGTCGGCATTCCAAACAGTCGGGATTACGGCATAGGCATTCCGGCTACCGGGATGCCTAACGCCAGTATCGTGAACGGATCCCACTGTGGTCACATCTCGTATATTTCATTTATCACCAGCGTCTGTTTTTTACCCTTATCATTTATCCATTTACTTATTGTTCCTAGTCTTCCCATTTTATGTAATACTGTATTGTTAGCGCTTTCTAACAACAGAAAAAGAATGTAAACAAGTATTGGAGAACAACTTATTGGATCCAATGACCACATACTATCTTCTGTATTTGCCTGTGGGCAAGAGTAGCAACAGCCTCTGGATGCTACATTTGCTATTTACCTGCCATTACAGTCCAAGTTTTAGGGATATCCATGTTTGAGCACAAGTAACTTAATTAGTGATTCAGTCTATTTGATTAAACTATCTGGACTAAAGTATGGATAGCCTTAAAATCTGGATTGTAATGGCAGAGGTTGGGAAACTGCTCTGACCAATAAAGTAAGCACAACACATGTCAAATGTAATCATTTCAGATATGGTAACCTCCAATAAATGTAAGGTATTAAGCATATTTAATAGGGCTGATACTGAGTAGAATGTATATGTGTAAAAAAAAAACAAAAAAAAAAACCCCTTTAAAATTATGCACATAAAAATAATATGTTTACACCTTTGGGGGTCATTCCGAGATGATCGTAGCTGTGCTAAATTTAGCACAGCTACGATCATGTACCCATGTTCCCAGACATGCAGGGGGACGCCCAGCACAGGGCTAGCCTGCCCCGCATGTCTGTCCGGCCCACACACGCACAAATACAAAAGCGCTTTTGTACTTGTTGAGTAACTGCCGACCAGCGCAGCCCCTGGTGGCAGCGGCTGTGTGTGACGTCACGTGGCCCGCCCCCGAACGGTCCGGCCACGCATGCGTTGGCCAGACCGTGGCCCCAAAAAATGCCACCGTGCCACCCCCTCCCGCCCAGCGACCGCCTCTGCCTGTCAATCAGGCAGAGGCGATTGCTGGGGAACGACGGCCTTCGGCCGGCGCAGTTCCGACCCGACCGCTGGGAACTGCAGCGAGCGATCGGGTCGGAATGACCCCCTATATGCGAAGTTGGATGCATCTAAAAACGAATCCTGTTCTGCATCAGCAGAATATATGCCAGGTTTATATCAGGCCCACATTGGCTGCATTTGCACCCAACCAGATCTTAATCACAAGAAAAAAAGGGACTTTGATGAAATTGAGGAGTCAGTCGCAACTGGCACCACAATAGGTTGGTTAAAATGAAATGCCGACACAACCTTCGGAAGAAACTGCTGACGTGTCCGAAGCTCTGCTCTGTCTTCATGGAAGATCCCGTATGGGCTTTTACATGACAAAGCCCCCAACTCCGACACACGTCTAGCAGAAGCTAAGGCCAACAAAGTGACAGGCTTCCACGTGAGAAACTTGACCTCAACCTCCTGTAGAGGCTCAAACCAGTCCGACTGGAGGAACTGCAACACCACGGGCAAGGCACCAAGGCACATCCCAAGGCACCGTAGGCAGTGCAAAGGGAGGTTGGATGTGCAGAACTCCCTTCAAAAAGGTCTGAACCTCAGGGAGGGCAGCCAACTGTTTCTGGAAGAAAATGGATAAGGCCGAAATTTGGACCTTTATGGATCCTAACCTTAGGCCCATATCCACACCTGTTTGCAGGAAGAGGAGAAAACGTCCCAGTTGAAACTCCACCGTAGGAAACTTCTTGGACTCACACCAAGATACATATTTTTTCCAAATACGATAGTAATGTTTTGCCGTTACTCCTTTCCTAGCCTGTATCAGGGTAGGAATAACCTTGTCTGGAATGCCCTTCTGAGCTAGTATCTGGCGTTCAACCTCCATGCCATCAAACATAGCCGTGGTAAGTCTTGATAGGTAGAGGAAGAGGCCTCGGTTCTTCTAGCAGTAGGTCCAGAAGATCCGCGTACCAAGCCCTTCTTGGCCATTCCGGAGCAATGAGGATTGCCTGAACTCTTGTTTTCCTTATGAGTTTGAGAACTCTTGGAATGAGTGGAAGTGGAGGAAACACGTACACCAACTGGAAAGCCCACGGAGTCACTAGGGCGTCCACCGCCACTGCTTGCAGGTCCCTCGACCTGGAACAATACCGCCGAAGCTTCTTGTTGAGACGAGAAGCCATCATGTCGATTTGGGGTACGGATGGAGACCCCACTCCCCTGGATGGAGATAGTGTCTGCTGAGGAAGTCCGCTTCTCAGTTGTCTACTCCCGGAATGAAGATTGCTGACAGCGCGAACGCATGTTTTTCTGCCCAGAGGATGATTCTGGTCACCTCTGACATTGCAGCTCTGCTCTTCGTTACGCCCTGTCGGTTTATGTAAGCCACTGTCGTTACATTGTCCGATTGCACTTGAATGGCCTGAGTTCTCAGAAGATGGGCCGCTTGGAGAAGACCGTTGTAGACGGCTCTTAGTTCCAGAATGTTTATCGGCAGGCCGGCTTCCAGACTTGACCACTATCCTTGGAATGTTTCCCCTTGAGTGACTGCGCCCCAGCCCCGGAGACTTGCATCCGTGGTTAGAAGGATCCAGTCCTGAATCCCAAACATGTGGCACTCCAAGAGGTGAGGTAGTTGCAACCACCAGAGAAGTGAAATCCTGGCCTTTGGTGACAGACGTATCCTCTGGTGCATATGTAGATGGGATCCCGACCACTTGTCCAGGAGATCCAGTTGGAAGGACCGAGCATTAAACCTCCCACACTGTAGAGCCTCGTAAGAGGCCACCATCTTTCCCAGAAGACAAATGCACCGATGAACCAGGGACGTGCAGTCAGGGGAGGCAGGGCCTCCCCTGTCATTTATGATTAAAATAATACAAAGAAGATACATATGACACATTCTGTGTCATAAGTATCTGCTTTAGCCTTCATATTATTTAAATCATTTTTATCAAGTAAAAAAAAAAGTTTTAAATGTGTTCAGAGGCACCACTCTCGGTGCCTCCTGCTGTCAATATGGAAGGGCCGGAAACAGGGGGCGGGGCCAAACATCGGGCAGTAAAAGCCCATTGAAAAAATCCCTGTAAGCGGCACCTCTAGAAGTGCCTTTGTGAATGGGGCGTGCTGTCAGCACCAATGAAACGACTCCCCTGTCACTAAGGCTGATGTGATTGGGTAGTGGGCAGGGACAGACTGGCTACCCCACTTCCCAGGGCTCACTGACACTGACTACTCCCCGAGCTGATACCTGCGGCAGCCAATGGTGTCTGTCCCCTGCTCTCTTTAGCTGGACGGCTGCTGGTGGTGTTTTCATGGCTGGCTGCATGATGAGGATGTTTTATTGTTTATGGGGGCAGGGCCACGGGTCCGTGATTAGGCCACGCCCCCATGCCTGTCTGTTCTCTGCCTGCCTACTCCTGCAGAGTCCTTTGGGCCTGGGCTCTCTACCTCACTCCACACACCTCCTACCTTGATGCCACAGTCAGCAGCAGCCGAACCTAACCCCCCCTCTTCCTTGATGCTACTGCTGGAAATCTCCTGTGGCCACTGACAGCCGACCTCCCCGTGATCCCCCCCTACTGATACATTGCAGCCACAGGCAGCTTCCAGTCCATCCGTGTAGCTCCACCCCCTCCCAGACACGAACTTTCCATGGGGCTTACCCGGCTTAGGCAGCTCCTGGCCGGCCAGGTGATAAGTCGTGTTCCTCCATCTCCGACTCCTGACAGCCACAGCCTGCAGGTAAGCTATACAGCCTGCAGTATGTATTCTATCTCCCACCTACCACTCCTGTAGCCAGTCCCCACCCCCATAGTCAGCCTGCAGCCATCTTCTGTAGCCAGTGTAGCCAGCCTCCATACCCCCTCCCCGTAGTGTGCTCCCCTGTAGCCAGCCTCCATACCCCCTCCCCGTAGGGTGCTCCCCTGTAGCCAGCCTCCATACCCGCTCCCTATAGTGTGCTCCCCTGTAGCCAGCCTCCAGCCCCCTCCCCGTAGTGTACTCCCCTGTAGCCAGCCTCCATACCCGCTCCCTATAGTGTGCTCCCCTGTAGCCAGCCTCCAGCCCCCACCCCGTAGTGTACTCCCCTGTAGCCAGCCTCCATACCCGCTCCCCGTAGTGTGCTCCCCTGTAGCCAGCCTCCAGCCCCCTCCCCGTAGTGTACTCCCCTGTAGCCAGCCTCCATACCCCCTCCCTGTAGTGTGCTCCCCTGTAGCCAGCCTCCATACCCCCTCCCTATAGTGTGCTCCCCTGTAGCCAGCCTCCATACCCCCTCCCTATAGTGTGCTCCCCTGTAGCCAGCCTCCAGCCCCCTCCCCGTAGTGTACTCCCCTGTAGCCAGCCTCCATACCCCCTCCCCGTAGTGTGCTCCCCTGTAGCCAGCCTCCATACTCGCTCCCTATAGTGTACTCCCCTGTAGCCAGTCTCCAGCCCCCTCCACGTAGTGTACTCCCCTGTAGCCAGCCTCCATACCCGCTCCCTATAGTGTGCTTCCCTGTAGCCAGCCTCCAGCCCCCACCCCGTAGTGTACTCCCCTGTAGCCAGCCTCCATACCCGCTCCCGGTAGTGTGCTCCCCTGTAGCCAGCCTCCAACCCCCTCCCCGTAGTGTACTCCCCTGTAGCCAGCCTCCATACCCGCTCTTTATAGTGTGCTCCCCTGTAGCCAGTCTCCAGCCCCCACCCCGTAGTGTACTCCCCTGTAGCCAGCCTCCATACCCGCTCCCCGTAGTGTGCTCCCCTGTAGCCAGCCTCCAGCCCCCTCCCCGCAGTGTGTTCCCCCCCTTGTAGCCAGCCTCCATACCCGCTCCCCGTAGTGTGCTCCCCTGTAGCCAGCCTCCATACCCACTCCCCAAAGTGTGCTCCCCTGTAGCCAGCCTCCAGCCCCCTCCCCATAGTGTGCTCCCCTGTAGCCTCCAGCCCCCTCCCCAAAGTGTGCTCCCCTGTAGTTAGCCTCCATACCCCCCCTCCACCAGGGGGGTCTTTAAATGTATTATTAAACCTGTGTTTTTTAAAAGATAATGGGGGTCATTCTGACCCGTTTGCACGCTGCGGTGCAAATGGGTCAGAACTGCGTATGGGCGGCGCACACATTTTGCAGGTGCGTTGTAGCCTGGCGACGGCCATCGCCGGGCAGCAACGCCATGTACGATGAAAGTGGTCACAGCGGCGACCACAAGAAGATTGACAGGAGGAAGGCGTTCCGGTGCGTCAACTCATCATTTTCCGGGCGTGGAGATCCGAACGCAGGCATGTCCAGGCATTTGGAGGGCGGATATCTGTCGTCAAATCCAGGACCTTCATCGCTGGACACGTCGCACAGGTAAGTAACTGCAGGGCTACTCTTGTTTTACACAAAACTTTTTTAGCATAGCAGGGCTGCACAAGCGATCGCAGCCCTGCTATGCTAAAATACACTCCCCCATAGGCATCGACTAGTTGATCGCACGAGCAGGAAAATGTTGCTACGTGCGATCAACTCAGAATGACCCCCAATGTGCACTATTGCATATTTGTCTTGGTGTACCCTTTTATGAGCTATTTGAGCTCTTCCAAATATATGAAATGGAGACACCATTTATTGCAGGTCCTACTGAAAAAGAAGTTAAATACGATCTATTTGAGCCTGTTTGTATTCTTGTGAAAAAACGGTACTTCAGAAAATATTTTGTTCACCTATTGGTGTGTAATAGTGGAATTGCTAATTATTGGAGCGCTTGAAATCTATGTATCTTTTTTTTTAACACGATTTGTTAATGTTGGTTCGGTGGGATACGCACTAAGAGACACTGATTTTTAGGTGCACCTTTAAATTGTGTGCAAATTCTCTTAAAAACCTTCTACTATATATTTTCTATTCCCCCATTTGTAACTGCATTAACTAGTTCAGATTTTTACTTACACTACATACTGGCTTATTGCTATATTTAGTGGTCTCACCCTATTCCTCCTCCTTCTCTCGCTCATCTCTCCAGTCTCCCCCTATTCCACCTCCCTGCCGTCTCCCTCTATTCCTCTCTCTCTCACTCCCATCTCCCCCTATTCCTTCTCTCTCCCTTCTTCCCCTATTCCTCTCTCGCTGTCTGCCGTCTCCCACATTCCTCCTCTGTACCTCTGCTTTGTCTTTCCCCCCCCATTCCTCCTCTCTCTCTGCCGTCTCCCCCTATTCCTTTTCTCTCTGCCATCTCCCCCTATTCCTTCTCTCTCTCCCGTCTCCCTCTATTCATTCTCTTTTCCTTCTCCCCCTATTCCTCTCTCCCTGTCTGCCGTCTCCCCCCTATTCCTCCTATCTCCCCATATTCCTCCTCTCTCTTTCCCATAAATTTATAACAGTTGACAATATATTAGCCTCCAGCTCATCACAAGTTTGATTAGCAGGGAGGCTGCGAGCATTGGCAGGGGCGGCGGCAGTAGCGGGCATTGACTCTGCAGCGGTAGGAGTCATCGGCGATACTCGAAGGACATTATGGCTGCAGTGCCTCACCAGCCACTGACCTCACCGCACGCCACTGCGATGAAGCGACACCCGGGCTAGCTTCAGAACATCCCGGACCATTGTTTGTATCACCAACGCTTTTTCCTCTGGAAGAAACACCCTCTGCACTTCCGTGTCGAGGATCATTCCCAGAAAGGACAACCTCCTGGTTGGTTCCAAATTTGATTTAGGAAGATTCAGGATCCAACCGTGTTCCCTGAGCAGGTGGGTCATGAGAAGAATGGACTGTACAGCAAATCGTCCAGATATGGAATTATGTTCACCCCCTGTCTGCGGAGAAGAACCATAATTTCCGCTATCACATTGGTGAATACCCTTGGTGCTATGAAGAGGCCAAATAGCAGAGCCTGGAACTGATAGTGACAGTCCAACCGTGCAAATCGGATATAAGCCTGATGCGGCGCCAAATCGGAATGTGGAGGTACGCATACTTGATATCCAGGGATACCAGGAATTCCCCCTCTTCCAGACCTGATATCACTGCCCTTAGAGACTCTATTTTGAACTTGAACTCCTTCAGAAACGGATTTAGCGATTTTAGGTTCAGAATGGGTCTGACTGAACCATCCGCTTTCGGTACCATGAAAAAGTTTGAATAGTAACCTTTGTTTTGCATATGAGGAGGGACCGGTACAATAATCTGTGCCTCCAGCAACTTCTGGATGGCAGCCTGCAGGACAGCCCTGTCTACCAGCAAAGCTGGCAAGCCTGATTTGCAGAATCAGTGAGGAGGGAGATCTTGAAATTCACGATATCTTGCACCCAGGGATCCAGGCCGGACGACATCCAGACGTGACAGAAGTGCCTGAGTCTCGCTCTTACTGGCCCCACCTTCGGGGCGTGCAGTCCACCGTCATGCGGAGGACTTTGGCGTACCTGAAGCAGGTTTCTGTTACTGGGAACCCACAGCAGAAAGAAATGGTCAAGCCACAAATATGTAGTTCTGTACTGTATTTTCGGTTTAAAATTTTAAATTGGTGCATTATTAAAAAGGTTTATAAAATTGCCTTTGTCTGATTATTGCATAAGCTAATGTAGAATATTATACAGTAGTAATGTTAT
Source organism: Pseudophryne corroboree (assembly GCF_028390025.1). NCBI lineage: Eukaryota > Metazoa > Chordata > Amphibia > Anura > Myobatrachidae > Pseudophryne > Pseudophryne corroboree. The sequence continues at coordinate 704,914,561 of NC_086445.1, forward strand.
TGATGTGTAGGAAGTTATTTTCAGTTGTATAAGTCCTGAATAAGAGTACTGTACATTTTGAGCAGTACAGTACATGGAATCGGATGTTGTAATAAATACTTTTTTTTACATTAATATTGATGCTTTTCCAATAAATATTCCATTATACAGTATGGTATGGTACAGTACATGGGGGTAACTGTACTGTATGATGTGCCATTATGGGGGAGAAATACTGTATCCACTAAATGTACAGTAAAAAAAAAAATTCTTATTACAAACACACAAATGCATCCCAGACGGAAATCTGCTATACACAGCAGACAGCTTATGGTGACAGAACTTCCCTCCTGTATCCCCACCCATAGTCATTGTATATTTTAGATAGCCTAATGAGACACTCCTGCAGCATTGCCAATGATTCACGTAAAACCTGTGTGCAAACAGTATCTCTATTGAATGCAAAGTACAGTAACAGTACAGTATACAGTATCATCAGAGCCATACCTGACCAACATGATGCCCTAGGCTAGATTTTGGCTGATGCCCTCTTGCACAGATGCTAATTCCGCCTCTAACCCTGCACCCCTTTCCCAGCACCATCACCCATTTTGGCGCTCCTACCCCCTATATTTTAAATAGGAACAATGTGCACATTTAGTGCCAGCCCAAAACAAAGCATGTTCTTGCTGGGAAGGGGCATGGCAACACAATAATTCCCCCAGTTGAAATGACACAACACAGTACTGCAACTTTATTCACATTATATCATGCAATAGTGTCTCTTATTCTCGTTACATCATATGATAGTACCACATTACTCCTAACAGTATTGCCCCTTATTCACATTACACCCCACCACATTGATCTTTATTTACATTAGACCACAGGTTCTCAAACTCAGTCCTCAGGACTCCCCACAGTGCATGTTTTTCAGGTCTCACAGAATCACAAGTGAAATAATTAGCTCCACCTACTGTATGGACCTTTTAAAATGTGTCAGTGAGTAATTAATACACCTGTGAACTTGCTGGTTTACCTGCAAAACATGCACTGTGTGGGGTCCTGAGGATCGAGTTTGAGAACCACTGCATTAGACCATTCAGTAGTGCCCTTTCTTTATGTTACGCCAGAAAATATTGTAATACACATTATACACATAATGCCGCACATTAGTAATGCATTTCATATTTAAATTTTCATATTTCATTTCATAGAGCCGCAGTCACACACAGAATATAGGCATGTAGCATCTCATTTTATTCAGCAGAAGCTGATTATTCCCGTTTGGCTAGTTTGCCGGCCCTGTATATTACAATAGAAAAAAATAATAGTGTCAGTGAAAAAAACACCTCATGACAGATACTGTACACATGCTCATGTCTAAATGTACAGTAAGCAGTGATCCCTTGCCATTGGCTTTATATTAAGCCTTAATGGCTAGGGGACTTGGCCGCTGACTTACTGTACTGTACCACATCCCTGACTTTAACAAAAAACCACACTGTTGCTTAAACTCCTTGTTTTGGATCTGTATACTGTACATTATACAGCATTTATTATTTGATCATTCTACTGGATCTCATTGCCTCTGTGTACTGTTATTTTAGCGAGGGGATTGTGACGCTCCTTCAGCATTGCCCTGTAGCCTGCAAAACTTCTGCTATCTCTCACTCCATATCAGAGCGCTGCCTGCCACATGGTGGGGGTTCAGGGGCGGCGGCCATTTTGCCAGTGTGCTATGCGATCGAGTCCGGTGTACCGTAATGTGCATAGACCTCGCTTATCCCTATCGTCCCTGTGTATTTTAGCGAGGGGTTTGCGACGCTCCTTCAGCATTGCTCCGTAGCCTGACGCCCTTGTGTGTTAGCGAGGGGATTGTGACGTACCTTCAGCACTGCCCCGTTGTCCGCAAAATCTATGTCGTCACTCGCTCCATAGCTGAGGGCCTCCATGGGGCAAGGAGTCACAGTCGGTAGCCATTTCGATTGAGTCTGCCCTGCTACAAAATTGTATGTGTACCGTATGGTGCATAGAACCTTAACAGTACATCCGCTCCTGCAGCTTTGCCCTGGTTTATGTGAATAAAAAAAATAATAAAGTGTCTGGAAAAAACTAACATGCATTCGTACTGTACAGTACTTTAGGAATCGAACACGGGACTCTGAGTATAGGAAGCAGGAACACTTCACCACTTCGCCGCAGACAGATGAATAAATCCATTGGTTTTGATTATGCCATAATGGCTAGGGATTAGGATGCTAACATACTGTACAAAATTCCTAGGCAATAATGAACTTCTAACACATCCATTTGCGTCAGCGTACACTACTGGTTTTATGTTGCTTTGTCTGCGGGACTTGGACGCTTACATATTCCTAAAGTACTGTAAATGGGCCATATACTGTATGCTGTACTATTTGCGTCTGTACTGTATATACTGTATTAAATAATGCAGCATAATGAGACGCTGTACATACTGTATGCAGCGTAACGAGACGCACTAGTAAAGTAGTCCTTACTATACAGTATATTTCAGTATTGTATTTTACGGGAGACCACACGCATGCGCAGTGGTGATTGTAAAAAGCAACATCTGGTGGATGATCGCAGGTATTACACGTAAAGGTAACGCCAAACGCTCTGTCTGCCTCCGTGCGATTAGATACGCCTCTCTGTGACTAGGTGCGCCTCCCTACGCCCCAGTACGCTGCGTATGCTCAATCGGGACAAACGCCTCAGCCAGTCAAGATAAAGGTGGCTACATCTGTATGCAAAGAAACTTTGGGGATTGATGTTGTTTGACTTTTAAAGGAATAGTTAGATATCCTCTATGTCATGCATGTCCAAACTGCTGCCCTCCAGCTGTTAAGAAACTACACATCCCAGCATGCCCTGACACAGCTTTAGCATTCTCTGACAGTAAAACTGTGTCAGGGCATGCTGGGATATGTAGTTTTACAACAGCTGGAGGGCCGCAGTTTGGACATGCCTGCTCTATGTGTTAGCTTTTATAATGTCACCATCCGGAGTGGAGTACTTTTAGAGGAAGAAATCAAGGTTGCTGGCCAGGAGGATGATAAATTGTAAGATTCCTGGTCCTCCAGGGCTTAAGTGCTACAGCATTTTTCTTGTTAGTATTTTCTGCCTCAAGCATAACACACATAGGGGGTAAATCCAAGTTGATCGCAGCAGGATTTTTGATAGCAATTGGGCAAAACCATGTGCACTGCAGGGGAGGCAGATATAACATGTGCAGAAAGAGTTAGATTTGGGTGGGTTATTTTATTTCTGTGCCGTGTAAATACTGGCTGCTTTATTTTTACACTGCAAATTAGATTGCAGATTGAACACACCCCACCCAAATCTAACTCTCTCTGCACATGTTATATCTGCCTCCCCTGCAGTGCACATGGGCCCTCATTCCGAGTTGTTCGCTCGCAAGCTGCTTTTAGCAGCTTTGCACACGCTAAGCCGCCGCCTACTGGGAGTGAATCTTAGCATAGTAAAATTGCGAACGAAAGATTCTCAAAATTGCGATTACACACCTCTTAGCAGTTTCTGAGTAGCTTCAAACTTACTCGGCATCTGCGATCAGTTCAGTGATTGTCGTTCCTGGTTTGACGTCACAAACACACCCAGCGTTCGCCCAGACACTCCTCGATTTCTTCAGCCACTCCCGCGTTTTTCCCAGAAACTGTAGCGTTTTTTCGCACACACCCACAAAACAGCCTGTTTCCGCCCAGAAACGCCCACTTCCTGTCAATCACATTACGATCACCAGAACGAAGAAAAAACCGTGAGTAAAATTCCTAACTGCATAGCAAATTTACTTGGCGCAGTCGCACTGCGGACATTGCGCATGCGCATTCGCGACTAATCGCTCCGTTGCGAAAAAAAAAATAACGAGCGAACAACTCGGAATGACCCCCATGGTTTTGTCCAATTGCTAACAAAAATCCTGCTGCGATCAACTTGGAATTACCCCCATAGTACTGGAGAACATTCTCTGTGTAAACGTTAGTGGGCTTTGGGGGTCATTCCGACACGTTCGCACGCAGTGGTTTATCGCTGCGGTGCGAACGGGTCTGGAATGCACATGCGCTGCGGGCGCAATTCACATGCGCGACGTTGCCCGGCGACAGGGGTTGTCGGGTTACGTTGCGTCTAACGAAGGAAGCGGACTCAGAGCTGACCGCAAAGAAGATTGACAAGAAGAAGGCGTACCTGGGTGGATCCGGACCGTTGGAGACCGTTTTCGGGGAGTGGTAAGGAAAACGCAGGCGTGTCCAGCAGAACGGAGGGCGGATGTCTGACGTCAAAGCCGGCTCCAGCAACGCAGAGATCGTCGCACAGGATAAGTAGGTATAGAGCTGGTCTACTTCTGCTTGAAATTTTTTTAGCTTAGCAGGGCTGCACAAGCGATCGCAGCCCTGCTAAGCTAAAATACCTCCCCCATAGGCGTGTACTAGTTGATCGCAGCAGCAGCAAAAAGTTGCTGGCTGCGATGAACTCTTAATGACCACCTTTGTTCCCAGAACCCGCACATACAGATGAGTACTTTCTCATCCTGCCGTGATACGTGCATATCACGGAACCAGCCACCCATTACCGGGTGAGAATAGTCACACCTGCAATTGCATAATGCATTTTCTATGGATCATATGTGCAACTATTCACACATGCCCATACGCGGGCACACTTGCCACAGCAAACGAATCACAGATGCGAATAATCGCACCTGCAATAAGCAAAGACACATTTGTATGTTGCATTGGAGATAAATTTGTCATAATCACATTTTAAAAACAAACAAACCCATAAGCATTTTGTGCAATTAAGTACAAATACCACATTTTTAAACAAACTATCTATATATCTGTTACACAAGCTTGATTAATATTTAGGAATAAAAATACATTTATTGTGTGAAAATGTTTCAAAATATGTTGATATATAAATATTATGCTCATGGCACATAAAATAAGTATGAGTCAACTTCAATTGCCATTGGAAGACTGCAAACCAAAAGCATAATCCTTATTTGGATTTTTTTTAAATGCCCTCCAACACTCTGTTTAGCCCAAGCTACTAGCTGTCTGCTGATACTGCACCTCAATTTCTTTGTAACTTAGGTTTAAGAGTTTTTAAAATTCCACAGTGGTGAATTGTTGCTCAACGGATGAGTATAGCCCTTATGGTGCCCACACACGGTGAGATCTGTGCTAGGTGTGATTTGAGCCTATACAATGTATGCTATGCGATTTGGACTAACTGGTATGCGATTTGAACTACATGTGATTTTGACTACACTACAATATGTAATTTTTGCGATGTAGTACAAAAACACCTGACTGCACATACTATTTTGACTTGAGATATTGAATAAGCAAGAGCGCACATCGCATGGGTAAACAAACACGTGTGATTTGAACTAAAAAGATCAAATACGCGTTAATCGCACCATGTGTGGGCACCATTAGAGCCTCAGCCAGTTGTGAGATTGTTCACAAGCTACATTCTATTGCAAACACGAGGGAAGCAAGCTTCATAATTAAGGAGCTCCAAATCTTAACTGTGAAGGTGGATGAAGAGTTTGGTAGAAAAGTGCTAGACACATACAGAGCCACTAAGCGAAGCATACACTATGAGATGTGCTGCAGATCCTTGACAGTCCAACTTGAGCAATGGTGGAATGATCTCCGGCAAAGTTAAGGGCCCTACACACTTAAAGATATAAGTGAAAGATTTGAACGTTCTCACTCATTAATGAACGAGAACTCGTTCATAACGTAATGTATAGGCACCAACGATGAACGATGCGCGGCCCCCACGCTCGTTTATCGTTGGTGCTGGGTCGCTTATGCATGCAGTCCAATAATAAGAATTTACTTACCGATAATTCTATTTCTCATAGTCCGTAGTGGATGCTGGGAACTCCGTAAGGACCATGGGGAATAGCGGCTCCGCAGGAGACTGGGCACAAAAGTAAAGCTTTAGGACTACCTGGTGTGCACTGGCTCCTCCCCCTATGACCCTCCTCCAAGCCTCAGTTAGGATACTGTGCCCGGACGAGCGTACACAATAAGGAAGGATTTATGAATACCGGGTAAGACTCATACCAGCCACACCGATCACACCGTACAACCTGTGATCTGAATCCAGTTAACAGCATGATAACAGAGGAGCCTCTGGAAAGATGGCTCACAACCACAATAACCCGATTTTTGTAACAATAACTATGTACAAGTATTGCAGACAATCCGCACTTGGGATGGGCGCCCAGCATCCACTACGGACTATGAGAAATAGAATTATCGGTAAGTAAATTCTTATTTTCTCTGACGTCCTAGTGGATGCTGGGAACTCCGTAAGGACCATGGGGATTATACCAAAGCTCCCAAACGGGCGGGAGAGTGCAGATGACTCTGCAGCACCGAATGAGAGAACTCCAGGTCCTCCTCAGCCAGGGTATCAAATTTGTAGAATTTAGCAAACGTGTTTGCCCCTGACCAAGTAGCTGCTCGGCAAAGTTGTAAAGCCGAGACCCCTCGGGCAGCCGCCCAAGATGAGCCCACTTTCCGTGTGGAATGGGCTTTTACAGATTTTGGCTGTGGCAGGCCTGCCACAGAAAGTGCAAGCTGAATTGTGCTACAAATCCAACGAGCAATAGTCTGCTTAGAAGCAGGAGCACCCAGCTTATTGGGTGCATACAGGATAAACAGCGAGTCAGATTTCCTGACTCCGGCTGTCCTGGAAACATATATTTTCAGGGCCCTGACTACGTCCAGCAACTTGGAGTCCTCCAAGTCCCTAGTAGCCGCAGGTACCACAATAGGCTGGTTCACGTGAAACGCTGAAAACACCTTAGGGAGAAATTGAGGATGAGTCCTCAATTCCGCCCTGTCTGGAAGATCAGATAAGGGCCTTTACAGGATAAAGCCCCCAATTCTGACATGCGCCTGGCCGAGGCCAGGGCCAACAACATGACCACTTTCCATGTGAGATATTTTAACTCCACAGATTCAAGTGGTTCAAACCAATGTGACTTTAGGAACCCCAAAACTACATTGAGATCCCAAGGTGCCACTGGAGGCACAAAAGGAGGCTGTATATGCAGTACCCCTTTTACAAAACGTCTGAACTTCAGGAACTGAAGTTAGTTCTTTCTGGAAGAAAATTGACAGGGCCGAAATTTGAACCTTAATGGACCCCAATTTTAGGCACATAGACACTCCTGTTTACAGGAAATGCAGGAATCGACCTAGTTGAAAATTCCTCCATCGGGGCCTTACTGGCCTCGCACCCCGCAACATATTTTCGCCAAATGCGGTGATAATGCTTTGCGGTTACATCCTTCCTGGCTTGATCAGGGTAGGGATGACTTCATCCGGAATGCCTTTTTCCTTCAGGATCCGGCGTTCAACCGCCCTGCCGTTAAACGCAGCCGCGGTAAGTCTCGGAATAGACAGGGTCCTTGCTGGAGCAGGTCCCTTCTTAGAGGTAGAGGCCACGGGTCCTCCGTGAGCATCTCTTGAAGTTCCGGGTACCAAGTCCTTCTTGGCCAATCCGGAGCCACGAGTATAGTTCTTACTCCCCTCCGTCTTATAATTCTCAGTACTTTTGGTATGAGAGGAAGAGGAGGGAACACATACACTGACTGGTACACCCACGGTGTTACCAGAGCGTCCACAGCTATTGCCTGAGGGTCCCTTGACCTGGCGCAATACCTGTCCAATTTTTTGTTTAGGCGGGACGCCATCATGTCCACCTTTGGTTTTTCCCAATGGTTTACAATCATGTGGAAGACTTCTGGGTGAAGTCCCCACTCTCCCGGGTGGAGGCCGTGCCTGCTGAGGAAGTCTGCTTCCCAGTTGTCCACTCCCGGAATGAATACTGCTGACAGTGCTATCCCATGATTTTCCGCCCAGCGAAGAATCCTTGCAGCTTCTGCCATTGACTGCTTCTTGTGCCACCCTGTCTGTTTACATGGGTGACTGCCGTGATGTTGTCCGACTGGATCAACACCGGCTGACATTGAAGCAGAGGTCTTGCTAAGCTGAGAGCATTGTAAATGGCCCTTAGCTCCAGGATATTTATGTGAAATGATGTCTCCAGGCTTGACCATAAGCCCTGGAAATTTCTTCCCTGTGTGACTGCTCCCCAGCCTCGCAGGCTGGCATCCGTGGTCACCAGGACCCAGTCCTGAATGCCGACTCTGCGGCCCACTAGAAGATGAGCACTCTGCAACCACCACAGGAGGGACACCCTTGTCCTTGGTGACCGGGTTATCCGCTGATGCATCTTAAGATGCGACCCGGACCATTTGTCCAGCAGGTCCCACTGGAAAGTTCTTGCGTGGAATCTGCCGAATGGCTTTGCTTCGTAGGAAGCTACCATTTTTCCCAGAACCCTTGTGCATTGATGCACTGAGACTTGGCTCGGTTTTAGGAGGTTCCTGACTAGCTCGGATAACTCCCTGGCTCTCTCCTCCGGTAGAAACACCTTTTTCTGAACTCCAGAATCATCCCTAGGAACAGAAGACGAGTCGTCGGAACCAGCTGCGATTTTGGAATATTGAGAATCCAATCGTGCTGTCGCAACACTACCTGAGATAGTGCTACACCGACCTCCAACTGTTCCCAGGATCTTACCCTTATCAGGAGATCGTCCAAGTAAGGGATAACTAAAACTCCCTTCCTTCGAAGGAGTATCATCATTTCGGCCATTACCTTGGTAAAGACCCGGGGTGCCGTGGACCACCCAAACGGCAGCGTCTGAAACTGATAGTGACAGTTCTGTACCACAAACCTGAGGTACCCTTGGTGAGAAGGATAAATTTGGACATGAAGGTAAGCATCCTTGATGTCCAGAGACACCATGTAGTCCCCTTCTCTTGAATTTAAACCTCTGTATGTAAGTGTTCAAAGATTTTAGATTTAAAATCGGTCTCACCGAGCCGTCCGGCTTCGGTACCACAACAGTGTGGAGTAATACCCCTTTCCCTGTTGCAGGAGGGGTACCTTAATTATCACCTGCTGGGAATACAGCTTGTGAATGGCTTCCAACACTGCCTCCCTGTCTGCTTGTAAAGCCCCAGCGTCATGCTGAGGGCTTGGCAGAGGCGGGAGAGGGCTTCTGTTCCTGGGAACTGGCTGATTTATGCAGCTGTTTCCCTCTCCCTCTGTCACAGGGCAGAAATGAGGAACCTTTTGCCCACGTGCCCTTATGGGAACGAAAGGACTGCGCCTGATAATACGGCGTCTTCTTATGTTGAGAGGCGACCTGGGGTAAAAACGTGGATTTCCCAGCTGTTGCCGTGGCCACCAGGTCTGAAAGACCGACCCCAAATAACTCCTCCCCTTTATAAGGCAATACTTCCATATGCCATTTGGAATCCGCATCACCTGACCACTGTCGTGTCCATAACCCTCTTCTGGCAGAAATGGACAGCACACTTACTCTTGATGCCAGTCGGCAAATATCCCGCTGTGCATCACCCATATATAGAAATGCATCTTTTAAATGCTCTACAGGCAATAATATACTGTCCCTATCTAGGGTATCAATATTTTCAGTCAGGGAATCCGACCACGCCAACCCAGCACTGCACATCCAGGCTGAGGCGATTGCTGGTCGCAGTATAACACCAGTATGTGTGTAAATACATTTTAGGATACCCTCCTGCTTTCTATCAGCAGGATCCTTAAGGGCGGCCATCTCAGGAGAGGGTAGAGCCCTTGTTTTGACAAGCGTGTGAGCGCTTTATCCCCCCTAGGGGGTGTTTCCCAACGCACCCTAACCTCTGGCGGGAAAGGATATATGCCAATAACTTTTTAGAAATTATCAGTTTTTTTATCGGGGGAAACCCACGCTTCATCACACACCTCATTTAATTTCTCAGATTCAGGAAAACTACAGGTAGTTTTTCCTCACTGAACATAATACCCCTATTGGTGGTACTCGTATTATCAGAAATGTGTAAAACATTTTCCATTGCCTCAATCATGTAACGTGTGGCCCTACTGGAAGTCATATTTGTCTCTTCACCGTCGACACTGGAGTCAGTATCCGTGTCGGCGTCTGTATTTGCCATCTGAGGTAACGGGCGCTTTAGAGCCCCTGACGGCCTATGAGACGTCTGGACAGGCACAAGCTGAGTAGCCGGCTGTCTCATGTCAATCACTGTCTTTTGTAAAGAGCTGACACGGTCATGTAATTCTTTCCAGCAGTTCATCCACTCAGGTGTCGACCCCCTAGGGGGTGACATCCCTATTACAGGCAATTTGCTCCGCCTCCACATCATTTTCCTCCTCATACATGTCGACACAAACGTACCGACACACAGCACACACACAGGGAATGCTCTGATAGAGGACAGGACCCCACTAGCCCTTTGGGGAGACAGAGGGAGAGTTTGCCAGCACACACCAGAGCGCTATATATATACAGGGATAACCTTATATAAGTGTTTTTCCCCTTATAGCTGCTGTATTGTTTATACTGCGCCTAATTAGTGCCCCCCTCTCTTTTTTAACCCTTTCTGTAGTGTAGTGACTGCAGGGGAGAGCCAGGGAGCTTCCCTCCAACGGAGCTGTGAGGGAAAATGGCGCCAGTGTGCTGAGGAGATAGGCTCCGCCCCTTTCTCGGCGGCCTTTTCTCCCGTTTTTCAGTGTAATCTGGCAGGGGTTAAAATTCATCCATATAGCCCTGGGGGCTATATGTGATGTATTTTCGCCAGCCAAGGTGTTTTTATTGCTGCTCAGGGCGCCCCCCCCTAGCGCCCTGCACCCTCAGTGACCGAAGTGTGAAGTGTGCTGAGGAGCAATGGCGCACAGCTGCAGTGCTGTGCGCTACCTTGGTGAAGACAGGATGTCTTCTGCCGCCGATTTTCCGGACCTCTTCTTGCTTCTGGCTCTGTAAGGGGGCCGGCGGCGCGGCTCTGGGACCGGACTCCATGGCTGGGCCTGTGTTCGATCCCTCTGGAGCTAATGGTGTCCAGTAGCCTAAGAAGCCCAATCCACTCTGCACGCAGGTGAGTTCGCTTCTTCTCCCCTTAGTCCCTCGATGCAGTGAGCCTGTTGCCAGCAGGTCTCACTGAAAATAAAAAACCTAAAACTAAACTTTTCACTAAGCAGCTCAGGAGAGCCCCTAGTGTGCACCCTTCTCGTTCGGGCACAAAAATCTAACTGAGGCTTGGAGGAGGGTCATAGGGGGAGGAGCCAGTGCACACCAGGTAGTCCTAAAGCTTTACTTTTGTGCCCAGTCTCCTGCGGAGCCGCTATTCCCCATGGTCCTTACGGAGTTCCCAGCATCCACTAGGACGTCAGAGAAATAGACAATCTCGGCCATATTAGCATGCACTGCTATGGAGCCGGGTGACGGGGGGAGTGAAGGTGTGGCCAGACCGTTGGGGGGGGTGGGCCGTGGCGGCTGTGTGACGTCACACGCAGCCGCTGCGGGCCGGGGAGCGACGAGTAGCTCTCGGCCAGCACGCTAAAGCTGCGCTGGTCGGGAGCTACTCTTGAAGTGCAAAGGCATCGCCACTGTGCGATGCCTTTGCACTTCTGCGGGGGGGGGGGGAGGGCTGCACTGACATACGGGGCGGACTAGCCCTGTGCTGGGGGCGTCCCCCCTGTATCTCAGTGTGAATGATCGTAGCTGTGCTAAATTTAGCACAGCTACGATCAACTCTGAATGACCCCCCAAATGCAGGTTGAGTATTCCATAGCCAAACTGCTTGGGACCAGAAGTATTTGGAAAGCTGATTTTTTTCTGTATTTTGGAATAATTGCATACCATAATGAGATATCATGGCGATGGGACCCTAGTCTAACACAGAATGCATTTAGTTTTCCTATACAACTTATACACACAGCCTGAAGGTCATTTTAGCCAATTTTTTTAATAACTGTGCATTAAACAAAGTTTGTGTACATTGAGCCATCAGAAAACAGTGTTTTCACTATCTCCGTCTCACTCTAAAAATTTAGTATTTCTGAAAATTTGGATATGGGATACTCAACCTGTACATTTAAGCAATATCATATTTATCACATATATGTTAATATGATGGTAATAATAAAGCCATATTAATGTCCTAAAATCTACAATTCTCCAATGTATACAGTTGTTTTGGAAAAATAATATTTGTATATATATATACATATATATATATATATATATATATACACACATATACACACACATTATATATATATATATATATATATATATATAAATATATATATATATATATATATATATATATAAAATATTAACAATATAGGGTTAAGACCTAGTTAACGCGCTATATGGATAAGCTACGACTTCAGGATTACCTTCTGTTAGGTGGGGTACAATACAGAGATAAAAGGAAGACGGTTTCCCAAAGGAGCTTGCACTAGTGCTCTGGTATATAGCAGTGTAAATAGTATCCTTAATTGTTATTTTAAAAAAAGGATTTTATTTCCTTTAAAGATACAATACATAAAATTGTTCAATTACATTCAATAACACTTTATACACGAGATGATTGAAAGCAATGTTCCATTCTTAGTCATATAGCGGTGACTCTTGAAGAACGCAATAGTTGTCTCAAAAACCCAACGCGTTTCGTCCCACGGACTTCATCAGGGGCTTTGCAATCAAGAGACTTCAATACAGATAATCAGCATATAAATCTTCAATAAGTGGACACATTACCAGAACGGTATTGGATAATATTCACCTCATGGATTATCACTTCAAAAGCTTATAAAACAATTAATTCCCAGGATTGGGCCAGAATTGTTTTTACAAAGAGTCAGTATGAATGACTGTCGCAATGCCTCTCTGTAGTTCACACTGCAGCTGATTGGAACAGTGTAAAGATATGTATTGTATCTTTAAAGGAAATAAAATCCTTTTTTTAAAATAACAATTAAGGATACTATTTACACTGCTATATACCAGAGCACTAGTGCAGGCTCCTTTGGGAAACCGTCTTCTTTTTATATATATATATATATATACATACATACATATACACATATAAACACACACATACACACACACACACACCCACACCCACACTGCTCAAAAAAATAAAGGGAACACTTAAACAACACATCCTAGATCTGAATGAATGAAATATTCTTATTAAATACTTTGTTCTTTACATAGTTTAATGTGCTGACAACAAAATCACACAAAAATTATCAATGGAAATCAAATTTATTAACCCATGGAGGTCTGGATTTGGAGTCACACTCAGAATTCAAGTAGAAAAACACACTACAGGCTGATCCAACTTTGATGTAATGTCCTTAAAACAAGTCAAAATGAGGCTCAGTAGTGTGTGTGGCCTCCACATGCCTGTATGACCTCCCTACATCACCTGGGCTTGCTCCTAATGAGGTGGCGGGTGGTCTCCTGAGCGATCTCTTCCCAGACCTGGACTAAAGCATCCGCCAACTCCTGGACAGTCTGTGGTGCAACGTGGCGTTGGTGGATGGAGCGAGACATGATGTCCCAGATGTGCTCAATTGGATTCAGGTCTGGGGAACGGGCGGGCCAGTCCATAGCATCATTGCCTTCGTCTTGCAGGAACTGCTGACACACTCCAGCCACATGAGGTCTAGCATTGTCTTGCATTAGGAGGAACCCAGGGCCAACCGCACCAGCATATGGTCTCACAAGGGGTCTGAGGATCTCATCTCGGTACCTAATGGCAGTCAGGCTACCTCTGGTAAGCACATGGAGAGCTGTGCGGCCCCCCCAAATAAATGCCACCCCACACCATTACTGACCCACTGCCAAACCGGTCATGCTGGAGGATGTTGCAGGCAGCAGAACGTTCTACTTGGCGTCTCCAGACTCTGTCACATCTGTCACATATGCTCAGTGAGAACCTGCTTTCATCTGTGAAGAACACAGGGCACCAGTGGCGAATTTGCCAATCTTGGTGTTCTCTGGCAAATGCCAAACGTCCTGCACGGTGTTGGGCTATAAGCCCAACCCCCACATGTGGACGTCGAGCCCTCATACTACCCTCATGGAGTCTGTTTCTGGTCGTTTGAGTAGACACATGCACATTTGTGGCTTGCTGGAGGTCATTTTGCAGGGCTCTGGCAGTGCTCCTCCTGTTCCTCCTTTCACAAAGGCAGAGGTAGCGGTCCTGCTGCTGGGTTGTTGCCCTCCTAGGGCCTCCTCCACATCTCCTGATGTACTGGCCTGTTTCCTGGTAGCGCCTCCATGCTCTGGACACAATGCTGACAGACACAGCAAACCTTCTTGCCACAGCTCGCATTGATGTGCCATCCTGGATGAGCCGCACTACCTGAGCCACTTGTGTGGGTTGTAGACTCCGTCTCTTGCTACCACTAGAGTGAAAGCACAGCCAGCTTTCAAAAGTGACCAAAACATCAGCCAGAAAGCATAGGAGCTGAGAAGTGGTCTGTGGTCACCACCTGCAGAACAACTCCTTTATTGGGGGTGTCTTGCTAATTGCCTATAATGTCCACCTGTTGTCTATTCCATTTGCACAACAGCATGTGAAATTGATTGTCAATCAATGTTGCATCCTAAGTGGACAGTTTGATTTCACAGAAGTGTGATTGACTTGGAGTTACATTGTGTTGTTTAAGTGTTCCCTTTATTTTTTTGAGCAGTGTATCTATCTATCTATTAATATTATATATATATATATATATATATATATATATAGGATTTTAATTACCTACCGGTAAATCCTTTTCTCGTAGTCCATAGAGGATACTGGGGTTCACATAAGTACCATGGGGTATAGACAGGTCCACTAGGAGCCATGGGCACTTTAAGAAATAAATAGTGTGCACTGGCTACTCCCTCTATGCCCCTCCTACCAGACTCAGTCTAGAAACTGTGCCCGAGGAGACGGACATATCTTGAGAAGGATTCAGAAAGGATAGTGGTAAGATTCGAACCAGCACACACAAACCAGAAGAAAACCATGTTAACCTAACATGAACAGCTGAACCAACAACAATACTTAACCAAGTAACCATGCAGGAAACACACGAAGCACTGGGCGGGCGCCCAGTATCCTCTACGGACTACGAGAAAAGGATTTACCGATAGGTAATTAAAATCTTATTTTCTCTTACGTCTTAGAGGATACTGGGGTCCACATTAGTACCATGGGGATGTACCAAAACTCCCAAACCGAGTGGGAGAGTGCTGAGGTTCCTGCAGAACAGATTGACCAAACTTGTAGAATTTAGCAAACGTGTTCGAACCTGACCAAGTAACTGCTCGGCAGAACTATAAAGCCGAGACACCCCGGGCAGGCGCCCAGGAAGAACCCACCGACCTAGTAGAGTGGACCTGTACAGATTTTGGACACGGCAAACCTGCCATGGAATAAGCATGCTGAATAGTAAGCCTGATCCAGCGTGCAATAGACTGCTTTGAAGCGGGACACCCAATTTTATTGGGATCATAGAGAACAAACAGCGAGTCAGATTTTCTGTGACGAGCGGTCCGCTTCATAGAGATCTTATATTAGAGTATACTTGGCTGATTAAGCCTGGCTGATTGATCCAGGGTGTAGGACTCGAAGGGAGGAGGCTCAAAGGGAGCAGATATATAATTTTAATATCAAAGCCTGGACTTAGCCTGGAAGAAATACAGTAGGCAAAGGACTGCGATCTCCTCCTAACATCTTATTTTCTCACCTACAGGTAATCAAAACAATTACTACAACTCTCAGCAGCTGCACAGTGATCTAGGATACTACTCTGCAGTGTCTGTTTACTTAGGTAATCAAAACAATTACTACAACTCTCAGCAGCTGCACAGTGATCTAGGATACTATACTCTGCAGTGTGTTTACTTAGGTAATCAAAACAATTACTACAACTCAGCAGCTGCACAGTGATCTAGGATACTATACTCTGCAGTGTCTGTTTACTTAGGTAATCAAAACAATTACTACAACTCTCAGCAGCTGCAGTGATCTAGGATACTACTCTGCAGTGTCTGTTTACTTAGGTAATCAAAACAATTACTACAACTCTCAGCAGCTGCACAGTGATCTAGGATACTATACTCTGCAGTGTCTGTTTACTTAGGTAATCTGGAGTTATTGTTTTCTGCAAAATTTAGCCTGTTTAATTGTTAGATATTTGGGGAATTTGGGATGTCCTCCTCCCATATCATTATTTGTTTGTTTTAGCTTTATTGCCCACCAGTGGGTGTTGGGCAATGGGTGGGGTTTTAATCAGTGAACCTATACCTTACACATGTTAATGTTAGTTCATATTAGAGTATACTTGGCTGATTAAGCCTGGCTGATTGATCCAGGGTGTAGGGCTCGAAGGGAGGAGGCTCAAAGGAAGGGAGGAGGCTCAAAGGGAGGAGGCTCAAAGGGAGGAGATATATAATTTTAATATCAAAGCCTGGATGAAATACAGTAGGCAAAGGACTGCGATCTCCTCCTAACATCTTATTCTCTCACCTACAGGTAATCAAAACAATTACTACAACTCTCAGCAGCTGCACAGTGATCTAGGATACTATACTCTGCAGTGTGTTTTCTTAGGTAATCAAAACAATTACTACAACTCTCAGCAGCTGCAGTGATCTAGGATACTACTCTGCAGTGTCTGTTTACTTAGGTAATCAAAACAATTACTACAACTCTCAGCAGCTGCACAGTGATCTAGGATACTATACTCTGCAGTGTCTGTTTACTTACAGTAGGTAATCTGGAGTTATTGTTTTGTGCAGAATTTAGCCTGTTTAATTGTTAGATATTTGGGGAATTTGGGATGTCCTCCTCCCATATCATTATTTGTTTGTTTTAGCTTTAGTGCCCACCAGTGGGTGTTGGGCAATGGGTGGGGTTTTAATCAGTGAACCTATACCTTACACATGTTAATGTTAGTTCATATTAGAGTATACTTGGTTGATTAAGCCTGGCTGATTGATCCAGGGTGTAGGACTCGAAGGGAGGAGGCTCAAAGGGAGCAGATATATAATTTTAATATCAAAGCCTGGACTTAGCCTGGATTTAAACTGGACGAAAAACTGAAAGAAAACCACAAACAACAACAGATGAATTACTTATCAATACCAACTGCACATGCAAATTTACCACCCTCCAACTTTCACTCTGTGAACACTATGCAACCCATTTGCAGAAAAGAACATATGTAAGATCTGGTTTCCATCCATAATCAGGATCACAAAGATCTTCTTTGGGACAATTGTGAGTTCATCTTCTCATCTACAAACACTTAAAAAATCTAACAATTACCATTGCTTCTTAACCCTCTCACAATCCTTTCATTTCTTACAGCCCAAATACATTTCTGCACCCACTTTATCTACGCTTTTGACTCATTTCATACTAAATCTACACCCATTGCGCCTACACTGCTTTTCTCACCTGCATTTCTGCAATTCTTCTGCTCTGATTCCCTTACAGTCTCCTCTCCTACTTCCACTTTCCCTCAACCTATTTACCTACTTAACACTATGTCAAGGCTTTCTTATACTCCCCACATCACTCAGTGTCTACCTAATAATGTATCTTTATCCTTCCACCCTAGTCTCCTACACCTCCTCCTCTGTCTCCTTCCCCCTCCTTTCCTGTTACCTCTGCCCCATGGTCCTGCTACCCCACAACTCAGCCCTGCTCCCTCTCTCCCTTCCCTGTCACCTCCCCATACCCCCATCCACATCACACTGACCTCCCTCCCTGCCCACCTCCTGCAGTTTCCCCTCCTAGCTCAGGCACCCGTACCATCACTACTCTCTCATCATCCCTGCCCTCAAAGTTAATCTCACCTCATCGCTACAGCAACCCTGATAATCTCATTCACATCTCTCCCACAAACTCATACCCCCTATCCTGTGCCCTCTGGAATGCCAGATCTGCTTGTAACAAACTGGTCCCCACTAATGACCTTTTCATTTCCAACTCCCTACACCTACTAACCATTACTGAAACTTGGATTACGCCCTCTGACACTACTTCTCCTGCTGCTCTCTCTGCTGAGGGCCTCACATTCACCCCCCCCCCCGACCTGGGGGTCGCCATGGGGGTGGTGTTGGGGTCCTTTTACCTTCTAGTTACTCCTACCAACTCATACCACCAGAACCATCCCTTACATTCTCTACATTTGAGGTCCATGCCATATGCCTCTTCCAACCAGTCCATCTTAGAGTAGCTGTCATTTACCACCCCCCCTGGCACTGCTTCCAAATTCATCGACAACTTTGCTTCCTGGCTTCCTCACTTCCGCTCTTCTGACATTCCCTCCATTATCCTAGGCGATTTCAACATCCCTATTGACATCCCCACACAATCCCCTGCCTCTAAACTCCTTAACCTCACCTCTTCACTTGGTCTCTCCCAGTGGACCTCCTCACCCTCCAATGTTAATGGGAGCTCACTGGATCTGGTCTTCACTCACCGCTGTGATATTTCTGATTTTTCCAACTCCTCATTTCCCCTCTCTGACCACCACCTGCTCTCCTTTCACCTATCTCTCTCGACTTCCCCATCTCTACCTCCTAAGGCTACCATCACGAAGCGTAACATTGAAGCTATTGACACCACATTCCTTTCCTCCGTTTGATTCACTTCTCTCTCATGCCCTGAACAAGCCACTTCCACATACAATGCATCCCTTACTTCTGCTCTTGACTCTGTTGCTCCACCAACCACTATTCACCCTCACAAATTAACACCTCAACCCTGGCACACCAAATGCACCAGATATCTGCAAAAATGCTCACGTACTGCTGAGCGACACTGGAGGAAATCACACTCTAAGGCAGACTTCCTCCATTTCAAACTTATGCTCTCATCCTTCAGTGCTTGTTAGGTTCCTGGTGCTCAGAACAAGGGAGATGTTGCGTAATGAGTCCAGAGCACCAGAACGTGACGCTGAAATAAGGTGTGGTTTGGAAATAGCCCATAGCAGCCTACCTCCATTGTTTCACCTGTGTGGTCAGTTCACGCCTGCGTGACTATGGTTTCTTGGGCCCACGGCAGCCGCGTTTGAAGGGCAAATTAGGTCTGCCCAACTCCGATGCCCCCAGGTCTTAGAGTGAGACAAGGCGTGAACCGAGACAGGATAATAAAAAGGGGACCTCTAACTAAAGCAAACAGAAGGCTAGGGGCTACTAACAACCCTAAAACTAAGTATATGTGCGGCACGCCGCCAAAGGAAAAGAACAACAAAGGAAATGCTGTCCACACGCCGACACAATACTATTGTGTACCTGGTGGCGACAGCATATGCAGAACCCTCTGCAAAACACCAGTAACAAATAAAACCAAAGAATACAGCGGCCTAGGCCGACGGACGCGGCAAAGCCGCTACTCACGGAACCGGTACAAATACTGGCAAATGGACAGGAACCCCCAATGTAGCCGACACAGGCTCTCAGAACCGAAGGACAGGCAGAATCCCGAACGACAGACCAGTGGACACCAAGAAGCCAGATACTCGACCAGGCACAGACAAAGCCACAGGACTTCTGGACACGAACGCTTCACGGCAGGACACTGGATCAGACACTGGAACCGACACTGGAAGCAGCTAGACAGGCACTGCTAGACAGGAGCTCAGGAACTGGCAGGAACAAGCTCAGAACTCAAGAACTCTGGAACTATCACCAGCATCTGTGTATTGCACTGAGCCAGAATATAACAGAGATTCCTAATTAATTATGTCGTGCAGCTGCCCTGCTGCACAACTGAGAGGTGCAATTAACAGACAGGTGAGGCTGAACACATGGGAACAAGCTGCAATTACACAGACTCACCACCGGCAGCAAACAAGAGTCTTCTTAAACCAGAGCAACGGGAAATCCTGGCCTGCAAGACAACTATAAACATAAAATAGAAATGAACCACTACCTGTGGTTCATAACAGTACCCTCTCCTTAAGGGTGGGCTCCGAACACCCCATGACACCCACGGGGAACAGAAACAGAAGTATAACATAAAATACATAACCAAAATGCAAAACAGGAATGAGCCACAGCCGTGGCTCATAACAGTACCCCCCCTTGACGGTGGCCACTGGACACAAGACAAGGAAAAAAAAAATCTTTTTATTTTTTTATTTATATCAAGGCAAGAGTCAATAATTTTCTTTTTCTTCTTATTTTTACAAAGTTCTTGAGGTCTGACCAAGGTAATTCCCCAAACATTGTCTGAACTGATGGTACCTCCCAGCAAGGCTGGGTTCAAATCAGAGATTGGTTTCTTAACCTTGGGAGCTGAACTTTCAGGCAAAGTACTACTATTAGAAGACAGAAAAGCACATCCTGCAGTCAAAACAACGGGCTGAGACTCTTGTGCCGAGTTTACAGTATACGGTGAACGCTCAGCAGATAAGACGGGTGACCTAGAGGAACCTGAACCAATTTCTTTGGAACCATATCTTTTAATAACTGCATCACTGAATGCTGGGGGATCCTGAAGAATGGGATCTTCAGTTTTCATTAAACTGGATGCCCACTCAAAAGGCTCCCCTCTAAAGGAATATATCAGATAGAGCACAAGGTTCTCTGAAGTGATGCCCAGAAATGGTCTAGACAACATAATGATGTAATAGTGTTTGTAAAGCGCCAGAAATTGGACTAAGTCCCCATCAAAGATTATAGATGTTGAGATATCAACAGAGTCAGGATCTGCTTCCTTCCCATCTGACTGACTAGAGTGCTTTGCTAGAACCTGGTCACTACTGACCTTACTAGAGGCTAAGACTTTCTGAACCCCACCTGGGGCAGTGGCCCTCGGAATCCCACCTGGGGCAGTGGCCCTCGGAACCCCACCCGGGGTAGTGACTTTCTGAACCCCACCCGGGGCAGTGACTTTCTGAACCCCACTCGGGGCAGTGACTTTCTGAACCCCACCCGGGGCAGTGACTTTCTGAACCCCACCCGGGGCAGTGACTTTCTGAACCCCACCCGGGGCAGTGACTTTTTGAACCCCACCCGGGGCAGTGACTTTCTGAACCCCACCCGGGGCAGTGGCCTTCGGGAACCCCTCTGGGACCGGGCCGTCAGCCTCCCTCTCCTCTCTGGGACCGGGCAGTCAGCCTCCCTCTCTGGGACCGGGCCGTCAGCCTCCCTCTCTGGGACCGGGCCGTCAGCCTCCCTCTCTGAGTCGATAATTATCGAAACTTCTCCCGGGACTATAACTTCCGGGACTTTTGCTGAAGCTATAACCTTCAGAACCTCCACTAACGCTATGCCTCTTGAGTCCTTTCCTGGGGAAGCGACTTCTAGACCCTTCTCTGGGGCTTTGTCTCTCGAGACCCCACTTGGGGATATTGCTTCAAAGATCCCTTCTGGGGTTTTGCTTCTCGAGTTCCTTTCTAGAACTATGGTTTTAGACACCTTCTCTGGAGTTGCGCTTTTCAAGTCCCTACCTGGGGTAACAGCTTCTGAGACCCCTACTGGTATTGACACCTGAGCTATAATATTCGATGTCCCTCTATGACCCAGAGCATCGGGTACCGCTCCAGGACTCTGGGCATCGGGCACCACTCCAGGACCCTGGGCATCGGGCACCACTCCAGGACCCTGGGCATCGGGCACCACTCCAGGACCCCGGGCATCGGGCACCACTCCAGGACCCCGGGCATCACTCCAGGACCCTGGGCATCGTGCACCACTCCAGGACCCCGGGCATCGGGCACCACTCCAGGACCCCAGGCATCGGGCACCACTCCAGGACCCCGGGCATCGCTCCAGGGGTTTGCAACTCTGCTTCAACAGGAAAATCAAGAGAGGAGAGAAACATTCTCCTTTGGTTCCTGAATCTATAATGGGGCTCCCTAGCCCAAGGACCCCAATTATAGGACAGAGTGCTTTTTAGTGTGGGTTGTGTGACAAGTACCTCTGCCACAGTAGAGACAGGAGTAGGTCTTGTATCCCGACTCAACTTGGCCAGAGGGCAGGACTTGTCACCACACTTTGGCTTGCGCAACTCACAGGTCTGCAGATACTGGCCTAAACCCCCACAATATAGGCATAAATCTAAGTTTCTGCGACGCAGACGCTCCTCTTCTGAGAGCCTGGGCCGCAGAACTTTTAAACTTTTTCTCTTCAACTGAACCTGAGGATTCTCTTGTCACCATATTGTGAGCAAGAGTCTCTTTAGAGGTTGATGAATTCTCAATGACTTCTGGCAAGATAAGCAAAATTTTAGTCAGAAGGTTTTGCAGTTGCTTTAAGGATTGCTGCAAAACTTCCAGTCGCTCAGGTTTCAAAGCACTGAAAGCATAGTTCAGGGCTGAGAGAGACGCCTGCAGGGCTTGCATAGTTGGCATAGGAGGATTTTAAACTAGACAAGACAAGACTAAACTAGACTAGACTGGACTGGACTTTTTTTTTTTTTTTAAACAAGACAAGACTGGATTCTGCACACCGGACTGGATTCTGCACACTGAATTCTAGACAGGACTGGATTCTAAACACCGGACTGAATTCTGCACACTGAATTCTAGAGAGGACTGGATTCTAGACAAGACACTGGACCAAAAAAGAAAAAACTACTATTTAGCTTTGTTTCTTTTTTGTTGTATGGCTGGTGATAATGTTAGGTTCCTGGTGCTCAGAACAAGGGAGATGTTGCGTAGTGAGTCCAGAGCACCAGAACGTGACGCTGAAATAAGGTGTGGTTTGGGAATAGCCCATAGCAGCCTACCTCCATTGTTTCACCCGTGTGGTCAGTTCACGCCTGCGTGACTATGGTTTCCGTTTCTTGGGCCCACGGCAGCCGCGTTTGAAGGGCGGATTAGGTCTGCCCAACTCCGATGCCCCCAGGTCTTAGAGTGAAACAAGGCGTGAACCGAGACAGGATAATAACAAGGGGACCTCTAACTAAAGCAAACAGAAGGCTAGGGGCTACTAACAACCCTAAAACTAAGTATATGTGCGGCACGCCGCCAAAGGAAAAGAACAACAAAGGAAATGCTGTCCACACGCCGACACAATACTGTTGTGTACTGGCGGTGACAGCATATGCAGAACCCTCTGCAAAACACCAGTAACAAATAAAACCAAAGAATACAGCGGCCTAGGCCGACGGACGCGGCAAAGCCGCTACTCACGGAACCGGTACAAATACTGGCAAACGGACAGGAACCCCCAATGTAGCCGACACAGGCTCTCAGAACCGAAGGACACGCAGAATCCCGAACGACAGACCGGTGGACACCAAGAAGCCAGATACTCGACCAGGCACAGACAAAGCCACAGGACTTCTGGACACGAACGCTTCACGGCAGGACACGGGATCAGACACTGGAACCGACACTGCTAGACAGGAGCTCAGGAACTGGCAGGAACAAGCTCAAAACTCAAGAACTCTGGAACTATCGCCAGCGTCTGTGTATTGCACTGAGCCAGAATATAACAGAGTCCTAATTAATTATGTCGTGCAGCTGCCCTGCTGCACAACTGAGAGGTGCAATTAACAGACAGGTGAGGCTGAACACATGGGAACAAGCTGCAATTACACAGACTCACCACCGGCAGCAAACAAGAGCCTTCTTAAACCAGAGCAACGGGAAATCCTGGCCTGCAAGACAACTATAAACATAAAATAGGAATGAACCACTACCTGTGGTTCATAACAGTACCCTCTCCTTAAGGGTGGGCTCCGAACACCCCATGACACCCACGGGGAACAGAAACAGAAGTATAACATAAAATACATAACCAAAATGCAAAACAGGAATGAGCCACAGCCGTGGCTCATAACAGTGCTGCCCTTTCTCTTGCTAAACAGTCATACTTCAAGAACCTCATCTCCTCCCAGTCTTCCAACCCCCGGCGCCTCTTTGCCACTCTCAACTCACTCCTCTGCCCACCTCGTCTCCCTTCCTCACTCTCTGCTCTTGACTTTGCCACGCCACTTACTTCACATCCAAAATTGACTCCATACGTCAGGACATCACATCACACCAGACCATCAGTAACCAGCTTTCTCCCATCCCTTACCAACCCTCCCCATCCCTCGCACCTACTCTGACATCTTTCTCCCATGCATCTGGAGAGGAAGTCATGGCCCTCATTCGTTCCTGCCCCCTCACCACCTCCCCACTGGACCCTATCCCCTCCCGCCTCCTCCGCTACCTCTCTCCTTCTGCTTGTTCCCATCTTTCCCACCTTCTCAATCTATCCCTCTCATCAGGCATTGTCCCCTCTGCCTTCAAGCATGCACTCATCTCTCCTATTCTTAAAAAACCTACACTTGATCCAAACACTCTCTCCAACTACCGACCCATCTCTCTCCTCCCTTTTGCATCCAACCTCCTTGAGCGTATTGTCTACAACCATCTTACTTCCTTTCTTTCTTCACACTCACTGCTTGACCCATTCCAGTCTGGCTTCCGTCCTCTCCACTCCACTGAAACTGCCCTTACAAAAGTATGCAATGACTTCCATGCTGCTAAATCTAAGGGACACTACTCTATACTTATTCTACTTGATCTCTCTGCTGCTTTTGACACTGTGGACCATCCTCTCCTACTGCAAATTCTTCACTCCATTGGTCTGCGTGACACTGCCCTCTCTTGGCTGTCCTCCTACCTTTCTGACCGTTCTTTCTCCGTCTCCTCTCATGACTCCACCTCCCCCTCACTTCCACTAAGGTTCTGTCCTTGGTCCTCTTCTCTTCTCTCTCTATACGTCCTCACTAGGTAAGCTCATTAGTTCTTTTGGTTTCCAAAATCATCTCTATGCTGATGACACCCAAATCTATCTTTCCTCTCCAGACCTCTCTCCTGCTCTCCTCACTCGTATCTCCAACTGTCTCTCTGCTACCTCTTCCTGGATGTCCCAGCGCTTTCTTAAACTTAACATGTCTAAGACCGAGCTGATCATCTTCCCTCCCAACTGCATAACCTCACCTCCTATAATCTCATTATCTATTGATGGCACTAATAACTCCTCTAGCCCCCAAGTGCGCTGTCTTGGAGTAATCCTCGACTCCTCCCTCTCCTTCAAATCACTCATTCAGCACCTCTCACAAACCTGCCATTTTCATCTAAAAAATATTTCCAGGATCAGACCCTTTCTGACCCAGGATGCTACTAAGACTCTTATCCACTCACTGGTCATCTCCAGACTGGACTACTGTAATCTGCTCCTGACTGGCATTCCTGACAAATACCTCTCTCCACTCCAATCTATCCTCAATGCTGCTGCCCGGCTCATCTTCCTCACCAAACGCACTATGTCCACCTCTCCTCTCTTACTAGACCTTCACTGGCTCCCCTTCCCTTTCAGAATCCATTTCAAGCTTCTCACACTTGCTTACAAAGCCCTCAACCACCTCTCTCCCATCTACATCTCTGACCTTATTCTCCCTTTACACTCCCACCCATCCTCTTCGCTCTGCTAATGCACGCCGACTCTCCTGCCTACGGATTACTTCCTCC
Source organism: Pseudophryne corroboree (assembly GCF_028390025.1). Classification (NCBI taxonomy): domain Eukaryota; kingdom Metazoa; phylum Chordata; class Amphibia; order Anura; family Myobatrachidae; genus Pseudophryne; species Pseudophryne corroboree. The sequence continues at coordinate 704,939,976 of NC_086445.1, forward strand.
CACTCCTACCTCCAAGATTTTTCACGTGCTGCACCACTTCTTTGGAATTCCCTACCTCTCCCCCTCAGACTCTCCACAAAACTTCAAACGGGCTCTCAAGACCCACTTCTTCACAAAACCCAGCCAAATCTCATCCTAACCCTCTGTTCTATGCTCTCTATGTACCCCATCTGTGTCACCCGTCTGTCTACCCCTCCCCTTTAGAATGTAAGCTCTCACGAGCAGGGCCCTCTTCCCTCATGTGCTTATCCTTTCTTAATTTAATAATCTTCAACTGCACCAAATCCATCAGTCTTCTGCCACCTGATACTTATTCCAGTGTCATCTGCTGATGTAACTATGTTTATTTACCCTGTACTTGTCCTATACTGTCATCAACTGTAAGTTGCGGTTTTCATGTTTGATTATTTGTTTATGTACTTTGTAATTGGGCGCTGCGGAACCCTTGTGGCGCCATATAAATAAAGGATAATAATAATAGTAATAATCTTCAAAGCCCTCACAACATCCAAGGACTTTGAGGTAGCAGAGGTGTCGGTAACCACCGGAATCACAATAGGTTGGATGATATGAAACGCAGACACCACCTTTGGAAGAAATTGCTGATGAGTTCTGAGTTCAGCTCTATCTTCATGAAAAATCAAATAGGGGCTTTTGTGAGACAACGCTCCCCAGATCCGACACACGCCTCACAGAAGCCAAGGCCAACAGCGTGATAGTCTTCCACGTAAAAAACTTGACGTCAACGTCCTGTAAAGGTTCAAACCAATCTGATTGCAGGAACTGCAACACCAAATTGAGATCCCAGGGTGCCGTAGGAGGCACAAAGGGCGGATGGATGGCAGAACCCCCTTCAAAAATGTCTGAACCTCAGGGAGAGAAGCCAATTGTTTCTGGAAGAAAATGGATAAGGCCGAAATCTGGAAATTTATGGAGCCCATATTGATAGAAGCACGGCCCCTGTTGGAGAAGGTCCTCCCGAAGAGGTAGAGGCCACGGGTCCTCTAAGAGCATCTCCAGTAGATCTGCATACCAGGCCCTTCTTGGCCAGTCTGGAGCAATGAGAATTGCTTGAACCTTTTCCCTTTTTATTCTTTTGATAATCTTTGGGATCAATGGGAGTGGTGGAAACACGTACACCATCTGGTAGACCCATGGAGTCACCAGAGCATCCACTGCAACTGCTTGTGGGTCCCTCGACCTGGAACAATACCGCTTAAGCTTCTTGTTGAGATGAGAGGCCATCATGTCGATTTGTGGTATTCCCCACCGACGTGTCAAGCACCCAAACACCTCAGAGTGAAGGCCCCACTCTCCTGGGAGGAGGTCGTGTCTGCTGAGGAAGTCTGCCTCCCAGTTGTCTACTCCTGAAGTGAAGATCGTGGACAACGCCACAGCGTGTCTTTCTGCCCAGAGGAGAATCCTTGTTACCTCTGCCATTGCTGCCCTGCTCTTCGTTTCGCCTTGTCGGTTTATGTACGTTACTGCCATCACATTATCCGACTGAACCTGAATGGCTGGTTCTTGAAGATGCGATGCCTGTAGAAGGGCGTTGTATATGGCCCTTAGTTCCAGAATGTTGATTGGAAGAATGGCTGCCTGACTTGACCATTTTCCTTGGAACTGTTCCACTCGGGTGACTGCTCCCCAACCTCTGAGGCTTGCGTCTGTGGTTAGCAGAATCCAATTTTGAATCCCGAAACTTCAGCCCTCCGTCAGGTGAGAAGTCTGCAGCCACCACAGAAAAGAAATCCTGGCTTTTGGCGACAGACGTATCCTCTGGTGCATGGGTAGATGTGAGCCGGACCATTTGTCCAGCATATCCAGCTGGAAGAACCTTGCGTGAAACCTTCCGTACTGCAGTGCCTCATAAGAGGCTACCATCTTTCCCTGGAGGCGAACGCGCAGATGTACCGATATCTGGGGCGGCTTTAGGACGTCCCGTACCATTCATTGAATGACCAATGCCGTTTCCAGAGGAACAAATACCTTCTGTACCTCCGTATCCAGGATCATCCCCAGGAACGGAAGCCTCCGCGTTGGTTCCAGGTGAGATTTTGGCAGATTTAGAATCCACCCGTGATCCTGGAGTAGTCGTGTGGAGAGGGAAATGCTGTGTAACAACCTCTCCCTGGACAGCGCTTTTATCAGTAGATCGTCCAGGTACAGTATTATGTTCACTCCCTGCTTGCGGAGGTAAAACACCATCTCCGCCATTACTTTGGTAAACACCCTCGGTGCTGTGGAACTGGTAGTGACAGTCCTGTAACGCAAACCTTAGATAATCCTGATGAGGCGGCCAAATCAGAATATGAAGGTACGCATCCTTGATATCCAGAGACACCAGGAATTCTCCCTCCTCCAGACCTGAGATCACCGCTCTCAGCAACTCCATCTTGAATTTGAACACCCGTAAATACGGGTCCAGTGACTTGAGGCTTAAAATGGGCTTCAGTGAACCATCCGGTTTCGGTACCACAAACAGGTTGGAATAGAAACCCTTGTTTTATAGATGAAGAGGAACTGGACCAATGACCTGAGTCTGTACCAGTTTTTTAATTGCTGCTTGTAAGGTCATACTTGCTTCCGGTGAAGCAGGTAAGCCGGATTTGAAGAATCTGCGAGGTGGGATTTCCTGAAACTCCAGTCTGTAGCCCTGGACATAAGATCTTCTTACCATGGATCCAGGCATGATGTGGTGCATACGTGACTGAAATATCGTAACCGGGCTCCCACCTGCCTGTCGACCAGGCAGTGCTGTCCACCGTCATGCTGAAGGCATTGCGGAAGCAGAACCTGAGGTCTGATCCTGTGAGACTGTATTTGCAGGCTTTCTGGGTTTACCTCTATTTCCTTTGAAGACAGTAGAAGAACCCTTGCCCTTACCTTTAAAATTTCGCTGTCCGAAATGACTGCAAAGTAGATGCAGAATAAGATTTTCTAGCCGGGGTGCTGCGGAAGGAAGGTATGTAGACACCCGCCGTAGCCCTGGATATCCACGTATCCAGTTCATCTCCAAAAAGGGCTTCACCTGTGACAGGAAGGCTTTCCACGCCTTTCCTGGAATCCGCATCCCCAGTCCACTGGCGTAGCCACAAGCCCCTGCGTGCTGACACTGCCATGGCAGTGGTGCATGCGTTGAGCAATCCAATCTCCTTTATGGCCTTCACCATAAAGTTAGCAGAATCCTGTATATGCTGTAGGTGAAAAATAATTCTCTCCCCCCCCCCCCCCCCCGGATAAGGAATCTAATCCGTCAAGTAGATAACCAAACCATTTTGCAATGGCTCTAATGATCCATGCACAAGCTATAGTGGGTCTTTGGGCCACCCCCGCCGCTGTGTACAGAGACTTGAGAGTGGTCTCAATTTTGCGGTCTGCAGCATCCTTCAACGAAGCTACCCCAGGAATAGGTAAAACTTTTAGACGTGACAGCCTGGAAACCGAAGCATCCTCTATCGGTGGATTTTTCCATTTTTTCCTGTCATCCTGAGGGAACGGAAAAGATGTAATTAACCTTTTTGGAATCTGAAACTGTTGCTTCAAAGAGGGAATTCTTAGAAACAGGAAAAGTAGTAGAGGATTTATTTTTCACATTAAAAAAGGATTCCTCCTCATCCTCTGACACCTTGTCAGGAATGTGTAAGACTAATAGCTTCAATCAAGGCCTGTACTCCCTGTGCTAAAGCTGCATCCTCCCATCAAGTCCACCTCCCCCTCCTCTGGGTCTGATACATCATCATCGATATTAGCCTGCATGATTTGGGCCAGAGTACGCTTCTGTGAACAAATAGCAGGGGTCTAAGACACCGGGATGACCACTGAATCTCTATTCATCAGGTCATCCACAGATTGCCTTAAATATTGCGTCTCCTTTTCATTTTGGGACAATTTGTTTGAAATATTTGAAAACATCCCCTTTAAATGAATCTAACCATATAGGTTCAGATCCACTAGCCTGAGAATGTGTACTATCCTAAGTACACTGTAATGATCCCCCCGATTGAGAAAAGCACTCTGCTGTGCATGATACACTCCTTTGACATAATAATGTAAAAGAACACACACACACACCCAGAGAGGAATAGGTTAAAAGCACAGTTAAACCACACAGAACCCTTCTAGGGAGAGACAGAGTATTAGAGCAAGCCACATTGCTCCCCTATAGCTAAAGTACAGACTTAGCTGGGTCGCAAACCGGAGTACCCTTAATAGGGTTCAGTACACCAGATTACTACACCCCCCCACCCCTCTTTGTTATGACCCCCTGGTACCGCTGAGGTGCTCTGGAGTCCGTGTGGTGGAGCTGCGCATTCCTGTCAGGCTGCCTGTTGTAAGCGGTGCAGAAGGGAAAATGGCGCTGGTGAGCTGCTGGATCCACTCATAGTGAAGGCCCCACCCCCTTAATGGCATGCGGCCATCCCGCTTTTTATACTGGCTGAGGTGACAGAATAAGGGTTACAGTGGGTTAAAACCCCTGTACTATGTGCCAGTAGTGGGTAATAACATTGGCTCCTGCGCCCCTCACAGCGATCACACAGTGCCCCTTAAGACTGGAGCGCAGCATGCATTCAGCACTGCGCTCCTACCCTGATGCCGCCATTACCGCTGGCGACCCGCTAACCAGTACGCCAGCAACCTACTCACCACTCTTCAGTCTTCTCGCTCTGTTAGGGGTGGCGGCGTGCTGCGGGTCTGTACACTCGCCGTGGTGGGGCTTGCAAACAGGACCCTCAGGAGCTCAGTGTCCTGTCAGCGGGGTATGGGATCATTAACCCTAGGGAGGTTGGGCCGTTCCCCCTCCTAAGTCCCACGAAGCAGGCAGTCTGGTGCCAGCAAGACCTGCCTGAAAATAATAAAATAGAAAATAAATGCAGAAAACTCTTCAGGGGCTTCCCAAACGTGACCAGCTCCTCTGGGCACATTTTCTAAACTGAGTCTGGTAGGAGGGGCATAGAGGGAGGAGCCAGTGCACACTATTGATTTCTTAAAGTACCCATGGCTCCTAGTGAACCAGTCTATAACCCATGGTACTAATGTGGACCCCAGTATCCACTAGCACGTAAGAGAAAAATGGATGTATGTGTGTATGTATGTTCCAGCATAACTCTGGAATGCCTGGAGCAGTTTACACCAAACTTGAACCGACATTAGTGTCAAATCCATAGTTTTTGGAGTTGCTACGTTGATCGTATTTTGAAAAATGATATGTTCCTTAGACTGTCTGTTAACGTATGGGCTATGTATCTTCACGCTAATTCTTTTAGGGGTTGGTTAGTGAACTTAAACTTGAAGATGGGCGCAATGATTATAGTCTTATTACGTTAAGATTTTTGCACACGGGCGAGAATATATATATATATATATTCTTCTAGGCGGCACTCACGACGACTAATAAATATGACACAAAGTCAATGTTGTATAGTTCTTTCTTCGAAAGAACTAAAGTGAAGAGGTTCTAAAACGTTGAAATGTACAACATTGACTTTGTGTCATATTTATTAGTCGTCGTGAGTACCGCCTACAAGAATTTGTATAAAGAACAAGTCTTCGGCAGGGGAGCAGAGTTTAAGGAGGGCACCAGCGCAGATAATACTACAAGGCAAGTTGGTGTGCCGACTATCGACATTATATATATATATATATAAAAACAATCTATGTAATGGGCGGCACTCCAATGGATTTTAAGAAATCATACAGCTCAGCAAGCCAGCTTCGTTCAACGTTTCAGGTGCCTTTATTTACACCTTTCGTCAGGATACGTAGGAGTGCCGGTCACAGCTGTGTGTGTGTGTATATATATATATATATATATATATATATATATATATATATATATATATATATATATATATATATATATATCAGTTGCAGACCGGCACTCCACGAAGACTTCAAATAGCTGCGCCGGTGCCTCCACATATACCAAAAATATATATACAGTCTTGCGATGGTGTGGCACTCGGCTTGATAAATAGGCAATAAACCAGTCAGGTCTTACAACGTTTCAGTGCTTTTATTTGCACTATCGTCAGGATACAAAGCCAAGGCTTTGTATCCTGACGATAGTGCAAATAAAAGCACTGAAACGTTGTAAGACCTGACTGGTTTATTGCCTATTTATCAAGCCGAGTGCCACACCATCGCAAGACTATATATATATATATATATATATATATATATATATATATAGATATATAGATATATATATATATAGATATATATAGATATAAAAATGTGGAAGCCCTCACTCAATCACTGACTTATCACTAATTCTCTTACTTCCCAATATGTAAGGAAGCTGAACTGTAACACGGGTATTCTCCAGGTGGGAAATAGGAAAACTATGTAATTAGAATTTTAATAAATCTCCCCTGAGGGGATGAAAAGGGGTTGACATAATGACATCAGGACTGATGCGTTGCTTGGGTTGCGTGAACGTTAATGCCCAAATGGACAAGATCGGATCAAAATTTGGACTGCACCTCCATTGTGTAGAATGTAATAAACTACAAAAAGGTCCTGACACTTTTTACCATATCTGCTAAGGGTGCTCCTCGGGTAACGCCAAGAACCATGGATTAATATTTACTTACATTAAGACGTCTCAAATTTACAGCTCTAGATTTACCAACCCGTGAAAATCAGAAACTCCTGTGCGAAGAATGGGTAAAACATCTAGTAATACATAAATATGGATGTGTAAGCAGCTCATAAAATAGGAATTTGATACCTACCGGGTAATTCCTTTTCTCGTAGTCCGTAGGGGATACTGGGATGGTCTTAGTACCATGGGGTATAGATGGGTCCTATCGGAGCCTTGGCACTTTAAATCTTAAGTGTGCTGGCTCCTCCCCTCTATGCCACTCCACCAGACTCAGTCTAGGAAACTGTGCCCAAGGATACGGACATACATTGGAGAGAGGAAATTAGTAGAGGAAAGTGGTGAGATTTCGAACCAGCACACAATAGGAAGATAGTAACATAACCATACTAGAAATTAGGGTCAGCAACAGATAATACAAACCACAACAAGTAACAACATTTGCAGGAACAAAACCGAAGCACCGAGGTGGGCGCCCAGCATCCCCTACGGACTACGAGAAAAGGAAGTACCGGTAGGTATCAAATTCCTATTTTCTCTAACGTCCTAGGGGATACTGGGATGGTCTTAGTACCATGGGGAAGTCCCAAAGCTCCCAGACCGGGTGGGAGAGTGCCGAGACACCTGCAAAACAGATTGCCCAAAACGAAGGTCATCAGTAGTCAAGGTGTCGAACCTGTAAAACGTAAACATATTTGACCCTGACAGCTCAGCACAACTGTTTTTGGAAAAATAAAGACCAAGCCGAAATCTGGACTTTAAGAGAGCCTAAACGTAGGCCCATGTTCATGCTTGACTGAAGGAAGTGCAGGAAACTCCCAGATCTAAATCCACAGCAGAAAACTGCCAACTTACACAGCAAGAAATATATCTCTTCCATATACGATGGCAATGTTTCGACGTGACCCCTTTTCTGGTTTGGATCATAGTTAAGAGAACATTGGCCGGGATGCCCTTTCTGGCTAGAATCTCCCTTTCAACTGCCATGCGGTCAAACGTAGCCGTGTTAAGTCTGGATAAATGAACGGCCCTTGCTGAAGAAGATTTTCTCGAAGAGGCCAAGGCTCTTTTATTGACATGGCCAGGAGGTCTGCATACCAGGCTCTGCGTGGCCAATAAGGGTCAATGAGAATTACCCAAACTCCTTCCCTTCTTATTCTTTATAGAACTCTGGGAAGCAGAGGAATTGGAGGGATCAGGTACATCAACTGGTAAGACCAGGACATCGTCAGAGCATCCACAGCTGCGGCTTGCGGATCCCTTGTACTGGAACAATAACACAGGAGTTTCCTGTTGAGTCGAGAAGCCATCATGTCGAAATGCGGACATCACCACCGCTGTGTTAGTTGTTGGAACACCTGCGGATGAAGACCCCATTTCCCCAGATGCAGGTCGTGCCTGCTGAGGAAGTCTGCTTCCCAGTTGTCTACTCCCGGGATGAAAATGGGCGAGATGGCTTTGGCATTTTGTTCCGCCCAGAGGAGTATCTTGAATACCTCGCTCATTGCAGCTCTGTTTTTTGTACCTCTTTGTCGGTTTATGTACGCCACTACTGTGGCGTTGACAGACTGTACCTGAATGGCCTGATTCTGAAGAAGATATGAGGCCTGTAGAAGGGCATTGTAAATTGGCGAGTTCTGAAATGTTTATCAGAAGGACTGTTTCTTGACTTGACCACCTTCCTTGGAACTGAGCCCCTTGGATTACTGCACCCCAACCTCTGAGGCTTGCGTCTGTGGTTAAGAGAATCCAATTCTGAATTCCGAAGGCTCGACCCTCCACCAGGTGAGAGGTCTGCAGCCACCACAGCAGGGAAATCCTGGCCTTGGGCGAGAGACATATCATCTGATGCATCTGTAGATGTGAACCGGACCGCTTGTCCAGCAGATACAACTGGAAGGGCCACGCACGGAATCTCCTGTATTGGATTGCCTCGTAGGAGGCTACCATCTTTCCCAGTAAACATATGCAAGATGCACAGAGACCTTGTTTAGCATCAGAAGGGACCAAACCATCGTCTGGATTGTCCTTGCCTTATCCACAGGAAGGAAAATCCTCAGACACCGTGTCCAGGATCATACCCAGGAACAGAAGTCTCTGCGTCATTTCCAGATGGGATTATTGCAGATTGAGAACCCTTCGGTGTGACGTGAGCAGGCAGGTTGTGAGGCTGATCTGTTCCCTCAACTGATCTCTGGACACAGCCTTGATCAGGAGATCGTCCAGATATGGGTGGTCATTCCGAGTTGATCGCAGCCAGCAACTTTTTGCTGCTGCTGCGATCAACTAGTACACGCCTATGAGTGAGTGTATTTTAGCTTAGCAGGGCTGCGATCGCTTGTGCAGTCCTGCTAAGCTAAAAAAAATAAGAATTTACTTACCGATAATTCTATTTCTCGGAGTCCGTAGTGGATGCTGGGGTTCCTGAAAGGACCATGGGGAATAGCGGCTCCGCAGGAGACAGGGCACAAAAAAGTAAAGCTTTTACCAGATCAGGTGGTGTGCACTGGCTCCTCCCCCTATGACCCTCCTCCAGACTCCAGTTAGGTACTGTGCCCGGACGAGCGTACACAATAAGGGAGGCAATTTGAATCCCGGGTAAGACTCATACCAGCCACACTAATCACACCGTACAACTTGTGATCTAAACCCAGTTAACAGTATGATAACAGAAAGAGCCTCTTAAAGATGGCTCCTTAACAATATAACCCGAATTTGTTAACAATAACTATGTACAGTATTGCAGATAATCCGCACTTGGGATGGGCGCCCAGCATCCACTACGGACTCCGAGAAATAGAATTATCGGTAAGTAAATTCTTATTTTCTCTATCGTCCTAAGTGGATGCTGGGGTTCCTGAAAGGACCATGGGGATTATACCAAAGCTCCCAAACGGGCGGGAGAGTGCGGATGACTCTGCAGCACCGAATGAGAGAATTCCAAGTCCTCTTTTGCCAGGGTATCAAATTTGTAGAATTTTACAAACGTGTTTTCCCCCGACCACGTAGCTGCTCGGCAGAATTGTAATGCCGAGACCCCTCGGGCAGCCGCCCAAGATGAGCCCACCTTCCTTGTGGAATGGGCCTTAACAGATTTAGGCTGTGGCAGGCCTGCCACAGAATGAGCAAGTTGAATTGTGTTACAAATCCAACGAGCAATCGTCTGCTTAGAAGCAGGGGCACCCAACTTGTTGGGTGCATATAGTATCAACAGCGAGTCAGATTTTCTGACTTCAGCCGTCCTTGAAATGTATATTTTTAAGGCTCTGACAACGTCCAACAACTTGGAGTCCTCCAAGTCGCCAGTGGCCGCAGGCACCACAATAGGTTGGTTCAGGTGAAACGCTGATACCACCTTAGGGAGAAAATGCGGACGAGTCCTCAGTTCTGCCCTATCCGAATGGAAGATTAGATAAGGGCTTTTATAAGATAAAGCCGCCAATTCAGATACTCTCCTGGCGGAAGCCAGGGCCAGTAACATAGTCACTTTCCATGTGAGATATTTAAAATCCACCTTTTTCAATGGTTCAAACCAATGGGATTTGAGGAAATCTAAAACTACATTTAGATCCCACGGTGCCACCGGAGGCACCACAGGAGGCTGTATATGCAGTACTCCTTTAACAAAAGTCTGTACCTCAGGAACTGAGGCCAATTCTTTTTGGAAGAATATTGACAGGGCCGAAATTTGAACCTTAATAGATCTCAATTTGAGACCCCTAGACAATCCTGATTGTAGGAAATGTAGGAAACGACCCAGTTGAAATTCCTCCGTCGGAACACTCCGATCCTCGCACCACGCGACATATTTTCGCCAAATGCGGTGATAATGTTTCGCGGTGACTTCCTTCCTTGCCTTAATCAAGGTAGGAATGACTTCTTCTGGAATGCCTTTCCCTTTTAGGATCTGGCGTTCAACCGCCATGCCGTCAAACGCAGCCGCGGTAAGTCTTGAAAGAGACAGGGACCCTGTTGTAGCAGGTCCCTTCTCAGAAGTAGAGGGCACGGGTCGTCCGTGACCAACTCTTGAAGTTCCGGGTACCAAGTCCTTCTTGGCCAATCCGGAGCCACTAGTATTTCTTACTCCTCCTCACCGTATAATCTTCAATACCTTTGGTATGAGAGGCAGAGGAGGAAACACATATACTGATTTGTACACCCAAGGTGTTACCAGTGCGTCCACAGCTATTGCCTGTGGATCTCTTGACCTGGCGCAATACTTGTCCAGTTTCTTGTTGAGGCGAGACGCCATCATGTCTACCATTGGTCTTTCCCAACAGTTTATTAGCATGTGGAAGACTTCTGGATGAAGACCCCCCTCTCCCGGGTGTATATCGTGTCTGCTGAGGAAGTCTGCTTCCCAGTTGTCCACGCCCGGGAAGAACACTGCTGACAGTGCTATTACGTGATTCTCCGCCCAGCGAAGAATCTTGGCAGCTTCTGCCATTGCACTCCTGCTTCTTGTGCCGCCCTGTCTGTTTACATGGGCGACCGCCGTGATGTTGTCCGACTGAATCAACACCGGTTTTCCTTGCAGGAGTGGTTCCGCCTGGCTTAGAGCATTTTAGATTGCTCTTAGTACCAGAATGTTTATGTGAATAGACTTTTCCAGGTTCGTCCATACCCCCTGGAAGTTTCTTCCTTGTGTGACTGCTCCCCAACCTCTCAGGCTGGCGTCCGTGGTCACCAGGATCAAATCCTGTATGCCGAATCTGCGGCCCTCCAATAGATGAGCCTTTTGCAACCACCACAGAAGATATACCCTTGTCCTTGGCGACAGGGTTATTCGCAGGTGCATCTGAGGATGCGACCCTGACCATTTGTCCAACAGATCCCTTTGGAAAATTCTTGCATGGAATCTGCCGAATGGAATTGCTTCGTAAAAAGCCACCATTTTTCCCAGGACTCTTGTGCATTGATGTACAGACACCTTTCCTGGTTTTAGGAGGTTCCTGACAGGTCGGATAACTCCTTGGCTTTTTCCTCGGGAAGAAAAACCTTTTTCTGAACCGTGTCCAGAATCATCCCTAGGAACAGCAGACGTATCGTCGGAAAACAGCTGCGATTCTTGGAATATTTAGAATCCAGTCGTGCCGTCGAAGAACTACTTTAGATAGTGCTCTTCCGACCTCCAACTGTTCTCTGGAACTTGCCCTTTTTAGGTCGTGCAAGTAAGGGATAATTTAGATGCCTTTTTTCTTTGAAGAAACATCTTTTCGGCCATTACCTTGGTAAAAAGGCCCGGGGTGCCGTGGATAATTCAAACGGCATCGTCTGAAACTGATATTGACAGTTCTGTACCACGAACCAGAGGTACCCTTGATGAGAAGGACAAATTTTGGACATGGAGGTAATCCTTGATGTCCAGGGACACCATATAGTCCCCTTTTTTCCGGTTCGCTATCACTGCTCTGAGTGACTTTATCTCGATTTGAACCTTTTATGTAAGTGTTCAAAACATTTTAGATTTAGACTATGTGTCACCAAGCCGTCTGGCTTCAGTACCACAATATAGTGTGGAAAAATAATACCCTTTTCCTTGTCGTAGGAGGGGTACTTTGATTATCACCTGCTGGATATACAGCTTGTGAATTGTTTCCAATGCTGCCTCCCTGTCGGAGGGAGCCGTTGGTAAAGCAGACTTCAGGAAGCTGCGAGGAGAAGATGTCTCGACTCTCCAATCTTTACCCCTGGGATAATACTCGTACGATCTAGGGGTCAACTTGCGAGTGATCCCACTGCGCCCTGAGACTCTTGAGACTACCCCCCCACCTTGAGTCCGCTTGCACGGCCCCAGCGTCATGCTGAGGACTTGGCAGACGCGGTGGAGGGCTTCTTTTCCTGGGAAAGGGCTGCCTGCTGCAGTCTACTTCCCTTACCTCTATGTCTGGGCAGATATGACTGGCCTTTTGCCTGCATGCCCTCATGGGAAAGGAAAGATTGAGGCTGAAAAGACGGTGTCTTTTTTAGCTGAGATGTAACTTGGGGTAAAAAAGGTTGGATTTCCCAGCTGTTGCTGTGGTCCCCAGGTCCGATGGACCGACCCCCAAATAACTCCTTCCCTTTATACAGCAATACTTCCATCTGCCGTATGGGATCTGTATCACCTGACCACTGTCGTGTCCCTGACATCTTCTGGGAGATATGGACAACGCACTTATCTTGATGCCAGAGAGCAAATATCCCTCTGTGCATCTCACATACATATATATAGAATGCATCCTATTAAATGCTCTACATGAATAAAATATTTTCAGTCAGGGAATCCGACCAAGCCAACCCAGCACTGCATCTCCAGGCTGATGGCGATCGCTGGTCGCAGTATAACCACCGTATGTGTGTATATACTTTTTAGGATATTTTTCCAGCTTCCTATCAGCTGGCTCCTTGAGGGCGGCCGTATCTGGAGACGGTAACGCCACTTGATAAGCGTGTGAGCGCCTTATCACCCTAAGGGGTGTTTCCCAACGTACCCTAATTTCTGGCGGGAAAGGGTATAACGCCAATATTTGCCATCGGGGTAACCCTACGCATCATCACACACTTCATTTTATTTTATCTGATTCAGGAAAAACTACAGGTAGTTTTTTCACTCCCACATAATACCCTTTCTTGTGGTACTTGTAGTATCAGAAACACGTAACACCTCCTTCATTGCCCTTAACGTGTGGCCCTAATGAGAAATACGTTTGTTTATTCACCGTCGACACTGTATTCAGTGTCCGTGTCTGTGTCTGTGTCGACCGACTGAGGTAAATGGGCGTTTTTAAAACCCCTGACGGTGTTTCTGAGACGCCTGGACCGGTCCTAATAGATTGTCGGCCGTCTCATGTCGTCAACCGACCTTGCAGCGTGTTGACATTCTCACGTAATTCTCTAAATAAGCCATCCATTCCGGTGTCGACTCCCTAGAGAGTGACATCACCATTACAGGCAATTTCTCCGCCTCCTCACCAACATCGTCCTCATACATGTCGACACACACGTACCGACACACAGCACACACACCGGGAATGCTCTGACAGAGGACAGGACCCACTAGCCCTTTGGGGAGACAGAGGGAGAGTCTGCCAGCACACACCAAAAACGCTATAATTATATAGGGACAACCTTATATAAGTGTTTCTCCCTTATAGCATCTTTTATATATATACAATATCGCCAAAATCAGTGCCCCCCCTCTCTGTTTTAACCCTGTTTCTGTAGTGCAGTGCAGGGGAGAGCCTGGGAGCCTTCTCTCCAGCTTTTCTGTGAGAGAAAATGGCGCTGTGTGCTGAGGAGATAGGCCCCGCCCCTTTTTCGGCGGCCTCGTCTCCCGCTATTTTTGAAGTTAGGCAGGGGTTAAATATCTCCATATAGCCTCTGTGGGCTATATGTGAGGTATTTTTTGCCTCTAATAAGGTTTTTATTTGCCTCTCAGAGCGCCCCCCCCAGCGCTCTGCACCCTCAGTGACTGTTGTGTGAAGTGTGCTGAGAGGAAAATGGCGCACAGCTGCAGTGCTGTGCGCTACCTTTATGAAGACTCAGGAGTCTTCAGCCGCCGATTTTGGACCTCTTCTCTCTTCAGCGTCTGCAAGGGGGCCGGCGGCGCGGCTCCGGTGACCATCCAGGCTGTACCTGTGATCGTCCCTCTGAAGCTAGTGTCCAGTAGCCAAGCAGCAAATCCACTCTGCACGCAGGTGAGTTCACTACTTCTCCCCTAAGTCCCTCGTTGCAGTGATCCTGTTGCCAGCAGGACTCACTGTAAAGTAAAAAACCTAAGCTAAACTTTCTCTAAGCAGCTCTTTAGGAGAGCCACCTAGATTGCACCCTTCTCGTTCGGGCACAAAATCTAACTGGAGTCTGGAGGAGGGTCATAGGGGGAGGAGCCAGTGCACACCACCTGATCTGGTAAAAGCTTTACTTTTTTGTGCCCTGTCTCCTGCGGAGCCGCTATTCCCCATGGTCCTTTCAGGAACCCCAGCATCCACTTAGGACGATAGAGAAAATTAAAGCAAAACTAGACTAGGCCTATACCTACTTACCCTGTTCGATGGATCCAGCGATGATGGGCCCGGCTTTGACGTCACTTCTCCACCCTCCTGGACACGCCTGTGTTTTACTCACCACTCCACGAAAAACGGCTTCAAACGGTCCGGATCCGCCCTGGAACGCCTTCTTCCTGTCAATCTTCTTTGCGGTCAGTCCTGCGACCGCTTTCTTCTTTAGACGCGACGTAACCCGCAACATCGCGCACAGCAGCCGCCGTGCATGCGCATTCCGCACCCGTTCGCACTGCAGCGATAAACCGCTGCGTGCGAACGGGTCGGAATGACCCCAATGGAACGATGTTCACACCGTTTCCGGAGTAGCAGCATCATCTCTGCCATCACCTTTGTAAATATCCTCTGTGCCGTTGAGAAGCCAAAAGGTAAAGCCTGGAATTGGTAGTGATGGTCCTGCAGTGCAAACCATAGATAGGCCTGATGAGGTGGCCAAATAGGGATGTGAAGGTATGCATCCTTGATATCCAGAGGCACTAGGAACTCCCTTTCCTCCAGGCCAGAGACTAATGCTCTCAGAGCTTCCATCTTGAATTTGAACATACATGAATACGAGTTCACTGATTTGAGGTTTAGGATCGTTCTTACCGAACCGTCTGGTTTCGGTACCACAAACAGGTTGGAGTAATATCCCCTGTTCTGGAGTTGCGGCGGCACTGGAACAATGACCTGCAGTTGTAACAGTTTTTGAATAGCTTCCTGTAGGGTTACTCTTGTTTCTTGTGAAACTGGTAAGCCTGACCTGAAGAATCTGTGAGGTGGGATAGTTTGGAACTCTAACCTGTAACAAGATATAAGGTCCTTTACCCAGGAATCCTGGCAGGAATTTTCCCAGACTTGACTGAAGTAAGTATTTCAGGCGAGCACCCACCTACAGATGCCCCAGAGCACGAGGGCAACCGTCATGCGGATGGTTTAGAGGAAGCTGAACCTGAACTCTGTTCCTGGTCTACTAGGTTTACCTCTGTTACCTCTGGAGGTGTTGGAGGCACCCCTGGCTTGCACCTAAATCTGGCAACCCGAAAGGACTGCAGATTGGATCCTGAGTAAGTTTGTCTAGTTGGCGGAGCCGAAGACGGTAAATAGTTGGACGAACCAGCAGTAGCTGGAGAAATCCATTTGTTCAGCTCTTTGCCAAACAGGGCCTCACCTTTAAACGGCAAGTTCTCAACTCCCTTCTTGGAGTCAGCATCCGCTGCCCACTGCCGCAGCCATAACCCTTTGAGTGCGGACATCGCCATCACTGAAGCGCGTGCACTGATCAAGAATATTTCTTTGCCTCACATAAAATTTTGCAGAGTCCTGTATATGTTGCAGGAAGGTGACCATTTCATCCTGAGACATAGTCTCGAAGTTTTCAATTAAAATTACCTGACCATTTGGCAATGGCTCGTGTAATCCAACCACATGCTATAGTGGGTCTTTGAGCGACTCCCACTGCAGTATACAGTGACTTGACAGTAGTCTCAATTTTTACGATCACAGAGGAGTCTTTTAGGGAGATAGCACCAGGCACAGGTAGTACAGTTTTACGGGACAACCTGGAGACTGAAGTATCCACCACCACTGGTGGGTTTTCCACACTTTCCTATCCTCAGGAGGAAAAGGAAAGGAAGACAACAAGCTCCTCTTTGAAATTTCTTGTCAGGATTAACCCATGTCTCTTTAAAGATCGTATTGAATTCCTTGGAAACAGGAAAGGTAGCAGCAGATTTTGGTTTAACTGTGAAAAACAAACATTTCCTCTGTCGCATCTGCCTCTTTATCAGGGATATTTTGGACCTCTCTACTAGAGCATATGAGAGTTTCTATTCCCTGAGACAGAGTACCATCCCCCACATCTACATCCACTTCCCCTTCCTCCAGATCTGACTTTTCATCATCAGTACCAGAGTGGAGTACTTGGGCTATTGTATGCTTTTGTGGAATAAGTACAGGGGACTGAGGCGCTAGTCTGTGGTCTGAATGTTTAGTTACTAAATCGGACCTAGACTTCTTTAAATCCTGCGTCTCATGCTTGGCCAAAGCCAGCTCAGTGGAGATGTTAGTAATCAACACTTTAATGGAGTTCAGCCATGCTGGTTCCTGTAGACTGCCTCCATGAGAAGGAACACTACATTGTGTACACATCCATGATCCCTCTGGTGAAGGGGAAAACTTAGTGTTGCATAACTGACAGACTTTTTGCCAGACATACTGTATATTAGAATACACACACACACACACGAAAAGGTTAAATGCACAGTTAACCCAAACAGCCTGATAGCAGAGACAGGACAGAGAACCAGCACACTTGCCCCATAGCTAAAAGCAATGCTTTGCTGGGCAGCAGGCTAAGTACACAAGAAGAGGACTTCTATATATATATAGCTCCGCCCTACTATAACCCCCTTGTTACTGGTGTGGTGCTGTGGAGGGTCCTGGGGGAGCAGCGCTTCCCTGCAGCCAGCGTCTGAATGCAGTGAAAATGGCTCATCTAGTTCCGCTCTGACCTTAAGCCCCGCCCCTTCAATGGCGCACAGTACTCCCGCTTTTTTATACTGGCATGGCTCTATAATATATAAAAAAACAGGGTTAGAACCCTGTTTCTACACCAGCACCAGTGTGGGTTTTGATCTGAGACGGTCATCCCCTTGTGGAGCCCGGCGTCTCCGCACCCTAATGCCACCAATGGAGTTGGTGACCCGCTACCCGGGACACCGGCTCTGTACTCACCAGCTCTGTTAGGGGTGGCGGCGTGCGGGGGGAATGTGCGCTCACCTCCAGCGGTTTGCGAATAGTTCCCTCAGGAGCTATGTCTAGTCAGTGGGGATCTGGACCATTAACCCTATAAGAAGTTGGTACACCCCGCCCCTCCCGGCATTAAATTGAATTGGCCAATTAAAACATTGGGCAAAATAAGAAAGAAAATAGGATTTTAATACCTACCGGTAAATCCTTTTCTCTTAGTCCGTAGAGGATGCTGGGATCACTTCAAGAACCATGGGGTATAGAAGGGATCCGCAGGAGACATGGGCACCTACAGACTTTCAAAGGGGTGTGAACTGGCTCCTCCCTCTATGCCCCTCCTCCAGACTCCAGTTATAGGAACTGTGCCCAGGGAGACGGACATTTTGAGGAAAAGGATTTATTGTTAAACTAAGGCGCGATACATACCAGCTCACACCTCAAGCATGCCGTACAACATGGCATTCAACACAACGCAAGTCAACGGCATGAACAACATCAGCAACAGGCTGACTATAAATGTAACACAACATGTGTGTAACCATAACTAATAACTGCAGATACAGTACGCACTGGGACAGGCGCCCAGCATCCTCGATGGGCCTGCTGAATCGTATGACAGATCCAGCGCGCAAAAGTCTGCTTGGAAGCAGGAGCCCCAATTTTGGGGGTTATTCCGAGCTGTTCGCTCATTGCCGATTTTCGCAACGGAGCGATTAAGGCAAAAATGCGCATGCGCATGGTACGCAGTGCGCATGCGCTAAGTATTTTAGCACAAAACTTTGTAGATTTACTCACGTCCGACCGAAGAATTTCCATCGTTGAAGTGATCGGAGTGTGATTGACAGGAAGTGGGTGTTTCTGGGCGGAAACTGACCGTTTTCTGGGAGTGTGCGGAAAAACGCAGGCGTGCCAGGATAAAACGCGGGAGTGTCTGGAGAAAAGGGGTAGTGGCTGACCGAACGCAGGGCGTGTTTGTGACGTCAAACCAGGAACGAAATGGGCTGAGCTGATCGCAGTGTAGGAGTAAGTCTCGAGCTACTCAGAAACTGCTAAGAAATGTCTATTCGCAATTCTGCTAATCTTTCGTTCGCAATTCTGCTAAGCTAAGATACACTGCCAGAGGGCGGCGGCCTAGCGTGTGCAATGCTGCTAAAATCTGCTAGCGAGCGAACTCGGAATGACCCCCTTTGTTGTGAGCATACAGGACAAACAGAGCCTCCGTTTTCCTAAACTGAGCCGTTCTGGCCGCATAAATTTTCAAAGCTCTGACTACATCGAGAAACTTCGATTCCAGCAAGGCGACAGTAGCCACTGGCACCACAATAGGTTGGTTTAAGTGGAACGACAAAACCACTTTCGGCAGAAACTGCTGACGAGTCCTCAACTCTGCTCTATCTTCATGGAAGATCAAATAAGGGCTCTTGTGAGACAAGGCCGCCAATTCAGACACCCGCCTGGCGGATGCCAAGGCCAACAGCATGACCACTTTCCAAGTGAGGAATTTCAACTCCACCTTTTGTAAAGGTTCTGTCAAAGTCGGAAAAATATCATGCTACACGTTGCCATATATTCACCTCATGCGCTTGCCCGCTGCACGTGCACATTCTCTCCCGTGCGTGCGGATACTCGCAGCTGCGTGATGGCGTCTCCTCGGCCATGCGCTCAAGCGCGTGGTATGTGCATTTACGGTAGGGTTTGTGTGCGTCTAGCGGGCGACTCAATAGTTAAATAATAAAACCAAATAGTATGTTTTATAGATAATGTTCCCCTTAATAATGACTGTAAGTTTGTTTAATGTAACTGGTCGCTGGACAGAGGAATTCCTCTTTGCATGATATGAAGGGTCAGACAGGGTTTGAGCAGTGGTGTTTGGTACCTAACTAAAGAACATTTTATTAGGAACAATCCGGTGCTGGTTGGGTAAAGATTAATCGCTCCTGCGTATAGTTATGGCCATTAGTAGTTTCTGGACATTTCCTATATTTGCAGTTCATTATCCATGCGGCGGGAATTCTGAGATTCCCTCCCACCTGAGCAGTTTGATATAGTCACAGTCCACCTGTTCAAACTAACCTATGACCTTTTGTTATAATGCGAGGAGACATTCCTGTGTCCAATGAACAATAAGATTGTAGGGCCCTTTGTAGTACACTGTATGTTGTGTATATAAGGGTCACTGTCCCCAGACCGGCCAGTACTCTCTCTCTTCAACATTTATCTCTGATAATTGGAGGACTGGATTCCTGTTGCGCTTGCGAGTGTTCCCTGTATGGTATGTTTCTCTGTGGCCATTTTGCTACCCGTTTTAATGTTAGCCATTCATTCTTAGTCGATGTATTTGTGTTTGCGATCGTTCGCTATTGTGTATATTTTTGTTTAGTTATTCTGTTAGATATTAATGTTAGCCTGTAGTGTATGAACTGTTCACTGTTTTCTTTTCCCTTTAACTTAGCTAAATATTGTAAGTAAAGGTGTTGGAACCTTAGCAAGGTATTGTGTGTTTATTACATTGCTGAGGGTAATCGGAGCATCTCAATCGCTCAAACAGCTAGCTTACAGATCAAGGTTAAATAGCATTATATCATTGCAGTATCTCAACACTAAGATTTACAGTATAAGCATACTCTGTGTAAGGTTTAAAAGGTTATTATCTGTGTGTACGCTCGCTGTGTGTATTCCGTACTCACAGCGCAGCGTATGTACGTAACTAGCGTACCACGTGCGAGGTCTTTGTACGCAAATAGCGTACAAAGTGCGTAGCACGTGCACGAGGGACAGCGGCCATTACGGCTCCACGATATTAATAAATAGCTTGTGTTCTAAGGTAAATAATCAGCTTTATCAATTGAGGGCTCGTCCGTCCTCCACATATCCGCCACTAGCGAGCACAGACTTTATCTGTCAGCAAAGGGCGGGAACGCAGTATCCCTTCGTATCCGTATTGGTGGTGAGGGATACAGTGGTGCTGACTAGATAAGCGTCTGTTACGCTACGCTGTAGGAGTGCTGGGGTGGAATCCGAAACCGGAAGGTAGGAAGGTAAGAACAAAACGCTATTATCTTTTAAAACTGTTTATTTCTGTTTTGCATACGCACACACACACGCACGCACACATCTACATTGTTGCGACTCACTCTCTTGTTGCCATTAGAACCGATTATTAGACACGTGCTGAGGAAATCTGGTGCTATTTAGTTGAGATTATAAAGGATAATTTTTAAGGGAATAATTGTAAAGGACACGCACACAGCATAGCAAATATTGTGTGGTGTACGGTAAGCGATTACAGTTGAACATCGTTTACATTTATAGAAGCGTGTTAGTTGCGTTGCTGTGGGCATATCTGGACTTTGTGCATACGTGTCTCGGGCAACGTGCGAGATTACGTACGCAACACAAAGGCATATGCACGTGGCGTGTTTACGCAACGGAGCGTACGGATACGCCCACCGAAACTCAAATCACACGATAACATTGTTTTAGTGGGGACGGTATAGTATAGCCACTTGATAATAGCACAGGTTTGTTCAGTTTCCAAAAAGCTTAGTTAAAAGAGGACCTTTTTCTATTGCAATACTCAGGGATTGAACTACTGCCTGTATGAAAGGAATTTCTGTACAGAAAGATCAGTGTATATGAGTGAGTAGGAGTGAGTGTGGAAATAAAGGTATTATTTTTTGTGAACCCACAAATCGGGATCCCGTCGGAGACCACATCAGGTGAGTGGACACTTGGTGGCGTGGGACTGGCTTTCCCGCGTTAACATTATACAAGGTAAAAGGAGAAAGTAGTATCCGCAGACAAAAGGACTGCGATGGTTTAAGCGCAGCCCGGGGGGTTTTGCGTATTACCCATATAGATTGAGCTCCGGCTGAAGGTTTCGCAGCCTAAACAACTGATTCCGTTGGTCGTACAGCGTATAAATATTAAGTTACTTATGCGCAGTGCGACTGGACCGCGCGTAATTGTGTGCATTAGTTTGTTACCTTGATACCCATTAAAATTTACTGTGGGATCATAAACGCTATTTGTACATTCTAACGTGATTTGTGTAGGTTTTTGTTATTTTAAGGGAGTTTCGCTGTTCACTCAGGAAATCTCCAACAACCAATACTTACTGGGGAGGGTAGCATACTCCCACACGCCCCAGTAAATAGAGGTTACAAAGAGATCCCGCGGATTGGGTACGTCCAGTGGTGGGCACATTGCTGGAACTCGTACTGGCCAATTGGGGCGTAAAGTGGGTGAAGGCACTAGTTGAACTTTCACCGTCGCCTTACCGCGGGCAACTTGGTTTGTTTTGTAAGAATTTGCTGAGACAGCAATATCTGCAAACAATGGGGGCCAGTTGTTCAAAGAAGGGACGTCCAACAAGGGTTCACGTTGGTAGTTGTTGGCCCAAAGGGTCAGCACGGTATATAATGTGTGAAAAATACGGATCACACACACACACAGGTATTTTGCAAAGAATGGGAACGAATGACAGAGGATGATGGGGAGCAGTTTCCCCGGGTAGGCAGTTTGAACCCTGAGGTATTGCAGAATCTAAGAAAAAGGATAGGCCAAATAAAATCTGCAAAGCAGAGGATTAGACATTATGATTGTTTACAGGTATGGCAACAGGAAAGTGAAATACAACAGGAATTAGCTCAGAAAGCAAATTCAAATCCTGGTAGGAGTCTGATAGCAACGACACCACCACCGTATATAATAGGGGACAAAGTGGCTGCAGAGAATGACATGCGGGTGTACGATAAAGGTGCACTTAATCAATGTAGTAATGATAAGAATAAAATGAAAGTTAATGCAAATGTTGATACTAACGCTAACCCATGCAAGTTGTATCCCATTTTAAACTTCCCCCAGGAATACGACCAGGAAGATGAGCCCACTACGATTTCAGCTCTCTCTCTAGCAGCCACCATAAACGATACTTCAGTGGGCATCGCCCAACCAGTAAGAGTGGTATCAAAGGCACATAGTTCAGGGACAGGTGAGGTTTTATCTAGAGGTAAGTACGGCACTGTACAATATGCTGAAACTGTTGCACCACCCACTGTAGAATCAACCCAGAGTGAAGTAATTAATATTAATCCTGTTAGAGTGATAGCGGTCCCCAATGGGAAGACCGACACAAATGGGGTCACACCCATCAGGAATATTGCAATGCATTGTCCCTGGTCCCGAGCAGAATTAAGAACAATTTTGTCTGAATTTCTGGGTAACTCCGCTGAACCCAACAACAAAGATTGGAGGACACTACTGAGGGCATGTCTGCCCTCTAGTATTGACCTTGTGAAATTTATAGCTGACTGTAAATTAGATGAAGTACCCCTTACAGATGAGTATAATCAAGATAATGTAACCAGAATCAATCTTCAGCTAGGAATATACTTCCCAGCTGTGGTAAAATGGAACAAAATTTTCTCCATCAAACAAACGGAAGGAGAAACTGCCTCTGAATATTTCCACCGGGCACTGGAGGAAATGGCTAAATATACTGGGATCGTGGAAATTGAGGCAAATGTACACCATAGAGAGGTAGCGGTGTCCGTCTTGATGGACGGTTTAAAGGAGGTATTAAGGAATAGGGTACAAACCACTCAACCTAACTGGAGAGGTATGTCGGTGGCCGCCTTAAGAGAGACTGCTGTTGGGCACGACAGGAACATCACAAGACGCAGGGAGTCACAGAGTGATAGACTGATGGCTATAAGTATCCAAGCCCTTACAACAAGGCCGCCTCAGTCTAAATCTCAGACCCCTGGTGGTAAGCCACATACGGTAAAATGTTACAATTGTAATAGGGAAGGTCATTTTGCACGTAACTGCACCAGTAATCCACACAATGCATATAAAAACCCTAGACAACAACATGACATACGAGATTGGGATCAAGGACCGCAGAGACGGAGTTATGAGCCACACGCAGGGGAAACAAGAAGGTATCCCCCAAGAAGAGACTGGCAAGTCTCTGATAGTTCCCGTTTACCTCCTTCACAGGTAATAGCTGCCAGCGCAATGCAGGGAGTTCACCACGCACCATAGGGGTGGGGCCACACCTGTAGTCTGCAGCCAGTGAAATTAATTGCGAGCCTTGGAAATGAACCTGAGGCCACAATTGATGTAGCTGGTAAATCTCTAAATTTCCTTGTAGATACGGGGGCGGCCAAGTCAGTGATAAATTCGACCGTGGGCATGAGAACCACTGGTAAAACCATTCCAGCCATGGGAGTAACAGGAGTAGTGCGACAATACCCTTTAAGCAAACCAGCAGAGATTACGATAGGGCCTTTGCATACCAAGCATTCTTTTCTGCTGGCTGCATCGGCTCCGACTAATCTCCTAGGGAGAGATTTACTGTGCAAAATGGGATGCGTCATATACTGTACTCCTGAAGGTGTGTTCTTGGACATACCCGAAAACCACGATCAGGAAGCGCAGGATATGCTAGACTCCCCAACAAGATTAATGTCACACACTGTTGTTGTAAATAGGTGTCCGTCCAAGGTAGAGGAAATGATTTCCCAGATACCGGAATCACTTTGGACCAAGGATGGACAAGACACTGGATTGATGGCAAACGTAGCCCCAGTAGTTGTGCAAGTAAAAGATGGTAGGATAGCTCCAAAAATCCCACAATACCCTCTGAAGCCAGAGGTGGAGTTAGGAGTTTACCCTGTAATAGAGCGCTTGTTACAACAGGGCATTCTGGTAAGGACGTCCAGCACTGCCAATAGTCCCATCTTCCCTGTTAAAAAGAGTGGGGGGAGGGGTTACAGATTAGTGCAGGATCTAAGAGGGATCAACAAAATAGCTGAGTCAATTCCCCGTAGTGCCAAATCCAGCTGTCATCCTTATGCAAATCCCTCCCACTGCCAAATTTTTCACTGTGATTGACCTCTGCTCCGCTTTCTTCTCGGTACCTCTGCACCCTGACAGTCAATACTTATTCGCATTCACATACAGAGGAGTTCAGTACACTTGGACTCGATTACCACAAGGTTTCATAGACAGTCCAAGTATTTTCTCACATGATTGTTTACAGTCTTTCCAACCAGAGAGTGGATCAATATTGATACAGTATGTGGATGATTTACTGCTGTGTTCAGATTCACTGGAAGCGTCCCTGAGAGATACGAAACAACTCCTGTTTCATCTTTCAGACCAGACACAGGACACAAGGTTTCCAAGGACAAGTTACAATTATGCCAGACCCGTGTGAAGTATTTGGGACACTGTCTAACACAAGGACTGAGACACCTTACCGCTGATAGAATTCAAGCAATTCGTGACATGACCCTGCCACAAACCCAGCAACAGATTAGAACGTTTTTAGGAATGTGTGGGTATTGCCGTAACTGGATCCCAGGTTTTTCCATACTGGCCCTACCTTTGCAGGAGATGGTCTCATCAAGCAAACCTGATCGGATTTCGCACACAGACGAATCCAAGATGGCCTTTGAGAGACTCAAACAGTGCCTAACGCAGGCACCGGCACTAGGTATGCCAGACTATGGGAAACCCTTTGAGCTGTACGGAACAGAGAGTGCTGGGTGCGCAGCAGGTGTCTTAACCCAGAAGCATGGTGATGCCAGCAGGCCGGTAGCCTACTACAGCGCCCAGCTAGATACGGTAGCGCGATCCCTCCCCACATGCTTGCGAAGTGTTGCAGCAATAGCATTGCTAGTCACAAAGAGCGAAGATGTAGTGCTAGGACACAACCTCACAATTCATACACCACATGCAGTGTCAGCCTTACTGAATTCGGCCCAAACCAGACACGTCTCATCAGCGCGGTTTACAAGATGGGAATTGGCATTGATGGCCCCCGTAAACATCACCATAAAGAGATGCAGCGCATTAAATCCTGCAACGTATCTCCCAGGTGTGCCTGGACAGGCACAAAGGGTGGAGGATGAGAGTGATGGTGAAGGAGAGGATGACACGCTTGATTGTATGGAATATTTGACCCAAAATTTCACGGCAAGGCCTGACATCAGTGACAACCCACTGGAAGATGTAGATTTTACTTTCTACACTGACGGTAGTTGTCACAGACAGACTGACTCGGGAGACTTGTGTACTGGATACGCAGTCGTAGATGACCAAGGTACCATAGAAGCAGAACCACTAGGCCCACCACACTCAGCACAAGTTGCTGAACTGGTTGCCCTAACCAGAGCATGTGAATTGGCTAAGGGCAAGTCAGCCAATATTTACACAGATTCTAGGTACGCCTTTGGAGTAGTCCATGATTTCGGAGCCCTATGGCGCCTCAGAAATTTCATGACGGCAGCTGGCACACCCGTAGCGCATGCAGCCCACATCAAAAGACTTCTAACAGCGATACAGGAACCCGACAGAGTGGCTGTTATCAAGTGTAAAGCTCACACATATAGCCAAGACCCGGTATCACTTGGTAACAGCCGAGCAGACGAAGCTGCTAAATCAGCAGCCGGTAACCCCATACAAACAGACAGTACACAACTGATGGTATTTAATACTGTAAACACACAGAAATTGTGTGAAATGCAAAATTTGTGTTCCCCACAGGAAAAGGCAGTTTGGAGGTCAAAAGGATATGGCCAGGAGTCCTCAGGACTCTGGACAGATGGACGTGGTAAACCAGTGGCACCCAGAGCATACCTTCCAAGTCTAGCGGAAGCGGCACATGGGCTGACTCATCTAGGCAAAGAAGGAATGTGTAAGCTAGTAAGAGCTTATTGGTGCGCCCCAGGATTTTCTTCCCATGCGGGTAAAAGAGCAATGACATGTCTCACCTGCTTGAGGAAGAATATCGGAAAGGCAATACCGACAGAGCCATCCCATATCCCTCCGACAGATGGCCCTTTCCAGGTAATACAGATTGATTTCATACAATTACCACCTTGTAAAAATTTAAAGTATGTTTTGGTCTGTATTGATGTATTCTCAAATTGGGTCGAAGCATTTCCCGCGGCCACAAATACCGCTGTATTTACTGCAAAGAAAATTGTGCAGGAATTTGTGTGTAGGTACGGTATCCCTAGAATCATTGAGAGTGATAGGGGTACCCATTTTACAGGTGAAGTCTTTCAAACAATGTGTAAGTTGATGGGAATTAATAGTAAGCTAAACACTCCGTACCGCCCCCAGGCGAGTGCGAAGGTGGAAAGAGTGAACAGCACTATTAAAAATAAATTGAGCAAGGTAATGACTGAAACAGGACTGTTATGGCCCGAAGCTTTGCCAATTGTATTATACAGCATCAGAACCACCCCCAGGTCCCCTCTTAACCTGTCTCCTTTTGAAATTCTGTTTGGTCGACAACCCCATGTTATGATTAACCCCCAGGATGATTTGAAATGTAACAATGAAGTAACCGTAAAGTACTTGGTTAAGATGAGTAGGCAATTGAGGAATAAGAATGATAATCTAAAGTTGGTGACTCCTGATCTGCCAGACAGTAATTGTCATGACATTGAACCTGGGGATTATGTAATGATACGGAATTTTCTACGCTCAGGTTGCCTTATTGACAGATGGGAAGGACCATATCAAGTCTTATTGACCAGCACAACAGCATTGAAGGTTGCCGAGAGAGAGACTTGGGTCCATTCGTCTCATTGTAAAAAGGTCACTGACCCAGAGAGGTCCCGTGATAAAGAACAGACGGTAGAGGTTGTATCACTAGAGTGTCTGTTCAGGGAGGATTGAGACGACACCTGAGCGCTGAGAATAATAAGACCAGAAGCTTGTCGAACCAGATTTCTTTTTCCCATTTGTTATTTTCTCCAGTTCCCACCTCCCTCCTATTTCCTTTCCCCCTTCTTATTTTTCTCCTCTAAGATGGACTTGCCCCAAGAGACTGTGATCCGGATTTCCCTGTTGACCATGATGTTGACCAGAGCAGTCTGTTTCGGTGAGAGTACCATGGAGGTCGAGAAAGGCTCTGGAATGGGTTCTGATGACCAGGATGCAGGCGTAAATTTCCAAGAGCAACATAATCTCCAAGCAAAGGCGAGTATCAGAAAACGATCTGGTAGCATTGACAATAGAAGAAATTGTGAAGGATTGTTAGCTGAAGAGAACTGCATTTGTAGGCATTGTGACAATATAGTTGAGGATGGGTGCATCAAGAAATGTCAGTCCAGTTTTAATGTCCACATGGACCGGCATCCATTGAGTGACTATCACTCCCTAGTGGGTAAAGTGTTAAATCAGACAGACTGTTGGGTATGCTCTCAAGTACCTCAAGGCCATAGCAAATCAGGACTAGTACCATTCCCTTTAACTGTAGGAGAGGTACTTGAGCTAAGTGGTGGGAGGCCGGTGGACAAGAGGTTTAATATCTCTAGTCCTCCTAGTTTGAAGCTCCACCAATATCATGTGGATAGGTCCTTAGTGTGCTTTAACA
Source organism: Pseudophryne corroboree (assembly GCF_028390025.1). NCBI lineage: Eukaryota > Metazoa > Chordata > Amphibia > Anura > Myobatrachidae > Pseudophryne > Pseudophryne corroboree. The sequence goes on from NC_086445.1 coordinate 704,967,751, forward strand.
TTTCCAATACCCGAAAGCCGGGAAATTGGGAAGTGTCATGGAGTAATCAAACCATGACCTTTTCATACAGAGCCGACAGAATGCCCATAGACACAGAACTTATACGCCAGATAGCCGACCATGGAAGATTTTTCCGGTATAGGTACACTCTAGGAAGTAAGACCATGCGAGTTGGAGAAGTATCACCAGGATACTGTGCACATATCGTACAAACAGATACGTGTACTAAACAGATGGGAGAGTTAGGGTTAGGAGATTTCACATGGAAAATTTGTAACATGATAATGTCATACTCCGTCCCATTTGTTCTCCCCGATGATGCATATTTCATATGCGGGAGGAAGGCGTACAAGTGGCTTGCCCCAAACTCAGAGGGATTGTGCTATATTGGAAAAGTACTGCCTGAAGTAATGACTGTATCCCATAACAAAATGAAAGATATTCACCGCAGTGCCCAAGCTCCTTATACTCACACTCATTACGAGCACGTCGTTAAACGGCACCTGATAGAGAGGACAGAACATTCAGCCTCTGATCTGATCCATGAATCCACCGGGATTCAATTCCTACTCGCGTTAGATATCACTCGTACCGCCAGAGGAGTGATAAATTATAAATATATATCTGCGCTTGCAAATTTATTAGACAATATCACCGAAATGTATGACGACACATTCAGGTACACTGGGAAAAAGTTACAAGCCTACAAAACAGAACTGGTTCAGCATAGGATGATCTCAATTACCTCACAGCTGTGACAGGCGGGTATTGTGTTACCCTAGCAACTCAATATGGAATAAAGTGCTGCACGTACATTACAAACAGCACGGAGGACCCAGCCGAGGTCATAGACCAAAAGATGGATGACATTTTACAATTAAAATGGGAGTTTCGAAGGAAACACAATCTCGCACTCGCTACTGTGGGTAATGAGCTGACCAGTTGGGTGTCATGGTTGAACCCACGAAATTGGTTCTCGGGTTTAGGAGAATGGGCCCAAGATAATATTATGGATGTAGGGAAATTTCTTTTGTGTATTCTGGGGGTCGTCATATTGGTTGGCTTGATATTTAGATGCGTTCGGGTTTTAACGAAGAGTAAAAGCAATACCAGGGTGATGAGCTTAAGGAGCGAGGACACTGTAATAACAACAACTAATTTGATTTATGACCCAACGATAGAGACAATGTTGTGATGAAAATGTGATTCCACGGTCCGTTTCTTTCACCCGTTTCTCCTTTGTTTTCCTCCAAGGTACAAAGACATCCGCTTGGAAGAAGAATTTGACAACCCTTTTTTATACAGACCATTGATGAACTATGCTACAAGCCCCATTTTCCCTAGTGACTTTAAATTTTACGATAGCCCAAATATTTTAGTGACTAACTTTCTGGACAATGGAAAAACTTTTGCCGTCATTTATTGCAAAAGCATCAGGAGACTACAGTCAACATGTACATCGAGACAAGACAAGACCTCAATCAGCAAATGTATATTAAACTCACATAGTTTATGACTGCATTTACCATAATTGCTTCTTATCTTCATTTCTACAACCTTCAGGTAATGACACACAAAGTCGATAGGGAATATAGATACAGATATCAGCACTCACATATTCCTCCATTCATGTATCATCAACTAAATGTGCTCCCCCATTTGTTGCAACCAAAAGCCGAAAAGAGCTCGGTAAAGTTTGACAGCCCATCCACAGACCCGTAATACGGGATAAGAAGTGATTCAAATGTATACTTCGCAATACCTCGAAGCTTGATTTAAAACACGTACGGCACGATGATACATGACCCCTCAAACATGGATTCATACACACATGCTTCTACTATCTCACTGGGTCATACCTTTTTCCCACCTTCCTCTCTTCTCCCTTACCCAATCATAGAAATGTATTTACATATGACATATATTTGTCTCTTTTTGAACTGTTTTAGGAAGTGGCAGTTATTGGTGACTGCCAAAGGGTGGACTGTCAAAGTCGGAAAAATATCATGCTACACGTTGCCATATATTCACCTCATGCGCTTGCCCGCTGCACATTCTCTCCCGTGCGCGCGGATACTCGCAGCTGCGTGATGGCGTCTCCTCGGCCATGCGCTCAAGCGCGTGATATGTGCATTTACGGTAGGGTTTGTGTGCGTCTAGCGGGCGACTCAATAGTTAAATAATAAAACCAAATAGTATGTTTTATAGATAATGTTCCCCTTAATAATGACTAAGTTTGTTTAATGTAACTGGTCGCTGGACAGAGGAATTCCTCTTTGCATGATATGAAGGGTCAGACAGGGTTTGAGCAGTGGTGTTTGGTACCTAACTAAAGAACATTTTATTAGGAACAATCCGGTGCTGGTTGGGTAAAGATTAATCGCTCCTGCGTATAGTTATGGCCATTAGTAGTTTCTGGACATTTCCTATATTTGCAGTTCATTATCCATGCGGCGGGAATTCTGAGATTCCCTCCCACCTGAGCAGTTTGATATAGTCACAGCCCACCTGTTCAAACTAACCTATGACCTTTTGTTATAATGCGAGGAGACATTCCTGTGTCCAATGAACAATAAGATTGTAGGGCCCTTTGTAGTACACTGTATGTTGTGTATATAAGGGTCACTGTCCCCAGACCGGCCAGTACTCTCTCTCTTCAACATTTATCTCTGATAATTGGAGGACTGGATTCCGGTTGCGCTTGCGAGTGTTCCCCGTATGGTATGTTTCTCTGTGGCCATTTTGTTACCCGTTTTAATGTTAGCCATTCATTCTTAGTCGATGTATTTGTGTTTGCGATCGTTCGCCATTGTGTATATTTTTGTTTAGTTATTCTGTTAGATATTAGTCTGTAGTGTATGAACTGTTCACAGTTTTCTTTTCCCTTTTACTTAGCTAAATATTGTTAGTAAAGGTGTTGGAACCTTAGCAAGGTATTGTGTGTTTATTACATTGCTGAGGGTAATCGGAGCATCTCAATCGCTCAAACAGCTAGCTTACAAATCAAGGTTAAATAGCATTATATCATTGCAGTATCTCAACACTAAGATTTACAGTATAAGCATACTCTGTGTAAGGTTTAAAAGGTTATTATCTGTGTGCACGCTCGCTGTGTGTATTCCGTACTCACAGCGCAGCGTGTACGTAACTAGCGTACCACGTGCGAGGTCTTTGTACGCAAATAGCGTACAAAGTGCGTAGCACGTGCACGAGGGACAGCGGCCATTACGGCTCCACGATATTAATAAATAGCTTGTGTTCTAAGGTAAATAATCAGCTTTATCAGTTCAAACCAATGAGATTGAAGGAATTGCAACACCACAGGGGGCACAAAGGGAGGTTGGATGTGCAACACGCCTTTCACAAAAGTCTGAACTTCTGGAAGGGAGGCCAATTGTTTTTGGAAGAAAACCGATAAGGCTGAAATTTGTACTTTAATGGAGCCCAACTTTAGGCCCGCATCCACACCGGCTTGTAGAAAATGGAGAAAACGTCCTAACTGAAATTCTTCCGTAGGAGCCTTCTTGGATTCACACCAAGACACGTATTTTCTCCAAATACGGTGGTAATGTTTAGACGTTACTCCTTTCCTGGCCTGAATAAGAGTGGGTATATGACTTCCTTGGGAATACCCTTTCGGGCTAGGAACCGGCATTCAACCTCCAAGCCGTCAAACAAAGTTGCGGTAAGTCTTGGACCACGCACGGCCCCTGCTGTAACAGATCCTCCCTCAGAGGAAGAGGCCAGGGATCTCCTATGAGTAATTCCTGAAGATCTGGATACCAAGCCCTCCTTGGCCAGTCTGGAACAATGAGGATCGCTTGAACCTTTGTTCTTCTTATAATCTTTAACACTTTTGGAATGAGTGGAAGCGGAGGAAACACGTACACCGATTGAAACACCCACGGTGTCACTAGTGCGTCCACTGCTATTGCTTGAGGGTCTCTCGACCTGGAACAATATCTCTGAGGTTTCTTGTTGAGGCGAGACGCCATCATGTCTATTTGAGGAATTCCCCAAAGACTTGTCACCTCTGCAAAGACCTCTTGATGAAGACCCCACTCTCCTGGATGGAGATCGTGTCTGCTGAGGAGGTCTGCTTCCCAGTTGTCCACTCCTGGAATGAAGATCGCTGACAGAGCGCTTGTATGCCTTTCCGCCCAATGGAGCACCCATTGTGGCCTCTGCCATAGCCGCTCTGCTCTTTGTTCCGCCCTGGCGGTTTATGTACGCTACTGCTGTTATGTTGTCCGACTGAATCAAGACTGACTGATTGCGAAGATGTTCCGCTTGCAGAAGGCCGTTGTGAATGGCCCTTAACTCCAGAACGTTTATGTGTAGACACATTTGCTGGCTTGACCATCTTCCCTGGAAGCTTTACCCCTGTGTGACTGTTCCCCAGCCTCGGCGACTCACATCCGTGGTCACTAAGATCCAGTCCTGGATCCCGAACCTGCATCCCTCTAGGAGGTGAGAGCTGTGCAGCCACCACAGGAGTGAGATTCTGGTCTTGGAAGGCAGGGTTATTCTTCGGTGCATGCGCAGATGGGACCCGGACCACTTGTCCAACAGGTCCCACTGAAATACTCTGGCATGGAATCTGCCAAACTGAATGGCCTCATAGGCCGCCACCATCTTCCCCAGCAACCGAGTGCATTGATGGATCGATACTCTTGGCGGTTTCAGGAATTGTTTGACCAGGTTCTGAATTTCCAGAGCCTTTTCCACTGGAAGAAAAAAAAAAACTCTGTAATTCTGTGTCCCAAAAACGACAGCCGTTTCATCGGAACCAACTGTGATTTTGGCAAGTTTAGGAGCCAACCATGTTGCTGCAGAATTGTCAGGGATAGCGTAATGATCTGCAGCAATTGTTCCCTGGATCTCGCCTTTATCAGGAGATCGTCCAAGTACGGGATAATTGTGACTCCTTGCTTGCGCAGGAGAACCACCATTTCGGCCATTACCTTGGTGAAAACCCTCGGAGCCGTGGACAGACCAAACGGCAATGTCTGAAATTGGTAATGACAATCCTGAACTGCAAACCTCAGGTAAGCCTGATGTGGAGGATAAATGGGAACATGTAAGTAGGCATCCTTTATGTCTACCGACACCATAAAATCCCCCTCCTCCAGACTGGAGATCACTGCCCGGAGAGATTCCATCTTGAATTTGAATTTCTTTAGGTAGAAATTGAGGGATTTGAGGTTCAGGATTGGTCTGACTGAGCCGTCTGGCTTCGGGACCAGGCTCGAATAAAAGCCTTCTCCCTGTTGCGACGGGGGAACCCTGACAATGACTTGATGGAAACACAATTTTTGTATTGCGGCGCATACCACCTCCCAGTCCAGAAGAGAAGCTGGTAAGGCAGATTTGAAAAATCGGCGAGGGGGAACGTCTTGAAACTCCAGTTTGTACCCCTTGGAAACTATTTCTAAAACCCATGGGTCCAGGGTCGAACGAGCCCAGAACTAACTGAAGAACTTGAGACGTGCCCCCACCGGTGCGGACTCCCACAGAGGAGCCCCAGCGTCATGCGGTGGATTTGGCAGAAGCCGGGGAGGAATTTCTGCTCCTGGGAACCGGCCACGGCCGGTGATAGTTTACCTTTTCCCTTTCCTCTAGTAGCAAGGAAGGAAGACCCTCGGCCTTTTCTGTATTTATTGGGCCGAAAGGACTGCATCTGATAGTGGTGTGCTTTCTTTTGTGGTGCAGGCACATAAGGTAAAAATTATGACTTAACAGCGGTAGCCGTAGATACCAACTCAGCGAGGCAGTCACCAAACAATACACCCCCTTTATACGGTAGAGACTCCATACTTTCTTAGTCAGCATCAGCATTCCATTGATGAATCCACAATGCTCTCCTAGCTGAGACTGCCATGGCATTGGCCCTTGATCCCAAGAGGCCAATATCCCTCACAGCTTCTTTTAGGTAGACTGCAGCGTCCCTGATATAACCTAGTGTCAAAAGAATGCTATCCCTATCCAGGGTATCTATTTCAGGTGACAAGTTATCTGCCCATCTTTCGATAGCACTACTCACCCACGCAGACGCAATGGCTGGTCTGAGTAGCGTACCCGCGGTGATATAAATGGATTTCAATGTATTTTCCTGTCTACGATCCGCAGGATCCTTTAGGGCTGCCGTGTCAGGGGACGGAAGAGCCACCTTTTTGGACAGCCGTGATAGAGCTTTGTCCACAATGGGGGGCGACTCCCATTTTTCCCTATCCCCAGAGGGAAACGGATACGCCACTGGAATCCTTTTGGGAATCTGAAACTTTGTCAGGATTTTCCCAAACCTTTTCACAAAGCGTGTTTAGTTCATGAGAGGGAGGAAACGTTACCTCAGGTTTCTTTCCTTTATATATACAGACCCTAGTATCGGGAACAGTAGGGTCCTCCGTGATATGTAATACGTCTTTTATAGCCACAATCATGTACTGAATGCTCTTTGCGAATTTTGGATCTAATCTGGCATCACTATAGTCGACACTTGAGTCAGTGTCCGTGTCGGTATCCGTGTCTGCCAGCTGGGTAAATGAACATTTTTATGACCCCGAGGGGGTCTGGACTTGTAACAACACATCCTCTACGGATTTCTTCCAAGCCTGGTTCTGAGTCTCAGATTTATCCAATCTCTTATTTATCAGAGCCACATTAGCATTCAGAGCACTCGAAACATTCACCCAATCAGGTGTCGGCGGTGCCAACAGGGTCACACCGACAGCCGTTTGTGTCCCTAACATCGTCTCCTCCTGGGAAGAGCCTTCAGCCTCAGCATGCAGCACACACAGACACACTGGGCATATAGGGGACAGACCCACAATAAAGCCTGTCAGAGACACACAGAGGGAGTTTGCCAGCTCACAACCCAGCGCTTAAACCCGGTTCTGACACAGTTACAGAATGTCCCAGACCTGCAGCGCTTTTATAATAACTTATATAGCACCAAAATTCACTGTGCCCCCCCCCCCCCCCCCCGTTTTGCACTGTTACTTGTACAGCAGTGTGAGGAAGGACCAGCATCTCTGCAGCTTCCGTGAAGAGAAAATTGTGCTGATGTGAGCTGTGAGGACTAAGCCACGCCCCCAGAATGGCGTGCTTCAGCCCGCTATTTTTCCAAAATCAACATACTGGCGGGGGTTTGGACAGAGATTTGGCACCTTGTCCCCTCTTGCCAGTCACTTTTTTAGAGGTTAATATGCTGCCCAGGGCGCCGCCCCCCCGCGCCCTGCATCCTGTAGTGCCGCTGAGTGTGGAAGCATGGCGCGCAGCGCGGCACCTCTAAAGCCGTCACTGAAGTCTTCTGTCTACTCACCTGTCTTCTGACTCTGCAAGGGGGGTGACGGCGGGCTCTGGGAACAAGCATCTAGGTGTACCTAGCGATCAGACCCTCAGGAGCTAATGGTGTCCTGTAACTAAAGAAGCAGAGCCTTTAAACTCACAGAAGTAGGTCTGACTTCTCTCCTCTAAGTCCCACGAAGCAGGGAGACTGTTGCGAGCAGTTCTCCCTGAAAATAAAAAACCTAACAAAGTCTTTTCAGAGAAACTCAGTAGAGTTCCTCAGAGTGCATCCAGTCTCACTGGGCACAGATTCTAAACTGGAGTCTGGAGGAGGGGAATAGAGGGAGGAGCCAGTTCACACCCCTTTGAAAGTCTTAAAATGCCCATGTCTCCTGCGGATCCAGTCTATACCCCATGGTTCTTGAAGTGAATCCAACATCCTCTAGGACGTATGAGGAAAAAAAAAATTATAAAGAAAAAAAAATGCGATAAAGGAAGTTTTCATTTTCCGCTGTAAAATTTACCACGATCAATTGAATTCCCTCCATAGTGTTTTAACATTTCTAATGATTGTTATTCGGTGCATCTTCCAAAAGGAAACAAATGAAGCACTGGATGCTTGAGCGGCTAAAGTTTTATGTATACTCCTTCAGAAAATAAGAAACTTTGTGCACAATAATGATGTCTTAGTACCTGAAAACTGGTAAACACATTTCAGTCACAGGGAGTCTCATACACACTAAGCAGCAGCATATCATTTTCTTTCAAGATATATGCAGCTGGGCAAGTTGAAGCCCTAGTAGGCAATGTCACCTGTGCAGACTGCTCCTCTGACGTGAGTAACATGTGAAGACTCTGGCTGCATGCGTAAAGTCCCCTAATCTTCTTACAGATTACAAACCTCAATATAAACCTACATTCAAATAGGAAAAACTGGGTCACTGTAAGAAAAGAGCAGACTTAAAACCCATCAGGTCATGTTTGTTTGAGCTGAATAGTATGCCTCCCACAAATTATAATTAGTATATTGGGGGTCATTCCAAGTTGATAGCTCGCTAGCAGTTTTTAGCAGCCATGCAAATGCATTACCGCCTCCCACTGCGGATTGTATTTTCGCTTTGCAGAAGTGCAAATGCTTGTGCAGCAGAGCTCCTGCAAAATCTTTTTGTGCAAAATAAGACCAGCCCTGTAGTTACTCTTCGTGTGCGTTGATTCTAACGATGGAGGGATGGCTTTTGACGTCACACACCCGCCCAGCATTCGCCAAGCCTGCGTTTTCCCAGACACACCTGCGTTTTTCAGAGCACTCCCCAAAACGGTCAGTTGACACCCAGAAACACCCACTTCATGTCAATCTTCTTGCGTTGTGCCGTGCGACTGAAAGCTTCGCTAGTACCTGTGCAAAACCACAAAGGACTTTGTACCCATACGTCGCGCGTACGCATGCGCAGATTAGCCTTTTTTTCACTGATCGCTGTGCTGCGAACAACGCTAGCTAGCGATCAACTCAGAATGACCCCCATTGTGTATTGAATGAAAATGTCCATGACCAGGAAATAGTTCATTTTATTAGGTAGAAAAATAGCTGACAAATTGAAAGACAGAAAAAAAGGCAATGCTGTACAGTGTAGTGATCCACAACAGGGCACACAAGGCAACATCTTATGAACTAGATTCAACACACTGACTATAAGCAACTTTTACTTCCTTAAGAATCCCCATGGCCTCCAAGAACAGGTAGGTTAATACTTTAGTCATCTAAGAAGAGACAAGAAAATAGGAACCCCCTGGAAGATATTTATGGTGAATACGCCTTCACTTTGCGGTCTTTGAGGAATATCCCAAACTGTTCCGCAACACAAGTTCAAAAGACACGTGGCAAATATATGGCTGCAACTGAATAACCAAAGAAAGGAAATCAGGTACTAATTTCCTGGTGGGGGTTTTCACTTCCTGGCAGCCATAACCTAATAGCATTATGTACCTCAACAATATAGGCAACAGAGGTTGGGTTACATATAATCATAGAAGTGCAAAAGAATACAACAAAATCGTAATTTTAGAACCAAGTAAATTTCTTCCAAAAGGAGAATCTGGAATGATCTAAATAAAACAAGGATTCAAACATACATTATATTTTAAGCTCATACTAATTTTTAGGTTTTAACAAAGATGACTCTTATTTCATCGCCACAATCCTTGCACCACTTCTGAATGGGAGAACCCAAGCCTCAGGAGTTTTGGACTGCAGTTATCACAGCCCTCTCTGGTTCTCAGGATCTTGCCACCATACCGAAGATTTCAGTCAGCTTGATGAGTGGATTTAGGGATTTTAGATCTCACTAAAGTCTAAATGCATAAGCTAGAAGTTGAATTCTGACAAGCCTTCCTTCTGACAGACACCTTGAGGGGCAATGCAATAGGGCCAGAGTATGTAAAAGTGATGATTCTGTCATGACATTTATAACATGGGCCCTCATTCCGAGTTGTTCGCTCGCAAGGCGAATGTAGCAGAGTTACACACGCTAAGCCGCCGCCTACTGGGAGTGAATCTTAGCTTCTTAAAATTGCGACCGACGTACGCGCAATATTGCGATTACAAACGAGTTAGCAGTTTCTGAGTAGCTTCAGACTTACTCTGCCTGTGCGATCAGTTCAGTGCTTTTCGTTCCTGGCTGACGTCATAAACACACCCAGCGTTCGCCCAGGCACTCCCACCGTTTCTCCGGCCACTCCTGCGTTTTTTCCGGAAACGGTAGCGTTTCCATCCACACGCCCCTAAAACGCCGTGCATCCGCCCAGTAACACCCATTTCCTGTCAATCACAATGCGAACGTCGGAGCGATGAAAATGCCGTGAGTAAACTTACTTTCTTCATAGTAAAGTTACTTGGCGCAGTCGCAGTGCGAACATTGCGCATGCGCACTAAGAGAATTCTCACTGCGATGCGATGAAAATCTCCGAGCGAACAACTCGGAATGAGGGCCATGGTTTTCCATTTTACATTTTGCTGCAAAATATACAGAAAATTTGTCTTTTGTGGTTTCTGTTTGGACTCGCAAGACCTGTAGTTGAGGCAAAGGCACTACAATGAATATACAACTACGTTCCTTTATGAAGTTCATGGCTTCTTCTATTACTGGCAATGTTATGGAAGTTACATTTAGCAAAATGTCATCCAGATAAAGCCATACCAGAAGTCTTTGTGTCCCGACAGCAGCCATAAGAACTACCAACATACTAGTGAACATAAATGGGAAAGTGAATAGTCCAAAATGGAAATTGTTGCACTCAGAATGGTGTCCCTACGCACAAAGGGGCTAATTCAGACCTGATCGCTGCTGTGCGGTTTCGCCGACAGCCGTCTTAGCTCTGCGATCGCCTCTACGTGATTGACAGGGAGGGGGCGGGCCTAGGGGGTGAGGTCCAGGCAACGCAGGCATACCCGGACCGTTTGGGGGGCGGGGGGGCGGGGCGGCTGTATGACGTCACTCATTTAAATTTATTGGATTGTATATAAAACAAATATTGGCTTTTAAGGGCCAAAGTTTCAAAAAGTGAGAGATTTGGTAAGGTTTTGCAGTTTTTTTAAAGTGCCAATTATTTACACAGCAAGATCAGCCTGGTTTTGCAATGTAAATGATTGCCACTTTAAAAAAAAAACTGAAAAACCTTACCAAATCTCTCACTCTATTACATTTGGCCCTAATAGTCTGTTTGCACTCTCAGTTTATCCACATATTCCTTTATTACGAGCGGCTAACTAATACCCCTCACCTCTTTGGGAGCAGCGAACAGTACTATTTCAGTGTGATTTGGGCGCCTTTATTTCTCTTTTTCCTTGGTGCCCTACCAACTAGTTCCTAGGCCAGAGTGGGAACAAATGTAGAGTGCTGCCATCATTTTGTCCTATTTATCTACATATTTTCCATAAAAATCAACCACCAGAAGAGGTTTTCTTTTAGAAGAGGTTTCAGTGTACTCTGCAATCACATGGAGATCAACACAGTGACATCAACGGTTAGTTTGAGGGTGACTTTCTGGTACACTTCCCCAAATAGAAGAGGAGGAGATCTTGCTACGACCCTCACTTGGCTATATGTAAGAGAAACAGCAGCACTTCTTTAGGGAGCCACCCCATAGCCTCTGTTTGCATTTTCGGAGGTGCATTGCAGGTACCATCCAGGCACTGCATAGGTATAGCTCACTCTGCTGATGCAAGAATTAAAAGGGGGAGGTGTCACACTACAAACCTGCCAGGTCGGTTTCTTCTTTTTCAGCTCCGACTAAGGTTTCAAATTATGATGATGTGTGCTAGACTGTTTAATGTCACTCAATAAATCAGACCAACTTACACTTTTTTCGCGCAGGCAAAAGACAAATAAAATAAAGAGGAAAGCTGTCAGCCGAATGAGGGGGGATTCGGACATGCTGCTGAATGGGGGATAGTATGACGGCATAGATGGCCATGACTGTTTTTTTTGGCCCATACTATCTATAGCTGGGTACTCACCAATACAATCAAGCTTTACATTCGAGCATTCGATCGACCCTACTCATGATCGAATTTCCCCAACTACAACCGATATGCGCGTACACACCTATACAATTTTACTTGCAACGTTGGATCTCCTCCCGTCCAAACTATTGCAAAAAAAATAATTGTACCACAGTACACACACTTCCAATTCTAGCTACAGTCATGTCAGATCTAAAACAGAGTTACCATAATGGGCAGGATTAGGGTGCGATTACAGAACCTAAACAAAGAGACATATCACATCACATCACATAGTGCTGTAGAGAGAACACGTTCGTTCATTTAGTTTCAATCCCCATCCATCATGAGTCTGAGGAGAAGAAAGGCTTGTGCCTGTATTGTTGCTGCTATGGTAACAACACAACAAGCTATAAAGAAAAACAAGGAAAAAGAATTATGTTTAGCATAGCCATAAAGGCTCCAGTGTTGCATTATACTTTTTTTTTCTTTCTTGGGTTCAGGGTGAGGAGGAGTGCTGATATGATATACTGTAACCATATTTGTCTGTAAACATATAGTGGTATATGTGGCTGATATGGTTCCTTTGCAGCAATGCATCACTTGGGAACAGGCCGGGATGTTCACATGTGACGTGTTGTTGGCAAGGCAATTATATGTCGTGACCACTATATGTTCATGAAAAAAACCAAGGAAAAAGTTACGTTTAGTATAGCCATAAAGGCTCTAGTGTTGCATTTTATTTTTTGGTGGGTAAAGAGGAGTGCTGTACAGGGGTGGATTGGAATTGAAAACCAACCCGGGAAATTTATGGAAGCAGCCCTAATGGGGGAGTGGCCTGATGAGGGGATGGGGTCCATTGATGGGGGCGAGATCCCTAGAAGTGGCGGGCATGATTGTACACAATTGTAGTCTTCCTTGTGTCTTTTGCTGCAGTTGTGTCTGAGATCAGAGGCAGATTGTGAACTAAGAGTGGCCCTGTAAAATTTTGTAGAAGTGGCCCAACATGGACAGTACAAAAGGTATAACATACCGTGTAGCCATGGCAGCATCACTTAATGGCAGAATTGCTGTACTGGAATAACAGTATGAATGCGGACACTGCACTGAGGGTGCTTGGCTGCTTGTTATGTGCTGACTGAAAATTATGTAGACCGTAACCATCCTATAAGAATTGTACTTATTGCAATGGCATTACAGATTACGTGCTTTTTAACAATGATATTTGGTTCACTCACAGTTGTCACAGTTTCAAGCGGTAATAGAAGTTGGTTACTTGTATCTTTGCACATGCAATTGCAACATTCAGGCTGGAAAAAAGAAACCTTTTACATTCGATTGACCAAGGACTATGTATTCATACAATGGTTCCAAGATACAACCTGCTGACTGAGAGCCGATGTTGCTAGAAATTACTCAGTCCTTTTCAACCATTAACATTCCTTATTTATAATCACTGCACCTGTTCTGATATACCGTTGCAGCCATATTTATATGTTATGGCCATAGTTGGTACGTGTAGTCTCTCGCCCAACAGCGTGGGCATATATTGTAGTCCTTCCCCCAAGCGTCCTCAGGTGTCACGGCTGCAGACACACTCACTGTTAGCAGCGTCTAGTCAGTCCTTTGCACAGGGCCGGCTTGATGTTTCCTGGGTACATGAGCAGAGATTCCTGGTCCTATCCAGCCTCAAACATGGAGTCCTAAACACGTTTTGTCACGTCCTGTGACTTTTTCAATAGGTATGACTCCATTATCCGGAAAGCCTACTTAAGCTTCCAATCCAGTACTTAGCACACCTGTTGTCATGCTAATACTGAGTTAATACAAGTAAGATACTTAACACATCTGTTGTCATGCCAACGCTGAGTTAATACAAGTAAGGTGAACAAACAAACCACCGATATAAATGAATAAAGTCACTTCATATAAAATAAAGATAAGAACACAGTGATATACAAGAATAATACAACAATAATATAACTAGTTAAGGTATCCAAGAGGAACACAACTGATTTGATTATAAATTAAACCAAAAAGTTGCACAGATAAGTAACAGAATAGAGGTGAGGCCACCCAGCTCGCAATATGCAGACTTAGGTGCATCACATATATAGTTCTAATCTATAGCAGTATCTCGGTTCAAAGAATTAACATATCCCAACTCAGATGTGGCGTTCCGTCTCATCCTTAATGAATGTCTTGCACAGATAAGCTATAATACTTAGACATTATTTAACGATGTACATTCATAGTGTCAGTTAAATTAGAACACTAGTTCCTATCAGTTTATATCTTGATATTTTCCCTTTAAAGGGCCGCGGGAACCAGTTGATTGAGATGACAGGGTACCTAATTACTGAGCTTGAAGTTTGGAAGTTAACAACGTATTCTAGGGTTACAGAATCAAATAATAGTACAATAGTATAATATGGACACAGTAATGTACAGTAATATGGACACATTGCTGGGCTATGGGCTCAGACAATAACAGTACAATGGTACAATATAAACACAAGGACTATGGATAGAAAGGGGAGTATTCAGAGATCAATTTCAATATATTCGAGTTCCTCGGGAATGAGGGTCTTCAGTTTATGAATCCAAAAGTTTTTCACGAATGCACAACTTCCCAAATCTATCCCCTCCACTAGGCATCAATTTAATCACTATCACCATTAATGTCAGGCCCGTAGGATTTCCTGCATGATGTTCTGAGAAGTGTTTAGAAACTCCACGAGCACAATTACCTTTCAGAATATTTCTCCTATGTTCCAAGAATCTAACCTTCAAACATCTTGTTGTCGCACCCACATAGGTTAAATTGCAACTACACTGTAAGAGATAGATTACATATGTGGAATTGCAATTGATGAAGGTTTTATCTCAAACAGCTCATTACTCTATATTGAGCTGAAATCATGAGCATTGTCACGAATGAAGGAACACGTGATACAGGATTTACAGACAGATTTAAAACAATCTTTAAGGGGGGTACACATGGGAGATGTGTGCTGAGCGATCTATCACAGAACGCTCAGCACACATCTCTTCCCCTGCTCAGCACAAACCACTATGTGTGCTGAACGAAAGGGGGACACTTGCTTCACCCAGCGGTGAAGTGAGCGATGTAACTAGATTGTGCCAATCTAGAACCGGCGATAGCGACGCGCGGGGCCGTGCATCGCGATCGCTATGGGGCATACACACGGAGATGCATGCTTAATTTCTAAGCAATCTAGTTAGATTGCTTAGAAATTAGGCATACATCTCTCCGTGTGTACCCAAGTCCTACAATGTAACCAATTCAGAGCTGCAACATCAGCATTATTGGTACCTTCTCTTTTGTCTGTAAAAAAAAAAAAAGTGTTAACCAGTGTTTAAGATTTTTTCAGATTTTTCTAAAATATCACATTGGGTTTAATTGCAATACAAGTATTGAGGAGAGGATCAGTTTGAAGTATGGCATAATTGTTCTTAATTGTGTTCTTAAACTGTATAGATGCAAAGATACAAGTAACCAACATTGATTGCCGCTTGAAATTGTGAGTGAATCAAATATCATTGTTGAAATCACATCAATGGTAATGCCATTGCAATAAGAAGGTTTTATATCTGTTTAATATGGTACATTTTCATATTAAAAACTTTTATAATCTGAACCACTGGTATATTTATATTTAATTCACATGCGCAGCCTCTTTTGGTGGTAGATTGTACTGTCTCCTCTGCATTCAAGCATGCACTGGTCTCTCCTATTCTTAAAAAAACATACCCTTGATCCAAACACTCTCTCCAACCGACCCATCTCTCTCCTCCCTTTTGCCTCCAAACTCCTTGAGCGTATTGAGAGAAAAAGGGGTGAGGGAATGTGATCAAATGGTGCATGCTGAGCGTGGATTCACATTTTTAAACAGGTTTTTTGACCATCTTAAGGTATTTTTTGGGGGGTCTTTGCATACAGAGGGGATTCCGGACCACCTTCTAGTATTTGGAGATTTCTTTCAATCTTATCTCCCGATACCCCCATTCTTCTGCCCGACGAATAAGGTCAAATTGTAATTACCTGTACTTTTTTACTCTTTTTGACTTATGTCAAATAAAAACTTTTTCTTTTACAAAAATTCACCGCTTTGGACCATTATTAAAGACCGCTAAAGATACCTTTATATGTGGAGAACACCTGCTGGACATGTGAGTGAGGTACGCTGTACCTAAAATCATACAAAGATACCGTTATATGTTTATTCCTACTATACATTATGTGAGTTTCGGTACGTCTTGAACCCTGAGAATATTGGTGGTGGCGAGAATCTATCCTTTCTACTATCAAGCCCCTCATTCACCAGAGTTTCATTTTCTGGACACCTTTATTAAGACATTTCAACAATTATACTACACATTGGTTTTTGTTCTATATTTTTGTTTTCACATATCAACTGAGGATTGTCTGAGGATTTAAATCATAGACGGACAGCTGATTGAGAACATCTAGAAGAATTCACAAGTATTGTTGCATCCACCATTTCCATTTTATGTAACATTTATTGTTTATTGTTTATGACTTACATCTTTACCAAACTTTCCTCCTAAATTTTGGGCGCCTTTGATCACATTCCCTCACCCCTTTTTCTCTCATTTGTATTTTTACCTGTGTTGTGGGCAGGTATAGGGATGTGATTGGGCTGACCAATCCCATTGCGCCAGAGTTCACTCTTTTCCGTTTTCCTTGAGCGTATTGACTACAACTGCCTTAGTTCCTTTCTTTCCTCACACTCACTGTTTGAACCACTCCAGTCGGGCTTCTGTCCTCTCCTCTCCACTGAAACTGCCCTCGCAAAAGTCTGCAATGATCTCCATGCTGCCAACTCTAAGGGCCACTACTCTTAGCTTATTCTCCTTGACCTCTCTGCTGCTTTTGACACTGTGGACCTCCCTCTCCTTCTGCAAATCCTTCACTCCATTGGTCTGCGTGATACTGCCTTCTCTTAGCTGTCTTCATACTTCTCTGACCGCTCCTTCGGTCTCCTTTCATAACTCCACCTCTCCCCACTTTCTCTAACTGTAGTTGTCCCCCAAGGTTTTGTTCTTGGTCCTCTTTAGGTGAACTTATTAGTTCTTTTGACTCCAATATCATCTCTATGCTGATGATACTCTAATCTAAGTTTCCTCCCCTGACCTTTCCTCACTCGTATCTCTGCTTTCTCTTCTTGGATGTCCCAGCGCTTTATTAAACTTATCATGTCTAAGACTGAGCTAATCATCTTCCCACACAACCTCACCTACCACAATTTCACTATCTATTGATGTCACAACTATCTCCTCTAGCCCCCAACTGCACTGTCCTGGAGTAATCCTTGACTCCTCAGTCTCCTTCAAACCACACATACAGCATCTCTCACAAACCTGTCGTTTTCATCTCAAAAATATTTCCAGAATCAGACCCAGAATGCTACTAATACTACTTACTGCTACTTACTGGTCATCTCCAGACTGTCACGATCCGGGTAACTAAACACGCTTACCTACCATCCAAGTGCCTTCTGAGACTGTCCCTGCACTCCAAGCCTGGATTCCATCTGCGCTGTCTGCGTGCAGCACGGCATCTCCACAGACTCTCCCCAGTGATCCCTGCGATGCTGACATGTCAGCTATCCAGCGTCTCTCCTGTCCTATCAGATGGCGTCTCCCGATCTCCGCAGCCTCTGCTGCCGCCGCCATTGCTACTGGCTCCTACATGTTGTTTACAAATAGACTTTTCCCTCCAGTGCCAAACATGGGTGCAGCCATGTTTGGGCTAATCATAGGACTCTCCACAGCCAATCCACTGTACACAGAATCCTCTCTGATTGCTCAGCCAATACCTGCTTTCCAGCAGGTATAATTATCCTGAAGCAAGGCTCCCTGTTGTCAGTGCTATGGTTGTCTAACCCAGTGATGAATGTCTCTGCATTCTGTGGTTGTTCCTGCTTGCTGTCTCCAGGTATTCCAGCTCCTGTGACCTTGTTCCACTTAAAGAGACCTGCACCTATTTCAATCCGGCGGTGCTGCCCGACTCCAGCGGTGTTTCCATATTGCCTTCTGTTACCAGCAGTGTTCCATCACTGTCTCCAGCTCTCAGCGGTGTGCCCATATCGTTTCCAGCTATCGTCGGTGCTTCCCCATTGCCTTCGGTTACCAGCAGTATTTCTACACTGTCTCCAGTCGTCAGCGGTGTTCCTACATCGCTTCCATTCATCAGCGGTGTTCCCACATCGAACTCTAGTTCACCATAGGTGCTCCAACATCGAACTTTGTCACCATCGGTGAGTTCTACTGCATCCTCACCATCTGTGCCAGTTCTACCCAGCATCCTTGGCAGTTCTCCAGCTCTCAGCCCACCTCGGTGCTCCGTCACTGACTCCAGCTTCCAGTGAGCCATCTTCTGGTATCAGTTCATCTCGTCAGTACAGTGGTTAGCTGTTATCTCTATGGACTTACCATCGCAGTATCTTCCAAGACTGTGCCATGTCGAGTTCTTACCATACCAAATAGCATACTTATTACCACCACATCTGGGGAACTGTGCTGCTATACGTATACTGTGAATATCAATTTGGTGAGCATTGTTTCTTGGGGTATGGGTCGACCCAACTTAGGTCGACACTCATTAGGTCGACCACTAAAGGTAGACATTGCCATTAGGTCGACATGCATTAGGTCGACAGGTCACAAGGTCGACATGAGGTTTTTGGTGTCATTTTCTTCGTAAAGTGGCGGGGAACCCCAATTAGTGCACCGTGTCCACTCGCCATGCTTCAGGCAGGTTACTGTTCCCAATCGTAGTCCACGTGGATCGTAAAGTATGATAAAGGTTAAAAAAATTAAAAGAAAAAAAAAATTTGAAAAAACGCAAGTCGACCTACTGTAGTGACCATGTTGACCAATAGTGGTCGACCTAATGACTGTCGACCTAAGTGTGGTCGACCAAATGACCATATCCCGGTGAAGTGCTCCTTTAAATCATAGACGCAGTGACATTAGAATCTTAACATACTTCTATTATGCACAGATCACAAATGTACTGTAAACCTGGGGCTCTGCAATGCAACATGCTGGCCACAGACAGCACTATAGGATATGGCAGATTAGTCATACCTGTAGATCCTGCTGGCGATGCGCTTTACGCAAATAGACGTTTTATACATAAAGTGCAAACTTACTTTTTAAGCTTTCATAACAAAAGGAGTATTTAAGTGTATTGAGCACCTTCTTTGAAGGCAACATTCAATGATGAATACGTTTTCAAAAGTGAATCTCTATAGCATGCAACCTTATCCTTTAGAAAGTGCAGGTATTTTCCCAAAAACACCTAAAAGTACTCTTCTTAAAAGAGCAAGCAGCGTTAAGTAGAATATGACATATCAATGCATGAGAAAAGACCAGAGTCATATACACCGATGAGCCATACATTAAAGCAACTGACAGTTGACGTTAATAACATTGATTATCTCGTTACAATGGTACCTGTGAAGGGGTGGGTTATGTTAGGCAACAAGTGAACAGACAGTTCTTGGAGTTGATGTGTTGGAAACAGAAACAACGGGCATAAGGATCTGATCAATTTTGAAAAGGGACAAATTGTGATGGCAAAATGACTGGTTCAGAGTACGTCCAAAATGGTAGGTCTTATGGGGTGTTCCCTTTATGCAGTGGTTAGTAATTACCAAAATTAGTCCATGGAAGGATAATCTGTAAACTGGCGAAGGGTCATGGGAGCCCATAGCTCATGGATGAGCATGAAGAGTGAAAGCTAGCTACTGTAGCATAAATTGCTGAAAAATTAATGCTGGCTAGGATAGACAGGTATCAAACCACACTGTGCATCCAAGTTTGCTGCAAATCGGGCTATGCAGGCACAGACTGGCCCGAGTGCCCATGCTGACCCCTGTCCATCACCCAAAGTGCCTACAATGGGCACATGAGCATCAGAACTGGACCATGGAGCAATGGAAGAAGGTGGCCTGGTCTGATGAATCACGTTTTCTTTTACATCATGTGGACAGCCGGATGCGTGTGCATTGTTTACGTGGAGAAGAGATGGCACCAGGATGCACTATAGGAAAAAGGCAAGCAGACATAGGCAGTGTGATGCTATGGGCAATGCTCTGTTGAGAAACCATGGGTCCTGGCACTCATGTGGATGTTACCTTGACACCTACCGAAATATTGTTGCAGAGCTAATAGCCCCCTTTATAGGAACAGTATTCCCAGTGGCTTATTTCAGCAGGATAATGTGCCCTGCCTTATGACAAAAATTGTTCAGGAAGAGTTTAATGAACATGAAAGATAGTTCAAAGGGGTATATTAAGTCAATTTTCTTTGAATTTTAATAAATAGAAATCACACTAAAATGATGCTATGTTTCACAGGCTAAAGCACACATTACTAACTTTGATATTCATTTTTATAGGTTAGTAAATGTGCGTTTTTAGCACTGGAAACACAACAATGATTTAGATCGCATTTCATCAATTGGAAATGTATATACCCCAAGGTGTTAACGTGCCTGCAAACTCACTAGATCTCAATCCAATTAAGCATCTGTGGGAAGTGCTAGAAAAACAAGTCTAAGCCATGGGGCCCCACCTCACAACTTCCAGGACTTTAAGGAGGTGGTGCAGGCCCTGACATGCCATATGGAGCATTATGGGGTTGCTCCAAGGTGGGTAGCTCTTAGCTAAGATATATTTAAGTAAGGAGCCATTATCATGTGGCTCCTTGCTGGTTAATCATAGACCCAGATTGGGGTAATGGAGGTGTGAGGTGTGGTGCCTCTGGACTGGCTGAGCTGGATGACTTTAGTGTGGCATACCTTTACATTCTATTAACACTTATCACTTGCTAATTTCTTTAACACTATTTTCTCCATTTTAATTACATCTCATTTTTGTATCACTTCCTTTATAGCTTCGGCTTCCTAACACTAATTTATTTACACTATAGTTTTTCACTGGTATGCTCCACTGGGCTTTCTGGCTTATGCTGATTTTTTGGGGTGCCACACCCTGCACCTAGATATAGCGCTAGGGACCCCAATATATAGAGAGGCCTTGACGCGGCTTTGGGGCTTATTCATTCATTTGCGCAAATATATGTAACTGAGATCTCTGAATTCCAATATTGTGTGGGATTTAAATCTGGTTACAGTTATCATTCAGGGTGCTGGGGGAAAAAAAATGCCTTTTTTTCTTGCTTAGAAATACCCCTCCCTTTCAAGCACCTGAATGATATCACTAAGCTAATTGAGCATCTGCCACTATACATGTCTGTTGTGAGAGGCAGAGCGGATCCTGCATTAGGAGGAGGTGCAGGCCCTGAAATGCCATATGGAGCATTATGGGGTTGCTCCAAGGTAGGTAGCTCTTAGCTAAGATATATTTAAGTAAGGAGCCATTCTCATGTGGCTCCTTGCTGGTTAATCATAGACCCAGATTGGGGTAATGGAGGTGTAGGGTGGGGTGCCTCTGGACTGGCTGAGCTGGATGACTTTAGTGTGGCATACCTTTACATTCTATTAACACTTATCACTTGCTAATTTCTTTAACACTATTTCTCCATTTTAATTACATCTCATTTTTGTATCACTTCCTTTATAGCTTCAGCTTCCTAACACTAATTTATTTACACAATAGTTTTTTCACTATTATGCTGCCCTGGGCTATCTGGCTTATGCTGATTTTTTTGGGGTGCCACACCCTGCACCTAGATATAGCGCTAGGGACCCCAAATATACAGAGAGGCCTTGACTCGGCTTTGGGGCTTATTCATACATTTGCGCAAATATATGTAACCGAGATCTTTGAATTCCAATATTGTGTGGGATTTAAATCTGGATGCTGTTATCTTTCAGGGTGCTGGGGGAAACAAAATGCCTTTTTTTCTTGCCATTATTACTCGTGCGTGCGCAATGCGCAGTCGTTCAATAATCGGCCAGATTGCGAGTTGCAAATTTTGCAATCCTTACTAAATAAGGTCCAAAAACCGGACATTTTTCTCCCGAAAGAAATGGGCCTTAACTGAATAGCCCGATAATGACCATTGTTCAAAAATCGTGTTATCACCCGTTTTTTCTCATGAGAAAAATTATTGGGGCTAATTGAATACCAGCCTATATGTTAATTTGAGATCGACCCCGTCTGCTTCCCCTATAACAGCAACTCCGTGATATACTACAGTTCTCTTAAGTATAAAATAAGTAACAATGTTAAAAAAAAAAAAAAAAAAGCGAAAACAAATCAATGCTGACGTTAAACATAACTAGAACATTCTGTAGAAACATTTATGGCCACTTGTTACTTATGTGCCTCTATGCAAGTCACTTGTTCCTTCTTCATGCCTGACTGCCTTTGTCTTCAGCAGTCTTCATGTTTCTTGCCTTCAGACACAACTGAAAAATAACAGGATAAAGCAGGTGGGCAAGTGTCCAAACAAGAAAATCAGTACAACTGGAAAATGGGCTGTGTGTGTGTGTGGACCACCTAGTGTATATGTTTGGACTCTAATAGTATTTCAAACCTATTAAAAATAAGCAGTTTGTAAAATCTAAGCAAAATATATTTGATAATCCAAACGCCCATCTAGAATATCACGCATACATCTATCACTACAGCATACGGTAAATTAGCTCACTCTGTTAAAGTTGGTGAGTGATTTTCACTGAGTTGAGTAAGCACTCATATCACACTGAAAATATTGTTGCCCCCTATTTACTTTAACATAATAGTGTTATAATACATCCTTCAAGTATTTATACAATGTACATAGGCCATTTTTCTCTCTAACTGTACATACAGATTTCCCAAACTGCCAAATGTGTTTAAGTGGAACTTATCAAAGGAGATAATGCTTCCCACAAAAGTCCATGCATGAGGCATCAAAACATACAGGTGAAAGTGATATGCTGATGTGTTATGGCTAGCTACAATGAGAGGGGGTCATTCCGAGTTGATTATTTATTTATTAACAGTTTCTTATATAGCGCAGCATATTCCGTTGCGCTTTACAATTAGAACAACAGTAATAGAACAAAACTGGGTAAAAACAGACAGACAGAGGTAGGAAGGCCCTGCTCGCAAGCTTACAATCTATAGAGTTGATCGCTCGCTAGCAGTTTTTAGCAGCCGTGCAAACGATATGCCGCCGCCCACTGGGAGTGTATTTTAGCTTAGCAGAAGCGCGAACGGTTGTATCGCAGAGCGCCTGCAAAAATTTTTTGTGTAGTTTCAGAGTAGCTCAAAACCTACTCCACGCTTGCGATCAGTTCAGACTATTCAGTTCCGGATTTGACGTCACACACCTGCCCAGCGTTCTCCCTGGCACGCCTGCTTTTTTCCCGAACACGCCCTGAAAACGGTCAGTTGCCACCCAGAAATGCCCACTTCATGTCAATCACTCTGCGGCAACCAGTGCGACTGAAATGCATCGCTAGACTCTGTGCAAAACTGCATCAATCGTTGTGCCCGTACGTCACGGGTGCGCATTACGCTGCATACGCATGCGCAGAACTGCCGTTTTTTAGCCTGAGCGCTGCGAACA
This sequence comes from Pseudophryne corroboree, assembly GCF_028390025.1. Lineage (NCBI taxonomy): Eukaryota > Metazoa > Chordata > Amphibia > Anura > Myobatrachidae > Pseudophryne > Pseudophryne corroboree. Next base: position 704,991,113 of record NC_086445.1, read on the forward strand.
AATGCAGCTAGCGATCAACTCGGAATGACCACCAGAGTTCTCCTGACTGGGGCAGCCAAAATGACCACTGAAAATGGGTGGTGTGCTATAATGCTGTGCATCTAGCAAAGAAAATTCATTATTACACAAATGTACTTTTCTGCTTTATTTCTGTTTGTTTTGTTGTCTTTTTTTTATAAAAATAAATAAAATATTTTATAATGAATATTGTGCCATGGTTCCGAGTGAGGTGAATGTGTCGGGTCACGCTGCATTAGTTCCACCAGGTCACGTAGATGTGTGTCAGTGCGACATGGTTTACTGGGGACAAAACATTCTGTGCAGAAGAAAAGTGCTATATCCTTACGGAATCATTTACAGAAATGTGGTTAAATGCAGTTTTCATCATGACTGCAATAACAGAAATTTTATGACAATAAGATAATTTGGACCCATGCTTTAAACAATGCAACACAAAAAGCTGCATGCCACAGTACAGACATAGTAACGTTGGCTAAAGACATAAAACAACTGGGGTTTAATTTGAAATGTTTGAGGAGGAGAGGGTAAATAAATCTCTTTCTATGATAACAGGGATAACAGCAGTAGCACTAAAGTACATCACTAGCACATCACATATGGGGCCTAATTCAGATTCCAAAGAATCTGTGGCATGGGACACAAAGAAATTTGTGCATGCTCAGTATGGGTCCTGTGTAATTGGGCACACTACGGCTGCAGACATCAGTAGATTGACAGTCTGCAGCAGTTTAGGGGGCGATGATGGCAGTTGTTTTGCGGGAGTGCCAAGGCCAGGTTTTCCGTCAGAAGACAGATTTTCTCGCCTCTTGGTCGGAGCTGCAGCGGCTGGCTTGTGAGACCCCATGGGCCACGCAGGTGCCCAATGGTGTCAAAGGTGATCCGATGCTGCAATCACAAATGCATGCAGGAAGCATCTACTTCTAGCAGACGCCTCCTGCTGCATTACCATATCACAGCATTGCTGCCGCTTCCAAATAAGAATCAGAATCAGCTTTATTGGCCAGGTGTACTCACGTACACTAGGAATTTTTTGCTGTACAATGCATCGCCAAGTAGCAACATGAAGGTGGAATACATAGCATAAGAAGGGGGACAAACGTAGCATACATTACACGTATGAGTTCATACTGCACATTGCAACTGTATGATAGACTCGACATATTATAAATGTTAGACTTTTTATATATTGTTCAGCTGGTGGACAGCTAGTTGGAAGAAGCTTTTAATGGATCTGGTCGACTTTGCGGAAATGGACCTGTAGTGTCTGCCTGATGGAAGCGGTTCAAACAGCAGCGATGTTCTCTGTAACGATGTCTGGGTCGGGGACCGGCGAAATCCAACATGTTGGAAATCCTCAATTCCGTCCAAAAAAAGATGAAGAGGGCAAGTCGGGGGATTTGTAAAAATAGGATTTTAATACCTACCGGTAAATCCTTTTCTCTAAGTCCGTAGAGAATGCTGGGGTCACTTCAAGAACCATGGGGTATAGACGGGATCCGCAGGAGACATGGGCACTTTAAGACTTTCAAAGGGGTGTGAACTGGCTCCTCCCTCTATGCCCCTCCTCCAGACTCCAGTTATAGGAACTGTGCCCAGGGAGACGGACATTTCGAGGAAAAGGATTTATTGTTAAACTAAGGTGAGATACATACCAGCTCACACCTCAAGCACGCCGTGCAACATGGCATTCAACACAACGCAAGTCAACGGCATGAACAACATCAGCAACAGGCCGACTATAAACGTAACACAACATGTGTGTAACCATAACTAATAACTGCAGATACAGTATGCACTGGGACGGGCGCACAGCATCCTCTACGGACTAAGAGAAAAGGATTTACCGGTAGGTATTAAAATCCTATTTTCTCATACGTCCTAGAGGATGCTGGGGTCACTTCAAGAACCATGGGGTTTATACCAAAGCTCTAGAACGGGCGGGAGAGTACGGATGACTCTGCAGCACCGATTGACCAAAACATGAGGTACTCATCAGCCAGGGTATCAAACTTGTAGAACTTCGCAAAGGTGTTTGAACCCGACCAAGTAGCCGCTCGGCAAAGTTGTAATGCCGAGACCCCCCAGGCAGCCGCCCAGGACGAGCCCACCTTTCTGGTAGAATGGGCCTTCACTGATTTCGGTAACGGCAATCCAGCCGTAGAATGAGCCTGCTGAATCGTAGGACAGATCCAGCACGCAATAGTCTGCTTGGAAGCTGGAGCCCTAATTTTGTTGTGAGCATACAGGACAAACAGAGCCTCCGTTTTCCTAAACTGAGCCCTTCTGGCGACATACATTTTCAAAGCTCTGACTACGTCGAGAAACTTCGATTCCAGCAAGGCGTCAGTAGCCACTGGCACCACAATAGGTTGGTTCAAGTGGAACGACGAAACCACTTTCGGCAGAAACTACTGACGAGTCCTCAACTCTGCTCTATCTTCATGGAAGATCAAATAAGGGCTCTTGTGAGACAAGGCCGCCAATTCAGACACCCGCCTGGCGGATGCCAAGGCCAACAGCATGACCACTTTCCAAGTGAGGAATTTCAACTCCACCTTTTGTAAAGGTTCAAACCAATGAGATTGAAGGAATTGCAACACCATGCTAAGATCCCACGGTGCCACAGGGGGCACAAAGGGAGGTTGGATGTGCTACACGCCTTTCACAAAAGTCTGAACTTCTGGAAGGGAGGCCAATTGTTTTTGGAAGAAAACCGATAAGGCTGAAATTTGTACTTTAATGGAGCCCAACTTTAGGCCCGCATCCACAACGGCTTGTAGAAAATGGAGAAAACGTCCTAACTGAAATTCTTCCATAGGAGCCTTCTTGGATTCACACCAAGACACGTATTTTCTCCAAATACGGTGGTAATGTTTAGACGTTACTCCTTTCCTGGCCTTAATAAGAGTGGGGATGACTTCCTTGGGAATACCCTTTTGGGCTAGGATCCGGCGTTCAACCTCCAAGCCGTCAAACGAAGTTGCGGTAAGTCTTGGAACACGCACGGCCCATGCTGTAACAGATCCTCCCTCAGAGGAAGAGGCCAGGGATCTCCTATGAGTAATTCCTGAAGAACTGGATATCAAGCCCTCCTTGGCCAGTCTGGAACAATGAGGATCACTTGAACCTTTGTTCTTCTTATGATCTTTATCACTTTTGAAATGAGTGGAAGCGGAGGAAACACGTACACAGATTGAAACACCCACGGTGTCACTAGGGCGTCCACTGCTATTGCTTGAGGGTCTCTCGACCTGGAACAATATCTCTGAAGTTTATTGTTGAGGCGAGATGCCATCATGTCTATTTGAGGAATTCCCCAAAGACTTGTCACCTCTGCAAGGACCTCTTGATGAAGACCCCACTCTCCTGGATGGAGATCGTGTCTGCTGAGGAGGTCTGCTTCCCAGTTGTCCACTCCTGGAATGAAGATCGCTGACAGCGCTTGTATGCCTTTCCGCCCAACAGAGTACCTTTGTGGCCTCTGTCATAGCCACTCTGCTCTTTGTTCCGCCCTGGCGGTTTATGTATGCTACTGCTGTTATGTTGTCCGACTGAATCAAGACGGACTGATTGCGAAGAAGTTCCGCTTGCAGAAGGCCATTGTGAATGGCCCTTAACTCCAGAACGTTTATGTGTAGACACATTTCCTGGCTTGACCATCTTCCCTGGAAGCTCTCCCCCTGTGTGACTGCTCCCCAGCCTCGCAGACTCGCATCCGTGGTCACTGAGATCCAGTCCTGGATCCCGAACCTGCGTCCCTCTAGGAGGTGAGAGCTGTGCAGCCACCACAGGAGCGAGATTCTGGTCTTGGAAGACAGGGTTATCCTTCGCTGCATGTGCAGATGGGACCCGTACCACTTGTCCAACAGGTCCCACTGAAACACTCTGGCATGGAATCTGCCAAACTGAATGGCCTCGTAGGCCGCCACCATCTTCCCAAGCAACCGAGTGCATTGATGGATCGATACTCTTGGCGGTTTCAGGATTTGTTTGACCAGGTTCTGAATTTCCAGAGCCTTTTCCACTGGAAGAAAAACTCTGTAATTCTGTGTCCAGAATCATTCCCAAAAACGACAGCCTTCTCGTCGGAACCAACTGTGATTTTGGCAAGTTTAGGAGCCAACCATGTTGCTGCAGAATTGTCAGGGATAGCGTAATGTTCTGCAGCAATTGTTCCCTGGATCTCGCCTTTATCAGGAGATCGTCCAAGTACGGGATAATGGTGACTCCTTGCTTGTGCAGGAGAACCATCATTTCGGCCATTACCTTGGTGAAAACCCTCGGAGCCGTAGACACACCAAACGGCAACGTCTGAAATTGGTAATGACAATCCTGAACTGCAAACCTGAGGTAAGCCTGATGTGGGGGATAAATAGGAACATGTAAGTAGGCATCCTTTATGTCTACCGACACCATAAAATCCCCATCCTCCAGACTGGAGATCACTGCCCGGAGAGATTCCATCTTGCATTTGAATTTTTTTTTTTTTTTTTTTTTTTTTAGGTAGAAATTGAGGGATTTGAGGTTCAGGATCGGTCTGACTGAGCCGTCTGGCTTCGGGACCACGAACAGGCTTGAATAAAAGCCTTCTCCCTGTTGTGATGGGGAAACCCTGACAATGACTTGATTGTGACACAATTTTTGTATTGCGGCGCATACCACCTCCCTTTCCGGAAGAGAAGCTGGTAAGGCGGATTTGAAAAATTGGTGAGGGGGAACGTCTTGAAACTCCAGTTTGTACCCCTGGGACACTATTTCTAAAACCCATGGGTCCAGGGCCGAATGAGCCCAAAACGGACTGAAGAGCTTGAGACGTGCCCCCACCGGTGCGGACTCCCGCAGAGGAGCCCCAGCGTCATGCGGTGGATTTGGCAGAAGCCAGGGAGGACTTCTGCTCCTGGGAACCGGCCACAGCCGGTGATCGTTTACATTTTCCCTATCCTCTAGTAGCAAGGAAGGAAGACCCTCGGCCCTTTCTGTATATATAGGGCCGAAAGGACTACATCTGATAGTGGTATACTTTCTTTTGTGGTGCAGGCCCATAAGGTAAAAATGATGACTTACCCGCGGTAGCTGTAGATACCAAATCAGCGAGGCCGTCACCAAACAACACATTACCTTTATACGGTAGAGACTCCATAGTTTTCTTAGTCAGCATCAGCATTCCATTGATGAATCCACAATGCTCTCCTAGCTGAGACTGCCATGGCATTGGCCCGTGATCCCAAGAGGCCAATATCCCTCGCAGCTTCCTTTAGGTAGACTGCAGCGTCCCTGATATGACCTAGTATCAAAAGAATGCTATCGCTATCCAGGGTATCCATTTCAGATGCAAAGTTATCTGCCCATTTTTCGATAGCACTACTCATCCACGCCGATGCAATGGCTGGTCTGAGTAGCGTACCCGTGGTGACATAAATGGATTTCAATGTATTTTCCTGTCTACGATCCGCAGGATCCTTTAGGGCTGCCGTGTCAGGGGACGGAAGAGCCACCTTTTTGGACAGCCGTGACAGAGCTTTGTCCACAATGGGGGGCGATTCCCATTTTTCCCTATCCCCAGAGGGAAACGGATACGCCACTACAATCCTTTTGGGAATCTTAAACTTTTTGTCAGGATTTTCCCAAACCTTTTCACAGAGTGTGTTCAGTTCATGAGAGGGAGGAAACGTTACCTCAGGTTTCTTCCCCTTATACATACAGACCCTAGTATCAGGAACAGTAGGGTCCTCAGAGAAATGTAATACGTCTTTTATTGCCACAATCATGTACTGAATGCTCGTAGCCAGTTTTGGATCTAATCTGGCATCACTATATTCGACACTTGAGTCAGTCAGTCTCCGTGTCTGCCAGCTGGGCAAATTAACGTTTTTGTGACCCGAGGGGGTTTGTACTTGAAACAACGGGTGGTCTTCAGTATGCCGGCTGTCGGGATCCCGGCGCACAGTATACCGGCGCCGGGATCCCGACAGCCGGCATACAGACACTTATTCTCCCTCGTGGGGGTCCACGACCCCCCTGGAGGGAGAATAAAATAGTGTGCAAAGCGCGCCACCGTGCCCGTAGCGTGGCGAGCGCAGCGAGCCCGCAAGGGGCTCATTTGCGCTCGCCACACTGGTCGGTAAGCCGGCGGTTGGGCGCCAGGAGCCCGACCGCCGGCATATCGTAGTGAACCCGAAACACATCCTCTACGGATTTCTTCCATGCCTGTTTCTGAGACTCAGATTTATCCAATCTTTTATTTATCAGAGCCACATTAGCATTCAAAACATTCACCCAATCAGGTGTCGGCGGTGCCGACAGGGTCACTCCCACAGCCGTTTGTGTCCCTAACATAGTCTCCTCCTGGGAAGAGCACTCCGCCTCAGACATGCCGACAAAAGTGCACTCCAACACACGCAGACACACTGGGCCTATAGGGGACAGACCCACAGTAAAGCCTGTCAGAGAGACACAGAGGGAGTTTTTGCCAGACCACACCCCAGCGCCCAATCCCGGTCTGGAAACACCACAGAAATGACCCAGACCTGCAGCGCTTTTATAATTCACATACAATGGCGCGCTTCAGACCCGCTCTTTTTAAACAAATTTTTATACTGGCGGGGGTCTGGACAGTGCCCTGGCACTTAGTCCGCTCTTGCCAGGTAGTTATTGAGGCTAGATATGCGCTCAGGGCGCTTCCCCCCCCCCCCCCCCCCGCGCGCGCCCTGCACCCTGTAGTGGGAGCATGGAGCGCAGCGTGCGATCGCTGTGCGGTACCTCAAAGCCGTCACTGAAGTCTTCTGATCTTCTTCTACTCACCTGTCTTCTGACTTCTGGCTCTACAAGGGGGGTGACGGCGGGCTCTGGGAACGAGCATCTAGGCGTATCTAGCGATCAGACCCTCAGGAGCTAATGGTGTCCTGTAGCCAAAGAAGCAGAGCCTTTAAACTCACAGAAGTAGGTCTGACTTCTCTCCCCTAAGTCCCATGAAGCAGGGAGACTGTTGCCAGCAGTACTCCCTGAAAATATAAAACCTAACAAAGTCTTTTCAGAGAAACTCAGTAGAGCTCCTCAGAGTGCATCCAGTCTGCCTGGGCACAGATTCTAAACTGGAGTCTGGAGGAGGGGCATAGAGGGAGGAGCCAGTTCACACCCCTTTGAAAGTCTTAAAGTGCCCATGTCTCCTGCGGATCCCGTCTATACCCCGTGGTTCTTGAAGTGACCCCAGCATCCTCTAAGACATATGAGAAATGGTGCATATACTAATTACACTATACAATATACTATATTGCTTGCAGCTTGAAGTGGGCCGCAGGGAAGGAATTTTTAAGAACTGCGAGGTAGAGCTGCACTAATGTGGCCGCCATCTTAGGGTCCCAACGCCATACCCCTGACCCATATAAACATATTTTAATGTATAGCTAAACATGGATAGTACTTACTTTATTTGTCAAAATGACACAAGGTAATTGCTGTTACAACTGCAGGGCATCACAGGAGACTAGTGTGTATGGAGTAAAAGATTAATTGGCGAATGTCCTAACAACAGATACATCTTTAGATGGCAGTGGTGGTTGGTTAGTGTGTATGAACAATCACCATCTGCAAATATATCTTTAAGGTGTGTAGCCAGCCATAAGATGGTTGGAAACACACTTTAAAGATTATCTGTCCAATCTTTCTGGTTGTAAAGAAAATCTAATGACAACAATATGCCCCCAAAATCAAGAAAACTGACAAAAAAAGTTTGTTCAGATAAACTGGTTAAATACAATTTAATCAATTTCTCCGAATGTGGTAAAGGATGTTTGATATAGCAGCAATGGGCGCTCAGTTATTTTCACAAAAAGGTTTATTAATAGGGATACAATAAAATGGTATAAATGAAGCAAAATATAGGATTTGAATTACCTACCGGAAAATCCTTTTCTCATAGTCCGTAGAGGATGCTGGGGTCCATATTAGTACCATGGGGGTATAGACGGGTCCACCAGGAGCCATTGGCACTTTAAGAGTTTTAGTGTGTGGGCTGCCTCCTCCCTCTATGCTTCTCCTACCAGACTCAGTCTAGAAACTGTGCCCGAGGAGACGGACATCTTCGAGAGAGGGATTATACACAGATAGTGGCGAGATTCATACCAGCTCACACATACAAGGCACATCAAGCCAACTAGCTTGAAAACTCAGCAACTGCTGAAACTTTACTTACCAAGTAACCATGCAGTATGTAATTAAATAACGTTGTACTGAAGTAGCTAACAATTGCAGGAAAACGAAGCGCTGAGCGGGCAGGCGCCCAGCATCCTCTACGGACTACGAGAAAAGGATTTACCGGTAGGTAATTAAAATCCTATTTTCTCTTACGTCCTAGAGGATGCTGGGGTCCATATTAATACCATGGGGATGTACCAAAGCTCCCAGAACGGGAGGGAGAGCGCGGAGGCTCCTGCAAAACTGATTGGCCTCTGATGATCTGAAGTTCAGTCAAAGTATCGAACTTGTAGAACTTTGCAAACGTGTTCGACCCAGACCAAGTTGCTGCTCGGCAAAGTTGTAACGCCGAGACACCCTGGGCAGCCGCCCCCAGGAAGAACCCACCTTACGAGTAGAGTGGGCCTTAACAAGCGTAGGACACGGCAATCCCACCGTAGAATACGCATGCTGGATAGTGATCCAGCGAGAGATAGTCTGCTTAGAAGCAGGACACCCAATTTTCTTGGGATCATACAGGACAAACAGAAAGTCCGATTTTCTGTGACAAGCAGACCTCTTCACATAGATCTTCAGAGCCCTTACTTTGATGAAATTGAGGAGTCAGTAGCAACTGACACCACAATAGGTTGGTTGATATGAAATGCCGACACAGCCTTCGGAAGAAACTGCTGACGTGTCCGGAGCTCAGCTCTATCTTCATGGAAGATCAAGTATGGGCTTTTACAGGACAAAGCCTCCAACTGCAACACACGTCTAGCAGAAGCTAAGGCCAACAAAGTGACAGCGTTCCACGTAAGGAATTTGAGCTCAATCTCCTGTAGAGGCTCAAACCAGTCAGATTGTAGGAACTGCAACACCACGTTAAGATCCCATGTTGCCGTAGGCGGTACAAAGGGAGGTTGGATGTGCAGAACTCCCTTCCAAAAGGTCTGAGCCTCAGGGAGGGCAGCCAATTGTTTCTGGAAGAAAATGGATAGGGCCGAAATCTGGACCTTCACAGATCCCAACCTCCGGCCCATATCCACACCTGCTTGCAGGAAAAGGAGAATCCATCCCAGTTGAAACTCCACCGTAGGAAACATCTTGGACTCGCACCAAGACACATAATTTTTCCAAATACGATGGTAATGTTGATACGTTACTCCTTTCCTAGCCTGTATCAGGGTAGGAATAACCTTGTTCGGAATGCCCTTCCGCACTAGTATCAGGCGTTCAACCTCCATGCCGTCAAACATAACCGTGTAAGTCCTGATAGGCGAACGGTCCCTAAGAGGAAGAGGCCTCTGCTCGTCTAGCAGTAGATCCAGGAGGTCCGCGTACCAAGCCCTTCCTGGCCAGTCTGGAGAAATGAGGATCGCTTGAACCCTTGTTCTCCTAAGAGCTTTAGGATTCTTGGGATGAGGAGGGTGGAAACACGTACACCGACTGGAACACCCACGGAGACACTAGGGCGTCCACTGCCACTGCGTGTGGGTCCCTTGACCTGGAACAATAACGCCGAAACTTCTTGTTGAGACGAGAGGCCATCATGTCTAATTTGGGGTAACCCCCAAAGGGCTGTTATTTCCTTGAACACCTCTGGATGGAGACCCCACTCCCCGGATGAAGATCGTGTCTGCTGAGGAAGTCTGCTTCCCAGTTGTCCACTCCCGGAATAAAGATTGCTGACAGCGCCAACGCGTGTTTCTGCCCAGAGGAGGATTCTTGTCACCTCTGACACTGCAGCTCTGCTCTTCATTTCGTTGTTACATTGTCCGACTGCACTTGAATGGCCCGATTCTTAGAAGATGGGCCGCCTGAAGAAGACCGTTGTATACGGCTCTTCATTCCAGAATGTTGATCGGTAGGCCGACCTCCAGAATTGACCACCTTCCTTGGAAGGTCTCCATTTGAGTGACTACCCGGAGGTTTGCATCCATGGTTAGAAGGATCCAGTCCTGAATCCCGAACCTGCGGCCCTCCAGAAGGTGAGGTAATTGGAGCCACCAGAGGAGTGAAATCCTGGCATTTGGCGACAGACGAATTCTCAGGTGCATGTGCAGATGAGATCCTGACCACTTGTCCAGGAGATCCAGCAGGAAGAACAGAGCATGAAACCTCCCATACTGGAGGGCCTCGTAAGAGGCCATCATCTTCCCCAGAAGGCAATTGCAGTGATGAACAGACACCCGGGCGGTCTTCAGGACATTCCGGACTGGTGTTTGCATCACCAACGCTGTTTCTCGTGGAAGAAACACCCTCAACACTTCCATGTCGAGGATCAATCCCAGAAAGGACAACCTCCTGGATGGTTCCAAATGTGATTTTGTAAGGTTCAGAATCCAATCGTGGACTCTGAGTAGATGGGTCATTAGAGCCATGGACTGCAACAGCTTCTCCTTGGACGATGCCTTTATCAGCAGAACGTCCAGATATGAAATCATGTTCACCCCTTGTGTGCGGAGGAAAACCATCATCTTTGCCATCACCTTGGTGAATACCCTCGGTGCTGTGGAGAGGACCAATGGCAGGTCCTGGAACTGGAAATGACAGTTCAACAGAGCGAATCTGAGATTTGCTTGATGGGCGACCTAAACGGAATGTGGGGTTATGCATCCGCGATATCCAGGGATACCAGGAAAACCCCTTCTCCTGACATTACTGCCCTTAGAGACTCCATTTTGAACGTGCACTCCTTCAGAAAAGGTTTTAGGTTTAGAATGGGTCTGACTCTGAACGAACCATCCAGTTTCGGTATATGAAAAGGTTCGAATAGAAACCTTGGTTTGCATACGAGGTGGTACTGGCACAAGAACCTGTGCCTCCACCAACGTCTGGACGGCGAACTGCCGGACAGACCTGTCTGCCAGCAGAGCTGGCAGGCCTGAATTTAAAAATTGGTGAGGAGAGGAATGAAATACCAGCCTGTATCCCTGGGACACAGTATCTTCCACCCAGGGATCCAAGCTGGACGACACCCAGACATGTCTGAAACGTCTGAGCTGCGCTCCCACCGGCCCCACCACCGGGGCGTGCAGTCCACCGTCATGCGGAGGACTTTGGCGCACCTGCAGCAGGCTTCAGTTCCTGGGAACCTGCAGCAGCAGGTCATCTGGACTTGGGCCTACCTCCCCGAAAGGAGGCGTTGGATGGCCTGGCTTCTCTGGTTTGACAGCCCCACAGGGCTGTGATGCAGTTGAAGAAGAGGATTTCTTCGGAGCAGGCGTAGCGAAGGGAAGAAAAGGTGACTCACCCGCTGTAGCCGTGGAGATCCACGCATCTGGCGCTTCCCCAAAGACAGCCTGACCTGTGTAGGATAGGGTCTCCACACTTTTCCTGGATTCTGCGTCGGCAGACCACTGACGTAGCCACAGTCCACAATGAGCTGAGATAGACATGGAAGAAATTCCTGCAGACATGGAACCCAGTTCCTTCATGGATTCAGCCAGAAAACCTGCCGAACCCTGAATATTACGCAAAAACAAATTAACATAATTTTTGTCCCATTTTATCCAAATCCTCAAGTAACGTGCCTGACCACTTTGCTATAGACTTGGCAATGCATGTACTGGCAATAGTGGGACTTGACCTCGCCCCTGAAGCCGTGCACACTGATCTGAGCGTATTATCAATCTTACGGTCAGCCGGCCGCAACACTGGTCGGGTTTCCCACTCAGTCCTTTCCTCCACAGGGAAAGGAAAAGCCACCTGGATCCTCTTAGGGATCTGGAAATTTTTCGCAGGATTAACCTATGCTTTTTTTAAATATAGCATTTCATTCCTTTGACGCAGGGAAGGTTAGCGAGGTTCCCTTATCTGTGAATGAAGCCTCCTCAACCTGCTCAGGTGTTGTATCAGAAATATGCAACACATCTCTAATGGCCTCTATCATTAACTGCACTTGTGTAAGATATGCAGTCCCCCCTAACATATCCCCATCACCGTCCACAGTGTCAGAATCGGTACCCGTGTCAACCTGCCTAATCTGTGCAAGAATACGTGTTTTGGAACATACAGAGGAGACAGAACTGGGCCAGACTGCCATAGAGTCCTGTAAAGCCTGAGGTGCAAATTCAGATTGTGCAGCTCTATTAGAAGTCTGAGAAATCACAGATTCGATAGAGGAAAAACACTCAGGCTCCCTTGGTGGTATCTACGCTAAACCAGTGCTATCCTGATTACATGGAATGGGATCATCCTGAGAGGACATATCCTCTGCAGCATATGACACAGAGACCCTGGACACTGCTTAATGGAGACCACATACACTCCATACACACACACACACACACACACACACACGGGAGGGCAGACAGAGTTTCTCCCCCAAGAATGGCAAGAGAGACACAGAGATTGGAGCCAACCCACACACAGCGCTTTTAACACAAAGGGAGACCCCTTGTCAGCGCTGACTGTGCACCTTAATAGGTTACACAGTCGTTTTGCCGCCTCCCCCCCCCCCTCCCCTTCTACAACCCCCTGGTACTGTGAGAGATAGCTGGAGTTGTTGTGGAGGGACTTGCTTCTTCCTGGACAGCGCTGTGCAGGCAGGAAGATGGCGCTGAACGCTGCTGGGTCTGCTCTGAGAAGCTCCGCCCCCATAATGGCGCTGTCTTCCCGCTCTTCATAAGATTATACTGGCCTGAGGTTTGATGCTGGCTGGGATCCTGGGACCCCGACGGGCTGTGTGACCAGTGTAGGCGCTGGCTCAGGGCACCCCTCCCAGCGCCGCACTATGTACCGCTGAGCCTCCGGAGAGCAGTTAATACTGCGCTCCTACCCTGATCTTCACACCGGCCCCCCGCTTGTTAGGGGGGTCGGTGCCTCACTCACCACTCTTCAGCTCTGCAAGGGGGTGGCGGCATGCTCCTGGGGTGAGCGATCCCCTGTGGCGGCGATCGATCTGTCCCCTCAGGAGCTCAGTGTCCAGTCAGCGGAGATAGTGGCTCAGACCCCGCAGAGCGGACAATACTCCCCCCCTAAGTCCCCCGAAGCAGGGAGGCTGTTGCCAGCAGCCTCCCTGTAGAATAATAAACTCTAAATAAAAAACTTTACTAGAAAAGCTCTGTAGAGCTCCCCTAGCTGTGACCGGCTCCTCCCAGGCACATTTTCTAAACCGAGTCTGGTAGGAGGGGCATAGAGGGAGGAGCCAGCCCACACTCTCAAACTCTTAAAGTGCCAATGGCTCCTGGTGGACCAGTCTATACCCCCATGGTACTAATATGGACCCCAGCATCTTCGTAAGAGAAAAAAACAATAAAACCAAAATAAAATGGTAGATATACAGAGAAAAAACGCAAATGCCCTTGATTTGTAAATCAGGATATCCTCAAAACCAGGCCTGTTATTAAAGTATATCCCAATAATGCACGGTCAGATGATGGTGCATAAATAAGGTTATCCTGCGAACATGATATAAGATAAGAGCGTGCATCGTCAGCAACATAGCAGGTACACACTAGAAGATGTACACAATGTGTTGTCCGATCCGCTGGATTGGACGACATGTCGTCTAGTGTGTACCCAGCTTTACCGTTCTGTTAACTAGAAGACTATAAAAGAGATCATGTCCTACCTCAAAACAACCTCCACATCCATACAAGATAGCAAACACGGTCCTCTTAAGCGGTTTCCTGCGTTGTGCCATATTTACGCAGCAACTGCTTACTGTACATCCTCAATACTGTTAGAAAACTATAGTTGCAACAGGTCATGCTTTTTACTCAGAAAGTGTTTTATAAATTCTTTATAGATTAATGAACTATATTGCTGGTGGCAATAATTGACACAACAGATATTTTTACCACTGCAATAACCACACAGAACTCTTAAATAAATCAAAAAAGAGTTACTGGTTACATTATTTTCTTTGGTCTCCATATATGAAGCAGTACATTACCGGCTTTGAGACCTTAGCAGCAAGGTTCTGTTGGAACCTTGCACGTTAATATTACAGGTGTTATCCGAGCAGAATGAACTTGCTCGATTTTCATATCCATAGCTACCGACAACAGGAGCAGCTGCACATCCATTGGAGCCTCATGCTTCATTGACTCTCCCCCAGTTTTGGTAATATCTACTCAGCAAATGCTATGGGCAGACACGCAAGGCGGCCACATTTAAATAGGGCGCCTGAAAATAGCACACGGCTTTCAGCCTGTATTCATCGTCGGACTGATCAGTGCGGCTGCACTGTCCCTATACATCCGCCCATGGGAGCGGCAGTCATCACGATCAGTATGCATTTGCAAGTGCCCTATCCTGTGTGCAAGAGGTACACTTACCTCTGAAAAGCCTACAATTCCATCTACACACCCCAGATATCTGCAAGAGGAGATCTGGCAGACTTCCAAGCTACTTGAATAGCCATGAAGACACGCAGATATGAACAAGTTTACCTCGTGAGAATTAGCAGTGCAAAACAATTGCAGATGCACCACTTTGTGTGCGACAGTGTATTAGGTCCTATGACTATAGACACAAGGGGCCGGATGTAATGACACCCGACTCTGGCGGCTGTGCGGGATGCCAGCCGAACTCTGACTCAATTTAAAGGGGCAATCATTTACATGGTATGGTTTTGCCTTGTGATTACCCCTTGAAAAAAAAAACGTCCGGCAGCAGTGAGGGATGCCGACTGAAATCGAACTTGGGCGTCATTACATCCTGCCCAAGGTCTATACATCAACTATGTATTACTGCAATGCTATGAATGGGAGTTTGGAAATATGTTTTGTCATTTCTAGATTTCACTTTTAAGGCCTGGAAAATGATGCAGAGTCTGTGAGCCAAACGCACTGCAAGAGAGAGTGGTGTCCTCACATGTGTCATGTCAGCAGCAATTAGCAGGTACAATGAAAATAGAGAGGTCACATTACAGAGTAAAGCCTGCTTTGTGAACTAATTCATTACAAACATAGGAAGAGCAACGTCACACTAGGAAACACGTTGCCATAGGAATCCATAGATCGCGGTGCCAAATTCAACAGTCACAGCTAAATAAAATGCTTTGTGAAAAGCACAAACATTAAAATGAAAAGTACATCACATTAAACACACGTACAGCTGTGCAGCCCATCCTGTTGCTCAGAAAGAATATAATGACACTATACTGCTGAAACTCATCCCAGGAAGCAATGCAAGCACTTTACTTCATGCTATTTCTCTGTAGTTTGTCAGTCATTTAAAGCACAATCCCTGACTCTAAATCAGTATAGATGGAGAGATTCTACGCTCTGGGTAAGAAGGTGGCGCATTTACCCAACTATTCAATGATTTCCAAAAAATAAAAAAGATATAATGTATCAGTAGGTACAGTTAAAAGAGCAGAGAGAAGTACTCTCATGTAGGGGCACGCTACAACATACATTCTGCTGATTACTTTATAATATATTGACACAAATGCAAGTCACAAGGGGGATAATTCAGACCTGTTCACCGCTGTGCGTTTTCGCGCAGCGGGCGATCAGGTCTGAACTGCGCATGCACCGCAATGCGCAGGCGCGACGGTCCGCAGCGACTGGATAGTGAAAAAATCCGATCGCAAGAAGATTGACAGGGAGAGGGCGTTTGTGGGTGGCAACTGACCGTTTCTAGGGAGTGTCCGTAAAAACGCAGGAGTAACCCGCCGTTTTGTGGGAGGATTCGTGATGTCAGCTCCGGCCCCGATCATCGCAGCGGCTGAGTAAGTCCTGGGCTGTGCAGAGACTGCTCTCCTGCACTTTCGATCGCACCCCTGCACAGCGATTTCCCCCTCCCCCTGTAGGCAAAAAACACACCCTAGTGATCAGGTCTGAATTACCCCATAGTCCTTAAGGGGATAGTGGGGGTAAGTACATAGGGGAGACGTACATTACAGGTTAGAGAAAAATGTCAAAGGCAGCCGCAACAGTATTAAATTCAAAATAAAAACTACTAAGTTCTCATTACAGAGATGTCAGTGCATGGCACTCTCCCGTACTAGGAGGGGAAAACGGATCAGAATATCTTATTCTGTAATACCTGCGGACTTGTGATTGAGCCAAACAAATAAAGTTGATGAAAGAGTCTGCAGAGAGCATATTAATTCAATTTCGGGTGGGGCAATTTGGTTCCACCAACTTGATCAAAACATGGCTGACAGCTTCACTTTCAGTATGCAAGTAGAAGCGATCCGGTCTCTAGGTCGACAAGACTTATGCTGCTTTCAGATCGCAAATGCCGGATCCCACCCGGTAAGAGAAACGTGTCCTTACCGGGTGGGAACCGGGATTTGCGCTCCTTTGCTGGCTTTCCGACCCGGCAATATACCGGGTCGGTTGCCATAGCAGCGGGGGGCGCAGCAGCAGCAGGGGTGGAGGCGGCGCTGGGAGATGAGCTCATCTCCTGCGCAGCCTCTCCCTATGCTGTGAATGGGAGCCGTGTCGCATCGGAACGGCTCCCATTCACACTGTACCTGACCCGGTATTCAACCCGGTAATAACCCTTCTTTTTTACCGGGTTGAATTACCGGGTCAGGCGACCCGCTAATTCAGCAAAGGAGCTTTCACATCGCACACTGACCCGTTTCGACACGGCAATATGCCGTGTCGATACCGGGTTATTTGTGCGATGTGAAAGGGGTATAAAGGTCCATACACACGGCGAGATCCTTTCTATGTTCGATTTTGTCTATGTGATTTCCCCTGAACTCCCCCAGGTCACAGATAGTCAAAATCTGTACAATCTGTGCTATCTGTACTTGAGATTTTGTCTATGTGCGATTTTGACGCATACCCCTTTTCCACCTACGAGCACGGGTCGCAGCCGGGTGCCTCACACGTGAGCTGCCCCCTGCTGCGACCCGTGCTCGGTCCCTTTCCCATCAGCAGTCACAACCCGGCATATGCCGGGTTGGTGACGCTTCTAGTGACGCGGCAGGGGCGGCGCAGGGAGATCACATGATCTCCCAGCGCCGCCCTTCCATACAGTGTAAACGGGAGCCATGTCGCATCGACATGGCTCCCGTTTACACTACAACCCTACCCGGATCATTCCCGTGTCCTACCCAGGTAGATAGCCGGGTAGGATTCACGGGTCACTTGATCCGGGTTGACCCTTTTCCACTTGCAAAAAACACGGGTAAATGCGCGCCCCCGTGCATTTACCCGTGTTTTTTGAGCTAGTGGAAAAGGGGTAAAAGTGCCAATTTTGACTATACTTCGTACTAGATAGTACACTAGATAGTCAAGATTGACTTGCCTGCACAGTCTATCTAGCCTTACGATATCGACACCGCAGTAGTGCGCATCGGGAACAAATCTTTATCGCAAGCTGCCTAGCACCACGAGATGTGCACTAACTTTTCTTAAGATTTTGACTATATAGTCAAAATCTTAAAGATTTTTCTCTTACGTCGTAGAGGATGCTGGGGACTCCGTAAGGACCATGGGGAATAGACGTGCTCCGCAGGAGACATGGGCACTAAAAAGAACTTTAGATATGGGTGTGCACTGGCTCCTCCCTCTATGCCCCTCCTCCAGACCTCAGTTTGATACTGTGCCCAGAGGAGACTGGGTGCATTACAGGGAGCTCTCCTGAGTTTCCTGAAAGAAAGAAGATCCCCCGCCAGTTTTTGTAAGAAATCAAGCGGGACCGAAGCCCGCCGCTGAGGGGGCGGAGCTTGATCCTCAGCACTCACCAGCGCCATTTTCTCCACAGCACACCGCTGAGAAGCTGGCTCCCCGGACTCTCCCCTGCTGAACACGGTGACAGAGGGTCTGAAAAAATGGGGGGGGGCCCACATAATTTGGCGCAGTGTTTTTATATATATATATATATATATATATATATATATATATATATATATATATATATATATATATATATATATATATATATATATATATATATATATATATATATATATATATATATATATATATTGTATTAAAAGCGCTATCTGGGTAATTTTTTCCCCTGGGTCATTGGCGCTGGGTGTGTGCTGGAATACTCTCTCTTTGTCTCTCCAAAGGGCCTTGTGGGGGAACTGTCTCCAGATAAGAGAATTCCCTGAGTGTGTGGTGTGTCGGTACGCGTGTGTCGGCATGTCTGAAGCGGAAGGCTCTTCTAGGGAGGAGGTGGAGCAAATGAGTGTGGTGTCTCCGTCGGCAACGCCGACACCTGACTGGTTGGATATGTGGAATGTTTTAAATGCAAATGTGAATTTATTGCACAAAAGGTTGGACAAAGCGGAGTCTAGGGAATGTACAGGGAGTTTAGCCCTGCCTTTCACTATGTCGCAGGGACCTTCTGGGTCTCAAAAGCGCCCACTATCCCAAATAGTAGACACTGATACCGACACGGATTCTGACTCCAGTGTCGACTACGATGATGCAAAGTTGCAGCCAAAATTGGCTAAAAGTATTCATTATATGATTATTGCTATAAAAGAGGTGTTGCATATCACGGATGAACCCTCTGACCCTGACACGAGGGTGCGCATGTATAAGGAGAAGAAACCTAAGGTAACCTTTCCCCCATATCATGAGCTGAATGAATTATTTGAAAAGGCTTGGGAATCTCCAGACAAAAAACTGCAGATTCCCAAAAGGATTCTTATGGCGTATCCTTTCCCGACTAAGGACAGGATACGGTGGGAATCCTCCCCGAGGGTGTATAAAGCGTTGACACGCTTATCCAAAAAGGTAGCGCTGCCATCTCAAGATACGGCAACCCTCAAGGATCCTGCTGATCGCAGGCAGGAGACTACCTTGAAGTCTATTTACACACATACTGGTACCTTACCCAGACCGGCGATAGCGTCGGCTTGGGTTTGTAGCGCGGTAGCAGCGTGGACAGATACCTTATCTGCTGATATAGATACGCTGGATAAGGAAAACATTTTATTGACCCTGGGTCATATTAAAGATGCTGTCCTATATATGAGAGATGCTCAGAGAGACATTGGCCTACTGGGTTCCAGAGCCAACGCTATGGCGATTTCGGTTAGACGAGCCCTATGGACCAGACAATGGACGGGCGATGCCGACTCGAAGAGGCATATGGAGGTTTTACCTTACAAGGGTGAGGAATTGTTTGGGGAAGGTCTCACGGACCTTCTTTCCACGGCTACGGCAGGTAAATCAACTTTTTTGCCTTATGTTTCATCACAGCCTAAGAAAGCACCACATTATCAGATGCAGTCCTTTCGGTCGCATAAACCCAAGAGAGTGCGGGGATCTTCCTTTCTTGCCAGAGGTAAGGGCAAGGGGAAAAAGCTGCCAACCACAGCTAGTTCCCAGGAGCAGAAGTCCTCCCCGGCCTCTACAAAATCCACCACATGACGCTGGGGCTCCGCTGAGGGAGTCCGCCCCAGTGGGGGCACGTCTCAGACTGTTCAGCCACGTCTGGGTTCACTCACAGGTGGATCCCTGGGCAATAGAAATTGTTTCCCAGGGTTACAAGCTGGAATTCGAAGAGGTGCCTCCTCGCCGGTTTTTCAAATCGGCCCTACCGGCTTCTCCCCCAGAGAGGGAGATAGTGTTAAATGCAATTCAAAAATTGTGTCTTCAACAAGTGGTTGTCAAAGTCCCCCTGCTGCAGCAGGGGATGGGGTATTACTCAACCCTGTTTGTAGTCCCGAAACCGGATGGTTCGGTCAGGCCCATTTTGAATTTAAAATCCTTAAACCTATACTTAAAAAAGGTTCAAGTTCAAGATGGAGTCGCTCAGAGCGGTCATCGCCAGCCTGGAAGGGGGAGGGGATTATATGGTGTCCCTGGACATGAAGGATGCATACCTTCATTTCCCCATATATCAGCCTCATCAGGCGTTCCTGAGGTTTGCTGTACAGGATTGTCATTACCAATTTCAGATGTTGCCGTTTGGGCTTTCCATGGCCCCGAGAATTTTCACCAAGGTAATGGCGGAAATGATGGTGCTCCTGCGCAATCAGGGTGTCACAATTATCCCGTACTTGGACGATCTCCTAATAAAAGCGAGATCGAGAGAACAGTTACTGAACAGTTATCACTCTCCCTGAGGGTGTTGCAAAAGCACGGCTGGATTCTCAATATCCCGAAGTCACAGTTGGTTTTAGCGACTGTTGCCTTTCTTAGGCATGATTTTGGATACGGACCAGAAAAGGGTTTATCTTCCGACGGAAAAGGCCCAAGAACTCATGTCTTGGGGTCAAGGACCCCTTGAAGCCAAAAAGGGTGTCGGTGCATCACTGCACTCGAGTTCTGGGAAAGATGGTGGCGACTTACGAGGCCATTCCATTCGGCAGGTTCCATGCGAGAACGGTCTCATCTACAGATTCATCAGATGATCACCCTGTCCCCCAGGGCCAGGGTATCTCTCCTGTGGTGGCTGCAGAGTGCTCACCTTCTGGAGGGTCGCAGGTTCGGCATTCAGGACTGGGTTCTGGTAACCACAGACGCGAGCCTTCGAGGTTGGGGAGCAGTCACAAAGGGAAGAAACTTCCAGGGTCTCTGGTCAAGCCAGGAGGCTTGTCTTCACATCAACATACTAGAGTTGAGGGCCATATACAAACACCCTTCGACAAGCGGAAAATTTGCTTCGCGACCTACCGGTTCTGATCCAGTCAGACAACATCACCACAGTGGCGCATGTAAACCGCCAAGGCGGAACAAAGAGCAGAGTGGCAATGGCGGAAGCCACCAGGATTCTTCGCTGGGCGGAAAATCATGTAAGCGCCATGACAGCAGTCTTCATTCCGGGAGTAGACAACTGGGAAGCAGACTTCCTCAGCAGACACGATCTACATCCAGGAGAGTGGGGACTTCATCAGGAAGTCTTCGCAGAGATTGCAAGTTGGTGGGGACTGCCTCAGATGGACATGATGGCGTCACGCCTCAACAAGAAACTACCGAAGTATTGCGCCAGGTCGAGGGACCCTCAGGCAGTGGCGGTGGACGCCCTGGTGACACCATGGGTGTTTCAGTCGGTCTATGTGTTCCCTCCTCTTCCGCTCATCTCAAAGATATTGAGAATCACAAGACGAAGAGGAGTACAGACAATTCTCATTGTTCCAGATTGGCCGCGAAGGGCCTGGTATCCGGATCTGCAGGAAATGCTCACAGAAGATCCGTGGCCTCTTCCTCTCAGAGAGGACCTGTTACAACAGGGACCCTGTCTGTTCCAAGACTTACTGCGGCTGCGTTTGACGGCATGGCGGTTGAACGCCGGATCCTAGCGGAAAAGGGCATTCCGGATGAGGTCATTCCTATTCTGATAAAGGCTAGGAAAGACGTGACAGCGAAACATTATCACCGTATATGGCGAAAGTATGTATCTTGGTGTGAGTCCAGGAATGCTCCTCCGGAAGAATTCCATTTGGGCCGTTTCCTTCACTTCCTACAGACGGGAGTGAATTTGGGCCTAAAATTAGGTTCCATTAAGGTTCAGATTTCGGCCCTATCCATTTTCTTTCAGAAGGAATTGGCTCCTCTCCCAGAAGTCCAGACTTTTGTGAAGGGAGTGCTGCATATTCAGCCTCCTTTTGTGCCTCCAGTGGCACCCTGGGACCTTAACGTGGTGTTGCGGTTCCTTAAGTCTCACTGGTTTGAACCACTTAAAACGGTGGAATTAAAATATCTCACTTGGAAAGTGGTCATGTTGTTGGCCTTGGCATCGGCAAGGCGAGTGTCGGAGTTGGCGGCTTTATCTCACAAGAGCCCCTATCTGATTTTCCATGTGGATAGAGCAGAGTTGCGGACTCGTCCTCAATTTTTGCCCAAGGTGGTTTCTTCTTTTCATATGAACCAACCTATTGTGGTGCCTGTGGCTACACGGGACTTGGAGGATTCCGAGTCCCTTGATGTGGTCAGGGCATTGAAAATGTATGTGGCCAGAACGGCTCGGGTTAGGAAAACAGAGGCATTGTTTGTCCTGTATGCAGCCGACAAGGTTGGCGTTCCTGCTTCGAAGCAGACTATTGCTCGCTGGATCTGTAACACGATTCAGCAGGCTCATTCTACGGCTGGATTGCCGTTACCGAATTCTCTAAAGGCCCATTCCACTAGGAAGGTGGGCTCTTCTTGGGCGGCTGCCCGAGGTGTCTCGGCATTACAGCTGTGCCGAGCTGCTACTCGGTCGGGTTCAAACACTGTTGCGAAGTTCTACAAATCTGATACCCTGGCTGATGAGGACCTCATGTTTGCTCAATCGGTGCTGCAGAGTTATCCGCACTCTCCCGCCCGTTTTGGAGCTTTGGTATAATCCCCATGGTCCTTACGGAGTCCCCAGCATCCTCTAGGACGTAAAAGAGAAAATAAGATTTTAAACCTACCGGTAAATCTTTTTCTCCTAGTCCGTAGAGGATGCTGGGCGCCCGTCCCAGTGCGGACTACATCTGCAAGACTTGTATATAGTTTTTGCTTACTTAAGGGTTATGTTACAGTTTTGATCAGTCTCGGGCTGATGCTGTTTTGTTTCATGCTGTTAACTGGTTCGTATATTCCATGTTATACGGTGTGGATGGTGTGGGCTGGTATGAATCTTGCCCTTAGATTAACAAAAATCCTTTCCTCGTACTGTCCGTCTCCTCTGGGCACAGTTTCTCTAACTGAGGTCTGGAGGAGGGGCATAGAGGGAGGAGTCAGTGCACACCCATATCTAAAGTTCTTTTTAGTGCCCATGTCTCCTGCGGAGCCCGTCTATTCCCCATGGTCCTTACGGAGTCCCCAGCATCCTCTACGGACTAGGAGAAAAAGATTTACCGGTAGGTTTAAAATCTTATTATCTCACCGTGTGTACACACATTTAGGTCGACACTTTCTAGGTAGACCACTATTGGTCGGCAGTAAGTAGGTCGACATGTTCTAGGTCGACATGAGTTTTTCACATGTTTTTTCCATCTTTTGAACTTTTGCATACTTGACGATCCATGTGGACTACAATTGGGAATGGTAACCTGTGCCAAGCACAGCGGTAGCAGAGCGAGGCACCTTGCCCGAGGCATGGGTGCAAACACAGTGCACTAATTGGGGTTCCCGGTTACTCTACGAAGAAAACAACACCACAAAATTTAAAAAAAATCTAATGTCGACCTTGTACATGTCGACTTAGAGTCTCTGTCGACCTAGAAACCATGTCGACCTACTTACTGTCAACCAATAGTGGTCGACCTAAGTCTATTCCATCTAACATACCACTCCCGTAGAAGCACAGTATGTCAGCTGCATAAGGACAATAAACAGTCAAGTTGTACAGCAACGACTAAGCAAACTATATACGGACTCCATTAACCTGTCACAACGATCTGAAGACTGAAAGCACATTATATGTACCCTCTAAGAAAGGTCAGGGAATGCACAGACAGAAAATTATTCTGAAAACGTATTATACAAATGGTTTAAATGTCATATAAAGCATTGCATTTGTTAGAACAACTGGCAAAGGCTTTTCCCACTATTAAATCTTAGGCGTAAACCCAACATGGCGACAGAGCCCTGTGTCTGCAGATCCCACAGCTGATCCTGCTTCTTGTTTATTGTAACAGTTTACTAGCCAACTCACATGTCACTGTGGAAAAAATGCCGCTATCTGTTATCATGACCTGTAGCCCCAGTAATTAGCATTTGTAATTGCATGCAATGCCCCTTCTTATGATTGGCCCAAATGAGTCAAGCTGGAAAAAAATGGGTTGTTAGTTGTCCTCTTCAGAAGACCGGATGACACTACGGTTAATAGTGCCTTTTATGGTAATTGGCACTCCTTCAGATGACAAATGAAAACACAAAAGCTATACATGAGATGAATATTCCTACAGAACAGAAAGGGTTAATGTTTAGTATAAACCTCAGCTGCCAGTAGATATAAAAGGCTCTGCGCAATACCATAAAATATTACCCATAGTCCAACAGTCCAGCTCCACCCCTCCCAGAAGAGAATTTTTATGTAGCCCAGTTCTTTTGTTACACAAATGACGAGGTAACCAGGATTTCTTGATACCCTTGATTATTCAAGCGGCACCAGCATTATAGCACAAGCAAAATGGAAGTAGAATTCCTAGAATATAATAGCGAGTAATAACTCCACAGAACAGGGCGAATGGGAACAGGTTCTTTTGCTTTCCAGGAACACTATTCAGGTATAAAACCATTACAGCATCTTAATATAATCACAGTGGAGCTACCCAACTTGAGGCTCAACTTGAGCCGTTAATGCAGAACCTTCACACGGAACCGACATGTTACCACATACGCAGTATTTTTCATGCTGGTCGCTTACAATACTGACCCAGCTAAGCCTGCAGCTTTTAGAATACTTATAAAGTCAATACAGCAGAAGACTACATAAATGTTACAGCATGGAGTTTGTGATACTTTATTCATCACACTTAAAACCTTTAACCATTTACTTGCCTGAGATAAAAGCTGGAGAGAATGTTCTCCTCTCTTCAATGTCGCAGTATGTTTAGGGCAGCCTCTGCTCGCATCAGCTTCTACAGTGAAAGAAATAATCATTTATTGGGTTTCCTCCTGAAATATTGCAGAACATCAATACTTTTCAATCCAGGTTTCTATACTGCAGCTGCTTCATAGTCACACATAGCAGATTTAGGCAGCACAATTACAGAACGATGGAACCTGCAGCATCTTCCTACCTCTTTTCCCTGTGTATCCACCACTCCCTCAGTGTGTGACAAGGAAATGCTGCAGAGGATTCAACCACGCAGATTGGCTCTCATAGAAACACCTCTGTGATTTCATTGGCTGGCCCCATTCTCCTGTTCAAAACAAACCACAACATTAAAGATCACTGAACATGATCTAATGATAAAATGAAATCTAGGGACAATATTTCTACAGTCTGTCATATTAACAAAACAGTGACATAATGAAAACCAGTGACTTCAAGGAACAAGGTCAGAACTTGCAAACTAATAAGAACAAAAGGATGCATATGTGTATACGTATAAACTATTTATTAGCAATTATTTATATAGAGCACACATATATTCTGCAACAGTTTACAGAGAATGTTTAGGCTTTCACATCAGTCCCTGCTCCAGTTGAGCTTACAATCTATAGTGTTTCCCTGAAAAGAAGACCGGGTCTTAAATTAATTTTTGCTCCAAAAGAAGCTTAATAGCTTATTTTCTGGGGATGTCCTGTGCAACAATCTACATTTCATGTACAAAGCTTTCTTTTTGCACTCATCTTGTCTGTCAAATTAGACACAACCACGTCCGTTATCAAGTGCGCACGTTATTGCATTGTGTCTGTACTCCAATTGGTCCGTCTGGCTGACAACGTAACTGGGGCTTATTTTTGGGGTAGGACTTATATTACGCGCATCATGAAAAATCATGCTAGGGCTTATTTTCTGGCTAGGTCTTATTTTCGGGGAAACACTGTATTTTCCCTATTACATGTACACACTTATACCCCACTAGGGTTAATTTTTGTAAGAAAACAATGAACCAACCAGAATTGTGTAAAAGAAACTGGAGAACACCACCCGAGCTGCAGTATGGGAACGTGTGTACGTGTGTGCAAAATTCCAAGATACGGATTATTCCAAAATAGTCAATATATGCTCTGTGTATGTACACAAACTTGGTTTTATGCACAATATTATCAATCATTTATAAAACTACCCTCAGGCAATGTATATAAGGTTTACATGATACAAATGCACTTTGTGTTTAGACTTGGGTCCCCTCCCCACAATATCTAATTATGGCAGGGCCGCAACTAGAGTGGGACATGATTCGGGCCCTGGATTTATGAAGGCGCAGAGACCTCCACCTGGCTTCTTCCATGTTCCTCTCCCCTGACCAGATGTTTGGGTGTGGTGTGTTCAATCTGCAATCTAATTTGCAGTGTAAAAATAAAGCAGCCAGTATTTACCCTGCACAGAAATAAAATAACCCACCCAAATCTAACTCTTTCTGCACATGTTATATCTGCCTCCCCTGCAGTGCACATGGTTTTGCCCAAGTGCTATCAAAAATCCTGCTGCGATCAACTTGGAATTACCCCCAATGTTCATACACACACACACACACACACACACACACACACACACACACACACACACACACACACACAAAAATAGAAGTCTCATTGGAGAACTGATAGATGGACTTATATATGCTAATTTGGCTAAAATTAAACATTTTCCAATCAGCTCCTTAATCAGGATTAGGAGTGTATCTTTCACACATTTTCAAGAAATATTATTACTATTTTTTTTTCCAAATTGAACTGATCAGTTTGCTCCTGAATATAAAGGAATGTCCTTCAGTAACATTTCAATTAAGTAACTCAATAACTGCTCCAACCAAGTATTCTACATAACCATAGCAACACAAGTGATTTTTGTGCCATCTTACCCTAAATGAGTGGATTTTTTAAATGTAGCTTTCTGGATGTTGTTTTGACATCATGCTAATCATTCAGAGTATAATGTGTGCAGGAAAGTTTTCTCAAAATCTTCGTATAGGGCAGTGGTTCCAAACTGGGAGCTATGGTTTGTTGCTCCAGGACCAAATCAAATTACACAGGTCTGCGAAGAAAAAGCTTTTTAAACAAATTTATGTGATACTTACAGATTTTTGGCTTCTGAACGCGAAAATGACTCCCGTGTTTGCATATCACATTATTCTGCAAAACGTGTATTTATGAATAAGTCATTTTTTTCATATTCATTAAAGCAGTGGTCTCCAACCTTAATTGGGGTGTGAGCTACTTTCGCAAAATAAAACCTCTAAAGGAGCTACCCCCTCCCCCCAATGCGCGTGCATTCCTGCAAAAGTGGGTGTGGCCTCACAACTACAAGTAATGCCCCCCCCCGCATAGTGCCAGATCCACAGATAATGCTCCTCAGCAGTGCCAGATACACAAATAATGCCCCTCAGCAGTGCCAGATATTCAAATAATGCCTCACAGCAGTGCCAGATACACAAATTATGTCCCCCAGCAGTGCCAGATACAATGCCCCCGCCAGTGGCAGAAACAATTCCCCCCGCAGTGCCATTTAAAATGTCCCCCCCCCCCCCCACCCCACACAGTGCTAACCCTTGCTGGCTTCTTCTACTGCCGCCGGTGCTGCTCCTCCTGTATGAGGGACAGAAGGGAAGCGCAGCACGCCTCTACTGTGAAGTCCGGAGAGCGGCTGCGGTGAGGGTGACAGAGTCTCCGGTGGCGGCGGGCATTTAAAACATGGTGCCGGTATGTGAGCCAATCAAAACTCGCGGTCCGGCAGCCAATCAGGTGCCGCCATTACCGGTCCACGAGCTCTGATTGGCTGACGGCCGGCACCATATTAAAAATTAAGGGAGGAGGAGTGCCAGTGACTGCCCAAGCCCGTGCGCTCTGTGAGCTACCGAAAATACTACGGCGAGCTACGGGTTGGAGATCACTGCATTAAAGTAATAAATGTCTTCTGCCTACATTTATTATAAAACACTGGTGCAGATGTAGTAACCTGGATAAGGCATAAGGAAGTGATAAACCAGCGATAAGTGCAAGGCGATAAAAGCACCAGCCAATCAGCTCCAATATGTAAATTGACAGTTAAGAGCTGACTGGCTTGTGCGTTTATCACTGGTTTATCACTTCCTTATGCCTTCTCTATGTTAATACATCTACCCCATTGTCTTAAATGAATTCAGTCGGTAATATAGAAAGTTGCAATTCAGTTCTCATCACAAAACATCCCCCCACCCAGTGCCAGATTAAGGTCCACATATTATTTATTAGCAGTTTCTTATATAGCGCAGCATATTCCGTTGCGCTTTACAATTAGAACAACAATTATAGAACAAAACTGGGCAAAGACAGACAGAGGTAGGAAGGCCCTGCTCGCAAGCTTACAATCTATAGGGAAATAGGCATTGATACATAAGGATAGATGCTACCTGTTACATAATGGTTCCCCAGGTTGCTAGGTTCTTAATGGGTTGTATATGATATGATCACCCAGCAATGTTGGAAGACAAAATGTGAGTTTATGTGGACTGTACAGAGGGAATGTAACTTGATAGGGAAGCTGTGAAAGGTTATGTGTGTGGGTCTGAAATTTGGTAGGCTTGTCTGAAGAGATGAGTTTTCAGAGAACGTTTAAAAGGTTTGGAGACTAGAGGAGAGTCTTATTGTGCGTGGGAGTGCATTCCACAGAGTGGGTGAGGCCTGGAGCTGAAATTCACAAAGGGCCTAAACCCCATACTGTCTAAAGAAACATTGCGCAACAAGGTGAGCTGGCGAAGATGGAACCAAATACAACAGATGCAACACAGTTTTGCCCTGTTCCGGCTCATTTTAACCCTTGTCTACCACCACATACACACAGCATTTTTACAGGTCCTGACATTAGAAAGTTAATAAAAGATGAACATTTTGGGCGTGTAACAAATATTGTGGAACTTTCGGCATGGACTTCGTTCAAACAAATGATTTCAACATTTTTAGGCAATTTCAAGGATCCAAACTACAAAGAAATTGTCAGGGAAATACTTAATAGTTACAGATATCTTGGCTGCAATATAAGTTTAAAGGTACAATTTTTGAATTCTCATATTGAGCATTCCCAGAATAATTTCAGTGGCTACAGTGAAGAACAGGGTGAACGGTTCAATCAAGACGTTAAAGATGTAGAAAGAAGATTCCAGGGTCATTGGGACGTTAGCATGATAGCCGACTACTGCTGGATGATACACAGAGAAAACTGATCGAAAAACGACAAAACTAAGTTTGAAGACAAAAAACAAGAGAACGATTTTCTTCAATAATTATGGGGTTTTTTCTATTATTGTTTGATTTTATTATGTAATTAAGACCAAAAAATAAGAATTTACTCACCGGTAATTCTATTTCTCGTAGTCCGTAGTGGATGCTGGGAACTCCGTAAGGACCATGGGGAATAGCGGGCTCCGAAGGAGGCTGGGCACTCTAGAAAGATTTATGACTACCTGGTGTGCACTGGCTCCTCCCACTATGACCCTCCTCCAACCCTCAGTTAGGACACTGTGCCCGGACGAGCTGACATAATAAGGAAGGATTTAGAATCCCGGGTAAGACTCTTACCAGCCACACCAATCACACCGTACAACTCGTGATACTATATCCAGTTTGACAGTATGAAAACAACTGAGCCTCTCAACAGATGGCTCAACAATAACCCTTTAGTTAACAATAACTATTTACAAGTATTGCAGACAATCCGCACTTGGGATGGGCGCCCAGCATCCACTACGGACTACGAGAAATAGAATTACCGGTGAGTAAATTCCTATTTTCTCTAACGTCCTAGTGGATGCTGGGAACTCCGTAAGGACCATGGGGATTATACCAAAGCTCCCAAACGGGCGGGAGAGTGCGGATGACTCTGTAGCACCGAATGAGAGAACTCCAGGTCCTCCTCAGCCAGGGTATCAAATTTGTAGAATTTTGCAAACGTGTTTGCCCCTGACCAAGTAGCTGCTCGGCAAAGTTGTAAAGCAGAGACCCCTCGGGCAGCCGCCCAAGATGAGCCCACCTTCCTTGTGGAATGGGCATTTACAGATTGTGGCTGTGGTAGGCCTGCCACAGAATGTGCAAGCTGAATTGTACTACAAATCCAGCGAGCAATAGACTGCTTAGAAGCAGGAGCACCCAGCTTGTTGGGTGCATACAGGATAAACAGCGAGTCAGATTTTCTGACTCCAGCTGTCCTGGAAACATATATTTTCAGGGCCCTGACAACGTCTAGCAACTTGGAGTCCTCCAATTCACTAGTAGCCGCCGGCACCACAATAGGCTGGTTCAGGTGAAACGCTGACACCACCTTAGGGAGAAATTGGGGACGAGTCCTCAATTCTGCCCTATCCATATGGAAAATCAGATAAGGGCTTTTACATGATAAAGCCGCCAATTCTGACACTCGCCTGGCTGAAGCCAAGGCCAATAACATGACCACTTTCCACGTGAGATATTTCAGATCCACGGTTTTTAGTGGCTCAAACCAATGTGATTTTAAGAAACTCAACATCACGTTGAGATCCCAAGGTGCCACAGGAGGCACAAACGGGGGCTGAATATGCAGCACTCCTTACACAATGTCTGAACTTCAGGTACTGAAGCTAGTTCTTTTTGAAAGAAAATCGACAGAGCCGAGATCTGTACTTTAATGGAGCCTAGTTTTAGGCCCATATTCACTCCTGCTTGCAGGAAATGCAGAAATCGACCTAGTTGAAATTCCTCTGTTGGGGCCTTTTTGGCCTCGCACCATGCAACATATTTCCGCCATATGCGGTGATAATGCTTTGCTGTAACATCTTTCCTGGCTTTAATAAGCGTAGGAATGACTTCTTCCGGAATACCCTTTTCCTTCAGGATCCGGCGTTCAATCGTCATGTCGTCAAACGCAGCCGCGGTAAGTCTTGGAACAGACAGGGCCCCTGCTGACGCAGGTCCTGTCTGAGCGGCAGAGGCCATGGGTCCTCTGATATCATTTTCTGAAGTTCCGGGTACCAAGCCCTTCTTGGCCAATCCGGAACCACGAGTATCGTTCTTACTCCTCGCCATCTTATTATTCTCAGTACCTTTGGTATGAGAGGCAGAGGAGGGAACACATAAACCGACTAGTACACCCACGGTGTCACTAGAGCGTCCACAGCTATCGCCTGAGGGTCCCTTGATCTGGCGCAATATCTCTTTAGCTTTTTGTTGAGGCGGGACGCCATCATGTCCACCTGTGGCCTTTCCCAACGGTTTACCAACAGCAGGAAGACTTCTGGATGAAGTCCCCACTCTCCCGGGTGTAGGTCGTGTCTGCTGAGGAAGTCTGCTTCCCAGTTGTCCACTCCCGGAATGAACACTGCTGACAGTGCTAGTACGTGATTTTCCGCCCATCGGAGAATCCTTGTGGCTTCTGCCATTGCCATCCTGCTTCTTGTGCCGCCCTGTCGGTTCACATGGGCGACTGCCGTGAGGTTGTCTGACTGTATCAGTACCGGCTGATTTTGAAGCAGGGGCCTTGCCTGACTTAGGGCATTGTAAATGTCCCTCAGTTCCAGAATTTATATGTAGGGAAGTCTCCTGACTTGACCATAGGCCCTGGAAGTTTCTTCCCTGTGTGACTGCTCCCCAGCCTCGAAGGCTGGCATCCGTGGTCACCAGGACCCAGTCCTGTATGCCGAAACTGCGGGCCCCCTAGAAGAAGATGAGCACCCTGCAGCCACCACAGTAGAGACACCCTGGTCCTTGGAGACAGGGTTATCATTTGATGCATTTGAAGATGCGATCCCGACCACTTATCCAAGAGGTCCCACTGGAAAGTCCTCGCATGGAACCTGCCGAATGGAATTGCTTCGTATGAAGCCACCATTTTTCCCAGGACTCGTGTGCAACGATGCACCGATACCCTTTTTGGTTTTAGGAGGTCTCTGACTAGAGATGACAGCTCCTTGGCTTTCTCCTGCGGGAGAAACACTTTTTTCTGTTCTGTGTCCAAAATCATCCCCAGGAACAGTAAGCGAGTGGAAGGAACCAGCTGTGACTTAGGAATGTTCAGAATCCAGCCATGCTGTTGTAGCACCTCCTGAGATAGTGCTACTCCGACCAGTAACTGCTCCCTGGACCTTGCCTTTATAAGGAAATCGTCCAAGTATGGGATAAATAAAAACTCCCTTTTTATGAAGGAGTATCATTATTTCTGCCATTACCTTGGTAAACACCCTCGGTGCCGTGGACAGTCCAAACGGTAGTGTCTGGAATTGGTAATGGCAATCCTGTACCACAATCTGAGGTACTCCTGGTGAGGAAGGTAAATAGGGACATGCAGGTAAGCATCCTTGATGTCCAGGAATACCATGTAATCCCCCTCGTCCAGGCTTGCAATAACCGCCCTGAGCGATTCCATCTTGAATTTTGTTATGTAAGTGTTCAAAAATTTCCATTTTAAAATGGGTCTCACCGAACCGGCTGGTTTCGGTACCACAAACAGTGTGGAATAGTAACCCCGTCCTTGTTGAAGTAGGGGCACCTTGACTATCACCTGCTGGGAATACAGCTTGTGAATTGCCTCTAGCACAGCCTCCCTGCCTGAGGGAGTTGTCGGCAAGGCAGATTTGAGTAAACGGCGGGGGGGGAGACGCCTCGACTTCCAGCTTGTACCCCTGAGATATTACTTGAAGGATCCAGGGATCCACCTGTGAGCGAGCCCACTGATCGCTGAAATTTTTGAGGCGGCCCCCCACCTACCTGGCTACGCCTGTGGAGCCCCCGCGTCATGTGGTGTACTCAGAGGAAGCAGGGGAAGAATTTTGATTCTGGGAACTGGCTGCTGGTGCAGCTTTTTTCCTCTTCCCTCGTTTGACCCACCTGCTTTTTTGAAGCCGAAAGGACTGTACCTGATAATACAGTGCTTTTCTTAGGCTGTGAGGAAACCTGAGGTAAAATATTTTCATCCCAGCTGTAGCTGTGGATACGAGGTCCCAGAGACCATCCCCAACCAATTCCTCACCCTTATAAGGCTCTATGTGCCTTTTAAAGTCAGCATCACCTGTCCAGTGTCGGGTCTCCAATACCCTCCTGACAGAATGGACATTGCAATAATTCAGGATGCCAGCCGGCAAAATATTCCTCTGTGCATCCCTCATATATAAGACGACGTCTTATGTTCGCAAAATAGTATCCCTGTTTGACAGGGGTACAGACCACGCTGCAGCAGCACTATCTGCAGGTCTCAGTCTAGTACCTGAGTGTGTAAATACAGACTTCAGGATAGCCTCCTGCTATTTATCAGCAGGTACCTTCAAAGTGGCCGTTATCAGCAGGTACCTTCAAAGTGGCCGTATCCTAAGACGGCAGTGCCACCTTGACAAACGTGTGAACGCCTTATCCACCCTAGGGGATATCTCCCAGCGTAACACATCCTCTGGCGGGAAAGGGTACGCCATCAGTAACTTGTTAGAAATTACCAGTTTCTTATCGGGGAAACCCACGCTTTTTCACACTTCATTCACTCATTTGATGGGGGAACAAAACACTGCCTGCTTTTTCTCCCCACACATAAAACCCTTTGTTTTTAGTGGTACTTGGGTTAATGTCAGAAATGTGTAACACATTTTATATTGCCGGGATCATGTAACGGATGTTCCTAGTGGATTGTGTACATGTCTCAACCTCGTCGACACTGGAGTCAGACTCCGTGTCGACATCTGTGTCTGCCATCTGAGGGAGCGTTGATGGCCTTTGAGACGCCTGGGCAGGCTGAGAAGCCGGCTGTCCCATAGCTGTTACGTCATCCAGCCTTTTATGTAAGGAGTTGACACTGTCGGTTAATACCTTCCACCTATCCATCCACTCTGGTGTCGGCCCACAGGGGCGACATCTCATTTATCGGCATCTGCTCCGCCTCCACATAAGTCTCCTCATCAAACATGTCGACACAGCCGTACCGACACACCGCACACACACAAGGAATGCTCCAATGAGGACAGGACCCACAAAAGCCCTTTGGGGGGACAGAGTGAGAGTATGCCAGCACACACCAGAGCGCTATATAATGCAGGGACTAACTGAGTTATGTCCCCTATAGCTGCTTTTATATAATTTATACTGCGCCTAAATTTAGTGCCCCCCCTCTCTGTTTTAACCCTGTTCTGTAGTGTAGACTGCAGGGGAGAGCCAGGGAGCTTCCTTCCATCGGATCTGTGAAGGAGAAATGGCGCCAGTGTGCTGCAGGAGATAGCTCCGCCCCTTTTCCGCGGACTATTCTCCCGCTTTTTTCTGGATTCTGGCAGGGGTATTTTCCACATATATAGCCTCTGGGGCTATATATTGTGGTATTTTTGCCAGCCAAGGTGTTATTATTGCTTCTCAGGGCGCCCCCCCCCCAGCGCCCTGCACCCTCAGTGACCGGAGTGTGAAGTGTGTATGAGGAGCAATGGCGCACAGCTGCAGTGCTGTGCGCTACCTTGGTGAAGACTGATGTCTTCTGCCGCCGATTTTCCGGACCTCTTCTTGCTTCTGGCTCTGTAAGGGGGACGGCGGCGCGGCTCCGGGACCGAACACCAAGGACTGGGCCTGCGGTCGATCCCTCTGGAGCTAATGGTGTCCAGTAGCCTAAGAAGCCCAATCCGGCTGCAAGCAGGCGAGTTCGCTTCTTCTCCCCTTAGTCCCTCGCTGCAGTGAGCCTGTTGCCAGCAGGTCTCACTGAAAATAAAAAACCTAAATCTATACTTTCTTTCTAAGGGCTCAGGAGAGCCCCTAGTGTGCATCCAACCTCGGCCGGGCACAAGATCTAACGGAGGCTTGGAGGAGGGTCATAGTGGGAAGAGCCAGTGCACACCAGGTAGTCCTAAATCTTTCTAGAGTGCCCAGCCTCCTTCGGAGCCCGCTATTCCCCATGGTCCTTACGGAGTTCCCAGCATCCACTAGGATGTTAGAGAAATAAGATTTTACTTACCGGTAAATCTATTTCTCGTAGTCCGTAGTGGATGCTGGGGACTCCATAAGGACCATGGGGATAGACGGGCTCCGCAGGAGACATGGGCACTTTAAGAAAGAATTTAGGTTCTGGTGTGCACTGGCTCCTCCCTCTATGCCCCTCCTCCAGACCTCAGTTAGAGAAACTGTGCCCAGAAGAGCTGACAGTACAAGGAAAGGATTTTGGTAATCCAGGGCAAGATTCATACCAGCCACACCAATCACACCGTATAACATGTGATAACAACCAGTTAACAGTATGACAAATAACAGAGCACCAGGTCAAACCCTGATGCAACCATAACTTAACCCTTTATTGAAGCAATAACTATATACAAGTATTGCAGAAGAAGTCCGCACTTGGGACGGGCGCCCAGCATCCACTACGGACTACGAGAAATAGATTTACCGGTAAGTAAAATCTTATTTTCTCTAACGTCCTAGTGGATGCTGGGGACTCCATAAGGACCATGGGGATTATACCAAAGCTCCCAAATGGGCGGGAGAGTGCGGATGACTCTGCAGCACCGATTGAGCAAACACAAGGTCCTCCTCAGCCAGGGTATCAAACTTGTAGAACTTTGCAAAAGTGTTTGAACCTGACCAAGTAGCCGCTCGGCAAAGCTGTAATGCCGAGACCCCTCGGGCAGCCGCCCAAGAAGAGCCCACCTTCCTAGTGGAATGGGCCTTAACTGATTTTGGCAGCGGCAATCCAGCCGCAGAATGAGCCTGCTGAATCGTGTTACAGATCCAGCGAGCAATAGTTTGCTTTGAAGCAGGAGCACCAAGCTTGTTGGAAGCATACAGGATAAACAAAGACTCTGTTTTCCTGACCCTAGCTGTTCTGGCTACATAAACCTTCAAAGCCCTGACCACATCAAGTAACTCGGAATCCTCCAAGTCAGTAGTAGCCACAGGCACCACAATAGGTTGGTTTATATGAAAGGATGAAACCACTTTCGGCAGAAATTGTGGACGGGTCCGCAATTCTGTTCTATCCGCATGGAAAACCAGATGGGGGCTTTTATGTGACAAAGCCGCCAACTCTGACACACGCCAAGGCTAATAGCATGACCACCTTCCACGTGAGATATTTCAACTCCACCGTTTTGAGTGGTTCAAACCAGTGGGATTTCAGGAAACTCAACACCACGTTAAGATCCCAAGGTGCCACTGGAGGCACAAAAGGGGGCTAAATATGTAGCACTCCCTTTACAAACGTCTGAACTTCAGGTAGAGAAGCCAACCCCTTTTGAAAGAAAATGGATAGGGCCGAAATCTGGACCTTAATGGAACCCAATTTTAGGCCCAAATTCACTCCGGACTGTAGGAAGTGAAGGAAACGGCCCAGCTGGAATTCCTCCGTAGGAGCATTCCTGGCCTCACACCAAGCAACATATTTTCGCCATATACGGTGATAATGTTGAGCTGTCACGTCCTTCCTAGCCTTTATCAGCGTAGGAATGTGTCACGATCCGGGTATCTGGACGCCATTACCTGCCTTTCAGATGTCTCCTGAGGCTCACTCAGCGTTCCAAGGCCGGATCTCATCTGTGTCCACATGCTGCACGTTCCTCCTGTCACGCTGAGATGCTGTCACAGCGGCGCCATGTTTGAATCCTGCATGGCGTCTCCCGTTTTCCGCGGCCTCTGCCGCCGCTCCTGTGTTATAGGTGCAGGTTGTCAGTGTGGTGTTCCATGCCTGCCGCGGCCTCCGTTGTCATCCATGAGTCTCAGCATACATTTGTCAGTCTGGCGTCTCCTGTCCTCTGTGGCCGGTGCCGCCATTACAGTTATGTTTCCACATGGTTTCCCAAGCCAGTTTTCCCTCCAAGTTCTAACATGGGCGCAGCCATGTTGGATCTAATCACATGCTTTAGTTCCTCCAATCCACTGCCTGGAAATCTGCATAATTGCCCAGCCAATACCTGCATTGCTGCAGGTATAAGTATGCTGTGCCTGGGCCAGGAAATGGTCAGTGCTTTGTTTGTCATACCTTGTTCCAGTCTCTCTCCTGTGGTTGTGTCTCCAGGTTCCAGCTCCTGTCTCCAGCATCCACCAAAGAGACCCGCACCTGCCTACCATCCTGCGGTGCAGCCTGACTCTGCAGTCCTCCGTGGCTGATCCAGTTTCCAGCTATTTCATCTGCTTCCAGCAGTATCCACTACCACCGGTAATCATCCTTCAACTCCTCTGTTTCCCTAGCATCTTATTATATTCACTCTGTGTTTCATCACCTGGCTGGTTCCACCCAGCATTCATTCAGTGACTTTATCAACTGGCTGATCCCATTCCGCATCCACTCCGTGTCTTACCATCTGGCTGGTTCTATCCAGCAAATACAACAGCTGATTCAAGTTACCAGCTTCATCTGTTCCATCTACTGGCATGTTCCTTGGATATCTTCACTACTACAGCCAGGCCTGGTAAGGTTATTCCATCTAAGGACTTTAACAGCTGTTCTTAACCTACCAGTGTCCTGTGTAACCATTTCATGGTCAGAGTGCTCCAGGAATCATATTATTTAACATAGCCATTATTAACCTTGAATGCTGTCTGTTTACACGGAGTCTGTTAATAAACTTTTATTTTGACTTTTACCTGGTTGTCATGGTCACACCTTCGGGTTTCATTTTAACACTTACATGTCCAGGGGTCTGACTAAACCTCCCCGGTTTAAGTTCCTCTCAGCCCCTACAACTGAGGCTTTCTCCTGTCAGCCAAAACCCTCAGTTGTGACAGAATGACCTCATACGGAATGCCTTTCTCTGCTAGGATCCGGCGTTCAACCGCCATGCCGTCAAACGCAGCCGCGGTAAGTCTTGGAACAGACAGGGCCCCTGTTGCAACAAGTCCTGTCTTAGAGGAAGAGGCCACGGGTCCTCTGAGCATTTCTTGCAGATCTGGATACCAAGTCCTTCGTGGCCAATCTGGAACAATGAGTATTGTTCTCACTCCTCTTTCTCTAACGTCCTAGTGGATGCTGGGGACTCTGTAAGGACCATGGGGAATAGACGGGCTCCGCAGGAGACTGGGCACTCTAAGAAAGAATTAGGACTACTGGTGTGCACTGGCTCCTCCCTCTATGCCCCTCCTCCAGACCTCAGTTAGAATCTGTGCCCGGCCAGAGCTGGGTGCTTTTAGTGGGCTCTCCTGAGCTTGCTAATAAGAAAGTATTTTAGTTAGGTTTTTTATTTTCAGAGAGCTTCTGCTGGCAACAGACTCTCTCTGCTACGAGGGACTGAGGGGAGAGAAGCAAACCTACTAACTGCGGCTAGGTTGCGCTTCTTAGGCTACTGGACACCATTAGCTCCAGAGGGTTCGAACACAGGATCTTAACCTTGGTCGTCCGTTCCCGGAGCCGCGCCGCCGTCCCCCTCGCAGAGCCAGAAGACAGAAGCCGGCAGAAGCAAGAAGACATCGAAATCGGCGGCAGAAGACTCCTGTCTTCACATGAGGTAGCGCACAGCACTGCAGCTGTGCGCCATTGCTCCAGCATTACACCCACACATTCCGGTCACTGTAGGGTGCAGGGGGGGGGACGCCCTGGGCAGCAATTAAGTACCTCCTGGCAAAAGCAGCATATATACAGTTGGACACTGTTATATGCATAAGCCCCCGCCATTAATTTTACACAAAATCGCGGGAGAAGCCCTCAGCACTCACCAGCGCCATTTTCTCTCCACAGATCCGATGAGAGGAAGCTCCCCAGGCTCTCCCCTGCACGATAGAGAGGGTGAAAAAGAGAGGGGGGGGGGGGGGGCACATAAATTTGGCGTAAAAACAATATATACAGCAGCTACTGGGTTAACACTAAGTTACTGTGTGAATCCTGGGTCATATAGCGCTGGGGTGTGTGCTGGCATACTCTCTCTCTGTCTCTCCAAGGGGCCTTGTGGGGGAACTGTCTTCAGATGAGCATTCCCTGAGTGTGTGGTGTGTCGGTACGTGTTTGTCGACATGTCTGAGGTAAAAGGCTCCCCTAAGGAGGAGATAGAGCAAATATGTGTGTGAGAGGGTGTCTCCGTCGACAACGCCGACACCTGTTTGGATATGTGTAAGAGCGGAGGTGAATTTATTGCACAAAAGATTAGAGAACAGACAGGAAATCTACCCTTGTCTGTCCCTATGTCAGAGACCTTCAGAGTCTCACAATGCTCACTATCCAAAATACTAAACACTGATATCGACACGGAGTTTGACTACAGTGTCGACTACGATAATGCAAAGTTACAGCCAAGATGGCTGAAAGGTATTCAATATATGATTATTGTAATAAAAGAGGATTTGCATATCACTGACGACTTATTTGTCCCTGACACAAGGGTACACATGTTAAGGGGAAGAAAGCTGAGGTAAATTTCCCTCCTCTCATGAGGAAAAAGAGCGGGAATCTCCAGACAAGAGACTGCAGCTTCCCACAAAAAATTCTCAAGCAGTATTCTTTCCCCACTAGGGCTAGGATGTGATGGGAATCTTCCCCTAGGGTGTCCCGTTTGCACAGAAGGTAGCACTAGCTATTCTAAGGGATCCTGCAGATAGCGTGCACATTCTAGTATACTACTCAGACCGGCGATTGTGTCGGCATGGGTTTATAGCGCTGTGGCAGCGTGGACAGGTACCTTTATCAGCAGAGATTGAGACCCTAGTATTTTATATATATATATATATATATATATATATATATATATATATATATATATATATATATATATATATATATATATATATAGAGATATATATAGAGAGATATATATATAGAGATATATTAAAGATGCTGTCTTAAGTGATATAGATAGATATATATATATATATATATATATATACACACACACACACACACACACAGACAGAAAGTTCAGCACTCACCATAGCAAGCTGCATTGGCCAATTCACTAACTAAATCCCCATCATTTATTTATTGATGTTGTGAGGATAAGTGAGCTTGCTATGGTGAGTGCTGAACTTTCTGTCTGTATGTATTTGGGTTGGTGGCCATGGGCTGCATGCACCCCACCTGGTGAGTGCAGACACTGCACCCCGCTTCTGGGGTGGTGAGTGCTGTGGTTTTCCGTATGTATGTATGTATGTATGTATGTATGTATGTATGTATGTATGTATGTATGTATGTATATATATATATATATATATATATATATATATTAAACATGCCCAAAGAGACATGAGTATACTGGGTCCTAGAGTCAAAGCTTTGTCGATTTCTGCTTGACGTGTCCTGTAGAATATGCAATGGACAGATGATGCAGACTTAAGAGGCATGTGGAAGGCTGAGGATTGTGTGGAGAAGGGTTCTCGGACCTGGTCTCCACAGCTATAGCTGGTAATTCTGATATTTTGCCTTATATTCCTGCACAGCCTAGGAAAGCACGACATTATCAAATGCAGCCTTTCGAATAAAGAAACAAGAAAGTCCGAGGTGCGTCCTTTCTTGCCATAGACTGGGGCAGAGGAAAGAAGCTGTACAACACAGCTAGTTCCCAGGAACAGAAGTCCTCCCCGGCCTCTACAAAAATCCACCGCATGTCGCTGGGGCTCCACAGGCGGAGCTAGGCCCGGTGGGGGCACGCCTTCGTAAGTTCAGCCACAAGTGGGTTCACTCCCTGTTAGATCCCTGGGCGATAGATATTGTGTCTCAGGGATACAAGCTGGACTTTGAGAAGATGCCCCCTCACCGACGGCCCTGCCGGCTTCCCCCCACGAGAGAGAAACAGTGTTAACTGCAATTCATAAATTGTATCTTCAACAGGTGGTGGTCAAGGTTCCCCTCCTTCAACAAGGAGGGGGTTATTATTCGACCATGTTGTAGTCCCGAAACCAGACGGTTCGGTCGGACCCATATTGAATTTAAAATCCCTGAACATATACCTGAAAGGGTTCAAGTTCAAGATGGAATCGCTAAGAGCGGTTATTGCAAGCCTGAAAGGGGGAGATTTTATGGTGACTCGGGACATAAAGGAAGCATTCCTTCATGTCCCCATTTATCCACCTCATCAGGCGTACCTCAGAATTGCGGTACGGGATGGTCATTACCAATTTCAAACGTTGCCGTTTGGTCTCTCCACGGCCTTGAGAATATTCACCAAGGTAATGGCGGAAATTATGGTGCTCCTGCGGAAGCAAGGTGTCACTATTATCACGTACTTGGACGATCTCCTCATAAAAGCGAGATCAAGAGAGCAGTTGCTGAACAGCGTATCGCTTTCTCCGGAAGTGAAACGGCAACACGGCTGGATTCTATATATTCCAAAGTCGCAGTTGGTTCTTACAGCTCATCTGCCTCTCCTAGGCATGATCCTAGACACAGACCAGGAAAAGGTTTATCTCCCGATAGAGAGAGCTCAGGAGCTCGTGACACTGGTCAGGAATCTATTAAAACTAAAACAGGTGTCAGTGCATCACTGCACTCGAGTCCTGGGAAGGAGGGTGGCATCATACGAGGCCATTCCCTTCGGCAGGTTCCATACCTTCCAATGGGACTTACTGGACAAGTGGTCCGGATCACATCTTCGGATGCATCGGTTAATCACCCTATCCCCCAGAGCAAGGGTGTCTCTCCAGTGGTGACTGCAGAGTGCTCACCTTCTCGAAGGTCGCAGATTCGGCATTCAGGACTGGGTCCTGGTGACCACGGATGCAAGCCTCCGAGGGTGGGGGGCAGTCACACAGGGAAGAAATTTCCAAGGGCTGTGGTCAAGGCAGGAGGCTTGCCTTCACATCAATATCCTGGAACTAAGGGCCATATACAACGCCCTAAGTCAAGCGGAGACCCTGCTTCGCGACCAACCGGTTCTGATCCAGTCAGACAATATCACTGCAGTGGCTCATGTAAACCGCCAAGGCGGCACAAGGAGCAGGGTGGCGATGGTAGAAGCCACCAGAATTTTTCGCTGGGCGGAGAATCACGTAAGCACACTGTCAGCAGTGTTCATTCCGGGAGTGGACAACTGGGAAGCAGACTTCCTCAGCAGGCACGACCTCCATCCGGGAGAGTGGGGACTTCACCAAGAAGTCTTCACGCAGATTGCAAATCGACGGGAACTGCCACAGGTGGACATGTCTGTCTCTTTGAGCATCTCTCATATAAAGGACAGCGTCTTTAATATGCCCCAGGGTCAATAAAACAGTATCCCTATCTAGGGTATCCAACTTCTCTGATAAGGTATCAGTCCATGCCGCTACTGCACTACAGACCCAGGCCGACGCGATTGCCGGTCTGAGCAAGGTACCTGAATGTGTATAAATCGACTTCAGGGTACCCTCCTGTTTGCGATCAGCAGCATCCTTGAGGGTAGCCGTATCCTGGGACGGCAGGGCTACCTTTTTGGATAAGCGTGTTAAAGCTTTGTCCACCCTAGGGGAGGATTCCCATCGTAACCTATCCGTTGGCGGGAAAGGATACGCCATAAGAATCCGTTTGGAAATCTGCATTTTTTTATCTGAAGATTCCCAAGCTTTTTCACATAACTCATTCAGTTCGTGTGAGGGGGGAAAAGTTACCTCAGGTTTCTTTCCCTTATACATATAAACCCTTGTGTCAGGGACAGGGGTTTCCTCTGTGATGTGCAAAACATCCTTAATTGCTATAATCATATCTGAGTGATTTAGCCAACTTAGGCTGTAGCTTTGCATAATCATCATCGACACTGGAGTCAGAATCCATGTCGGTATCTGTGTCAACAATTTGGGATAGTGGGCGCTTCTGAGACCCCGACGGCCTCTGCGACATAGGATCAGGCACGGGTTGGGACCCTGACTGTCCTGAGGCTTCAGCTTTATCTAACCTCTTATGCAAGGAATTAACATTATCATTTAAAACCTTCCACATATCCATCCAATCAGGTGTCGGCGGAGACACCACATTCACTTGCTCCTGCTCTGCTTCCACATAGCCTTCCTCATCAGACATGTCGACACAAGCGTACCGACACACCACACACACACACACACACACACACACACACACAGGGAATGCCCTTTTTGAAGACAGTTCCCCCACAAGGCCCTTTGGAGAGACAGAGAGAGAGTATACCAGCACACACCCCAGCGCTATAACCCAGGAATAACACAGTAACTTAATGATAACCCAGTAGCTGCTGTATATATTGTGTTTTTGCTCCTAATTTATGTGCCCCCCCTCTCTTTTTACCCTCTTCTACCGTGAATCTGCAGGGGAGAGCCTGGGGAGCTTCCTCTCAGCGGAGCTGTGGAGAAAAAATGGCGCTGGTGAGTGCTGAGGAAGAAGCCCCGCCCCCTCGACGGCGGGCTTCTGTCCCGCTTAAATATGCATTTTCTTGGCGGAGGCTCATACATATATACAGTGCCCAACTGTATATATGTGTACTTTTGCCAAAAAGAGGATCCAAATGCTGCCCAGGGCACCCCCCCCCCTGCACCCTTACAGTGACCGGAGTATGTGAGGTGTGTGGGAGCAATGGCGCACAGCTGCAGTGCTGTGCGTTACCTCAGTGAAGAACGGAGTCTTCTGCCGCCGATTTGAAGTCTTCTTGCTTCTCATACTCACCCAGCTTCTGTCTTCCGGCTCTGCGAGGGGGACGGCGGCGCGGCTCTGGGATCGGACGGCGAGGGTGAGATCCTGCGTACGATCCCTCTGGAGCTAATGGTGTCCAGTAGCCTAAGAAGCAGGACCTAGCTTCAGAGAGTAGGGCTGCTTCTCTCCCCTCTGTCCCACGATGCAGGGAGTCTGTTGCCAGCAGAGCTCCCTGAAAATAAAAAAACCTAACAAAATACTTTCTCTCAGCGAACTCAGGAGAGCTCACTGAAAAGCACCCAGCTCGTCTGGGCACAGTATCAAACTGAGGTCTGGAGGAGGGGCATAGAGGGAGGAGCCAGTGCACACCAGAACCTAAATTCTTTCTTAAAGTGCCCATGTCTCCTGCGGAGCCCGTCTATCCCCATGGTCCTTATGGAGTCCCCAGCATCCACTAGGACGTTAAAGAAACACAGTGATATTGTCTACACTTCTTTGTATTTCACAATAAATATGTCAAGAACAATTAAACTTCTTGTTTTTTCTTAAAAATGTATGTAACCCCCTTATAGGTAAATGTGATGTAGTAATTTTTATATATACAGGTACACCACCGATTTTCTGGCAACCGATGATCCGGAACTTAATCCGGACAATTTTGATTTGTCCGGATTTAAGGGGGTTAGGGACATCCTTTAATCCAGAACATTTTCTGCGCATGGGCTGTGGAAGTTATAGGGTAGGTTGTAATAGGAGTTGGGCTGTGGAAGGTTTAGAGTTGGGCTGTGGAAGGTATAGGGTAGGTTGTTGGGCTGTGGAAGGTTTAGAGTTGGGCTGTGGAAGGTATAGGGTAGGTTGTAGTGGGAGTTGGGCTGTGGGAGGGTAAGAGTTAGTGTCATTTTGCATGAGGTTTAGTACTTTCCTTGTAGTGACTATTTCACTTACTGTTAATGGTTGTTCAAAACGTACCTGATACCTGTTTTGCTTATAAACAGTTTTGCATACACTACTGTGTTTATTCATTAATTAATATTATACTGTAGCATATATTTTACTATTTATTGCTTTAGAAATGTTCTGAAGGTGCAAAATTAGCTTCCACCGTTAATCCGGCAAAATCGATAATCCGGCACGGCACTGGAACCGAGGATGCCGGAAAATCGGTGGTGTACCTGTATACTATTTCTTTATGAACACAGTAGTATAATTAAGAATATAAAAGTATTATTAAAAATAGCTTTCAATACCCTAAATTTCACAGACCTGTGTTATTTATGGTCACTGTAATAGGCAAAACCAGTTATATTCGCTGCCAATCATAAAAGAGGTATACAAACAGTAGTGCAACCCTCCCCACCACCACATAACAAAACCTAGGGATGACAGGTCAGTAGAGTATACTTAATTTAGTAGTTTTT
The DNA here is from genome assembly GCF_028390025.1 of Pseudophryne corroboree. Taxonomy (NCBI): domain Eukaryota; kingdom Metazoa; phylum Chordata; class Amphibia; order Anura; family Myobatrachidae; genus Pseudophryne; species Pseudophryne corroboree. The sequence goes on from NC_086445.1 coordinate 705,035,638, forward strand.
CTGAATTTCACAGTAAGAACCTTTTGGCCTAGAAGTGCTGTGAAAAGAATGCTGATGATCTAGGGCGTCATGGTTTATGAAGGCTTGGAAACAATTGGAATAGATAAAGGGGGGTATCCAATAAGCTGCGGTCAATTACTGCAGCTAATTCTCTCGCTTTTAGCCCCGGTAAGCCAATGTGAGTTGCGGCTTATCGGGGATTTGGTTTCACCAGCCTCAGACGGAGTTTTCACTCCCCCTCTCCGGCAGCCAAGATGCTACTACATCTCAGCGCTAGTGCTTCCCGCTTTGTCTTGGTAAAGAGAATATGTGGGAAGAGTGATACCGGCACGATATGTTCTGGTATCATACATTTACCCCTCAGTCTTCAAGAAACGCCTAGGTCTAGGATTTAAGTATATACATGCTTGGCCACAGGTGATTTAAATTAGTACCTCAGTCAAAATTATTTAACCATCTGTGCACAGCCATGGCAGTAGCGGATCTTGCCACGGGCAAGCAGGACTTTTGCCCGGGGCGCCGCCTTCCGGAGGCCGCCGCACCATGGCAAGATCCGCTGCTGCTGTGCCCCCCGCTGCGAAGGGAAACTAGACGCGGAGAGGACCTTTTCTGTAATGATGTGCGGTGCGCGTTGACGTCATCGCGCACCGCACAGCAAAGGTCCTCTCCACGAAGGGAACTAGACGCTTAGCGTCTAGTTTTCCTTCGTGGAGAGGACCTTTGCTGTGCGGTGCGCGATGACGTCATCGCGCACCGCACATCCTACTATAGTACAGGGGGTGTAACTGACCACGCCCCCTGTATGAAGCCACGCCCCCTAATGCCGCCCGGGGCGCAAGAAGCCCCGGAACCGGCCCTGAGCCATGGATATACTTTAAACCAGAACCATTAGTGCTACTTGAGGACAAAGTTGGGAACCAATGCTCTAGTACAAAAAAAATGGCATTAGATATGAGGCCAAGAGTCTTTGGTTCTCACAGTTTACAAGCGCTCACTGAAAGTGGAGTGCTTCTTTTTGACTGGAAAAACTGGGTTCATAAATTCCAGGGAGACAGCAGTGGATGTAGACTTAATTATGCTTTCAAATACTGTATATATCATAAGTAAAAGCATATTACGTACTACTTACTACAAAGACAATATACAGGCTGAAAGTTAATATTGTGTGCATTTATTCTGGGTTTTTAAAATAAAGTACACAAACAAATGTGAAATAAAAATAACTGTACTAAGGCGGTAATTCAGAGTTGATCGCAGCAGAAAATTTGTTAGCAGTTGGGCAAAACCATGTGCACTGCAGGGGAAACAGATATAACATGTGCAGAGAGAGTTAGATTTGGGTGGGGTGTGTTCAATCTGAAATCTAAATTGCAGTGTAAAAATAAAGTAGCCAGTATTTACCCTGCATAGAAACAAAATAACCCAACCAAATCTAATCTGCAAATGTTATGTCTGCCACACCTGCAGTGCACATGGGCCCTCATTCCGAGTTGATCGCACGTAGAAACTTTTTGCTGCTCGCGCGATCAACTTGACGCAGCATATGGGGGGAGTGTATTTTAGCATAGCAGGGCTGCAATCGCTTGTGCAGCCCTGCTATGGTAAAAAGTTTCCTGCAAACCAAGACCAAGGTCAGACTTACTTACCCTGTGCAACGGATCCAGTGACGAAGGTTCCGGAATTTACGTCAGATATCCGCCCTCCAAACGCCTGGGCACGCCTGCGTTCACCTCATCACGCCTGGAAAACGGTCAGTTGATGCCCCGGAACGCCTCCCGCCTGTCAGTCTTCTTGTGATCGCCGCTGTGATCACTTTTTTCGCTGGCGGCGGTGCTACCCGGCGACGGGCAACGACGAGTGTGCGCAATGCATCCACCACGCATGCGCAGTTACGATACGTTCACACCGTTGCGACAAACTGCAGCGTGCGAACGGGTCGGAATGACCCCTATGGTTTTGCCCAACTGCTCACAAATTTGCTGCTGCGATCAACTCTGAATTACCCCCTAAATCCATGCCTGCCAACATTTTACATCCATAGGAAAGCTATTGGGCTTCTATAGCAATAGGCGTCTATCGACGCTGTTCAATTGTTACTCCAACCAGACGCTCATTACCTGTTAATGCGCCCGACAGACTCTGGTTTAGCCACGTAAAGTGGCTAAACAAATCTAAAGCACTTGAATAGGTGTCCAAAGTCCGCCCAAACTATGGACTTTTTAACACATTTTTTTCTCACACTTCCTGAGGTAGTGAGCCAAAAATGTGACTGCCATGACTAATGGGCGTCTATCAGAACAGCAATTGAATAGCTCAGATAAGACGCCCATTCCTTTAGATGGCCATCAGGAGGAGAAAACAGGGCCTTTGCACGGCTAAACCTGGCGCAAATGGACGTGACAAGTGTGAAAAACAATGGTCACCCAGCCACACATACCAGAGTACATGCAGCCTAAACGGGATGTAGTTATTTGACCGGCAGTCAGGAGAATGCCGGTCACAATACCACGCCTGCATCCCACACCCACAAAATCCCGAAAGTCAGCATGCCGACTAACAGGGACTATTCCCACTCGTGGGTGTCCACAACACCCATAGAGTAGGAATAGAACCTGTGGCAGCGAGCCCGCAGCATGGCCAACGCAGCAAGCCCCCCCCCCCCAGCATTCAAAGGGGTCTATTTACTAAGCCTGGAATGGAGATAAAAAGGATGGAGATGAAGTACCAGCCAATCATCTCCTAACCGCCATGTCACAGGCTGGGTTTGAAAAACGACAGTTAGGAGCTGATTGGCTGGTACGTAAACTCAGTCTACTTTATCTCCATCAAAGGCTTAGTAAATAGAACCCCAGGATCCCGGCGTCGGTATGGTGACCGACGGGATTCAAACACCGGTCACCCATACCCAAGAGAAGCTTAGATGGAATGATACCAGTGTTACTAGAAAAAGGGCAGGCTAGATGTAACACATGGGGTTTCCTATTGTACCTCTCAGCAGACTGTGACACTAACCCTACACTGCTGGTATAGCAAACATTATATACATCCATTCCTGATTAAGTGGTCTATTTACTAAGCCTTGGATGGAGATAAAGTACCAGCCAATCGGCTCCTAACTGCTATGCCACAGGCTGTGTTTGAAAAATGACAGTTAGGAGCCGATTGGCTGGTACTTTATCTCCATCCGAGGCTTAGTAAATAGACCCCTAAGTAAAGCCTACAAGGAACACTGCCCTGCAGACAAACGCCGATTTCACTGCAAGCCGTATACAGCATCGCTACTAATAACGGGAATGCCTGTGGCTCTCCCTGCCATGCCTGCCTGCAAAGGGAAAGGCTGCCTATCTCTATACCATATATCACTATGCGGAGAGACGTCACCAGCCACATTCCGCCCCAGCTCACGCCTGCTCTTAACGCCTCAGTGCCTGTACATAGAGCTGCACATGATGCAGCCTAGCATGTTATCATGAAAAGCAGTATACTTACTTTCTCCTGCTATTGGCTTAAACACCTGACAGTCACTTTTTTCCACCCACCCTAGCACCTCGTGTCTCCCAGCTTACTGGACTGTTAGAACCGCAATCATACATTTAAACCCCGCCCTGGCCGCTCAATAACAATTGTGCTATTGAATTGGCACACTCTATTGTCACTCACACACTTCCACCAATCCTCCCTTCTCTTAGTGATCTGCTCGGCTGTCTGCAGCTGTGAGGGCGGGCACGCAAGAAGGATGACATTCACGTGGCTCGGTGACGCATGTTTACAAACATTACGGCAGTGGTCAGGTGGCTGTGCACGTGGAGCGAGGTGGGCTGCACGTGAGAGATGAGACTGGGAGGCGGGAGGGAGGCGGCGTGACATAACGCCAGTGCCACTGGCTGCTGCACTCTGTCTCAGTCATGGCAGTCGTGCTACAACAACAAGTGAAGTCAGAAAGTGATGGTTCATTAATGAGTAATGAAAATGTTGTAGACTATCTCTGCTCTGAGCTGCAAGTAGTGTAATGCGATTTTAGTGTTTTGCTTTTTAGAATAATGTGTATGAGTTAATGTGACATAGTTCCCACCGTTTTTTACCTGAATGAACCCTCGGCTGGTCTCTCCTCCAGTAAAACCACGTATGGATTAAAAAGTATGATATTCCGTTGAACAGGATTCCGGTGATCAGAATACCAACAGCAGCATCCCCTCAGCCCCCCAGAAATTACCGTAACGCTCTCCTTAAGAGAGGAGGGAGACCCTGTGCAGACTTCGGGTGGGTGTCCACGGCACTGCAGGCCCTGGCACTGTGTCGGAGTCCAGAAACATGGTACCTGCCATGGTCCGGAGCTGCTGTTTTGGATTTGACTTTTTGCCACTGCTGCAGCTCCCGTCGCAGTGTGGGCCCAGGGGCCCATGTTTACTGCACACATTGCACCCATGATAGAAACGCCTATGCTTCACCAGTTCCATTGGAGGTATCACCCTTTACGCTCAATCTTGATGAGACAGGACCAGGGCTTAAAGTACTGGAGAGGTGGGGGAACTCATCCCCCTCACCACTGGGGCGCCGAAGGCGCGTAGCAAAAAGGGGTGTGGCCTCACTAGGAAGGGTCGTCGCCACACAATAGTACCCCCAATTCAAAATAACACCTCACAGTAGCACAATCGTATTCACATTGGCCTACATATTAGTGCCCTTTACAAACACAATGCCCACAGTAGCAGTGCCACGTACACACACAATGCCCACAGCAGTCGTCCCCTCCTCCCCCCCATACACAAAATTTTAGATGTGGTGAACAATGTAGCAGGATATGTTAAACAACCTTTGCTCACCTCTCTTATGTCTTCCATGTGTCTCTTATGTTTCCTTTTCTGTCACTTTCCTCATGTGTCTGTATCTTCATCCTAGGTAACCCTCTCACTCCCTATATACTCTCCTTTGCAAGTGTCTGATCACCTGCATCTTTTTCTCCTTTACTTACCCTCTACACCTCTCCCTCCCTGCTATCCATTCAGTCTCTGCTTCTATCTTAACCCCTGCACCTCTCACTCCTGTGCCTCACTCCCCTACCTCACCGCTTGCTCCTCTCATTCCCCTATCTCACCTCCTGTGCCTCACCCATCTCACTCCCTGTGCCTCACTCCTCCATCTCATCCGCTGCTTCTTTCACTCCCTGCTACCACTTCAACCTCTGCTTCTATCTTAACCCCTGCACCTCACACTCCCCTACCTCACCCCCCTGCTCCTCTCATTCCCCCATCTCACCTCCTGTGCCTCACTCCACCATCTCACCTCCTGTGCCTCACTCCACCAACTCATTCCCTGTGCCTTACTCCACCATCTCACCCCCCATATCACCTCCTCTACCTCAGTCCCCCATCTCACCTCCTGTGCCTCACTCTGCCATCTCAACACCCTAGTGCCTCACCTTCCCCCCTCCCCCATACCACCTCTTGCTCCTGGCATTTCTGTGAGACACGGTCTCTCTGGGAGTGTGACGGAGGAGGAGCAGGGAGCATTGGCTGGGTCACAGCTGCAGTGTAGTGCAGTTTATGTTGTCAGCGGCTTCCAGCCATTCCTGTTGACAGGCTGCTGATCAAAAGAAGAGGCCGCTCTTTGAATATGCGCGCCAATCACGGCTGGCGGACCGCCAGGCAATGAGAAGCTGCCACTTGGCAGCTTCTCATTGGCTAGCAGTGCGTGAGCTGTGATTGGCTTGCGCCGTTTAAAAAAAAATCCTTCCTGTCTTTTAATTGGCATCCGGTCTACCCATGATCCAGGATTGGCTGGCGGCCACTTCTAGCTTTAACATGCATTGAAGACGGGACCAGATGCTAGTGGCCGGACGGAGGCAGAACTGGTTCCGCCTTGAATTAGAGGTGACAGAACGCAGTTCCGCCCCATTCCGGCCCAATTTAACCACTGGACAGGACAATCTGTCAGAAAAACAACACTGTATGTATGTGGCTTATGATTTTCATATAGCCCACATGCATTCCAATGCTCTTGCCCCAGTTTGGCAAATAACACCGGTCAACACGAATTTCTCTTACGTCCTAGAGGATGCTGGTGACTCCAAAAGGACCATGGGGTATAGACGGGATCCGCAGGAGACATGGGCACACTATAAGACTTTGAATGGGTGTGAACTGGCTCCTCCCTCTATGCCCCTCCTCCAGACCTCAGTTAGATTCTGTGCCCAGAGAGACTGGACACACACTAGGGGAGCTCTACTGAGTTTCTCTGAAAAGACTTTCTGTTAGGTTTTTATTTTTAGGGAGATCTGCTAGCTACAGGTTCCCTGCTTCGTGGGAGTGAGGGGAGAGAAGTCAGACCTACTTCTTCTGAGTTAAAGGCTCTTCTTCTTAGGCTACTGGACACCATTAGCTCCAAAGGGTTCGTTCACTTGGTGCGCCTAGCTGCTTGTTCCCGGAGCCGCGCCGTCACCCCCCTCATAGAAGCCAGAAGAAAGAAGCTGGGTGAGTATACAGAAGAAAGAAGACTTCAGTGATGGCAGAAGACTTCAGTAACGAGGTACAGCGCAGCGGTCGCGCTGCGCCCCATGCTCCCACACATACTTCCAACGGCACTCACAGGGTGCAGGGCGCAGGGGGGCGCCCTGGGCTGCATGTTACTGAGGCTATAAAACTGGCAGAAAGACATATTATAAGTGCCTAGGCACTAAATATAAGCACCCGCCAGTATAAATATTTGAAATTGAGCGGGACTACAGCGCGCCGGGAGGGGGCGTGGCTTAGCCCTCACAGCTTACCAGCGCCATTTTCTCTCTTCACAGACATTGCAGAGACGCTGGCCCGGACGTCCTTCACTCTCCTTATCAAGTACAGTAATTTGGTGCTATTTAAACAGCGCAGACATCATATATTATTTTTCTCTGACGTCCTAGTGGATGCTGGGGACTCCATCAGGACCATGGGGATTAGCGGCTCCGCAGGAGACAGGGTCTCCTGCGGAGCCGCTAATCCCCATGGTCCTGACGGAGTCCCCAGCATCCACTACGGACTACGAGAAATAGATTTATCGGTAAGTAAAATCTTATTTTCTCTGACGTCCTAGTGGATGCTGGGGACTCCGTCAGGACCATGGGGATTAGCGGCTCCGCAGGAGACCCTGTCTCCTGCCGAGCCGCTAATCCCCATGGTCCTGACGGAGTCCCCAGCATCCACTACGGACTACGAGAAATAGATTTATCGGTAAGTAAAATCTTATTTTCAGTATTATATGGGCGCTGGGGTGTGAGCTGGTATACTCCCTCTGTGTTTTCTCTAACAGGCTTCCCTGTGGGTCTGTCCCCTATAGCCAGTGTGAGTGTGTCGGTACGGTGTGTCGACACGGTGTGTCGACATGTCTGGGGCTGAGTGCTCCTCCCCGGAGGATGTTACTGGGGGCGCAGAGAAGGATTTGGGAGTGACACTGTCGGCACCGCCGACTGCTGATTGGGTGAATATGTTGAGTTCATTGAATGCAAATGTGGCGTTATTGCCTAAAAGGCTGGATAAATCTGATTCTCAGACACAAACGTGGAGAAAATCCATGGAGGACGCCTTATCCCAGGTACAGGCCCCCTCAGGGTCACAAAAGCGTTCATTTACCCAAATAGCTGATACGGATACCGACACGGACTCTGACTCCAGTGTCGACTACAGTGAGGCGAGTTTACATCCAGAATTGGTTAAGAGTATTCAGTACATGGTTGTGGCTATTAAAGATGTTTTACATATTTCTGAAGTACCTGCTGTTCCTGATACAAGGGTTTGTTTGTATAAGGGACAGAAACCTAAGGTGACGTTTCCCCCCTCTCATGAACTGAACGCTCTTTGTGAAAAGGCTTGGGAATCGCCTGATAAAAGGTGGCAGATTCCCAAGAGAATTTTTATGGCATATCCTTTCCCCTCTGACGACAGGGAAAAGTGGGAGTCATCTCCAAATGTGGACAAGGCTCTGTCCCGGCTGTCCAAGAAGGTGGTGCTTCCGTCTCCCGACACTGCTGCCCTCAAGGATCCTGCGGATCGTAAGCAGGAAACTACATTAAAGGCCATTTATGTCACTACGGGTGCACCCCTCAGACCTGCCGTAGCGTCGGCTTGGGTGAGTAGTGCTATTGCTAAGTGGGCTGATAATTTGGCATCTGACATGGATACCCTGGATAGGGATAACATTCTTTTGACTCTCGGTTATATCAGGGACGCTGCAGCTTACCTAAAGGATGCGGCAAGGGATATTGGCCTTTTGGGATCAAGGGCCAATGCCATGGCAGTCTCGGCCAGGAGAGCTCTGTGGATTCATCAATCGAATGCTGATGCCGACTCCAAGAAAGCTATGGAAGCTCTCCCTTATAAAGGTAGTGTCTTGTTTGGTGACGGCCTCGCTGACCTGGTGTCTACTGCTACAGCGGGTAAGTCATCTTTTCTTCCTTATGTTCCAGCACAACAGAAAAAGGCACCCTATTATCAGATGCAGTCCTTTCGGCCTAATAAATACAAAAAAAGAAGAGGCTCGTCCTTCCTTGCTTCAAAAGGCAGAGAAAGGGGAAAAAGGTCACCTGCTGTGTCAGGCTCCCAGGACCAAAAGTCCTCCCCGGCCTCTGCCAAGTCCACCGCATGACGCTGGGGCTCCCCTACGGGAGTCCGTGCCGGTGGGGGCGCGTCTCCGACTCTTCAGTCAGGTCTGGTTTCACTCGGACCTAGATCCTTGGGTGTTAGACATAGTGTCCCAAGGGTACAAACTGAATTTCAGGAGGTGCCCCCCTACCGATTTTTCAAATCAGCCTTGCCAGTTTCTATCCCAGAAAGGGAAGTAGTGAGTGCTGCGATACAAAAGCTGTGTCTCCAGAGTGTCGTCCCGGTACCCCCGTCCCAACAGGGAGAAAGGTTTTATTCGAGCCTCTTTGTCGTGCCAAAGCCGGACGGCTCGGTCAGACCGATCCTGAACTTAAAATCCCTCAATCTGTATTTAAAAACTTTCAAGTTCAAGATGGAATCTCTTCGAGCAGTGATCTCCAGTCTAGAAGGGGGGGATTTTATGGCGTCAGTCGACATAAAAGATGCCTACTTACACGTCCTGATATATCCTCCACATCAGGCTTTCCTGAGATTTGCGGTGCAGGATTATCATTACCAATTTCAGACGTTGCCGTTTGGGCTTTCCACGGCCCCGATGGTCTTCACCAAAGTGATGGCGGAAATGATGGCACTCCTACGCAAGCAGGGTGTCACAATTATCCCGTACTTGGACGATCTCCTGATAAAGGCGAGATCGAAGGAGCAGTTGCTAAGAAATGTGGAACTCTCCCTGACAGCTCTGCAACATCATGGTTGGATTCTAAATTTGTCAAAGTCTCAGTTGATTCCGACAACTCGGCTGCCTTTCTTGGGCATGATCCTGGACATGGAACTGCAGAGAGTGTTTTTTCCGGCGGAAAAAGCTCTGGAAATCCAATGCATGGTCAAGGAGATTCTGAAACCGGCAAGAGTGTCGATTCATCAATGCACTCAAGTGCTAGGGAAGATGGTTGCGGCTTACGGAGCCATTCCGTTTGGCAGGTTTCATGCCCGGGTGTTTCAGTGGGACCTGCTAGACAAATGGTCCGGGTCTCACCTGCACATGCACCGGAAAATAAGTCTATCTTCCAGGACCAGAATTTCTCTCCTGTGGTGGCTCTCAAGTTCTTACCCTTCTAGAGGGATGCAGGTTCGGGATCCAGGATTGGGTCCTGCTGACCACGGATGCAAGCCTCCGAAGCTGGGGAGCAGTCACACATGGAAGAAGTTTCCAGGGAAAATGGTCAAGCCAGGAAACTTGTCTCCACATAAACGTTCTGGAGTTAAGAGCCATTTACAACGGCCTTCTGCAAGCGGAACACCTTCTTCGAGGTCTACCTGTCCTGATTTAGTCGGACAACGGCGATGGCGTACGTAAACCACCAGGGCGGAACAAAGAGCAGAGCGGTGATGGCGGAGGCCACTAGAGTTCTCTGCTGGGTGGAAAAACACGTGAGCGCTCTGTCAGCAGTCTTCCTTCCGGGCATGGACAACTGGGAAGCAGACTTCCTCAGCAGACACGATCTCCATCCAGGAGAGTGGGCTCTTCATGAAGAGGTCTTTGCAGAAGTGACAAGGCGTTGGGGAATTCCTCAAATAGACATGATGGCGTCTCGCCTCAACAAGAAGCTTTCGAGGTATTGTTCCAGGTCAAGGGACCCACAAGCCAGTGCAGTGGATGCCCTGGTAACTCCGTGGGTGTTTCAGTCGGTATATGTGTTCCCTCCACTTCCTCTCATTCCAAAAGTGTTGAGGATCATAAGACGAACAAGGGTTCCGGCAGTACTCGTCGTTCCAGATTGGCCACGGAGGGCCTGGTATCCGGATCTTCAGGAATTGCTCATAGAAGATCCTTGGCCGATTCCTCTCAGAGAGGACCTGTTACTGCAGGGGCCATGCGTATTTCAAGGCTTACCGCGGCTGCGTTTGATGGCGTGGAGGTTGAAAGCCAAATCCTAGCTCGAAAGGGTATTCCCGGGGAAGTCATCCCCACTCTCCTTAAGGCTAGAAAGGAGGTTACGGCGAAGCATTATCACCGTATTTGGAGAAAATATGTGTCGTGGTGTGAAGCCAAGAAAGCTCCTACGGAGGAGTTTCAGCTGGGTTGTTTCCTCCATTTTTTGCAGGCAGGCGTGGATGCAGGCCTGAAATTGGGTTCCATCAAAGTGCAGATTTCGGCTTTATCTATTTTCTTTCAAAAAGAATTGGCCGCCTTTCCTGAAGGTCAGACTTTCGTGAAGGGAGTGCTGCATATCCATCCTCCGTTTGTGCCACCCGTGGCACCGTGGGATCTTGACGTGGTGTTACAATTTCTTATGTCTCACTGGTTTGAACCTTTGCGAAAGGTTGAGTTGAAATTTCTCACTTGGAAAGTGGTCATGCTTTTGGCATTGGCGTCCGCCAGACGGGTGTCGGAATTGGCGGCTTTGTCTCACAAGAGCCCATATTTGATTTTTCATGTGGATAGAGCGGAATTGAGGACTTGTCAACAATTTCTGCCGAAGGTGGTGTCTTCGTTTCACATAAATCAACCTATTGAGGTGCCTGTGGCTACGGATGCCGTGTTGGTGCCAAAATCTCTCGATGTCGTAAGAGCTTTGAATATTTATGTCGCCAGAACGGCTCTTGTTAGGAAAACGGAGGCTCTGTTTGTCGTGTACGCTGCCAACAAGATTGGAAATCCTGCTTCCAAGCAGACTATTGCACGCTGGATTTGAAATACGATTCAGCACGCTCATTCTACGGCTGGATTGCCGTTGCCGAAGTCAGTGAAGGCCCATTCTACCAGGAAGGTGGGCTCATCTTGGGCGGCTGCCCGAGGGGTCTCGGCACTTCAACTTTGCCGAGCAGCTACGTGGTCGGGTTCAAACACTTTTGCTAAGTTCTACAAGTTTGATACCCTGGCTGATGAGGACCTCATGTTAGCTCAATCGGTGCTGCAGAGTCGTCCGCACTCTCCCGCCTGGTCTGGAGCTTTGGTATAGACCCCATGGTCCTTTTGGAGTCCCCAGCATCCTCTAGGACGTAAGAGAAAATAGGATTTTGATACCTACCGGTAAATCCTTTTCTCCTAGTCCGTAGAGGATGCTGGGCGCCCATCCCAGTGCGGACTGTTACTTGCAGTTGTATTGTTGGTTGTTGTTTTCTGTTGCACGAAGGTTGTGTATCGGTTATGTTCAGCTTGTTGCTGTTTTTCGTTCATACTGCTATCTGGTATTCCTGCTAATCCAGTTGTACGGTGTGTTTGTGGTGTGAGCTGGTATGTATCTCACCCTTAGTGTAACAAAAATCCTTTTCCTCGAAATAAGAAATATGGATTTGCACCTGGCGCTGTCACTCACCAAAGTGAATGCAGCTGAACTCTGAGGGATGATCCCAACCCCTCCAAAAGGAATATGCAAACAAAAATGAGACAGCGCTTCCCACTTTGGTTTTTAACTTTTTTATATATGTAAAGATAGTCACAAAAATACAAATACAAACATAAAGATACCGGCCAGTATCACACTAATAAAATACTGATTAATATAATTGAAATTTAATCATAAAATATATGTACCAATTGATTCAAGATCTATCATAAAAAAGCTTGCACTCAAATTAATATTATATCATTTAATACTTGCATTGATATTGTACTAATAATAATTCATGCACAAAAATGCCCTAACAGTATAAAGTGCAAAAGATGGAAAGAACTGTGTTAAAAGTCCAGATAATTAGCACAATGGATTAGTAAGCACCTGTAAGCAAGCATGCATTCCTTTTATCCAAGCAGCCTTCCAATCATCCCTATTTAAGGGATATATGGTGGAGTTAGTATTGTTATGTAGCCACACAAAGTTCTTTCAGCCCAAATGGATGAAGCAGAAATTATATAAATGATTTCCTGTAAGACTGCAAAAACTGGCAGCCCATTTGCCAAAGGATAGAAGCAAAGTTAATAAAATAGGTTAACCCACATCTTGCATTGATCCAGGATTAGAGCACATTTAGCCAAAGCACTCAGCATAGATTTTATCCTTTCTGGCTGCACAAGCTAGCAGCATGTATTTCAAAGGGTAACCAAAACTTTAAAACAACACATTCCCCTGTGCACTGGGGTATGGATGAAAACAGTTCACCCGCCGGTAAGTGGAGGTTGTGAGCCACACACCCGGTATTGCAGTGGGTGAAAGAGATTCTCCTAACTCACAACACCTGTCGTTGTCCCTCACAAACGCGTTTCTCCGCCTCAGGGTCCGTTTTCAGCGGCTTCATCAGTGTCCGATGTATCTGCCAGTCTCCTTAGAACTTTAAATACCGGACTCGCCGGTTCGCGCATGCGCAATGCGCTCGCGGTTTAAGCCTCATTTCCAACTATACACACTGAGCATGTGCGGCCAACGGGTTTGTAATCCAAGCCTTCTTTTGATTTTCATTCATAAGGAACTCCTTATGCAGAACCTAATGCGCTTTCTAATTGCAGCTCCTTTGTACATGCATTATCTAAATTTGTGCAATCATGGCCATATGGTTTCAGCCTTATTTTAATGACCGGACAGCACATCAACAACCAGTATATCAATAAAGATTTTTTAAATAAACATATAATACATATAAAAAATAATGATAATACTGCTGGCAATAATTATTAAAACCAGCCATACACAAATAAAAAATCATCTAAACTATCTAATAGAACCAACCTATACATTTTTATCAACCTTATTTTTATGTATATATACTTATTTATTTCACACACCAGTATTGTTAAACCTAGAATAATCATAGACCAGTGCCATCTAGTGGCCAATATTTATATGGTCCTAACCTACCAATATCCCATACATATGTATACATCCTTCACCAATAAAGGATTTTAAAAATCCCCATGAATAATAATTATACTAAATTACCCCCTTTAGCCATTATCCATCCTTATTTCATATAGTGATCCTAATATTTTATGTTATGATTCCTTGAGACCCATACACAATATCGTACCTCCAAGTATATTATAGAAATATTCAATATTTATTGACCAAATACTAATGTTAATAGTTCTATATTTAAATATCCACTCTTAATTCCTAGACCTCTATCTATTTAATTTATGCATAGTGTCTCCACATATTGAGACCTTAAATATACACTTTATCCATACAACGTAGACCGAACTCAATTAGTTGTAATTTACCTATCAACATGGGTTTAACCCCCCCATAATTGATTATCAATATTCCACCTTCATTACTTATAATACCTCATGCACCTTTTAGGTGAATAATAAACCAATTCAGTGATCATTTCCATATACCATTATACATATATAAACCATTAGATTCCATTTAACTCCACCATATCATTAAGGCCGCCCGGCACCAACGTGTCCATTTTATATATCCAGAAAGCTTCCCTTCTACATAGAAGGTTAAACCGATCTCCTCCACGTATAGTGTTCTTAATCTCTTCAATGGCTATCATAGTACTACTATCAAATTTAGAATTCTGGCATTGTGCTATATGACTAGACAGTGGGTGCCGTGCGCCTTTAGATACATTACGTCGATGTTCCATGTACCGGATGTGCATGGTTCGTGTGGTCCTCCCAATATATTGTTTCCCACATAAACAGGTGATCACATAAATAATATATGTAGAGTTACAATTTAGGAATTCCTTTATCCGGAATTCCTCTCCTGTGTTCGAGGATGTAAATGCAATGCTTTTTCTAGGTGCATTTTTTCAAGACAAACAACTAAGCCTGCCACATTTATGGAAACCTATTGGTTTTTAAGGTAACCACATTTTTTCTGATTTTAATATTTTTGATCTTTCGAAATGACTAGGTACCAAGATGGAACGCAAATTGTCTGCCTTCCTAAAAATTGTAGGTCCCTTTGGATCTAATTGTGGTTTAAGGACTTCATCTAACATTAGAAGGGACATATTTTTCTTAATCACACGTTCAATTTGGCGAGCACACCCATTGTATTGTGTGGTAAATAACATACTCCTTTTATCATTTTCCTCATTAGTATATTTACCAAGTTCCTTTTTTCTTTTTTTTTTTTGGTTCCAATAGTGTTGCCCTATCCATTAGTTCAACTTCACGAAAAGACTTCTCAAGTAGTTCTTGAGGATAACCTTGTTCTGCAAAGGACAACATCAAAGATCTTGCCTGTGTTTGATAAGTGAGCAATGATGAGCAATTTCTTCTAATGCGCACAAACTGGCCCCTGGGGATATTTTCCTTCCAATTTCTTTTCTCTATCGTCCTAAGTGGATGCTGGGGTTCCTGAAAGGACCATGGGGAATAGCGGCTCCGCAGGAGACAGGGCACAAAAAAGTAAAGCTTTACTAGGTCAGGTGGTGTGCACTGGCTCCTCCCCCTATGACCCTCCTCCAGACTCCAGTTAGATTTTGTGCCCGAACGAGAAGGGTGCAATCTAGGTGGCTCTCCTAAAGAGCTGCTTAGAGAAAGTTTAGTTTAGGTTTTTTTCTTTACAGTGAGTCCTGCTGGCAACAGGATCACTGCAACGTGGGACTTAGGGGGAAAGTAGTAAACTCACCTGCATGCAGAGTGGATTTGCTGCTTGGCTACTGGACACCATTAGCTCCAGAGGGATCGAACACAGGCCCAGCCGTGGAGTCCGGTCCCGGAGCCGCGCCGCCGACCCCCTTGCAGATGCTGAAGCGTGAAGAGGTCCGGAAACCGGCGGCTGAAGACTCCTCAGTCTTCATAAGGTAGCGCACAGCACTGCAGCTGTGCGCCATTTTCCTCTCAGCACACTTCACTGGGCAGTCACTGAGGGTGCAGAGCGCTGGGGGGGGGCGCTCTGAGAGGCAAATATAAACCTTATACAAGGCTAAAAATACCTCACATATAGCCCATAGGGGCTATATGGAGATATTTAACCCCTGCCTGACTGGAAAAATAGCGGGAGAAGAACCCGCCGAAAAAGGGGCGGGGCCTATCTCCTCAGCACACGGCGCCATTTTCTGTCACAGCTCCGCTGGTCAGAACGGCTCCCAGGTCTCTCCCCTGCACTGCACTACAGAAACAGGGTAAAACAGAGAGGGGGGGCACATTAATGGCTATATATATATATATTAAAGCAGCTACAAGGGAGCACTTAATATAAGGATATCCCTTGTATATATAGCGCTTTGTGGTGTGTGCTGGCAGACTCTCCCTCTGTCTCCCCAAAAGGGCTAGTGGGTCCTGTCTTCATTAGAGCATTCCCTGTGAGTTTGCGGTGTGTGTCGGTACGTGGTGTCGACATGTATGAGGACGATATTGGTGTGGAGGCGGAGCAATTGCCAAATATGCAGATGTCACCCCCCAGGGGGTCGACACCAGAATGGATGCCTTTATTTGTGGAATTACGTGATGGTTTATCTTCCCTTAAACAGTCAGTTGAGGACATGAGGCGGCCGGACAATCAATTAATGCCTGTCCAGGCGCCTCAAACACCGTCAGGGGCTGTAAAACGCCCTTTGCCTCAGTCGGTCGACACAGACCCAGACACGGGCACTGATTCCAGTGACGACGGTAGAAATTCAAACGTATTTTCCAGTAGGGCCACACGTTATATGATTTTGGCAATGAAGGAGACGTTACATTTAGCTGATACTACAGATACCGTAAAACAGGGTATTATGTATGGTGTGAAAAAACTACAAACAGTTTTTCCTGAATCAGAAGAATTAAATGACGTGTGTGATGAAGCGTGGGTTGCTCCTGATAAAAAGTTGATAATTTCAAAAAAGTTATTGGCATTATACCCTTTCCCGCCAGAGGTTAGGGCGCGCTGGGAAACACCCCCTAAGGTGGACAAGGCGCTCACACGCTTATCCAAACAAGTGGCGTTACCCTCTCCTGAGACGGCCGCACTTAAGGATCCATCAGATAGAAAGATGGAAGTTATTCAAAAGAATATATACACACATGCAGGTGTTATACTACGACCAGCTATAGCAACTGCCTGGATGTGCAGTGCTGGAGTAGTTTGGTCAGAATCCCTGATTGAAAATATTGATACCCTAGATAGGGACAATGTTTTACTGTCGTTAGAACAAATAAAGGATGCATTTATCTATATGCGTGATGCACAGAGGGATATTTGCACACTGGCATCTCGGATGAGTGCTATGTCCATTTCAGCCAGAAGAGCCTTATGGACACGACAGTGGACAGGCGATGCGGATTCAAAACGTCACATGGAGGTTTTGCCGTATAAAGGGGAGGAGTTATTTGGAGTTGGTCTATCAGACTTGGTGGCCACGGCTACTGCCGGGAAATCCACTTTTTTACCTCAAGTCACTCCCCAACAGAGAAAGGCACCGACCTTTCAACCGCAGCCTTTTCGCTCCTACAAAAATAAGAGAGCAAAGGGCTTGTCGTACCTGCCACGAGGCAGAGGAAGAGGGAAGAGACACCAACAGGCAGCTCCTTCCCAGGAACAGAAGCCCTCCCCGGCTCCTGCAAAAACCTCAGCATGACGCTGGGGCCTCTCAAGCGGACTCGGGGACAGTGGGGGGCCGTCTCAAAAATTACAGCGCGCAGTGGGCTCACTCGCAGGTAGACCCCTGGATCCTGCAGATAATATCTCAGGGGTACAGGTTGGAATTAGAGACGGATCCTCCTCATCGTTTCCTGAAGTCTGCCTTACCAACCGTCTCTTCCGAAAGGGAGAGGGTGTTGGAAGCCATTCACAAGCTGTACGCTCAGCAGGTGATAGTCAAAGTACCCCTATTACAACAAGGAAAGGGGTATTATTCCACTCTATTTGTGGTACCGAAGCCGGATGGCTCGGTAAGGCCTATTCTAAATCTGAAGTCCTTGAACCTCTACATAAAAAAGTTCAAGTTCAAGATGGAGTCACTCAGAGCAGTGATAGCGAACCTGGAAGAAGGGGACTTTATGGTATCCTTGGACATCAAGGATGCGTATCTACACGTTCCGATTTACCCCGCACACCAGGGGTACCTCAGGTTCATTGTTCAAAACTGTCACTATCAGTTTCAGACGCTGCCGTCCGGATTGTCCACGGCGCCTCGGGTCTTTACCAAGGTAATGGCCGAGATGATGATTCTTCTTTGAAGAAAAGGCGTATTAGTTATCCCATACTTGGACGATCTCCTAATAAGGGCAAGGTCCAGAGAACAGCTGGAGACAGCTTTAGCACTATCTCAAGAGGTGCTAAGACAACACGGGTGGATTCTGAATATTCCAAAATCCCATTTAATCCCGACAACTCGTCTGCTGTTCCTAGGAATGATTCTGGACACGGTTCAGAAAAAGGTTTTCCTTCCAGAGGAAAAAGCCAAGGAGTTATCCGATCTGGTCAGGAACCTCCTAAAACCAGGAAAAGTGTCAGTACATCAATGCACAAGAGTCCTGGGAAAAATGGTGGCTTCTTACGAAGCAATTCCATTCGGCAGATTCCATGCAAGAATATTCCAAAGGGATCTGTTGGACAAATGGTCAGGGTCGCATCTGCAGATGCACCTGCGAATAACCCTGTCACCAAAGACAAGGGTGTCACTTCTGTGGTGGTTGCAGAAGGCTCACCTATTAGAAGGCCGCAGATTCGGCATTCAGGATTGGATCCTGGTGACCACGGACGCCAGCCTGAGAGGCTGGGGAGCAGTCACACAAGGAAGAAACTTCCAGGGAGTATGGACGAGTCTGGAAAAGTCTCTTCACATAAACATTCTGGAACTAAGAGCAATCTACAATGCTCTAAGCCAGGCGGAACTTCTCCTGCAAGGAAAGCCGGTGTTGATTCAGTCGGACAACATCACGGCGGTCGCCCATGTAAACAGGCAGGGCGGCACAAGAAGCAGGAGTGCAATGGCAGAAACTGCCAAGATTCTTCGCTGGGCGGAGAATCACGTGATAGCACTGTCAGCAGTGTTCATCCCGGGCGTGGACAACTGGGAAGCAGACTTCCTCAGCAGACACGATCTTCATCCGGGAGAGTGGGGTCTACATCCAGAAGTCTTCAACATGTTAATAGACCGTTGGGAAAGACCAATTGTAGACATGATGGCGTCTCGCCTCAACAAGAAACTGGACAAATATTGCGCCAGGTCAAGAGATCCACAGGCAATAGCTGTGGACGCACTGGTAACTCCTTGGGTGTACCAGTCAGTGTATGTGTTTCCTCCTCTGCCGCTCATACCAAAGGTATTGAAGATCATACGGCAAAGAAGAGTAAGAACAATACTAGTGGTTCCGGATTGGCCGAGAAGGACTTGGTATCCGGAACTTCAAGAGATGCTCACGGACGAACCGTGGCCTCTACCTCTGAGAAGGGACCTGCTACAGCAGGGTCCCTGTCTTTTTCAAGACTTACCGCGGCTGCGTTTGACGGCATGGCGGTTGAACGCCAGATCCTAAAAGGGAAAGGCATTCCAGAAGAAGTCATTCCTACCTTGATTAAGGCACGGAAGGAAGTCACCGTGAAACATTATCACCGCATTTGGCGAAAATATGTAGCGTGGTGCGAGGATCGGAGGGTTCCGACGGAGGAATTCCAACTGGGTCGTTTCCTACATTTCCTGCAATCAGGATTATCTATGGGTCTCAAATTGGGATCCATTAAGGTTCAAATTTCGGCCCTGTCAATATTCTTCCAAAAAGAATTGGCCTCTGTCCCTGAGGTCCAGACTTTTGTCAAGGGAGTACTGCATATACAGCCTCCTGTGGTGCCTCCGGTGGCACCGTGGGATCTAAATGTAGTTTTAGATTTCCTCAAATCCCATTGGTTTGAACCATTGAAAAAGGTGGATTTGAAATATCTCACATTGAAAGTGACTATGTTACTAGCCCTGGCCTCTGCCAGGAGAGTATCTGAATTGGCGGCTTTATCTTATAAAAGTCCTTATCTAATCTTCCATTCGGATAGGGCAGAACTGCGGACTCGTCCGCATTTTCTCCCTAAAGTGGTATCAGCATTTCATCTGAACCAACCTATTGTGGTGCCTGCGGCCACTAGCGACTTGGAGGACTCCAAGTTGTTGGACGTTGTCAGAGCCTTAAAAATATACATTGCAAGGACGGCTGGAGTCAGAAAATCTGACTCGCTGTTTATATTGTATGCACCCAACAAGTTGGGCGCACCTGCTTCTAAGCAGTCGATTGCTCGTTGGATTTGTAACACAATTCAACTTGCACATTCTGTGGCAGGCCTGCCACAGCCTAAAACTGTAAAAGCCCACTCCACAAGGAAGGTGGGCTCATCTTGGGCGGCTGCCCGAGGGGTCTCGGCATTACAACTCTGCCGAGCAGCTACGTGGTCGGGGGAGAACACGTTTGTAAAATTTTACAAATTTGATACCCTGGCAAAGGAGGACCTGGAGTTCTCTCATTCGGTGCTGCAGAGTCATCCGCACTCTCCCGCCCGTTTGGGAGCTTTGGTATAATCCCCATGGTCCTTTCAGGAACCCCAGCATCCACTTAGGACGATAGAGAAAATAAGAATTTACTTACCGATAATTCTATTTCTCGGAGTCCGTAGTGGATGCTGGGCGCCCATCCCAAGTGCGGATTATCTGCAATACTTGTACATAGTTATTGTTAACTAATTCGGGTTATTGTTAAGGAGCCATCTTTAAGAGGCCCTTTCTGTTGTCATACTGTTAACTGGGTTTAGATCACAAGTTGTACGGTGTGATTGGTGTGGCTGGTATGAGTCTTACCCGGGATTCAAAATGCCTCCCTTATTGTGTATGCTCGTCCGGGCACAGTACCTAACTGGAGTCTGGAGGAGGGTCATAGGGGGAGGAGCCAGTGCACACCACCTGACCTAGTAAAGCTTTACTTTTTTGTGCCCTGTCTCCTGCGGAGCCGCTATTCCCCATGGTCCTTTCAGGAACCCCAGCATCCACTACGGACTCCGAGAAATAGAATTATCGGTAAGTAAATTCTTATTTTATGTGAACTATCAAATTGAAGATAGTTATTTTGATCTACTGGTTTAATATGTGTTTTTGTTATCAAATTACCATCTTGTACGGAGAGTGCTATATCCAGAAAACTAATCTCAGTATTACTATAACTATACGTAAATTTTAAACCAAATTGATTATTATTTAATCCTTCAGTGAAATTTAAAAGTGATCCTAAATCCCCACCCCAAACAAAAAATAAATCATCTATAAACCGGCCATAGTAGACCAGATCCCCGCCGAGTCCGCCCCCCCACACATGTTGGTCCTCAAAGACCCCCATGTATAGGTTGGCGAAACTTGGCGCGACCCTGGCTCCCATGGCCACACCCTGTGTCTGTAAATAATAATGTGAATCAAGCAAAAAATAATTGTGCGTTAATATAAATTCAATGGATTTCAGTAAAAAGTTACGCAAAGAGTCCGAGACCCCACCTTTTAATAAATAACCATCTATTGCCTTTATACCACCAATATGTGGAATGTTTGAATAAAGTGATTCTACGTCACATGTGACTAAATAAAAATGACTTTTCCAAGTAATTTGATTGATTAAATTCAAAAAGTGTTGTGTGTCTTTAATATGGGATCTCAGACCCTCCACATAACCCTGCAAAAAGTGATCTACAAAAAAGATAAATTACTGGTTAGAGACCCCACTCCCGAAATAATAGGGCGTCCCGGTGGATTAATTAGTGTTTTATGAATTTTGGGCAAATAATAAAATGTGGCTGTGACAGGGTGTGGACATAACAAAAACGTGAACGTTTCCCTGGATATAGCACTCCCCGCAAGAGCATCATCTAGCAATTCAATATATTCTCTTTGGAACTGGGTGGTGGGGTTGGTTTCTAATTTGCAATAAAAAGAATTGTTGTTCAATTGTCTATAACATTCATGCAAATAGTCCTCAATATTTAATATAACAACCCCACCACCCTTGTCCGCAGATTTAATTATTATTTCTTTGTTCTGCTGAAGGCATTTCATAGCCTTCCGTTCCCCAGGGGTCAGGTTGTCCCCATAAACAACTCTCTCCGACCTATCACAGATATTTCTGAAACTGGCCAAAGTGGATTTATAAAAACTTTCTACATACGGTCCTTTGTAATTAAGTGGATAAAAGTCTGATCTTTTCTTAAAGGTTTTTGTTGTGTCATATATTGGAACAATGGCATCTCCGTCTCCTTTACCCTCCTGTTGTAATGATTCCAAAATCCCTACAGCAATATCATCATCCTGATCCAATACAATAGGGTTTTCATCACTATTTTGAGTTTTAAGCGCTTTCAGTGCAAAATAACGTTTCCGACTCAGAGTCCGTACATATCTGTTAAGATCGACAAAGAGTTGGAACAAATTTGGTTTTGTTACCGGTGCATAATTCATGCCCTTTTCTAAAAGATTTATTTCATCCTGAGTAAGTGTTTTTCTGGAGAGATTAAAAATGCCTTTACCTGTACTCCTACGTGTTACCTTCTGCAGGGGGTTTTTGTTCTGTTTCCTTCTCCCTTCTCGACATCCTCTATTTCTTTGTTTCTCCCCCTTTTTCTTTGTTCCCTCGCTGTCTGCCAGGTGTTTGACTCCTGGTACCTGCCTGTCCCTAAAAAATCCCTGTTACCGGGAGTACCTTCACAATCATCCTCGGTTTCTGAAGGTCTTATTCTACTTCTAAACCTGTCCCTAGGTGTCCGTGAATAAACCTCATTGGTATCAAGTGCTTGGTATCTATTTTTATGTACCCAATTATAGGTCTGTCTGGTTTTCTGTATATAATCCCTATTTGGTCCATCCTGTCTACGTTGATGATAATTATTAGGTTAATAAGATTTCCTTCTCAAATTTTGACCCTTTTTTCTAGCTTTGAGTCTGATGTTCATATTCTGGAGATCTCATATTCCGACTATAACTGCGAATGTTCCCACTTTGGTAATCTACCACATCCCTTTCCATTTTATTCTCCTTCCTGGTGATTAAGGATTGCTCAAATTCCTCCAACTTCCTATTTACTTTCACATCTCGTTCCCTATAATCTTCTGATTTTTCATACACTTTCAACAGGGTATGAACCTCATCAATTTCTGATTGAAGCTCAATCGTGCGTTGTTCCCTGTATTTAATAAGCAATTTAATGAGGTTTTTAGAGCAATTATCCAAAGTGGAATTCCATTCCTCAGTAAATTCCTTATTATCTTTGAACGTTGATTCCTTTAGGATTCTAAGACCCCTTGGTATGAAATCCCCATCAAGGTACTTTTGGAGGGAAATTTGATCCCACCATTGTTTGGTCTCTAATATGCACAGCTGTTCTAACTTATTAAATAAACGGTGCATTTCTGATACTCCATTCTGAGAGCTCTCTGCAGTGGTGATTTTTTTACCTTTAAGGTAATGATCACGTCTCTCCAATCTATTGGTGATACAGGTTAATTGTGCCATTATATCCTAATCTAAACAGTCAACAATACTGGTGTGTGAATTTAAATCCAATTATTCTTAAAGAATGACAGCAGCCTGTGCAAAGGATCAAACAGAGAAAACAGAGATATAGATTTGCACCTGGCGCTGTCACTCACCAAAGTAAATGCAGCTGAACTCTGAGGGATGATCCCAACCCCTCCAAAAGGAATATGCAAACAAAAATGAGACAGCGCTTCCTACTTTGGTTTTTAACTTTTTTATATATGTAAAGATAGTCACAAAAATACAAATACAAACATAAAGATACCGGCCAGTATCACACTAATAAAATACTGATTAATATAATTGAAATTTAATCATAAAATATATGTACCAATTGATTCAAGATCTATCCTAAAAAAGCTTGCACTCAAATTAATATTATATCATTTAATACTTGCATTGATATTGTACTACAGGTTGAGTATCCCTTATCCAAAATGCTTGGGACCAGAAGTATTTTGGATATCGGATTATTCCGTATTTTGGAATAATTGCATACCATAATGAGATATCATGGTGATGGGACCTAAGTCTAAGCACAGAATGCATTTATGTTTCATATATACACCTTAAACACACAGTCTGAAGTTAATTTTAGCCAATATTTTTAATAACTTTGTGCATTAAACAAAGTGTGTGTACATTCACACAAATCTTTTATGTTTCATATGCACCTTATACACACAGCCTGAAGGTCATTTAATACAGTATTTTTAATAACTTGTGTATTAAACAAAGTTTTTGTACATTGAGCCATCAGAAAACAAAGGTTTCACTATCTCACTCTCACACAAAAAATTCCATATTTTGGAATATTCCGTATTTTCGAATATTTGGATATGGGATACTCAACCTGTAATAATAATTCATGCACAAAAATGCCCTAACAGTATAAAGTGCAAAAGATGGAAAGAACTGTGTTAAAAGTCCAGATAATTAGCACAATGGATTAGTAAGCACCTGTAAGCAAGCATGCATTCCTTTTATCCAAGCAGCCTTCCAATCATCCCTATTTAAGGGATATATGGCGGAGTTAGTATTGTTATGTAGCCACACAAAGTTCTTTCAGCCCAAATGGATGAAGCAGAAATGATATAAATGATTTCCTGTAAGACTGCAAAAACTGGCAGCCCAATTGCCAAAGGACAGAAGCAAAGTTAATAAAATAGGTTAACCCACATCTTGCATTGATCCAGGATTAGAGCACATTTAGCCAAAGCACTCAGCATAGATTTTATCCTTTCTGGCTGCACAAGCTAGCAGCATGTATTTCAAAGGGTAACCAAAACTGTAAAACAACACATTCCCCTGTGCACTGGGGTATGGATGAAAACAGTTCACCGGCCGGTAAGTGGAGGTTGTGAGCCACACACCCGGTATTGCAGTGGGTGAAAGAGATTCTCCTAACTCACAACACCTGTCGTTGTCCCTCACAAACGCGTTTCTCCGCCTCAGGGTCCGTTTTCAGCGGCTTCATCAGTGTCCGATGTATCTGCCAGTCTCCTTAGAACTTTAAATACCGGACTCGCCGGTTCGCGCATGCGCAATGCGCTCGCGGTTCAAGCCTCATCTCCAACTATACACACTGAGCATGTGCGGCCAACGGGTTTGTAATCCAAGCCTCCTTTTGATTTTCATTCATAAGGAACTCCTTATGCAGAACCTAATGCGCTTTCTAATTGCAGCTCCTTTGTACATGCATTATCTAAATTTGTGCAATCATGGCCATATGGTTTCAGCCTTATTTTAATGACCGGACAGCACATCAACAACCAGTGTATCAATAAAGAATTTTTAAATAAACATATAATACATATAAAAAATAATGATAATACTGCTGGCAATAATTATTAAAACCAGCCATACACAAATAAAAAATCATCTAAACTATCTAATAGAACCAACCTATACATTTTTGTCAACCTTATTTTTATGTATATATACTTATTTATTTCACACACCAGTATTGTTAAACCTAGAATAATCATAGACCAGTGCCATCTAGTGGCCAATATTTATATGGTCCTAACCTACCAATATCCCATACATATGTATACATCCTTCACCAATAAAGGATTTTAAAAATCCCCATGAATAATAATTATACTAAATTACCCCCTTTAGCCATTATCCATCCTTATTTCATATATTGATCCTAATATTTTATGTTATGATTCCTTGAGACCCATACACAATATCGTACCTCCAAGTATATTATAGAAATATTCAATATTTATTGACCAGATACTAATGTTAATAGTTCTATATTTAAATATCCACTCTTAATTCCTAGACCTCTATCTATTTAATTTATGCATAGTGTCTCCACATATTGAGACCTTAAATATACACTTTATCCATACAACGTAGACCGAACTCAATTAGTTGTAATTTACCTATCAACATGGGTTTAACCCCCCATAATTGATTATCAATATTCCACCTTCATTACTTATAATACCTCATGCACCTTTTAGGTGAATAATAAACCAATTCAGTGGTCATTTCCATATACCATTATACATATATAAACCATTAGATTCCATTTAACTCCACCATATCATTAAGGCCGCCCGGCACCAACGTGTCCATTTTATATATCCAAAAGCTTCCCTTCTACATAGAAGGTTAAACCGATCTCCTCCACGTATAGTGTTCTTAATCTGTTCAATGGCTATCATAGTACTACTATCAAATTTAGAATTCTGGCATTGTGCTATATGACTAGACAGTGGGTGCCGTGCGCCTTTAGATACATTACGTCGATGTTCCATGTACCGGATGTGCATGGTTCGTGTGGTCCTCCCAATATATTGTTTCCCACATAAACAGGTGATCACATAAATAATATATGTAGGTTAGGAATTCCTTTATCCGGAATTCTTCTCCAGTGTTCGAGGATGTAAATGCAATGCTTTTTCTAGGTGCATTTTTACAAGACAAACAACTAAGCCTGCCACATTTATGGAAACCTATTGGTTTTTCAGGTAACCACATTTTTTCTGATTTTAATATTTTTGATATTTCGAAATGACTAGGTACCAAGATGGAACGCAAATTGTCTGCCTTCCTAAAAATTGTAGGTCCCTTTGGATCTAATTGTGGTTTAAGGACTTCATCTAACATTAGAAGGGACATATTTTTCTTGATCACACGTTCAATTTGGCGAGCACACCCATTGTATTGTGTGGTAAATGACATACTCCTTTTATCATTCTCCTCATTAGTATATTTACCAAGTTCCTTTTTTCTTTTTTTTTTGGTTCCAATAGTGTTGCCCTATCCATTAGTTCAACTTCACGAAAAGACTTCTCAAGTAGTTCTTGAGGATAACCTTGTTCTGCAAAGGACAACATCAAAGATCTTGCCTGTGTTTGATAAGTGAGCAATGATGAGCAATTTCTTCTAATGCGCACAAACTGGCCCCTGGGGATATTTTCCTTCCAATTTCTTTTATGTGAACTATCAAATTGAAGATAGTTATTTTGATCTACTGGTTTAATATGTGTTTTTGTTATCAAATTACCATCTTGTACGGAGAGTGCTATATCCAGAAAACTAATCTCAGTATTACTATAACTATACATAAATTTTAAACCAAATTGATTATTATTTAATCCTTCAGTGAAATTTAAAAGTGATCCTAAATCCCCACCCCAAACAAAAAATAAATCATCTATAAACCGACCATAGTAGACCAGATCCCCGCCGAGTCCGCCCCCCAACACATGTTGGTCCTCAAAGACCCCCATGTATAGGTTGGCGAAACTCGGCGCGAACCTGGCTCCCATGGCCACACCCTGTGTCTGTAAATAATAATGTGAATCAAACAAAAAATAATTGTGCGTTAATATAAATTCAATGGATTTCAGTAAAAAGTTACGCAAAGAGTCCGAGACCCCACCTTTTAATAAATAACCATCTATTGCCTTTATACCACCAATATGTGGAATGTTTGAATAAAGTGATTCAACGTCACATGTGACTAAATAAAAATGACATTTCCAAGTAATTTGATTGATTAAATTCAAAAAGTGTTGTGTGTCTTTAATATGGGATCTCAGACCCTCCACATAACCCTGCAAAAAGTGATCTACAAAAAAAGATAAATTACTGGTTAGAGACCCCACTCCCGAAATAATAGGGGGTCCCGGTGGATTAATTAGTGTTTTATGAATTTTGGGCAAATAATAAAATGTGGCTGTGACAGGGTGTGGACATAACAAAAACGTGAACGTTTCCCTGGATATAGCACTCCCCGCAAGAGCATCATCTAGCAATTCAATATATTCTCTTTGGAACTGGGTGGTGGGGTTGGTTTCTAATTTGCAATAAAAAGAATTGTTGTTCAATTGTCTATAACATTCATGCAAATAGTCCTCAATATTTAATATAACAACCCCACCACCCTTGTCCGCAGATTTAATTATTATTTCTTTGTTCTGCTGAAGGCATTTCATAGCCTTCCGTTCCCCAGGGGTCAGGTTGTCCCCATAAACAACTCTCTCCGACCTATCACAGATATTTCTGAAACTGGCCAAAGTGGATTTATAAAAACTTTCTACATACGGTCCTTTGTAATTAAGTGGATAAAAGTCTGATCTTTTCTTAAAGGTTTTTGTTGTGTCATATATTGGAACAATGGCATCTCCGTCTCCTTTACCCTCCTGTTGTAATGATTCCAAAATCCCTACAGCAATATCATCATCCTGATCCAATACAATAGGGTTTTCATCACTATTTTGAGTTTTAAGCGCTTTCAGTGCAAAATAACATTTCCGACTCAGAGTCCGTACATATCTGTTAAGATCGACAAAGAGTTGGAACAAATTTGGTTTTGTTACCGGTGCATAATTCATGCCCTTTTCTAAAAGATTTATTTCATCCTGAGTAAGTGTTTTTCTGGAGAGATTAAAAATGCCTTTACCTGTACTCCTACGTGTTACCTTCTGCAGGAGGTTTTTGTTCTGTTTCCTTCTCCCTCCTCGACATCCTCTATTTCTTTGTTTCTCCCCCTTTTTCTTTGTTCCCTCGCTGTCTGCCAGGTGTTTGACTCCTGGTACCTGCCTGTCCCTAAAAAATCCCTGTTACCGGGAGTACCTTCACAATCATCCTCGGTTTCTGAAGGTCTTATTCTACTTCTAAACCTGTCTCTAGGTGTCCGTGAATAAACCTCATTGGTATCAAGTGCTTGGTATCTATTTTTATGTACCCAATTATAGGTCTGTCTGGTTTTCTGTATATAATCCCTATTTGGTCCATCCTGTCTACGTTGATGATAATTATTAGGTTTATATGATTTCCTTCTCAAATTTTGACCTTTATAGCTTTGAGTCTGATGTTCATATTCTGGAGGTCTCATATTCCGACTATAACTGCGAACGTTCCCACTTTGGTAATCTACCACATCCCTTTCCATTTTATTCTCCTTCCTGGTGATTAAGGATTGCTCAAATTCCTCCAACTTCCTATTTACTTTCACATCTCGTTCCCTATAATCTTCTGATTTTTCATACACTTTCAACAGGGTATGAACCTCATCAATTTCTGATTGAAGCTCAATCGTGCGTTGTTCCCTGTATTTAATAAGCAATTTAATGAGGTTTTTAGAGCAATTATCCAAAGTGGAATTCCATTCCTCAGTAAATTCCTTATTATCTTTGAACGTTGATTCCTTTAGGATTCTAAGAACCCTTGGTATGAAATCCCTATCAAGGTACTTTTGGAGGGAAATTTGATCCCACCATTGTTTGGTCTCTAATATGCACAGCTGTTCTAACTTATTAAATAAACGGTGCATTTCTGATACTCCATTCTGAGAGCTCTCTGCAGTGGTGATTTTTTTACCTTTAAGGTAATGATCACGTCTCTCCAATCTATTGGTGATACAGGTTAATTGTGCCATTATATCCTAATCTAAACAGTCAACAATACTGGTGTGTGAATTTAAATCCAATTATTCTTAAAGAATGACAGCAGCCTGTGCATAGGATCAAACAGAGAAAACAGAGATATAGATTTGCACCTGGCGCTGTCACTCACCAAAGTGAATGCAGCTGAACTCTGAGGGATGATCCCAACCCCTCCAAAAGAAATATGCAAACAAAAATGAGACAGCGCTTCCCACTTTGGTTTTTAACTTTTTTATATATGTAAAGATAGTCACAAAAATACAAATACAAACATAAAGATACCGGCCAGTATCACACTAATAAAGTACTGATTAATATAATTGAAATTTAATCATAAAATATATGTACCAATTGATTCAAGATCTATCCTAAAAAAGCTTGCACTCAAATTAATATTATATCATTTAATACTTGCATTGATATTGTACTAATAATAATTCATGCACAAAAATGCCCTAACAGTATAAAGTGTAAAGGATGGAAAGAACTGTGTTAAAAGTCCAGATAATTAGCACAATGGATTAGTAAGCACCTGTAAGCAAGCATGCATTCCTTTTATCCAAGCAGCCTTCCAATCATCCCTATTTCAGGGATATATGGCGGAGTTAGTATTGTTATGTAGCCACACAAAGTTCTTTCAGCCCAAATGGATGAAGCAGAAATGATATAAATGATTTCCTGTAAGACTGCAAAAACTGGCAGCCCAATTGCCAAAGGATAGAAGCAAAGTTAATAAAATAGGTTAACCCACATCTTGCATTGATCCAGGATTAGAGCACATTTAGCCAAAGCACTCAGCATAGATTTTATCCTTTCTGGCTGCACAAGCTAGCAGCATGTATTTCAAAGGGTAACCAAAACTTTAAAACAACACATTCCCCTGTGCACTGGGGTATGGATGAAAACAGTTCACCGGCCGGTAAGTGGAGGTTGTGAGCCACACACCCGGTATTGCAGTGGGTGAAAGAGATTCTCCTAACTCACAACACCTGTCGTTGTCCCTCACAAACGCATTTCTCCGCCTCAGGGTCCGTTTTCAGCGGCTTCATCAGTGTCCGATGTATCTGCCAGTTTCCTTAGAACTTTAAATACCGGACTCGCCGGTTCACGCATGCGCAATGCGCTCGCGGTTCAAGCCTCATTTCCAACTATACACACTGAGCATGTGCGGCCAACGGGTTTGTAATCCAAGCCTCCTTTTGATTTTCATTCATAAGGAACTCCTTATGCAGAACCTAATGCGCTTTCTAATTGCAGCTCCTTTGTACATGCATTATCTAAATTTGTGCAATCATGGCCATATGGCTTCAGCCTTATTTTAATGACCGGACAGCACATCAACAACCAGTATATCAATAAAGATTTTTTAAATAAACATATAATACATATAAAAAATAATGATAATACTGCTGGCAATAATTATTAAAACCAGCCATACACAAATAAAAAATCATCTAAACTATCTAATAGAACCAATCTATACATTTTTATCAACCTTATTTTTATGTATATATACTTATTTATTTCACACACCAGTATTGTTAAACCTAGAATAATCATAGACCAGTGCCATCTAGTGGCCAATATTTATATGGTCCTAACCTACCAATTTCCCATACATATGTATACATCCTTCACCAATAAAGAATTTTAAAAATCCCCATGAATAATAATTATACTAAATCTTCCCTTTAGCCATTATCCATCCTTATTTCATATATTGATCCTAATATTTTATGTTATGATTCCTTGAGACCCATACACAATATTGTACCTCCAAGTATATTATGGAAATATTCAATATTTATTGACCAAATACTAATGTTTATAGTTCTATATTTAAATATCCACTCTTAATTCCTAGACCTCTATCTATTTAATTTATGCATAGTGTCTCCACATATTGAGACCTTAAATATACACTTTATCCATACAACGTAGACCGAACTCCCCCATAATTGATTATCAATATTCCACCTTCATTACTTATAATACCTCATGCACCTTTAAGGTGAATAATAAACCAATTCAGTGGTCATTTCCATATACCATTATATATGATATATAAAATGGACACGTTGGTGCCGGGCGGCCTTAATGATATGGTGGAGTTAAATGGAATCTAATGGTTTATATATGTATAATGGTATATGGAAATGACCACTGAATTGGTTTATTATTCACCTAAAAGGTGCATGAGGTATTATAAGTAATGAAGGTGGAATATTGATAATCAATTATGGGGGGTTAAACCCATGTTGATAGGTAAATTACAACTAATTGAGTTCGGTCTACGTTGTATGGATAAAGTGTATATTTAAGGTCTCAATATGTGGAGACACTATGCATAAATTAAATAGATAGAGGTCTAGGAATTAAGAGTGGATATTTAAATATAGAACTATTAACATTAGTATTTGGTCAATAAATATTGAATATTTCTATAATATACTTGGAGGTACGATATTGTGTATGGGTCTCAAGGAATCATAACATAAAATATTAGGATCAATATATGAAATAAGGATGGATAATGGCTAAAGGGGGTAATTTAGTATAATTATTATTCATGGGGATTTTTAAAATCCTTTATTGGTGAAGGATGTATACATATGTATGGGATATTGGTAGGTTAGGACCATATAAATATTGGCCACTAGATGGCACTGGTCTATGATTATTCTAGGTTTAACAATACTGGGTGTGAAATAAATAAGTATATATACATAAAAATAAGGTTGATAAAAATGTATAGGTTGGTTCTATTAGATAGTTTAGATGATTTTTTATTTGTGTATGGCTGGTTTTAATAATTATCGCCAGCAGTATTATCATTAATTTTTATATGTATTATATGTTTATTTAAAAAATCTTTATTGATATACTGGTTGTTGATGTGCTGTCCGGTCATTAAAATAAGGCTGAAACCATATGGCCATGATTGCACAAATTTAGATAATGCATGTACAAAGGAGCTGCAATTAGAAAGCGCATTAGGTTCTGCATAAGGAGTTCCTTATGAATGAAAATCAAAAGGAGGCTTGGATTACAAACCCGTTGGCCGCACATGCTCAGTGTGTATAGTTGGAAATGAGGCTTGAACCGCAAGCGCATTGCGCATGTGCGAACCGGCGAGTCCGGTATTTAAAGTTCTAAGGAGACTGGCAGATACATCGGACACTGATGAAGCCGCTGAAAACGGACCCTGAGGCGGAGAAACGCGTTTGTGAGGGACATCGACAGGTGTTGTGAGTTAGGAGAATCTCTTTCACCCACTGCAATACCGGGTGTGTGGCTCACAACCTCCACTTACCGGCCGGTGAACTGTTTTCATCCATACCCCAGTGCACAGGGGAATGTGTTGTTTTAATGTTTTGGTTACCCTTTGAAATACATGCTGCTAGCTTGTGCAGCCAGAAAGGATAAAATCTATGCTGAGTGCTTTGGCTAAATGTTCTCTAATCCTGGATCAATGCAAGATGTGGGTTAACCTATTTTATTAACTTTGCTTCTATCCTTTGGCAATTGGGCTGCCAGTTTTTGCAGTCTTACAGGAAATCATTTATATCATTTCTGCTTCATCCATTTGGGCTGAAAGAACTTTGTGTGGCTACATAACAATACTAACTCCGCCATATATCCCTTAAATAGGGATGATTGGAAGGCTGCTTGGATAAAAGGAATGCATGCTTGCTTACAGGTGCTTACTAATCCATTGTGCTAATTATCTGGACTTTTAACACAGTTCTTTCCATCTTTTGCACTTTATACTGTTAGGGCATTTTTGTGCATGAATTATTATTAGTACAATATCAATGCAAGTATTAAATGATATAATATTCATTTGAGTGCAAGCTTTTTTAGGATAGATCTTGAATCAATTGGTACATATATTTTATGATTAAATTTCAATTATATTAATCAGTATTTTATTAGTGTGATACTGGCCGGTATCTTTATGTTTGTATTTGTATTTTTGTCACTATCTTTACATATATAAAAAAGTTAAAAGCCAAAGTGGGAAGCGCTGTCTCATTTTTGTTTGCATTTTCCTAGAAATGTCCGTCTCCCAGGGCACAGTTCCTATAACTGTGGTCTGGAGAAGGTGCATAGAGGGAGGAGCCAGTTCACACCCATTCAAAGTCTTATAGTGTGCCCATGTCTCCTGCGGATCCCGTCTATACCCCATGGTCCTTTTGGAGTCCCCAGCATCCTCTACGGACTAGGAGAAAAGGATTTACCGGTAGGTATTAAAATCCTATTTTTGAGTCTGGGTTCTGCATATCTGATTTTTATTTCTTCCTCATTACTAATTAAAGAAAAAATTATTTTAGTGAAAAAGTTTGCTTTGTAGCTATCAGAATGAAATTACAGATTTTAAGAAAATATCCCTATTTTCATAAATTTATTGTATGTAAAAATAAAATAAACTTTTGTTATGAATTTGAATTACTTTTATTTACAATCTTTAAAAAAAACACACCAAAAAAAAACAACTACTGTAACAGTATATATAAAAACAGATTAGAAATTAATATTTTTTGTGTTTCTTCTGTGATTGGACTTTCTCGTATTAGCAGGGCCGGCTCCAGGCATGTTCGACTAGAGCGGCCGCGCGGGGCGCCACTCTTATAGGGTGCCGCACGCTGCGGCCGCCATATTCCTGCCTGGAGCCAGCCTTCAATCAGTCAGTGTCCCAGCCGCTTGTGTGCGCGCTATGCAGCGCGCTGTGCGGCACCGGCGTCTGACGTTAGACGCCGGCGCCGCGCAGCGCGCATGGCGCGCATACAGAAGTGTTCATCCGTCTGCCCACCCGCCCGCGCCCACAGCAGTACTCCCCCTCCCGGCTCCCAGCACCGCAGTGACATGTAAGTGAAAATCTGGCACTGTGGGGTCATAGCTGCACTGTGAGGGCGTTTATGTTTCTGGCACTGTGGGGGCATATCTGCACTGTGGGGGCATTTATGTTTCTGGCACTGTGGGGGCATATCTGCACTGTGGGGGCATTTATGTTTCTGGCACTGTGGGGGCATATCTGCATTGTGGGGGCATTTATGTTTTGTGGCACGGGGGGCATTTATGTATCTGGCACTGTAGGGGCATATCTGCACTGGAAGCATTTATGTATCTGGCACTGTGGGGGCATATCTGCACTGTGGGGGCATTTATGTTTCTGGCACTGGGGGCATTTATGTTTCTGGCACTGGGGGCATTTATGTTTCTGGCACTGTGGGGGCATTTATGTTTCTGGCACTGGGGGCATTTATGTTTCTGGCACTGTGGGGGCATTTATGTTTCTGGCACTGGGGGCATTTATGTATCTGGCACTGTGGGGGCATATCTGCACTGTGGGGGCTTTTATGTTTTGTCGCACGGGGGGCATTTATGTATCTGGCACTGTGGGGGCATATCTGCACTGTGGGGGCATTTATATTTTGTGGCACTGGGGGCATTTATGTATCTGGCACTTATGTATCTGGCACTGTGGGGTCACTGATTTATCTAGGACTGTGGAGGCACTTATGTATCTGGCACTGTGGGGGCACTTATGTATCTGGCACTGTGGGGGCACTTATGTATCTGGCTTTGTGGGGGCATTTATGTATCTGGCACTGGGGGCATATCTGCACTGTGTGGCCATTTATGTATCTGGCACTGCTGGGGGGCATGTCACGTGTAGCTGGCACTGCTGGGGGGGTATGTCACGTGTAGCTGGCACTGCTGGGGGGCATGTCACGTGTAGCTGGCACTGCTGGGGGGCATATCATGTAGTGTATCTACTAGGCGTCTGTGGCTAGGCAATGTGTCTAACGTGCGCTGCCTGGCGCAAAGTGTCTAACGTGCGCTGCCTGGCGCAAAGTGTCTAACGTGCTCTGCCTGGCGCAAAGTGTCTAACGTGCTCTGCCTGGCGCAAAGTGTATAGGAGGTTCTACCTGGTGCAATGTGTATTAGCTGCACTACTATGTGGTGTAATGCGAATTGCCACTATTCTGTGGTCATGCACCTTCCCCACGAAGCAACGCCCCTACATTTTTGCTGCGCGCCTTCGGCGCGCACTGTCCCTGCTTCTGCATGTGGGTGGAGGAGCACCAAGCATTACAGTATGTACATCATTTTGCCCTCCTTACTTAAAAATGTGCCCTCCTTGTGATCAGCACCCTGCCCTAAAACGTGAACACTATCATGTGTAGCTGGCACTGCTGGGGGGCCTATTGTGTGTAGCTGGCACTGTTGTGGGGCATGTCATGTGTAGCTGGCTCTGCTGCGGGGCATGTCATGTGTTGCTGGCACTGCTGCGGGGCATGTCATGTGTAGCTGGCACTGCACATTATGTGTATCTGGCACTACACTGGAGACATTGTGTGTAAGGAACACTACTGTGGCTGTTCTGCGTAAGGCTGCTAATTGTGTGCATAGAGGGGGTGTGAAAAAATATATTTATTTATAGTTTGATAATATGAAGTTATGAGGCCACACCCACTTTCCCAGGAGGCCACGGACACTTTCCCCGGAGCGCGCGCCTTCGGCGCGCGGATAGGGGTTGAGGGGCGCTTTTACATTTTCTCGCTCAGGGTGCTAGTAGGCCTGGAGCCGGCCCTGCGTATTAGCCCCCAAATATAATCCCCCATCATACTCTCATTGTATTGCCCCTGATAACAACGTTCAAAGTCCATCACATCTTGATGAAAACGTTCACTTTGCTTCTCCAAATAGGCACCCATGTTATCTTTTCTGCATTTGTTTGTCTATGCATAGCTGCCTTTTGCCATGTGACAGGTCAAAGGGTTAAACCCTCCATTTTTGTTACTACTCAGTTATCTGTGCATGAGTTGCTGACAGGCTGTGTTAAGTCTCCTCTACCCCAGAGACTTATATCTAATTTCCGTGCACTGTTTATTCTCTTATTTGTTACATGTACAGTGATCTATTTTGCAGAACTACAGCTATATTATATGGACAATCATTCTAGTCTGTATTAATAAAAGGTTTACAGTTCCAGAAATCTCATCCTCCGTGAATTGAGAGATGGACATGGTTAAGCTATCTGAATAGTTACACACTACTTACATGTAATGAGGGTCAGAATACCACTTGCTTTCCCCCCGCTCGTCCCCTCCCTTACTTACTAAAACACGTTTCTCCTTATATGGTCATTCAAAAACTTTAATATTTACTGATCATTGTAAAAGGGACAAAAGCAAAGTTTAAAAAAAATAAAGGTGTTGGTTGTTTTTTCGATATATAGAATCAGAAAATAGTCATTAAAATAAAGACTCAAAAATGTTTTTGTTTTTTTGGTTGACCAGTGTAATCAGATGCTAATTTCTTTTAGTACAAGGTCTAATGGGCCCTAAACACTGGCCGATTACACTGAAAGATATGAACAATCTTGTTCATTAATGAACAAGATATCGTTCATATCTTTCAGTGCGTATGCACCAACGATGTGCGGCCCTGTGCTCTTTTATCGTTAGTGTTGGCTTGTTTATGCCTGCAAGCCAATATGGACAATATCGTCCATATTAGCATGCAGGGCTATGGGTCGGGTGACAGGGGGAGTGAAGAAACTTCACTTCCCCCATCACCACCCCGCTGCTGGGTTGTCCGTCGGCCGTATCGGCCGTCGGGCACCTTGGCGGCTAATCGGCAAATGTGTAGGGCCCTTATGGGTGCAGTGTTTAGGAGTAAATGTAGATCACTCTTTGATTATTGATCACCAGATACAGCAATCTGAAACAGCTGGTCGTGATTATGGTCACTTCAGCACTCACAATAAATTTATACTTAGCTACCACCATTAAGGGTTAAGTAGCTCTTGAATTCTTCCACACGCTTATCATAATTATTATATACAACAATAATGTCACACATTTTATGTAGCGTGTACCTTATGGATCCCAGGCTTTGAGTCCATGGGGGTAATCCTGAGTTGATCGCAGCAGCAAGTTTGTTAGCAATTGGGCAAATCCATGTGCACTGCAGGGGGGGGGGGGGGGGGGGGCAGATATAACATGTGCAGAGAGAGTTAGTTTTGGGTGGGTTAATTTGTTTCTGTGCAGGGTAAATGCTGGCTGCTTTATTTTTACACTGCAAATTAGATTTCAGTTTGAACACACCCCACCCAAATCTAACTCTCTCTGCACATGTTATATCTGCCCCACCTGCAGGGCACATGGTTTTGCCCAATTGCTAACAAAATTGCTGCTGCGATCAACTCAGAATTAGGCCCCATGTAAGAACTGCAAGAATCGGAGATTTAATTCTAAAACGTTTTCAAATTCTTGCAGTACAAAAAGGTTTAAACAATTAGATATACAGGTTATTTGTTAATTGATTTATTTGATGTAAAATAAGAAAACTACAATGTTACTTACACCAACGGTAAAATTAAATTGTCATTTAAAAGGTCACAAGTTAAGTGAATCAATTCACAATGACATGCCCTTCTATGAAATGAACATTCACATACAGGTCTACTGGTCATTTATTCCTGTCCAAGCCACCACCTTTCCATTGAAGATACTAATTAGGGTCTTTACACACTCATCTTTAGTCAGCTTGCTTAATCAAGAGGAGAGAGGACTGCAATATACTTCAGGAAGTGGTCTTAACTTCCAGGACGTTTTGGCCTAACATCAATATTGAACAGCGTTATCATCAAACAGTATTAGTGAAGTATAGGCCACTTGGGCTACAGGGTCATCAATTGACATCAAGTAGTTGGGCAGTTGAGCCGCTTTAAAGCATATCCTTAAGTGTGATTTTGGTCACAATTATTTAAAAGTAGCTCTAAGGGCTGGAGCTGTATACTTGTGCGGGTTACAGTCATTAGGTCGACAGCACTTAGGTCGACAGTCATTAGGTCGACCACTAATGGTCGACATGCATTAGGTCGACATGGCTAATAGGTTGACATGTTCAATAGGTTGGCATATACTAGGTCGACATGGAAATGGTCGACATGAGTTTGTCACTTTTAAAAATTTTTTTAACTTCTTCATACTTTACGATCCACGTGGACTACTGTTGGAAACGGTAACCTGTGCCGAGCACAGTGGTAATGGAGCGAGGCACCGTGCTCGAAGCATGGCGAGTGAAGTGGCATGCACTAATTGGGTTTCCCCGTCACTTTAGCAAGAAAACGAAACCAAAAACAGTAAAAAAAAACTCATGTCAACCTTTTTCCATGTCGACCTACTTCATGTCGGCCGATTGACTGTGTCGACCTATTGACCATGTCGACCTACTGCATGTCAACCAATAGTGGTCAACCTAATGACTGTCGACCTAAGTGTGGTCGACCTAATGACCCATACCCACTTGTGCAATTAGAGATAGGTCACAGGTTGGCTAATCGCACTCTGCATGTAATGCCCACAGAATTGATAGATACAGTTATGGTACCCAAAGGTTGTGAAAATTACAGTATAATATCTCGTAGTTACTGACAGGCAAACCCATGACAGAACAGATGTGTCCTCTTACATCTTTGCTCTGTACGCTACAAGTTACGCTACACGTAAGGCATGAGTGCCGTGTAACTCGGTAGTGCTGAGCGTCTTAGACATAAAGTAATGCATAGGATGCACAAGCAGCTTCTGCTGATTAAAATGATATGCAGCATGCCTATATTCTGTGTGTGACTGTGACTGTATTTGCATACACTGTAACGTTGCATTTCGGATGCAGATAGAGCCAAAATTACACACAGAATATTGGTATGCAGTGTTTCCGTATTTCTATAGCAGCGCTGAGGTTACACAAACCCTTGGTCACTCCACCCTTTCCTCATCTGAACCAGTTTTTAGCGCAGAGATGTTGGAGGGTATGCAGTGTCCCCACTCAGTTCTTATAATAGCAGAGTGGAGGCCTATTCTGTGTTTGCGATGGACCAAATGGGGCACCATTTCACATATGCTAGACTGGCACATGATCAGAAGAGACCACATCGCTCTTGGTGGAGATGCCAGCAGGGATGGACCAGTGCCTGGAGAGCCAGCAAGGGGGAAACTGAGACCAACTGATGGAGGAGACAGTGTGAGCCCAGCAGAGCACAGCGGGGGATGAGACCATGCTGCCGGAAACGATAAGTAGGCAGTAAGCACGTATTTATGACAGGCAACCAATCACAGTGTAACTAGCAGCTTTATATAGGTTTGTTTGGGTATGGTGTTTGTTTTTTAAGTGACAGAAGTTAGCTGGTCGTTGGGTGATACAGGATACAACCATGCTTTACCTGGTGGCTCTTACAAAAGCTTCAGACTGGCTTGTTAACCACACCAAATTCACATTACCTTTCCCACTGGGTGGTATTCAGTATGCCAGCTGTTGGGATCCCGGCACTCAGTATAATGGAGCCGGAATCCCGACACCCGGCATACCGACAACTATTCTCCCTCTTGGGAGTCCACGACCCCCCTGGAGGGAGAATAAATAGCGTGATCACGCGCCACCGTGCCCGTAACGTGGCGAGTGCAGCGAGCCCACAAGGGGCTCATTTGCGCTCGCCCAGCTGTCGGTATGCCGGCGGTCGGGATCCCGGCACCGGTATGATGGCCGCCGGGATCACGGCCGCCGGCATACCATACTACACCGTTTCCCATTATGTCAGTATGTTTTATTAACCCAACTATACACATCAAATTCCAAAAAACATCAGAACACTACACAATACAACTTCATTTCTTAGTATTTTAACAACCATGTTCTATGCAGTGGCGTAAGTTCGTCCCAGTTGCCCGGAGGCAAGATAAATATTGGTGCCCCCTATTTCCTATTGTCAAAGTCAGAAAAATGTCTTAATGCACACTGCCATATTTGCACCGCACACTGGTCCGTGCTGCGCGTGCGTACGCTCTCCCGTGGAAGCGCATACTCGCAATAGCGTGCACTCGCACGCGCAGTATGCGCATTTACGGTAGAGTTTATGTGATCGTAGCGTGCGACTCATTCGTTACAGATGTTCACAATTAATGTAGTTTATAGATCATGGTCCCTTTGATAGATTCTGTAAGTTTGGTTAAAGTACAATGTCCCAGAGCTGAGGAATCCCTCCTTATATCGTACGAAGGGTCTAACAGGAATCATACAGCAGTGTTTGGTACCCATCGGAAGAGTATTTAATTAGCAATATTCCGGTGTTGGTTTGGAGCGTATTAATCGCTCGTGCGAATAGTTATGGACATAAGAAGTTTATGTCCATTTCTATTAATTACACATACTCAGGTATGCGGCGGGAAACCCAGTTTCCCACCCACCTGAGCTGTTGGAAATCGTCACAGCCCACCTGTATGAATCACCCTATGACCTTTTGTTATGATACAGGGCCGAATTCCTTCGGCCAATGGACAATGGGATTGTAGGACCAGGAGATTGCATTGTGTGTGGGGCATAAATAGGCAGGCCGACCACATCCAGCTCTCACTCTCTCATCAACGGTTATCTGCTGATAATCGGGAGCTGGAT
Organism: Pseudophryne corroboree; assembly: GCF_028390025.1. Lineage (NCBI taxonomy): Eukaryota > Metazoa > Chordata > Amphibia > Anura > Myobatrachidae > Pseudophryne > Pseudophryne corroboree. Next base: position 705,075,971 of record NC_086445.1, read on the forward strand.
ATCGAGGCGCAGGCGATCATACCCTTTGTGCGTAAGTTCTCTCCATAATCATTGTCTTTCTGCGAGCCAATATCTCTCTCTCTCTCTCTCTCTATCTCTCTCTCTCCTCTTTTCTCTTAAATACTTCATAGTAGTATTGTATTGTATTGCATTTAGGTCAGTGTAGTATTGTCTTTTTGTATTTATTGTTTAGTTCTGTGGTTAGGAAGTCTCTGTTATATTGTAGTGTATCATATGTACTGTTATCCCCTTTTACAAGTATATTAGACATAATACAGTTAATAGGCCTTGGAAACCTAAACCAGTATCAGTGTATTTACTATAGTGTTAAGTGTTCACTTGAGCGTCGGTGACGCTCAAACAGCTTTGTAGGTAGTCAGGTTACACAAGGTTGCATTTACACCCTGTACTCACATTAAGGTATTCTGTGTGTTTCATCGGTATAAGGTTTAATATCAAGGTATAGTGTTGTGAGCGTCTGCACCGCTGGTGACCTCCTCGTGGTCTCTAGCGTATGCTACGTTACAGCGAATCTTTCCCCTAGACATAACCAATAACGTGTCCTGTGATCACTGGGCCGTGAGCGAACGTGACGCTTGAGCGTCTCGCCTACGGCTGAGCGATCGTTACGCAAATAGCGTATCATTACGGTATTTCTTAAGTAAACAGCGTACAGTGTTCTTAGCTTCATAAGGGTTGTTTATACGACAAAGGAATTTAGCATTGTCAATTGCGGGCTCGTCCGGTCCTTTTCACATCTGCACTAGGTAGATCAGCAGACATTATCCCCCAGCAAAGGGTGGGAGGTTGTCTCGCAGTTGCTGACGGGATAAGCGTCTGCTTCGCTTAGGTAAAGAGTGCTGAAGGAATCCGGTAACCGGAAGTAAGAACAAAACGCTTGTGTCTTTTAAAACTGTTTATTTTTCTTTTGTCTTGCGTACGCATACATTTATCTGCATTTCTTTTTCAAATTTCGTATATCACTATTCCTGTTTGCCAAATTTTATAGTTGATAGAAAGAGCAAAAAAGAGATTTGCTGTTATTTAATAGTAGAGGTAATAGTTAAAGTATAGAACAACACACGATTTGTCTAGGAGATAAGGCAGTCAGTGTGGATTGCGGTAGATGATCAGGGATCATCTACATTGATAAAATATATATTGTGTTACGGTGGATCCTTTGCATTGCGTACACGTGTCACTAACAAAGACTAGCGTACGCAATCCGAAAGGCAGGACGCACGCAGCGTACATTACGCAACGTAGCGTCTGGTTACGCCCACGTAGCCCAAGTCACGAAAAGTTGAATTAGCGCAAAGCGATAATTAGCGCAAAAGCGATAGATAACGCGAAGCGGTAAATAACGCAAATCTATTTTTGGAAAAATCTGAAATTTAGTTTAACAGATCCTGCTCCTAATTGGTAACACTCTTGGCCTGAAGACAATTTCTGCGCAGAAATAGACATAGAAACAAAGTGTACATGTGTTGAGTGAGTGTGTTTTGTATACAAAAGTTTATATAACTTTAAGGTGGAACCAAAAGGAAAGCCGGGTACTCGTCAAGGGACATACGTGTAAGTGACATATACGGTGGCCAGGGAGGCATCCCTGGTTAAATAATATTTGAGCATTAGAGTATAGCGGACCATAAGGTAACAAGACCAGGAGGTCATAAGGAACAAGACCAGGAGGTCGTAAGGTAAAAGGTCCGCTATAAAAGTCCAGTGGCACAACGCCTGGGGTGTTGGTGCAGAACCCATATAGGCCATAAGCTCTTGCTGAAGGAATCGCGGCCGGAAACATCGATTCCATTGGTCTTTCAGTACATGACAAGTAGTGCTCGTGTACTGAACGATTGGACCGCACGTAATTGTGTGCAGTAGTTAGTAATCTGACCTAATACCATTAGAGTAAAGTGGTCACAAACGCTATTTGTACATTCTGACGTGATTTGTGTAATTTTTTATTTTTGGAAGGGAAGTTCGCTGGTCACTCAGGAACTATCTAACAACCCCACCTTTACTGGAAAGAGTAAGTGTCCTGCGGGTAACCCTCATATGTTCCAGTAAACTGAAGGTTCCATAGGGGCCCTGTATCGAGTACGCCAGCACCACGTCGGTGTGATCAGGTCGTATTGGTCGAGGTGGGCGAGTGAGTGGGGTACTCGGTAAACCGCCACCGCCGGCCTACTGTGGAGTAATTTGGTTGTCTGAAAAGGCTTGCTGAAAACCTTGATACAGAGATCCAAGGAGGACTAAGCAACACCTGCAGACTATGGGGGCCAGTTGCTCAGGTAGGGGGCGATCAACCCTGGTTCAGGTTGATTCTGTGAACCGACCAGTTGGGTCGGCACGATATGTAATGTGTGAAAAATATGGAATTCACACCGAATCTTTATGTGATGAATGGGAGAGAATGACTGTACAAGACAGGGACAAGTTCCCAAGAATAGGTAGCTTCAGTCCAGAGGTGTTACAAAATTTAAGGAGGAGGATATGTCTCGTAAAATCAGCAAAGAGACGAATTCAGCATCATGATTATTTACAGTTATGGCACCAGGAAGGTGAGATACAGAGAGGTTTGGCTCTGGCGGCGGGATCTGGGGCAGTCAGGAAGTTGATTGCCACAGCTCCTCCTCCACCATACATTGCAGGAGAGAAGTTGATTGCGGAGAGAAACGCACTGGGTTGTAAAACACAAACTCTTAGTAACACTGTAAACGTTAATGATGTTAACCAAATAACTCATGCAAGTATTAACCCGTGCAAGATGTACCCTGTTTTGAACCTTCCTCAGGAGTGTGATCAAGAAGACGATTCAGCAACAATTTCAGCTCTCTCTCTTGCAGCCACCATAGCAGAGACCACAGTAGGCACAGCGACACCCACGAGATTAGTGAAAGCCCCTAGCGGAGGGATAGGTGAGGTCGTGTCAACGGGTAAGTACGGCACCATGCACTACACTGAAACAATTGTACCACAACAAGCTGTAGAATCTACACAGGAAGAGGCTGTTAGAATTGCTCCTGTAAGGGTAATAGCAGTTCCCAATGGAAAAACAGATGTGTCTGGAGCCACTCCCATAAGGAACATTGCCATGTACACTCCATTTTCCAGAATGGAATTAAGAACAATAGTGTCCGAATTTCCTGACCCCAGGAAGGATTTAGTTGCTAGCCAAAAATACATCAGGGATTTAGGTAACACGGTAGAACCCAACAACAAGGATTGGCAGATACTGCTAAGAGCTTGTTTACCTTCCAATGTTGATGCAACTCAGTTTTTAGCTGATTGTGCATTGGATAAAGATGTACCGCTTACAGACGTGTACAACAAGGATAATGTAAAAAGGATAAATTTACAGCTAAAAGAGTATTTCCCTGCCGTTGTTAAATGGAATAAAATATTTTCCATTAAGCAAAAGGAGTCCGAAACGGCAACAGAATATTTTCACCGGGCACTATTAGAAATGGCAAAGTACACTGGTATAGAGGACATTAAGACCAACCCAAACCATCGAGAAGTAGCAGTATCTGTACTGATGGATGGTTTGAAAGAAACATTAAAAGCTAGGGTACAGACCACGCAGCCATGTTGGCGAGGTCTGTCAGTGTCCACCTTGAGAGAGGCTGCTATTGATCACGACAGAAATATCACTAGGCACAGGGAGTCGCAAAGTGATAAGTTGATGTCCGTAAGTATACAGGCGCTGACCACAAGGCAGCCTGCGTATGTACCACCGAATCCTGTGGGTAAGGCAAGTGTAATAACATGTTTTTCTTGTAACAAACCAGGACACTTTGCACGAGACTGTAGAGTAAGAAATGTACAAAGATCTTTTCAACCCCCTAGACAACAACACAACACACGACATTGGGAGCAGGGTCCACAGAGGCGGAGTTTTGAGCCACATACAGGGGAAACAAAAAGATATCCCCCAAACAGAGATTGGCATGCCTCTGGTAGTTCCCAACTAACTCCCTCACAAGTAGTTGCTGCCAGCGGGATTCAGGGAGGTCAGCATACCCAATAGGGGTGTGGCCATACCTGTAATCTGCAACCAGTTAAATTGATTGCCAGTCTTGGAAGCGAACCAGAGATTGCAATCAATGTAGCTGGTAAAACTTTAAACTTTCTTGTAGACACAGGGGCGGCCAAGTCAGTGATAAATTCGACAGTGGGCATGAGAACCACTGGTAGGACAATTCCAGCCATGGGAGTAACAGGAGTAGTCCAGCACTACCCTGTTAGCAAACCAGCCGAGATTACAATAGGGCCTTTGCATACCAAGCATTCCTTTTTGCTGGCTGCATCTGCACCAACTAATCTCCTGGGTAGAGACTTACTATGTAAAATGGGTTGCGTCATTTATTGTACTCCTGAAGGTGTATTCTTGGACATCCCTGAGAATCACGCTCAGGAAGTACGAGACATGTTAGACTCCCCATCAAAATTAATGTCACATTCCATTATGACAAATAGGAATCCATCCCAAGTAGAAGAGATGACATCTCAGATACCAGAGTCGCTTTGGACAAAAGATGGACAGGACACTGGATTAATGGCAAATGTAGCTCCAGTAGTTGTACAAGTAAAAGATGGTAGGATAGCTCCAAAAATCCCACAGTATCCTCTGAAGCCAGAGGTGGAGTTAGGAGTTTTCCCGGTAATAGAGCGCTTGCTACAACAGGGCATTCTAGTAAGAACGTCCAGCACAGCAAATAGTCCCATCTTCCCTGTTAAAAAGAGTGGGGGGAGGGGTTACAGGCTAGTGCAGGATCTAAGGGGGATTAACAAAATAGTTGAGAGTCAGTTCCCCGTAGTGCCTAATCCAGCTGTCATCCTAATGCAAATTCCTCCCACTGCCAAATTTTTCACTGTTATTGACCTCTGCTCCGCTTTCTTTTCGGTACCTCTGCACCCTGACAGCCAATATTTGTTTGCATTCACATACAGAGGAGTCCAATACACGTGGACTCGGTTACCCCAAGGTTTCATAGATAGTCCAAGTATATTTTCTCAGGCTTTGCATGATTGTTTACAGTCTTTCCAACCGGAAAGTGGATCAGTGTTGATACAGTACGTGGATGATCTACTACTGTGTTCTGATTCATTGGAGGCATCCCTGAAGGATACGAAACAGCTCCTGTTTCATCTTTCAGACACAGGTCACAAGGTCTCCAAAGACAAGTTGCAATTATGCCAAGCTAAGGTAAAATACTTGGGACACTGTCTAACACAAGGACTGAGACACCTGACCGCTGATAGAATCCAAGCCATTAGAGACATGACACTGCCACAAACCCAGCAACAGATCAGGACGTTTTTAGGAATGTGTGGGTATTGCCGTAATTGGATCCCAGGGTTTTCCATATTGGCGCTACCTTTGCAGGAAATGGTCTCTTCAAACAAACCTGATCGGATTTCGCATACAGACGAATCCAAAACAGCATTTGAGAGACTCAAACAGTGCCTAACGCAGGCACCAGCACTAGGTATGCCAGACTATGGGAAACCCTTTGAACTATACGGAACAGAAAGTGCTGGGTGCGCAGCAGGTGTACTAACACAAAAACACGGTGATGCCAGCAGGCCAATTGCATACTACAGCGCTCAGCTAGACACGGTAGCGCGATCCCTCCCCACATGCTTGCGTAGCGTTGCAGCGATAGCATTGCTAGTGACGAAAAGCGAAGATGTCGTGCTAGGCCACAACCTCACAATCCATACACCGCATGCGGTATCTGCCTTATTGAATTCTGCCCAAACCAGACACGTCTCATCAGCAAGGTTTACAAGATGGGAATTGGCATTAATGGCCCCAGTAAACATCACCATAAGGAGATGCAGCGCATTAAACCCTGCAACATTTCTCCCAGGTGTGCCTGGACAGGCACAAAGGGTGGGAGGTGAGAGTGATGGGGAAGGAGGATTTAATGCAAAGGAAGATGCACATGATTGTATGGAATATTTGACCCAAAATTTTACCGCAAGGCCTGACATCAGTGACAATCCACTAGAAAATGCAGAACTCACGTTCTACACGGACGGTAGTTGTCACAGACAGTCAGACTCGGGAGACTTGTGTACTGGATACGCAGTCGTAGATGACCAAGACACCATAGAAGCGGAACCGCTAGGCCCACCTCACTCAGCCCAGGTTGCTGAACTGGTCGCCCTAACCAGAGCATGTGAATTGGCTAAGGGTAAGTCTGCCAATATCTACACCGATTCTAGATACGCGTTCGGGGTAGTCCATGATTTCGGAGCGCTATGGCGTCTCAGAAATTTCATGACGGCAGCTGGTACACCGATAGCGCATGCAGCTCACATAAAAAGGCTTCTAACAGCGATACAGGAACCCGACAGAGTGGCTGTTATCAAATGTAAAGCACATACATATAGTCAAGACCCAGTATCCCTTGGTAACAGCCGAGCAGACGAAGCTGCAAAGCTTGCAGCTGCTACCCCCATACGGACAGACACCACACAACTGATGGTATTTAATACCATCAACACACAAAAGTTGTGTGAAATGCAGAATTTGTGTTCCACTCAGGAGAAGGCAGTCTGGAAGGCAAAGGGATATGGCCAGGAGTCCTCAGGGCTCTGGACGGATGGACATGGTAAACCAGTGGCCCCCAGGGCATACCTTCCGTGTCTGGCTGAAGCAGCTCACGGGCTGACTCATCTAGGCAAGGAGGGGATGTGCAAATTGGTAAGAGCATACTGGTGCGCCCCAGGATTCTCCTCTCATGCTAGTAAAAGAGCAATGTCATGCCTTACCTGTCTGAGAAAGAATATTGGAAAAGCAATACCAACAGAACCATCCCATATCCCACCTGCCGGCGGCCCTTTCCAAGTAATACAAATTGACTTCATTCAATTACCCCCATGTAGAAATTTGAAATATGTACTTGTTTGTATAGATGTTTTCTCGAATTGGGTCGAGGCTTTTCCAGCAGCTACAAATACCGCTATGTTTACAGCTAAGAAAATTGTGCAGGAATTTGTATGTAGATATGGTATCCCTAGAATCATTGAAAGTGATAGGGGTACCCATTTTACAGGTGATGTCTTTCAAGGAATGTGTAAGTTGATGGGAATTGATAGTAAGCTGCACACTCCGTACCGTCCACAGGCGAGTGCGAAGGTCGAAAGAGTGAACAGCACTATTAAAAATAAATTGAGTAAAGTAATGGCAGAGACAGGATTGACGTGGCCAGAAGCTTTACCCATTGTTTTGTATAGCATCAGAACCACTCCCAGGTCCCCTCTTAATCTGTCTCCTTTTGAAATTCTGTTTGGTCGACAACCGCATGTCATAATTAACCCTCAGGATGATTTGAAATGTAACAATGAAGTAACTGTAAAGTACTTAATTAATATGAGTAAGCAGTTGAGGAATCAAAATGATAATCTGAAGTTGGTGATTCCTGATTTACCAGATAGTAATTGTCATGACATTGAACCTGGGGATTATGTAATGATACGAAATTTTCTACGCTCAGGTTGTCTTATTGATAGATGGGAAGGACCATACCAGGTCTTATTGACTAGCACCACAGCATTGAAGGTTGCTGAGAGAGAGACTTGGGTCCATTCATCCCACTGCAAGAAGGTTGCTGATCCAGAGAAGTCCCGTGATAAGGAACAGACGGTAGAGGTTGTATCACTAGAGTGTCTGTTCCAGGAGGACTGAGGCGGCACCTGAGCCTTGAAGACCGAAAGCAGCTGTCGACTCCCCTCTCCCTTTTATTGTTTTCTCCACTTCCCATCCCCTCTCCCTTAAAATTTCTTTTTCCCCCTTCTCATTCTTCTCTATTTCCTCCTCAAAGATGGACTTGCCCCAAGAGACTGTGATCCGGATTTTGATGTTAACCATGATGTTGACCAGAGCAGTCTGTTCCGGCGAGAGTACCATAGAGGTCGAAAGAGGTTCTGGAATGGGTTCCGATTATGATGATGGAGGCGTAGTTTTCCAAGATCAACCAAACCAACAAGCAAAGGCGAGTATCAGAAAACGATCCGATAGAAGAAATTGTGATGGATTGTTAGCTGAGGAAAATTGTATCTGTAGGCTATGTGATAATCTGGTTGAAGATGGATGCATAAAGAAATGCCAATCTAGTTTTAATATCCATATGGACCGGCATCCATTGAGTGACTATCACTCTCTAGTGGGTAACGTGTTGAACCAAACAGATTGTTGGGTATGCTCTCAAGTACCTCAGGGTCACAGCAAATCAGGGCTAGTACCATTTCCTTTAACGCTAGGGGAGGTACTTGAGCTAAGTGGTGGGAGACCGGTGGACCGGAGGTTTAACATCTCCAGCCCTCCTAGTTTGAAGCTCCACCAATACCATGTGGATAGGTCCCTCATATGTTTTAACATCTCCAATCCCAGAAAACCGGGAAATTGGGAAGTGTCATGGAGCAACCTTACCATGACCTTTTCACACAGAGCAGATAGAATGCCTACAGATACAGAGCTCGTACGCCACATAGCCAGTAGAGGAAAATCTTTCCGGTATCGATATACCTTAGGAAATAGGATTACTAGAGTTGGAGAGGTATCACCAGGATACTGTGCACATATCGTACAAACCGATACGTGCATTAGGCAGATGGAAGAATTAGGGTCAGGAGATTTCACCTGGAAGGTTTGTAACATGGTCATGTCCTTCTCCGTCCCCTATGTTCTCCCCGATGATGCATATTTCATATGTGGGAGAAAGGCGTACAAGTGGCTTGCCCCAAACTCTGAAGGATTGTGTTATATTGGAAAAGTATTGCCTGAAGTGATGACTGTTACACATGACAAAATGAAGGACATACACCGTGGTGCCCAAGCTCCTTATACTCACACTCATTACGAACACCGAGTTAAAAGACAACTGTCAGAAAGATTAGAGCATTCGGCCTCTGATCTTATCCATGAATCCACCGGGATTCAGGTTCTGGTAGCGTTAGATTTCACTCGTACCGCTCGAGGAGTGATGAATTATAGATACATTTCCGCACTCGCCAATTTGTTAGATAATATCACTGAAATGTATGATGACACGTTTAGATACACTGGAAGAGAACTTCAAGCTTATAAAACAGAACTAGTTCAGCATAGAATGGTTCTTAATTATCTTACAGCAGTAACAGGCGGATATTGTGTTACATTGGCAACACAGTACGGCATAAAGTGTTGCACGTATATCACAAATAGCACCGAGGATCCGGTAGAGGTCATAGACCAAAAGATGGACGATATTCTGCAATTAAAGTGGGAATTTCGTCGAAAACACAATCTCACCCTTGCTGCTGTAGGTAATGAGCTGACTGGTTGGGTGTCATGGTTGAACCCGCGAAATTGGTTCTCCGGTTTAGGAGACTGGGCTCAAGGAGTCATAATGGATGTTGGAAAGTTTCTCCTATGTATTTTGGGTGTCGTTATATCTATTGGATTGATATTTAGATGCGGGCAGGCTTTAATGAGGTGCAAACAAAGTACAAAAGTGATGAGCTTAAGGAGTGAGGAAACTGTAATTAACCTGGATTTGATTTATGACCCAATGCTAGAAACCATGACGTAATGATGTAATGAGTATACGGTCCGTCTTTCACCCATTTCTATGTTTTCCTCCGAGGTACAAAGACTCACGTAGACGAAGGATTTGATGAGCCAAGGGGCCGACAACGGAAAGATGGAAAGAAGAAGAGCAGACGACCTGATATACAAGATTTTGATGGACAATGCCATGGGTACCCCAGTTTCCCTAGGAACTTTAAAATCACGCTAGCCCAACATTTTTTGTAAATCCATGGACGTTGTTTGCTTTACTCACGATTTATGAGCAAAAGCACAAAGAAGAAGACTCCAATCAACCGACACTAATCAAGACCTCAATCGACGAACGTACATTAACCTGACATAGAATATCATTGCATTTTCCATAAGTGTTCTTTATCTTCATCTCTGCAACCCTCAGGTAATAACACACATAGTCGATAGGGAATACAGGCACAGATAGCAGCAACCACATACCCCCCCAATTCATGTATCATCAACTAAAATGTGCATCCCCATTGTGTTACAACCACAGCCGAAATGAGCTCGGTAGAGTTTGACAGCCCATCCACAGACCTGTACCACAGGATAAGAAGGAATTCAAATGTATACTTCGCAATACCTCGAAGCTTGATTTACCACACGTACGGCACGATGATACATGACCCTCCAAACATGGACTCATACACACATGCTTCTACTTTCTCACTAGGTCATACCCTCTTCACACCTACTCCATTCTTCTTCCTTTCCCCACCATGGAAATCAATTAACCCCTGACTTACATTTTTCTCCTTAAATATTTTGTGGCAGTTATTATTGACTGCCAAAGGGTGGACTGTCAAAGTCAGAAAAATGTCTTAATGCACACTGCCATATTTGCACCGCACACTGGTCCGTGCTGCGCGTGCGTACGCTCTCCCGTGGAAGCGCATACTCGCAATAGCGTGCACTCGCACGCGCAGTATGCGCATTTACGGTAGAGTTTATGTGATCGTAGCGTGCGACTCATTCGTTACAGATGTTCACAATTAATGTAGTTTATAGATCATGGTCCCTTTGATAGATTCTGTAAGTTTGGTTAAAGTACAATGTCCCAGAGCTGAGGAATCCCTCCTTATATCGTACGAAGGGTCTAACAGGAATCATACAGCAGTGTTTGGTACCCATCGGAAGAGTATTTAATTAGCAATATTCCGGTGTTGGTTTGGAGCGTATTAATCGCTCGTGCGAATAGTTATGGACATAAGAAGTTTATGTCCATTTCTATTAATTACACATACTCAGGTATGCGGCGGGAAACCCAGTTTCCCACCCACCTGAGCTGTTGGAAATCGTCACAGCCCACCTGTATGAATCACCCTATGACCTTTTGTTATGATACAGGGCCGAATTCCTTCGGCCAATGGACAATGGGATTGTAGGACCAGGAGATTGCATTGTGTGTGGGGCATAAATAGGCAGGCCGACCACATCCAGCTCTCACTCTCTCATCAACGGTTATCTGCTGATAATCGGGAGCTGGATATCGAGGCGCAGGCGATCATACCCTTTGTGCGTAAGTTCTCTCCATAATCATTGTCTTTCTGCGAGCCAATATCTCTCTCTCTCTCTCTCTCTCTCTCTATCTCTCTCTCTCCTCTTTTCTCTTAAATACTTCATAGTAGTATTGTATTGTATTGCATTTAGGTCAGTGTAGTATTGTCTTTTTGTATTTATTGTTTAGTTCTGTGGTTAGGAAGTCTCTGTTATATTGTAGTGTATCATATGTACTGTTATCCCCTTTTACAAGTATATTAGACATAATACAGTTAATAGGCCTTGGAAACCTAAACCAGTATCAGTGTATTTACTATAGTGTTAAGTGTTCACTTGAGCGTCGGTGACGCTCAAACAGCTTTGTAGGTAGTCAGGTTACACAAGGTTGCATTTACACCCTGTACTCACATTAAGGTATTCTGTGTGTTTCATCGGTATAAGGTTTAATATCAAGGTATAGTGTTGTGAGCGTCTGCACCGCTGGTGACCTCCTCGTGGTCTCTAGCGTATGCTACGTTACAGCGAATCTTTCCCCTAGACATAACCAATAACGTGTCCTGTGATCACTGGGCCGTGAGCGAACGTGACGCTTGAGCGTCTCGCCTACGGCTGAGCGATCGTTACGCAAATAGCGTATCATTACGGTATTTCTTAAGTAAACAGCGTACAGTGTTCTTAGCTTCATAAGGGTTGTTTATACGACAAAGGAATTTAGCATTGTCACTATATTAAGATAAATATATGTGTGTATGTGTGCGTGTGCGTGTGCGTGTGTGTGTATGGAGTGTTCTGAAAAAAATGTATATACTGTATTTATACATTTAATTTGTCTTTTATTTTAAATCACACATTTCTTAGCAGTCATACCCAGGATTAGAACCCATGACCTGTTACACTAACAGCAGACACTTTACTGATGGAGTTATTTGCTCCTGTAGAGGAAGCATGATAATTCTAACTAAATGAAGTTACGTTTACTTGTCAGAGAAGTATCTTCATATAGTTAAAATTCTCATATTTTCTATACAGGGGCAACAGCTTCATTAGTAAGGTGTCTGCTTCCAGTGTAATAGGATGTGGTTTCTAATCCTGGGTGTGACACTTGTAAAATGTGTATATTCAGTATAATAAAGAGGGTGTGATTTGCAGCTATCAATTAACTTAATTAAATTCAATGGTGTCACAGAATGGGAGGAGAGGTGCCCCCCTTCAGAGCAGGAGCCCGGCGGCAGATGACTCTGTTGCCTCCCAGAGTTCTGCCTCTGGTTCTATGCATATTATAGGACCAGTTGCTTCTCTTATTATTTCCTCTCACACATTTTCTGTACAACTTTTCTAGAGCAGCACCATCTGTTTCTTCTTCACACTCTCAGCTTCTCAATTTTTAATCAGTCACTGAAAAGAAAACCCACCTTTTTAATAGCTGCTAGTTCTGTGTGATCTATGACACCATGGGGGTAATTCCAAGTTGATCGCAGCAGGAAATTTTTTAGCAGTTGGGCAAAACCATGTGCACTGCAAGGGGGGGGGGCAGATATAACATGTGCAGAAAGAGTTAGATTTGGGTGGTTTATATTGTTTCTGTGCAGGGTAAATACTGGCTACTTTATTTTTACACTGCAATTTAGATTGCAGATTGAACTCACCACACCCAAATCTATCTCTCTCTGCACATGTTATATCTGCCTCCCCTGCAGTGCACATGGTTTTGCCCAACTGCTAAAAAAAGTTCCTGCTGCGATTAACTTGGAATTACCCCCCATGCTTTTTCCATTCCAAACACTTTCAATCAGCAACACAGTCAGCATATTTTGGGCCTGATTCAAATGTCTCCCCCCCTGGGGGTAGCAAGCTGATATGCGTGTAAAGAGATCCGTTTGGCCACCCAATTGGGTCTTTTCACGCTGGCATCCATTACTTTAGTCGGGTTTAGGTGTAATGGGTGCGAATAGTGCGATAAGTGGTGACATTTGACTATCGCTTCATGATCTCCCGTCACTTTAAAAGGGAGATTGGGGGTGCGATAACATTTTATTTCCCCCCTTTGTCTTATTCTCCTGTCACATTGTCCACTTGTATGCAATGGGGTATTTGATTAGTGCCAAAATTTTCCGACAGTCGTAAAATCTGCACTTTTCACCTGTTTTTAGGGTGAATTACATTTGCCCTTTCAATTCCCGTGCTGATTTTTCGACTGGTTGAAAAATCCGGCACTGGCGAAAACCACGTAGATCGGGGAATACGCCGCCAATACATGTGTTTTGTCGAATTTGCAGGCGTTTTTGCCCGTTTTGGGGTCTGTTTTCGCCCGTGCCGATTCGACAAAAAAAAAGTGAAAAGGCATGGGCGAAAATGGATTAAAAAACTGGCGAAAACGCCTACTATTGAATACACATGTTCGAATTAGTGCCGTTTTTTCCACCAGTCGAAAAAACAGCACTTAATTGAATACCCCCTATATCTGCACAGGGATTGTATTGTATACTACATACAGTACAATCCCTGTGCAGACATAGGGGGTATTCAATTAAGTGCTGTTTTTTCGACTGGTGGAAAAAACGGCACTAATTCTGCGCATCTTTTACCACTATAACACAGCTTGTTGTTGTTGTTATTATTATTATTATTATTATTATTATTCTTTATTTAAAAAGTGCCAGCACGTTAAGTAGCAATGTACTGTATATTGTGGGGATCATGATACAAATAAATAATATACAAAGACATTAAACAGTAGGTAAATACGGCCATGTGCAAGTGAGTATACAAGCTGATAGTAGTAGTGGATTAATAGTTTCAGCCACTACCGTAGAGACCAAAGGTGGGCTCAGGTACAGGTACTGTAAAGGCATAGCCAATCTGGGATCCTGGCCACAAGCTAAAAAACAAAAACAAAACAAAAATAAACTACTATGTGCAAAAACTACTATGTGGAAATTGGAATTTTTCCCCCCTCCACATTTCGACCAGGCCCCTTAGGCAAACCTAAAGCTGGGTACACACTCGCGCGATGTTAAGGAAGGAGGGAACGATCATATTCCGTCCTTCATTAGGATACTACAGGACGCTAGCCATATCGTCAGGTTTGATGTGCAGCACTTCGGGCATCCACACTGCCAGATATGCGCCGTTGTGAGCGACATATTGCTCAGTGTCTACCTAGCTTAAGGGGCCTAAGTAATTTTTTATGGTTTTATCTACATCTATCTTTATCTCTAATATAATAAAAAGGCCTGCACCAAACAATAATTGACTTTTGTGTAATAGGTGTTGGACATGGGGCCTGATTCAGATGCGGTCTCAACTACAGTGGCGTTGCAACTGAATGATTAGCAGTAGACTGCACTTGCATTGCCTCCACAATGCACATACGCCAAGGTATCTGCGATACCGCACCAGGGAGAAGTCAGTAGCAGAATGATAGATAGTAAGAGGCCATTTGGGGGATGTTAACGGGAAGTATCCATAAAAATGTAGGCTTGTTGTGACCATTTTTGGGCCGTGCAACTGCGATCTCATACACAGAAACATCCTCAACGTTGCAGCTCCTACGCAGCCGGTAAAGCACAAAGGTAGTCAGTGTTCCTCACATCTGCGTTGCAATGGAGCGTGGAGTTGCTGAGTATATTTTGATGGCTTCAGTGGGCATCTGTTCACTTGTGGGATGCTGCTACATTTGCTGCTACATTTGCGTTGTCTCGCAGTTCCGTCACTGAAAAGGATTGCTGCTGCGCTGGCATTGCGACCGCACCTGAATCAGGCCTATGGTGTCATAAAACAGCACTTATTAGGGTGCATTGGTGGTGTCGTCCATGATGTTATAGTTTATGCAGTGATGCCTGTGGGAATTTGCCATAGGGGTGCAGCGGTTGACTTTATTCCGGTTGCTTACCTGCTAGTATGGATTTCAGCAGTTCTTCACTGCCCACCAGAGAGCTCTGTAGCTCATCCCACAAACTTGATTTCTGGTGCCACAATGTCCCTTTATTATGTCTGCCTGTGATGGCACTCATACTCGGCTTATTTAAGGAAACCCACCCTATTCCACAATGCTTGATTATTGCCAGTGCTCCTTGTTTCAGACTGCTCCATCATACTATACCAGTCCAAAGTTTGAGAGCACTTTAATTTCTCATACGTCCTAGAGGATGCTGGGGATGCTTCAAGAACCATGGGGTATAGACGGGATCTGCAGGAGTTATTACTTAAAAACATTAAGCTATATTCTATTATGGACTAAGTACGCTATTGGCGCACTGAGTACCGTAAGGGTACGCACCTAGCGTAGCAGACGCTAGGCCGTGGGCGCGACGCACGAGCGACACGCACGCTCACGGAATGTTACACAGTAACCCTTAGTAACAACACACCTTAAGGGTACGCTTTACACTTTAAACCTTGACAATGAAATACTAAAACGATGTAATGCTTATTAACCTTGATTATATGAGAAGCTGTTTGAGCGATTGAGACGCTCAGAAAACCCTTTACAGTAACTAGTGAAAACACAAGACCTGGTTAGGATATAAAAACCACTTAGGCTCTAACACCCAGTGGATAATTCTATTTGAGTAAAAGGGGAAAAACAGTACAGCTTATACACTACAAAACTAACATAAAAATCTAAACAGAATAACGAGAGATAATATGAACAATAGCGAACGATCGCAAACACAAAAAAACAGAATGAGTACACAATGAGAACAAATGGCAACACAGAGGATAACAAAATGGCTACAGAGAACTTACACACGTGGGAATAATTCGCAGGCGCGTCCTGAATCCAGCCCTCAGCCTTCAATGTGAAAACCTTGCAGAGAGAGTGAGTGACTGGACAGGCAATGGTGGTCTTTATATACACAACATACAGTAACAATACAATGGTCCCTATAATCTCATGGTTCATTGGACACAGGAATGTGTCTCTGCATTATAACAAAAGGTCATAGGTGGGTTCGAACAGGTGGGCTGTGCCTTTCTCCAACTGCTCAGGTGGGAGGTATCCTTAGGATTCCCGCCGCATGGGTAATGAACAGCAAATACAGTAAATATCTATAAACTACTTTTGTACATAACTATGCGCAGGAGCGAGCATTCTCTTCCTGACCAACACCGAAATGTTACTATTAAAATACTCTACAGCTGGATACTAGACACCACCGTTCTACCTTTATCTGACCCTTTCTATCATACAAAGAGGAATTTCTCTGTCCAAGAACCGTTTAAACTAAACATACTTTCTGACATTGTTAAGGGGAATATTATCTATAAAACACACTATATGGGAAAATTATGTTATGATCGAGTCGCCCGCTAGACGCTTACAAACTCTACCGTAAATGTGCATACACCGCGCGTGATCGCCGGAGCGATCTTACGCAAATTGCGAATATGTGCACGCACGGCAGGGCGTGTGCACGTGCAGCGGGCATGTGCATGAGGGGTTAGTACAAGGCATATGTATCAGGATATTTTTCGACTTTGACAGTCCACCCTTTGGCAGTCAACAATAACTGCCACTATCTAAACAATTAAGCAGAAAAATATATTACCATGAAATACCCTATTATGATTGGGAGTAGGGAGGAGAGGAGAAGGTGGGAAATGTATGACCTAGTGAGATAGTAAAAAGCATGTATGTATGAAATCCATGTCTGAGGGGTCATGTATCATCGTGCCATACATGTTCTAAAAATAAGCTTCGAGGTATTGCGAAGTATACATTGAATCCTTCTTATCCCGTATTAAGGGTCTGTAAGTGGGCTAACAAACTCTACCGAGCTCTTTTCGGCTTTTAGTTCCAACAAATGGGGTGCACATTAGTTGATGATACATGAAGGGGGAAAATATGTGAGTGCTAATATATGTGTCTATATCACCTGTCGACTATGTGTGCCACTACCTGAAGATAGAAGAGATGAAGATAAGAAACATGCGTTATAAATGCATTCGTATGAATATATATATATGGTCGTCCTTGGGTGTCTGTTGGAGTCTTGTTGATGTCTTGTTGAAGTCTTGTCCGAATTGCTGTATCTTTGCTGAGTGGCAAGCAAAGCTTTTCAAGTGTTCATAAAAATTAAAGTCTCTAACAGTTCATCAAATGGCTGTGACAAAGTTCATCAAAGGTCTGTATAATGGGTCATCAAAATCTTCTTCCGAGTCGGTGTCTTTTTACCTTGGAGAAAAACAAAGGAGAAACGGGTGAAAGAAACGGACCGTGGAATCACGTCTTATCACAACATTGTCTCGATTGATGGGTCATAAATTAAACTAGTTGTTGTTACAATGCCCTCGCTCCTCAAACTCATCAATTTGGTACTACGCTTGCAATTCATTCAAATTCGAACACATCTGAATATCAAACCAATCATTATGACAACTCCTAGGATACATAAGAGGAATTTCCCTACAGCAACGATAACATTTTGGGCCCATTCTCCTAAACCTGAGAACCAATTGCGTGGGTTCAACCATGATACCCAGCCGGTCAGTTCATTACCCACAGAAGCAAGGGTAAGGTTGTGTCTCCTTCGGAACTCCCACTTCAATTGCAAGATATCGTCCATCTTTTGATCTATGACCTCGGTTGGGTCCTCAGTGCTGTTTGTGATATACGTACAACACTTCACTCCATACTGAGTTGCTAGGGTGACACAATACCCTCCGGTCACTGCTGTGATGTAATTGAGAACCATCCTGTGCTGGATCAGTTCCGTTTTGTAAGCTTGCAATTCTCTCCCAGTATATCTAAAGGTGTCATCATACATCTCAGTGATATTGTCTATCAGGTTCGCTAGCGCGGTAATATACCTAAAATGTATAACTCCTCTGGCGGTACGGGTGATATCTAGCGCGAGCAGGAGTTGAATCCCGGTGGATTCGTGGATCAAATCAGAGGCTGCATGCTCTGTCCTATCTATAAGGTGTCTCTTTACAATGTGTTCGTAATGGGTGTGAGTGTAAGGAGCTTGAGCATTGCGGTGAACGTCTTTCATTCTATCATGGGTAATGGTCATTACTTCCGGTAACACTCTTCCAATGTAACACAATCCCTCTGAGTTTGGGGCAAGCCACTTATATGCCTTCCTCCCACATATGAAATATGCATCATCGGGGAGGACATATGGGACAGAATATGACATCACCATATTACAAACCTTCCAGGTGAAAAATCCTATCCCTAACTCTCTCATCTGTCTAGTACACATATCAGGTTGTATGATATGCGCACAGTATCCTGGTGATACTTCTCCAACTCGCATGGGCCTACTTCCTAGAGTGTACCTATATTGGAAATATCTTCCACTGTTGGCTATTTGGCGTATAAGCTCTGAATCAATGGGCATTCTATCGGCTCTGTGTGAGAATGTCATGGTTCGGTTGTTCCATGTCACTTCCCAATTTCCCGGCTTTCGGGGATTGGAAATGTTAAAACATATTAAGGACCTATCCACATGATATTGGTGGAGCTTCAAACTAGGAGGCCTAGAAATATTAAATTTCTTGTCCACCGGTCTCCCACCCCTTAATTCAAGTACCTCATCTATAGTTAAAGAGTATGGCACTAGTCCTGACTTTCTATGACCTTGAGGTACTTGTGAGCACACCCAGCATTCCGTTTGGTTTAAAACCTTACCCACTAATGAGTGATAGTCACTCAATGGATGACGGTCCATATTGATATTAATGCTGGACTGACATCTCTGGATGCACCCGTCCTCAACTATGTTGTCACAATTTCTACAGATACAATTCTCTTCAGCTAACAATCCTTCACAATGTCTGTTAGTGTCATGGCTACCAGATCGTTTTCTGATACTCGCCTTTGCTCGGTGATTGTGTTGCTCTCGGAATTCTACGAATCCATCCTGGTCATCAGAAACCATTCCAGATCCTTTCTCGACCTCACTGGTACTCTCACCGAAACAGACTGCTCTGGTCAACAACAGGGTTAACAGGAAAACACGGACTGCAGTCTCTTGGGGCGAGTCCATCTTAGGAGGAGAAAGAAAGAGTTGTAATGGGGGAAAGAAAACAACTAGAAGGGAAAGAAAAACTTGGCGCGACAACCGCCTCCGATCTTAAGGTTCTCTGTGCTCAGGTGCCGTGACAACGGTCCTGCCTCTCAGCCTTCCCGGAACAGACACTCCAGTGATATGGTTTCCTCCACACTCTGCTCTTTGTCACGGGCTCTCTCTGGGTCAGCGACCTTCTTACAGTGGGACGAGTGGACCCAAGTCTCTCTTTCGGCAACCTTCAGGGCTGTCGTGCTGGTCAGTAAGACTTGGTACGGTCCTTCCCAACGGTCAATCAGGCAACCTGAGCGTAGAAAATTCCGAATCATTACATAATCCCCAGGTTCAATGTCATGACAATTACTGTCTGGCAGATCAGGAATCACCAGCTTTAGATTGCTATTCTGATTCCTCAACTGCTTGCTCATCTTAACCAAATACTTTACAGTGACTTCATTGTTACATTTCAAATCATCCTGGGGATCAATCATTACATGGGGTTGTCGACCAAAAAGAATTTCAAAGGGGGACAGATTAAGAGGGGACCTGGGAGTGGTTCTGATGCTGTACAATACAAGTGGCAAAGCTTCTAACCACAATAATCCAGTTTCAGCCATTACTTTGCTCAACTTGTTTTTAATAGTGCTGTTTACTCTTTCCACTTTCGCACTCGCCTGTGGGCGGTACGGAGTATGCAGCTTACTATTAATTCCCATTAATTTGCACATTACCTGAAAGACTTCACCTGTAAAATGGGTACCCCTATCACTTTCAATTATCCTAGGGATACCATACCTGCACACAAATTCCTGCACAATTTTCTTTGCAGTAAACGTAGCGGTATTTGTGGCAGCGGGGAACGCTTCAACCCAATTTGAAAACACATCAATACAAACCAATACATACTTTAAATTCCTACAGGGTGGCAATTGTATGAAATCAATTTGTATTACCTGAAAAGGGCCGTCCGTTGGCGGAATATGGGATGGTTCTGTTGGTATCGCCTTTCCAATGTTCTTCCTCAAGCAGGTGAGGCATGTCATTGCCCTCTTACTCGCATGGGTAGAAAATCCATGTGCACACCAGTAGGCTCTTACCAACTTGCACATACCTTCTTTACCTAGATGAGTCAGCCCATGTGCCGCCTCCGCTAAACTCGGAAGGTATGCTCTGGGCGCCACTGGCTTACCCTGTCCATCTGTCCAGAGTCCTGAGGACTCCTGGCCATATCCTTTTGACCTCCAGACTGCCTTTTCCTGTGGAGAACACAAATCTTGCATTTCACTCAATTTCTGTGTGCTGACGGTATTGAATACCATCAGTTGTGTGATGTCCGTCTGTCTGGGGGTACTGGCTGCTAATTTAGCAGCTTCGTCTGCCCGGCTGTTACCAAGTGACACTGGGTCTTGGCTGTATGTGTGTGCTTTACACTTGATAACAGCCACTCTGTCAGGTTCCTGTATTGCTGCTAAAAGTCTTTTGATGTGGGTCGCATGCGCCACGGGTGTGCCAGCTGCCGTCATGAAATTTCTGAGGCGCCATAGGGCCCCGAAATCATGCACTACTCCAAAGGCATACCTAGAATCCGTGTAGATATTGGCTGACTTACCTTTAGCCAATTCACACGCTCTGGTTAGGGCGACCAGCTCAGCAACTTGTGCTGAGTGAGGTGGGCCCAGGGGTTCCGCTTCTATGGTACCTTTGTCATCTACGACTGCATATCCAGTACACAAGTCTCCCGAGTCCGTCTGTCTGTGGCAACTACCGTCGGTGTAGAAAGTAAAATCTACACCTTCCAGTGGGTTGTCACTGATGTCAGGCCTTGCAGTGAAATTTTGGGTCAAATATTCCATACAATCATGTGTGTCAGTGTCTGTACTAAATCCTCCTTCACCATTACTCTCATCCCCCACCCTTTGTGCCTGTCCAGGCACACCTGGGAGATACGTTGCAGGATTTAGTGCGCTGCATCTCCTTATGGTGATGTTTACAGGGGCCATTAGTGCTAATTCCCACCTTGTAAACCGTGCGGATGAGACGTGTCTGGTTTGGGCAGAATTCAGTAAGGCTGACACTGCATGAGGTGTATGGATGGTCTGGTTGTGTCCTAGCACTACATCTTCGCTTTTACTCACTAGCAATGCTATTGCTGCAACACTTCGCAAGCATGTGGGGAGGGATCGTGCTACCGTGTCTAGCTGAGCGCTGTAGTAGGCTACCGGCCCGCTGGCATCACCATGCTTCTGGGTTAAGACACCTGCCGCACACCCAGCACTTTCTGTACCGTACAGTTCAAAGGGTTTCCCATAATCCGGCATACCTAATGCTGGTGCCTGCATTAGGCACTGTTTGAGTCTCTCAAATGCCAGTTTGGACTCATCTGTGTGCGAAATCCGATCTGGTTTGTTTGATGAGACCATCTCTTGTAAAGGTAAGGCTAGTATGGAAAACCCTGGGATCCAGTTACGGCAGTACCCACACATTCCTAGGAAAGTGCGAATCTGTTGCTGGGTTTGTGGCAGAGTCATGTCGCGAATCGCCTGTACTCTATCAGCAGTGAGGTGTCTCAGTCCTTGCGTCAAGCAATGTCCCAAATATTTTACCTTGGTCTGGCATAATTGCAACTTATCCTTTGAAACCTTGTGTCCCGTATCAGAAAGATGAAACAGAAGCTGTTTCGTGTCTCTCAAGGACGATTCGAGTGAATCAGAACACAGCAGTAAGTCGTCTACATACTGTATTAATACTGATCCGCTCTCAGGTTGAAAGGATTGTAGACAATCATGCAAAGCCTGTGAGAAAATACTTGGGCTGTCAATGAAACCTTGTGGTAAGCGAGTACAGGTGTCCTGTACTCCTCTGTATGTGAATGCAAACAAATATTGGCTGTCAGGGTGCAGAGGTACCGAGAAGAAGGCGGAGCAGAGGTCAATCACAGTGAAAAATTTCGCAGTGGGAGGGATTTGCATAAGGATAACAGCTGGATTTGGCACTACGGGGAATTGGCTCTCAACTATTTTGTTGATCCCCCTTAGATCCTGCACTAGCCTGTAACCCCTCCCCCCGCTTTTTTTCACAGGGAAGATGGGACTATTGGCAGTGCTGGACGTCCTAACCAGAATGCCCTGTTGTAGCAAGCGCTCTATTACTGGGTAGACTCCTAACTCCACCTCAGGCTTCAGAGGATACTGTGGGATTTTTGGAGCTATCCTACCATCTTTTACTTGGACTACTACAGGAGCTACATTTGCCATTAATCCAGTGTCTTGTCCATCCTTGGTCCAAAGTGACTCCGGTATCTGGGAAATAATTTTCTCTACCTTGGACGGACACCTATCTGTAACAGCAGTGTGTGACATTAGCCTTTGTGGGGAGTCTAGCATATCCTGCACTTCCTGAGCGTGATTCTCGGGTATATCTAAGAACACACCTCCAGGAGTACAATATATGACACACCCCATCTTGCACAGTAAATCTCTCCCAAGTAGATTAGTCGGAGCCGATGCAGCTAGCAGAAAGGAGTGCTTGGTCTGCAAAGGCCCTATCGTAATCTCTGCTGGTTTGCTTAAAGGGTAGTGTTGTACTACTCCTGTTACTCCCATGGCTGGAATTGTTTTACCAGTGGTCTTCATACCCACTGTTGAATTTAACACTGACTTGGCCGCCCCCGTGTCTACAAGGAAAGGTAGAGATCTACCAGCTACATCAATTGTGACCTCGGGTTCACTTCCAAGGCTCGCAATTAATTTCACTGGCTGCAGACTACAGGTGTGGCCCCACCCCTATTGTATGTGGTGACCTCCCCGCAGCGCGCTGGCAGCTACAACAAGTGAAGGGGGTAACTGGGAATTTTCAGAGACTTGCCAGTCTCTTTTTGGTGGGTACCTTCTTGTTTCCCCTGCATGTGGCTCATAACTCCGTCTCTGCGGTCCCTGATCCCAATTACGTGTGTCATGTCGTTGTCTAGGGGGTTGATATACCTTATGTGGGTCGTTAAACATACAATTCCGTGCATAATGCCCTTCCCTCTGGCAGGTATAACATTTTATCACATTTGACTTACCGACAGGGGTCTGGGGCTTAGACTGAGGTGGCTTCGTTGTAAGGGCTTGTATACTTACTGTCATCAGCTTATCGCCCTGTGACTCCCTGTGTCTCATGATGTTCCGATCATGTTCAATAGCGGTCTCTCTCAAAGCAGCCACCGACATACCTCTCCAGTTAGGTTGAGTGGTCTGTACCCTTGTCCTCAACACTTCCTTTAAACCATCCATTAATGCAGAAACTGCTACTTCCCTATGGTGCACATTTGTCATAATGTCTTCTATTCCAGTGTACCTAGCCATTTCCTGCAGTGCCCGATGGAAATAATCAGAAGCAGTTTCACCTTCTTTTTGTCTTATGGAGAAGATTTTGTTCCACTTGACAACAGTTGGGAAATATACTCCTAACTGCAGGTTGATACGTTTTACATTGTCCTGATTGTACTCATCAGTGAGAGGTACCTCTTCATCTAACCTACAATCAGTGATAAATTTCGCAGAGTCGATATTGGGGGGCAAGCATGCCCTCAGCAATGTCCGCCAATCTTTGTTATTGGGTTCTGCGGAGTTACCTAATTCTCTAATGAACCTTTAGCTTGCAACTAGATCTTTCCTAGGATCAGGGAATTCAGACATCATTGTTCTTAATTCTGTCTGGGAAAAGGGACAATGCATTGCAATGTTCCTGATGGGAGTGACTCCTGTAGCGTCAGTTTTTCCATTTGGGACTGCAATTACCCTGACAGGATTAAGTTCAATCACATCACTCTGGGTTGATTCTACAATGTGTGGTGTAATTGTTTCTGCATAATGTACAGTACCGTACTTACCTGCGGACACGACCTCACCTGTCCCTCCACTAGGGGCCTTTGCTACTCCTCTTACTGGTTGGGCCGTGCCCACTGTAGTCTCTCTTATGGTGGCTGCTAGAGAGAGTGCCGATATTGTGGTAGGCTCATCTTCCTGGTCGCAGTCCTGAGGGAAGTTTAAGACAGGATACAACTTGCACGGGTTAACATTAGCATCAATACACTTATCTACTTTACTCTTATCATTTATACATTTATTAAGAGCACTTTTATCATATACCAGTATGCCATTCTCTGTAGCCACTTTCTCTCCTGTTATGTATGGTGGTGGTGGTGGTGCGGTAGCTATCAGTTTCCTGATAGGATTGGAACCAGCTGCTTGAGCTAATCCTCTTTGTATCTCGCCTTCCTGTTGCCATAACTGTAAATAATCATAATGTCTAATCCGGTGCTTGCCGGGTTTTATTAGACATATCCTTCTCCTTAAATTTTGCAAAACCTCAGGATTAAAACTGCCTACCCTGGGAAACTTCTCCCCATCGTTCACAGTCATACGTTCCCACTCATTGCATAAAACCTCTGCGTGTGATCCATATTTTTCACACATTATGTACCTCGCCGACCCGACTGGCCGCGGAATAATATCAACCTGAACCTTGGTTGATCGTCCCTTACTTGAGCAACTGGCCCCCATTCTTTGCAGGTATTGCCTTCTCAGCGAATTCCTACAAAAACCACGTTCCCAGAGGTAAGGCGACGGTGAAAGTCCAACGAGTGCCTTCACCCACTCTCGCCCACGTCGACCAATATGCCCACACACTGCTTCAGCGCTGGCGTACTCAACCCAGGGCCCCTATGTGACCTCTATTTACTGGGGCGTGTGGGAGTATGCTACCCTCCCCAGTAAGTATCAGTTGCTGGAGAATTCCTGAGTGAACAGCGAACCTCCCTTAAAATAAAAAAAACCTACACAAATCACGTTAGAATGTACAAATAGTGTTTATGATCCCGCAAAGCGTACGCAAATTGCGTAATGGGTATCAAGGTAACCAACTAATGCACACAATTACATGCGGTACAGTCGCAATGCGTATAACTAACTATTACTTATCCGCAGAACGACCAGCGGAATCGGTTGTTTAGGCTGCGGAACCTTCAGCCGGAGCGTATTCTCAAAACGGGCCTATATGGGTACTGCGCCAACCCCCGGAGCTGCGCTCACTACCTCTGACCTTTCTTAAGTCAGGGTCTTCAGAAACTTCGTATAGGTACTTTTAACGGCTTTCTGACTTTCGCGGACCTTTTGGTCTGCTGTAACACTAATTGCTCCTCTTACCTTATTCACTTTAAACGTGAGATGGCCTTCTCCCACGCCACCACGTGTTCACTTCACGGGTATCCTTCTACGAGATCTCGAATTCCGGGGTTCACACCAAAGAAAACTTTACTTGCATACAAACGCTCTTTCACTTCATATATACTTTGATTTTTCTGTACAGAAAATTTCTTTCATTCAGGTAACACAGGCTAATCCCAGAGGTAATGCAACGAGAGGAGGATCTTTTTAAACTAAATTTTGGAAACTGAACAAATTTGTGCTATTATCTCGTGGCTTCCGTATCTACTACTAAAACAATGCTATCATGTGATTTGTATTTAGAGGGCGTATCCGTACGCACGTTGCGTAATGTATGCCACGTGTGTAGGCCTTTGCGTTGCGTGCGCTGTCTCACACTCGGTCAGAGACACGTGTACACAGGCCGGATATGTCCGCAGTAACACAAATAACACGCTTCTATAAATGCAAATGATATTTAACTATAATCGTTTACCAAACACCACACAGTATCTCCTGTATAACCTTTATAACTGGGTCAGGCTGCGTGCGTGTTTTACAATTACTCCCTTAAGTATTACTTTTACTTTTAACTAAATAGCAACAAATTTTCTCAGCACGTGATCAATGCTAATGGCAAACAGAAAGGTAGATATGTGAAAATACGCAAATGGAAATACAGGTGTGTGCGTGTGTTGCGTGCGCAATTTTCACCAATACAGAAATTTAAACAGATTTAAAAGACAATAGCTTAACGTTCTTACCTTTCGGTTCCGGATCCCACCAGCATCCCTACAAACCAAGCGGAGCAGACGCTTATCTAATCAGCACTTACCGTATCCCCAACCACCAAACGGCTAACAGGGGATACTACCTTCCCGCCCTTTGCTGATGGATAAAGTCTGCCTGGTTCCGCTTGGCTGCGGATATGAGGAAGCCCGGACGATGCCACCAATTGATAAAGTCTGTTATTACTTAAAAACAAAAAGCTATATTCTATTATGGACTAAGTACTATTGGCGCACTGAGTACCGTAAGGGTACGCACCTAGCGTAGCAGACGCTAGGCCGTGGGCACGAGCGACACGCACGCTCACGGAATGTTACACAGTAACCCTTAGTAACAACACACCTTAAGGGTACGCTTTACACTTTAAACCTTGACAATGAAATACTAAAACGATGTAATGCTTATTAACCTTGATTATATGAGAAGCTGTTTGAGCGATTGAGACGCTCAGAAAACCCTTTACAGTAACTAGTGAAAACACAAGACCTGGTTAGGATATAAAAACCACTTAGGCTCTAACACCCAGTGGATAATTCTATTTGAGTAAAAGGGGAAAAACAGTACAGCTTATACACTACAAAACTAACATAAAAATCTAAACAGAATAACGTGAAATAATATGAACAATAGCGAACGATCGCAAACACAAGAAAACAGAATGAGTACACAATGAGAACAAATGGCAAACACAGAGGATAACAAAATGGCTACAGAGAACTTACACACGTGGGAATGATTCGCAGGCGTTTCCTGAATCCAGCCCTCAGCCTTCAATGTGAAAACCTTGCAGAGAGAGTGAGTGACTGGACAGGCAATGGTGGTCTTTATATACACAACATACAGTAACAATACAATGGTCCCTATAATCTCATGGTTCATTGGACACAGGAATGTGTCTCTGCATTATAACAAAAGGTCATAGGTGGGTTCGAACAGGTGGGCTGTGCCTTTCTTCAACTGCTCAGGTGGGAGGTATCCTTAGGATTCCCGCCGCATGGGTAATGAACAGCAAATACAGTAAATATCTATAAACTACTTTTGTACATAACTATGCGCAGGAGCGAGCATTCTCTTCCTAACCAACACCGAAATGTTACTATTAAAATACTCTACAGCTGGATACTAGACACCACTATTCTACCTTTATCTGACCCTTCCTATCATGCAAAGAGGAATTTCTCTGTCCAAGAACCGTTTAAACTAAACATACTTTTTGACATTGTTAAGGGGAATATTATCTATAAAACACACTATATGGGAAAAATATGTTATGATCGAGTCGCCCGCTAGACGCTTACAAACTCTACCGTAAATGCGCATACACCGCGCGTGATCGCCGGAGCGATCTTACGCAAATTGCGGATATGTGCACGCATGGCAGGGCGTGTGCACGTGCAGCGGGCATGTGCATGAGGGGTTAGTACAAGGCATATGTATCAGGATATTTTTTGACTTTGACAGCCTCTCCTCCAGACTCCAGTTAGATTCTGTGCCCAGTGAGACTGGATGCACACTGAGGAGCTCTCCAGAGTTTCTCAGGAAAATACTTTATTAGGTTTATTATTTTCAGGGAGACCTGCTGGCAACAGGCTCCCTGCATCGTGGGACTGAGGGGAGAGAAGCAGACCTACTTCTTAAGAGTTCAAGGGCTCTGCTTCTTAGGCTACTGGACACCATTAGCTCCAGAGGGTTCGATCACTTGGTACGCCTAGCTGCTTGTTCCCGGAGCCGCGCCGTCACCCCCTCACAGAGCCAGAAGATTGAAGCCGGGTGAGTATGAGAAGATCAGAAGACTTCAGTGACGGCAGAAGATGGCGTTTGAGGTACCGCGCAGTGGTCGCGCTGCGCGCCATGCTCCCACACAGATCACGGCACTGCAGGGTGCAGGGTGCAGGGGGGGGGGGCGCCCTGGGCAGCATGGGGGACCTCAAACAGCACTGGCATAGGATATAACAGTGCCCAGGCACTAGTTAAGGGACCCCCCGCCAGTATAAAGATTTTTTGAGCGGGACTGAAGCGCGCCATGTAGTGGGCGGGGCTTAGCCCACACAGCTCTGACCAGTGCCATTTTTCTCTTCAGAGAAGGCTGCAGAGACGCTGGCCCTGACCTCCACACTGCTGTGCAAGTAACAGGGTGCAAAACGGGGGGGGGATGTCTTGTTACTGGCTTCAGTACCGGGATAGGCGCTGGGTGTGAGCTGGCAGAACTCTCTCTGTGTCTCTCTGGCAGGCTTTACTGTGGGTATGTCTCCTATAGCCCCAGCATGGTTGTGGCTGTCAGTACGTGTGTGTGTCGACATGTCTGAGGCTGAATGCTCTTCCCAGGAGGAGGCTGGAGTGGGGACAGACAGTTCTGTGAGAGTGGCAGTGTCGGCACCGCCGACAGATGATTGGGTCAATATGTTGAGTGTTTTAAACGCAAATGTGACTAAGTTGGCTAAGAGATTTGATAAATCTGAGTCTAAGAACCAGACATGGAGGAAATCCATGGAAGATGCTTTGTCACAGGCCCAGACTCCTTCGGGGTCACAGAAACGTGCATTTACCCAGATAGCAGATACAGATACCGACGCGGACTCTGATTCCAGTGTCGACTATAATGATGCCAGATAACATCCAAAACCGGCTAAGAGTATTCAGTACATGATTGTGGTGATAAAAGAAGTTTTACATATCGCTGAGGACCCTGCTGTTCCTGATACTAGGGTCTGTATGTATAAAGGAAAGAAACCTGAGGTAACGTTTCCTCCCTCTCATGAGCTGAACGCACTTTTTGAAAAAGCTTGGGAAAATCCTGACAAAAGGATACATGTTCCCAAAAGAATTCCAGTGGCATATCCGTTCCCTTCTGGGGACAGGGAAAGGTGGGAGTCAATCCCCACGGTAGACAAAGCTTTATTGCGTCTATCAAAGAAGGTGGCGCTCCCGTCCCCTGACATGGCAGCCCTAAAGGATCCTGTGGATCGTAAGCAGGAAAATACACTGAAATCCATTTATGTCACTACGGGGTCGCTGCTCAGGCCTGCCGTTGCTGCGGCATGGGTGAGTAGCGCTATTGAAAGGTGGGCAGATAACTTATCATCTGAGGTAGATACCCTAGACAGCAGTGCCGTATCTAGGTACCCCCTGTACCCAGCACCTCACACACTGCCCCCTGCACCTCGCACACACTGCCCCCTGTACCCTGCACCTCGCAAACACTGCCCCCTGTACCCTGCACCTCGCACACACTGCCCCCTGTACCCTGCACCAGTGCCGTAACTAGGTAGGTGCGCTGCCTGCCGTAACGTGTAAAAGGGGGACTCTGCCTGCCGTAACGTGGAAAAGGTGGACGCTATCTGCCGTAATGTGTAAAAAAGGGACGCTGTCTGCTGTAATGTGTAAAAAAGGGGACGCTGTTTGCCGTAATGTGTAAAAAAGGTGACGCTGTCTGCCGTAATGTGTAAAAAAGGTGATGCTGTCTGCCGTAATGTGTGAAAAGGGGACGCTGTCTGCCGTAATGTGTGAAAAGGGGACGCTGTCTGCCGTAATGTGTGAAAAGGGGACGCTGTCTGCAGTAATGTGTGAAAAGGGGACGCTGTCTGCAGTAATGTGTAAAAAGGGGAATCTGTCCACCATAATATGAAAAAGGGGCACTATCTGGTGTAGTGGCGCTACTGTGCGGCGTAATTTGAATAATGCAGACTACTGTGCACCAGTGTGTGGGCTGATTTGGGGGTGCCCTGCGTCCCAGTGTGAACCCCAAAAGTGTTAGGGACTTGCTCGATAGAGGTGACCTCGACGCGGTGAGCAAGCCCGTATCATTGGTCAATTATATGCTAACAACCTCTTAGTATATTATATACTGTAATTTATAGTAATGATTGTATAGTGCATCTGCACCCATTTCTTCCCCTGTATTACTGTGCACCATTGTATGAATTGGTATTATTTTGTGGCCACACCCCTTTCCTACAAAGCCACGCCCCTATATATTTTTTGCACGCGCCTACGGCGCGCACTGCCTCCGGTCTACGTTAAGGGGGGGGGGGGGGGGGCGGCGCCGATGCCGTTTCTTGCACACAGCGCTAAAATGTCTAGTTACGGCATTGCTAGACAGGGACAGTGTGCTTTTGACTCTGGGTCACATCAGGGACGCTGCAGCATATTTTAAAGAAGCTGTATGGGATATTGGCCTTTTGGGATCAAGGGCCAATGCCATGGCAGTCTCAGCAAGGAGAGCGTTGTGGATTCATCAATGTAATGCTGACGCTGACTCTAAGAAGGCGATGGATTCTCTACCGTTTAATGGTAGGGTCTTGTTTGGCGACAGCCTCACTGACCTGGTGTCTACAGCTACCGCGGGTAAGTCATCATTTTTACCTTATGTTCCGGCACAACAGAAGAAAACGCCCCACTATCAGGTGCAGTCCTTTCGGCCCAATAAATTAAAAAAAGGACGAGGGTCCTCCTTCCTTGCTGCGAGAGGAAGAGGTCACAGGCTTTGGCAAGTTCCCAAGAGCAGAAGTCCTCTCCGGCTTCTACCAAATCCACCGCATGACGCTGGGGCTCCTCTGCGGGAGTCCGCACCGGTGGGGGCACGTCTCCAAATCTTCAGTCAGGTCTGGGTGCACTCGGACCTGGATCCTTGGATAGTAGACATAGTAACCCAAGGGTACACGTTAGAGTTTCAAGACGTGCCCCCTTCACCGATTTTTCAAATCGGCCTTGCCAGCTTCTCTTCCGGAAAGGGAGATAGTAAGCGCTGCGATACTAAAGTTGTGTCAAAATCAAATGATTGTCACGGTACCCCCGTCTCAACAGGGGGAAGGTTTTTATTCGAGCCTGTTCGTGGTCCCGAAGCCGGATGGCTCAGTCAGACTGATTCTAAACCTAAAATCCCTCAATTTCTCAAAAGATTCAAGTTCAAGATGGAATCTTTACGAGCAGTGATTTCCAGTCTGGAGGAAGGGGATTTTATGGTGTCAGTCGGCATAAAAGATGCCTACTTACATGTCCCCATATATCCTCCACATCAGGCTTACCTGAGATTCGCTGTTCAGGATTGTCATTACCAATTTCAGACGTTGCCGTTTGGTCTGTCCACGGCTCCGAGGATTTTCACCAAAGTAATGGCGGAAATGATGGTTCTCCTGCACAAGCAGGGAATCACAATTATCCCGTACTTGGACGATCTCCTCATAAAGGCGAGGTCCAAGGAGCAATTGTTGAAGAATGTTGCCCTTTCACTGACGATTCTGCAACAACACGGTTGGCTCCTATATTTGCCAAAATCACAGTTGGATCCAACGACACGACTGTCGTTCCTGGGTATGATTCTGGATACAGAACTACAGAGAGTTTTTCTTCCAGTGGAAAAAGCTCTGGAAATACAGAACATGGTAAAACAGATTCTGAAACCAGCAAAGGTGTCAGTTCTTCACTGCACTCAGTTGCTGGGGAAGATGGTGGCGGCCTACGAGGCCATTCTGTATGGCAGGTTCCATGCCAGGGTTTTTCAGCGGAACCTGTTGGACCAGTGGTCCGGGTCTCACCTGGAAATGCACCGGAAAATATTTCTATCTCCCAGGACCAGAATTTCCCTTATGTGGTGGCTGTGCAGTTCTCACCTCCTGGAGGGACGCAGGTTCGGGATTCAGGATTGGGTCCTGGTGACCACGGATACAAGCCTCCGAGGATGGGGAGCTCTCACACAGGGAAGAAACTTTCAGGGAAAGTGGTCAATCCAGGAAGCTTATCTACACATAAACATTCTGGAATTAAGAGCCATCTACAACGGCATACTGCAAGCAGAACATCTTCTTCGAGGTCTGCCGGTCTTGATTCAGTCAAGACAACGTGACAGCAGTGGCGCACATAAACCGCCAAGGTGGAACAAAAAGCAGAGCGGGGATGGCTGAGGCCACGAAGATTCTTCGCTGGGCGGAAAGACATGTCAGCGCTCTGTCAGCGGTCTTCATTCCAGGAGTGGACAACTGGGAAGCAGACTTCCACAGCAGACACGATCTCCATCCAGGAGAATGGGGTCTACATCAAGAGGTCTTTGCAGAAGTGACAAGTCTTTGGGGAGTTCCTCAAGTGGACATAATGGCGTCCCGCCTCAACAAGAAACTTCAGAGATATTGTTCCAGGTCAAGGGACCCTCAAGCGATAGCGGTGGACGCCCTAGTGGCACTGTGGGTGTTTCAGTCGGTCTTTGTGTTCCCTCCACTTCCACTCATTCCAAAGGTGATAAAAATTATAAGAAGAACAAGGGTTCAGGCGATCCTCATTGTTCCGGATTGGCCAAAAAGGGCCTGGTATCCAGATCTTCAGGAGTTGCTCATAGAAGATCCCTGGCCTCTTCCTCTTCGGGAGGACCTGTTACAACGGGGGCCGTGTGTGTATCAGGACTTACTGCGGCTGCGTTTGACGGCGTGGCGGTTGAATGCAAAATCCTAGCCCGAAAGGGTATTCCCAGTAAAGTCATTCCTACACTTCTTCAGGCTAGAAAAGAAGTAACGGCAAAGCATTACCACCGTATTTGGAGAAAATATGTGTCTTGGTGTGAATCCTAGAAGGCTCCTACGGAAGAATTTCACCTGGGGCGTTTGCTCCATTTCCTACAAGCAGGTGTGGATGTGGGCCTAAAGTTAGGCTCTATTAAAGTACAGATTTCAGCCTTGTCGATCTTTTTTCAAAAAGAATTGGCCTCCCTTCCTGAAGTTCAGACCTTCGTAAAAGGCGTGCTGCACTTCCAACCTCCCTTTGTTTCCCCAGTGGCACCATGGGACCTTAATGTGGTGTTGCAATTCTTGCAATCACATTGGTTTGAACCTTTGCGCAAGGTTGAGTTAAAATTCCTACTTGGAAAGTGGTCATGTTGTTGGCCTTGGCATCTGCAAGGCGAGTGTCTGAGTTGGCGTCTTTGTCTCACAAAAGCCCCTATTTGATTTTCCATGCTGATAGAGCGGAGTTGAGAACTCTTCAGCAATTTCTGCCGAAAGTGGTTTCATCATTTCATGTTAACCAGCCAATTGTGGTGCCATTGGCTACTGATGCCTTGGCGGAGTCAAAGTCTCTCGATGTGGTCAGAGCTTTGAAGATCTTTGTCGCCAGAACGGCGCAGATTAGGAAAACAGAGGCTCTGTTTGTCCTGTGGGCTCCCAACTAGATTGGGGCTCCTGCTTCTAAGCAGACTATTGCGCGCTGGATTTTTAATACGATTCAGCAGGCTCATTCTACGGCAGGATTGCCGTTACTGAAATCGGTGAAAGCCCATTCTACCAGAAAGGTGGGCTCATCCTGGGCGGCTTTGCCGAGCTGCTACTTGGTCGGGTTTAAACACCTTTGCGAAGTTTTACAAGTTTGATACCCTGGCTGAGGAGGACCTCTTGTTTGGTCAATCGGTGCTGCAGAGTCATCCGCACTCTCCCACCCGTTCTAGAGCTTTGGTATAAACCCCATGGTTCTTGAAGCATCCTCTAAGACGTATGAGAAAATAGGATTTTAATACCGGTAAATACTTTTCTCTTAGTCCGTAGAGAATGCTGGGCGCCCGTCCCAGTGCGGGCTGTACCTGCAGTTTGGTTATAGTTACGCTCATGTTGCATTGAGTTCAGTCAATCTGTGACTGTTGTTGGTCATGTCGTTGCATGCGTTGTTGTTGTTGAATGCCATGTTGTATGGTGTGTTAGTGGTGTGAGCTGGTATGTATCTCACCTTAGTTTAAAATAATTAAATAAATCCTTTTCCTCGAATTGTCCGTCTCCCTGGGCACAGTTCCTATAACTGGAGTCTGGAGGAGGGGCATAGAGGGAGGAGCCAGTTCACACACATTCAAAGTCTTATAGTGTGCCCATGTCTCCTGCGGATCCCATCTATACCCCATGGTTCTTGAAGCATCCCCAGCATCCTCTACGGACTAAGAGAAAAGGATTTACCGGTAGGTATTAAAATCCTATTTTTTCCAGTTTTTATTGAAATGTATACAGTTTAATATCCTAGTGCACTTCTCTAATAAAAGCATAGGACAATTGGAGAATTTCTTTTTATATAGAAATGTAGAATTTGACGGTTGATCTAAATCACTTGGCCCATCTAGTCTGCCCCTTTTTGTAACCTCAGCCCTGTTTGATCCTTCTAAGGATATTCTTATGTTTATCCCAAGCATGTTTAAATTTCCCTACTGTCTTAGCTTCTACCATCTCTGATGGGAAGCTATTCCACCTATCCAATAGCATTTCTGTAAAGTAATGTTTCCTCAAGTTTCCTTTGAACCTACCACCTTTCGGCTTCAATGTGTCTTTGTGTTCTAAAACGTATTTTCCCTGGAAGAATGTCTCCTTCGTGTACTTTGTTAAAAACCTTGATATATTTGAAAGTTTTTATCGTATCTCCCCTTCCTTTTTTCTGCTCCAAACTATATATATATATTACGATCTTTAGTCTTCCCTGGTAAGTTTTGTAATGTAGACCATGCACCATTTTAGTTGCCCTTCTTTGTACAGTCTTTAATCTATGTATATCCTTCTGAAGATATGGCCCCCAGAACTAAAAGGAGATTTATGGTAGACTTACCTTGGTTAAATCTCTTTCTATGAGGCACATTGGTTCCACAAGGAAACATCGATGTGTAGAGATGGATGTTGATCCAGGCACCAACAGGCTAAAGCTTTAGACTGTCCCAGGATGCATTGCCTCATCTATAACCCCACCTCCAGGCACTGTGAGCTCAGTTTTGATAACCAGTCCAATGCAGGAGCAGGTAAAAGAGAAGGTAGATGTTAGTCACATAGAACCACGATAGGAGAAGGGACTAGCGGCTAATGCCATAAAAACCAATAGAAGCTACGTGCGTCAGGGTGGGTGCCCGGTGGAACCAATGTACCTCGCAGAAAGAGATTTAACCATGGTAAGTCTACCATAAATCTCTTTTTCTGCAGCGGGGTACATTGGTTTCCACAGGGAAACATTGGGGATGTACTATAGCAGTTCCTCATGGGAGGGGATGCGCCGTAGTGGATATGAGAACACGGCGTCAAAAGGAAGCATCCTAGGAGGCAGAAGTATCGAAAGCATAGAACCTAATAAACGTGTTCACTGAGGACCACGTAGCCGCCTTGCACAATTGTCCAGAGGACGCGCCACGGTGGGCCTCCCAAGATGGTCCAACAGACCGAGTAGATTGGGCTTTCATAGCAGCAGGAGCTGGAAGTCCAGCCTGCGCATAGGTTTGTGCAATCACCATTCTAGTCCATTTGGCCAAGGTTTGCTTATTCGCCAGTTAGCAACGTTTATGAAAACCAGAAAGTACAAAAAGGGTATCTGACCTCCTGATAGAGGCAGTCCTCTTCACATAAATACAGAGAGCCCTTACTACATCCAAAGACTGCTCTTTGGAGGACAAATCAGAAGAGATAAAGGCCGGAACCACAATCTCTTAGTTAAGGTGGAAAGATGACACCACCTTAGGCAAATAACAAGGGCAAGTTCTAAGTTCTCCTTGGTCACGGTGAAATATCAGAAAGGGTGGACGACAGGACAGAGCGCCTAGGTCTGACAGCCTCCTAGCAGAGGCAATAGCCAGTAGGAACAGGACCTTGACCATGAGCCATTTAAGGTCCACTGACTCAAGAGGTTCAAATGGAGACTCTTTGCAGGGCATTCAGGACAACAGACAGATCCCATGGAGCCACAGGAGGGACATAAGGAGGCTGAATCCGTAAAATACCCTGAGTGAAAGAGTGAAAGTCAGGAATTGATGCAATTTTCCTCTGAAACCACACCGACAAGGCAGAGATATGAACCTTGAGGGAGGCCAGACAAAGGCCTAAGTCCAGTCCTTGTTACAGAAAAGCCAAAAGTCTGGAAGTTCTGAATTTGTATGCGCTGTAATTCTTAGCAGCACACCAGGTGAAGTAAGAATTCCAGACCCTGTAATAAATCCGCACAGAAGCCGGTTTACGGGCCTTCAGCATAGTTTGGATAACCGCCTGTGAGAATCCTTTGGCCTTCAGGTGTGATGCTTCAAGAGCCACACCGTCAAAGCCAGTCTGGCCAGGTCTGGATAGACACAAGGGAATGAGGAGGTCTGGGCGTTGAGGAAGTACAAGAGGACGCTCTACCGATAGACCCTGCAGGTCTGAGAATCAATGCCGTCTGGGCTATGCTGGAGTGACTAGAAGTAGTATTCCTCCTTCTTGTTTGAACTTCCATAGCACCCTGGGCAGGAGAGACACTGGAGGGAACACGTAGGACAGCCAAAAGTTCCATGGAATTGCCAGTGGGTCCACAAACGCTGCTTGAGGATCCCTGGTCCTGGATCCGAAGACTGGAACCTTGTGATTGTGTCGAGACGCCATCAGGTCTACATCTGGCAGGCCCCACTTGTCCACTAGGCGTTGAAAGACTTCCTGATGAAGACTCCACTATCCGGCATACACGTCCTGACGATTGAAGAAATACGCTTCCCAGTTGAGGACTCCGGAATGAATGCTGCCGATATTGCTGGCAGATGGCGTTCTGCCCAACAAAGGATTTTTGACACTTCCATCATTGCCATGTGGCTTCGAGTGCCACCTTGATGGTTTATGTATGCCACTGTGGTGGCGTTGTCTGATTGTACTTGAACAGGCCTGTTCTGTAGCAGAGGCAGGGCGAGAGACAAAAGCATTGAACACTGCCCGCTATTCCAGAATGTTTATCGGGAGGAGTGATTCCTCCATGGTCCACCGACCCTCGAAAGAGTATTGCTCCAACACCGCACCCCAGCCCCTCAGCATGGCATCCGTAGTCAGTAGGACCCAGTTGGGGATCCAGAAGGAATAACCCTTGCTCAACTGCTGGTCCTGTAGTCACCAGAGTCAAGGAGATCATGTGAGACCTGAACCTATGAGGTAGGCTGTTTCACTTGGAAAGAATTAACCTCCGCAGTGGGTGGGAATGAAATTGAACGCACTCTACCATGTCGAAAGATGACGCTATTAGGCCTAATACCTACATCGCCGAGTGTATCGACACTCTTGGGCGAGAGAGGAACTATCTGATTCTGTCCTGAAGCTTCAGGACCTTCTCTGGAGACAGAAACAGCCGTTGACTGTGTGTGTCCAGCAGTGCCCCCAGGTGCACCATGCTTTGAGCTGGGATCAGCGAGGACTTCTTCCAGTTGATGAGCCACCCGTGGGCTTGTAGGAAGTTTACAGTCAGTTGCAGATGACTGAGGAGTACATCGTGGGAGTTTGCCAGAATCAGCAAGTCGTCCATATACGGCAGGATTCTGACACGATGGAGATGAGCCGTCATCATGGCCATAACCTTGGTGAAGATCCGAGGAGCCGTGGCCAGTCCAAATTGCAGAGACTGGAACTGATAGTGGAGGTTGCCAATAGCAAACCACAGATATTGCTGATGCGATATGGCAATAGGTATATGCAGGTAAGCAACTTGTATATCCAGGGATACCATATAGTCTCCGGTTTCCAAGCCCAGTACAATTGAGTGCAGTGTTTCCATACGGAACTTGGACACTCTCAAAAAATTGTTCAGTGATTTGAGGCTGAGTATGGGCCGGAAAGACCCGTTGGGTTTTCGGTACTAGAAACAGGGTTGAGTAATATCCTCTGCCTCTCTGGGACAGAGGTACCGGTACCACCAATCCTGCCTCCAGGAGGGAACGCACAACCAATTGTAGAGCTTGCGCCTTTAACGGATCCAAAGGGATAACCATGGTGCAAAACTGGCGAGGGGGTCGCCTCTTGAAAGAGACTGCGTACCCTTAAGAGACAACTTCTCGCACCCAAGCGTCTTAAATGGTCTTTACCAGACCTGGGTGAATCGCAGAAGTCGGCTTCCCACCCCGGGGTCCCCCAGGGGGAGGCCCGCCCTGTCATGTGGCAGGCTTGTCGTATTTAGAAGCAGGCTGATGGGCTGCCCAAGATTGTTTTACCTTGGGCTTTGTGGTTTTGGAAGCACAAGATTGTCTCGGATATGCATGACCTTTTGCTTTACCTTGAGGTCGAAAGGAGTGAAAAGTGGTACCTTTTGCCTTCTGTGTCGAAGGAGTAGTATTAGGGAGAAAAGCAATCTTAGTAGCCGCTAAGTCAGCCACAATTTTATTGAGGTCTTCCCCAAATAAGATGTCTCCCTTAAAAGATAATACCTCCAAGGTCTTTTTGGAGTCCAGGTCCACCTTCCACGACCTCAACCACAGAATACGGCGAGCCAGGATGGATGTAGTTGCTGCCTTAGCTTCCAATACACCTGCCTCAGAGAATGCCTCCTGTATGTAATAGGCGGTGGTGGTAATATGAGACAGGAGTTGTCTGGCATTGTCAGATATATCTGGGGGCAACTCATCCTCTAATGCCTGAACCCATGCTTCAATACCTTTTGCAGCCCAGGAGGCTGCTATAGTGGGTCTATGTACAGCACCTGTAAGGGAGTAAATAGACTTCAGGCATTCCTCCACACGCTTATCTGTCGGTTCCTTCAGTGAGGTGACAGTGGTGACAGGCAGAGTAGATGACACCACCAAAAGGGTGACATGGGAATCCATCGGCGGGGAATTTTCCTACTTTTTACACAACTCTGCAGGGAAAGGATAGCGAGACAGGGAGAATTTCTTCCCCTGGAGTAATCCAGGGTTCCAGTCGTATGTCCACTAAATGGTCAGAATGTGGTAATAATGTTGTAGTTACCTTCTGACGTTTAAACTTATCAGGTTTCTTAGACACCGTAGTGGAATCCTCATCATGATCTGATATTTGCAGGATGTGCTTAATAGCAACCACTAGGTCAGGGACATCAACCTGTGTTGTAGATTCCTCGTCAGAAGCAGCTGTGTCATTGTCTGATGGGACAGTATGCTCCGCATCATCATCAGACGAATCTTCTGAGAGATTAGTGGATTGTGAGGAGGAAGTAGCCCACTTAGATGACATGAGATTGGCTTGGGGCAGTCTTACCAAGGATTGATTCAATTGCTGCAACTGGGTAGACAAATTATCCACCCAAGGCGGATTTACCATAGGGACAATATGTGACTGTAATGGCACAGGAGGTCCCATAGGGGGCGTAAGGCGTGTCACAAGCATATTTAACATAGATGAGAACGCCGCCCAAGATGGCTCCTGATTTGGTATAGGAACTGTGGACAGAATGGGAGATGTATGGCACGTAGTACACAGACCCTCATACAAAACTTCCCCCTCAGGCAAATCCTTGACGCATGCGCTGCATGATGCAGGAGCGTTCTCTGATTTTCCGCCCTTTTTGTTAGACATTTTCAGATATGTAACAGCAGAGCATATTAGTATGATACAGCCAGACAGAGTACAATACCTGCGATTCAATCCCCTAGTATGTGACAGCGTACACAGTACACAACACCAGCAAATAAACCCGGTACTATGTGATTGCGTACACAGTACACAACACCAGCGAATAAATCCAGTATTATGTGACTGAGTACACAGTAGAATACACTTAACAGTAAATACTGTGAAGCACTATATAAGTGACCTAGACGCACCTAGGGGGTCGTTCCGAGTTGATCGCTCGCTACGGATTTTCGCAGCGCAGCGATTATGGCATAATGGGGCTAATCTGTGCATGCGTATGCACCGCAATGCGCAGGCGCGTTGTACAAGTACAAAGAGCTTTGTAGTTTTGCACAGGTTCTAGTGACGCTTCCAGACGCACTGGCAGATGCAAGGAGATTGACAGGAAGTGGGAGTTTCTGGGTGATAACTGACCGTTTTCTGGGAGTGTTTGGAAAAACGCAGGCGTGGTCGGACGTTTGCTGGGTGGGTATCTGACGTCAATACTGGGACCTTCGTTGAAGTAATCATCGCACAGAATAAGTAACTACAGGGCTGGTCTTGTTCTGCACAAAATGTGTTTGCTGCACTCTTGCAAAGCGAAAATACACTCCCCTGTGGGTGGCGACTATGCGTTTGCACGGCTGCTAAAAGTAGCTAGCGAGGGATCAACTCGGACTGAGGGCCCTAGTCCCTTAGGGTACTGCATACAATGATAGCTAAAGCTGTGATACTGTACACTGAAAGTGAAATCCACACAGCAGATACAGGCACACACAGTCACAGTAACAATGCAGATAATTATTTTAGCAAGACAATAAAACTGCACTGGACTAGTATATAGTTATATAAAACAAAGCACTATATACTTAAGTGCCTGTAAAATCACAGCGCTGATGTACAGGCGGATTTACAGCGGAGACCTTGCCCTGCAGTCCCGGAGAACAGTCGCAGCTATTCTTAGAAGATGGCACCCAGCGTCTCAGTCAGGGAGTGAGGGAGAGTGTGAGGCAGCTCCAGGGTGGGAACACCAGCAGTAGATGGCGCACTGGACCGGCGAGGGGCTACAGGTCAAGCGCCGTCTCCCCTATGCTGGTCCTCACCACCTGGTACTATGGAGTCTTATTAAAGTGGGCATTAGTACACCCGACCTGTACTCCTATTCCCTGGTGGATATACTGGGGTCCCTGCTCGGTGACAGTGTCCACGTCAGCGTCGCAGTCCGTATCCCTAGACTTCGATCGGAATGCGATTTAATGGCGGGTCCCACCTCGGGGATCCTCTTACCTCCTCCCTTTGTAGCAGCCATGCGAACCAGGAGAGTGCTACGACCGTGTGTCCAATGCCAGCTGCAAGTACCCGGGAACTGAGCCAGCGGGAGTATGCAACGCCACTGGTGAGGTGACAGAGCCGCAGCACAGAATGTCACTCTGACATTGCTGCGGCCCTTGAAGTCTTCTAATTAAAAGCTTTTTCAGGGCTGGCCAGTGCAGCCCCCCTGTTAAGTGACCTACTCTGGAGGGCACCAACTCGAAACTGAGCGCACAGTGCCTGGAGGCCCCAGTGCATCCTGGGACAGTCTAAAGCTTTAGCCTGTTGGTGCCTGGATCAAGATCCATCTCTACAGCCCAATGTTTCCCTGTGGAAACCAATGTACCCCGCTGCAGAAATACAGTATTCTAGGTGAGGCCATACCAATGACCAATATACTGGTGTATTCAATACCTGTCGGATCCTTTCCAATGGAAAGGATCCGACAGGTCAGTATTCAATGCTGGGCCAAACCCGACAGGTTTGGCCCATTCCCGACAATGGCAAACTGACTTTAAAGTCAGATTAACATTGTCAGAAATGGGGCTAAAACCTGTTGGGTTTGGCCGCACTTCCGACAGCCAATGTGAATTCAGACAATCCACGTGGTTTCCAACATGTTGTGAATTCCCGACTTGTTGGAAAAAAATCAGTCAGTATTAGGGGCCTAATTCAGACCTGATCGCTGCTGTGCGTTTTTGCACAGCAGCCGATCAGGTCTGAACTGCGCATGCGCCGGTGCCACAGTGTGCCGGCGCATGCCAGACAGCCGATGGCCGTGTCAGACCTGTGATTGCCTCTGCCTGATTGACAGGCCGAGGCGGTTGCTGGGTGGGAGGGGGTGGGCTGGCGGTGTTTGGCCTCCGTTTTAAGGGGCGCGGTCCGGACAATGCAGGCAGTGACAAGTAGCTCCCTGCCAGCGCGCATAGGGAGCTACTCCTAAAGTACAAAAGCGCTTTTGTACTTGTGCGGGGGGTGAAGGGGTAGGGCCTGACATGCGGAGCAGACTAGCCCTTTGCTGGGCATCCTCCCGCATGTCTGTGTAACTGATCGGATTGCATGCAACAAAGCATCTGCCTTGCCTTCCTTATTACTTTGCTACATTGCTTACTCGCCTTTAAGTAACCTGAAATAGTGACTCATAGATCCATTTCCTCCTCAGTAGTTTCCATTATAGTTCCATCAATACAAATTCTAGCCTTTGGGTCTTTGAGACCCAAATGCATGATTTTGCATTTTTTGACATTAAACTGTAGTTGCCACGTTCTTTACCATTCCCCTCGTCTACATAGATATTCAATCATTTGTTTCACCCCTCCTGGTGTGTCTACCCTACTGCATACTTTTGTGTCATATGCAAAAGGCATACTTTCCCTTCGATACCATTTGCAGTGTCCCTAACAAAAATATTAAAAAGCACCGGTCTAGGTACGATCCCTGAGATTGCACTCCATTTACTATAACACTTTGTTTCCTATCCTGCAACCAAATTCTTATTCATTCAACCATTTTAGAATCTAAACCCATGCTTTCGAGTGTATTTAGCAATCTGTAATGTGGAACCATGGGGGTCATTCTGATCCGATTGCACGCTGCAGTTTATCACAGCAGTGCGATCGGGTCAGTACTGCGCATGCGCCGGCGCCGCAGTGCGCCGGCGCATGCCAGACGGGCGAAGACCATCATTGTCTAGCGATTGCCTCTGCCTGATTGACAGGCAGAGGCGGTCGCTGGGCAGGAGGGGGCTGGACGGCGGCGTTAAGCTGCCATTTAGGGGGCGCGGTCCAGCCAACGCGGACCTTTGGGGGGGCGGGCCGGGGTGGTTGCATGACATCACACGCAGCCGCTGCGACCCGGGCAGCGAGGAGGTTCTCCCAGCCAGCCGCAGTAGCTGCGCTGGCCGGGAGTTACTCCTCAAATGCAAAAGCATCGCCGCTGTGCAATGCTTTTGCACTTCTGCGGGGGAAGGGGGGGGGGGGCACTGACATGTGGGGTGGTCTAGCCCTGTGCTGGGAGTCTCCCCGCATGTCTGAGTGCCTGACCATAGCTGTGCTAAGTTTAGCACAGCATCGATCAACTCGGAATGACCCCCCCATGTCAAAAGCCTTACTAAAGTCTAGATATGCTACATCAACAGCCCCTCCTTCATCTGTTATTTTAGCCATCCAGTCAAAAAAGTTATTAAGATTTGTTTGGCACAATCTCCTTCCAGTAAAACCGTGCTGTTTAAGATATTAATTGTTGGGTTTGGGACATCTCACAATTCTTACTTTTAATAGTGTTTCCATCAATTTCCCTACTACTGATATAAGACTCTCTGGTCGGTAGTTGCTTGCCTCTTCCTTGCTAGGAGTACCTGTGCTATTTTCCAGTGCTCTGAAATTACTGTAGCTAGTTACTGGTTAAATAATTATGTTATTGGTGCTACCAGCACCCCTTTAAGGTCTTTTAGTATCCTTGCATCTAAGGATAATAATAATAATAATAATAATAATAATAATATTGATTTAGCCACTTTCAGTTTTGAGAGTTCTGTTAGGACCTTCTCTCCTGAAAATGTATTTATATCTAACTATTTTTTTTCTTCATTTTTTAATACAACTTAACTGTGTCCTTCCATTCTCTTTCTGTAGTGAATACTGAGCAAAAATAATTATTTAGATGATTTGCAATTGTTTTTTCTCCTCAGACTCACTCTCTGTTTTAAGTCTTATTATCCCTATGTCTGCTTCTCTCCTTTTACTTATAGGGGGATCAGGGCCGTAACTAGGGGGGGCGCTAAGGGGGCATGCGCCCCGGGTGCAGGATTTGAGGGGGCGCCAAGGAGTTACAGAGGAGCAGGGTTTTTTTTTTTACCGGCAGTGTTGTGCTGCTCCAGTGAGACAGCAGATAGCTCCCAGGGCAATGTATCTGACCCACCTGTCTGCTCGCAGCTGGCTCCGACGCTGTGCGAGTGAGCTCCAGTACCTGGGATCGCGCAAAATTACTGCCTTGCCCCGGGTGAGGAAAATCCTAGTTTCGGCCCTGGGGGGATATCCAATTAGCCCTGGTAATTTACCAGGGCTCATTGTCCCGCTGGGGGCTATTTTACAAATTCTGCCTTACTAAGGCTCTGGAATTATACCCAGCAGAGCACTGCTTTGTGTGCAGGTCTCATTCCTCTCTGTGTCACTCCATTCAGGCTGTCTGTGTTATTTCACTCTCCTGTGTTTTTACTGAACTGTGTTATTTCACTGAACTCTGTGTGTTTCTGCTAAATCAGAATGTCTGGGAAGAAGACTGTGTCCCCCTCATGCAACACTAAGTTTTGCCCTTCACCAGGGGGCTCTCTCCTATGTAGCCAGTGTTCTCTACCTTCACAGGGTAGTAGTGTCCAGGCATAGGTGTAGCTAGGTGCCATGGT
The DNA here is from genome assembly GCF_028390025.1 of Pseudophryne corroboree. Taxonomy (NCBI): domain Eukaryota; kingdom Metazoa; phylum Chordata; class Amphibia; order Anura; family Myobatrachidae; genus Pseudophryne; species Pseudophryne corroboree. The sequence continues at coordinate 705,120,079 of NC_086445.1, forward strand.
GCCCGGAGCAAGGGTATGTGTTGGCACCCCCTCTCCTGTACTGAAATGTCACATTTGAAAAGAAAAAATATTTAATAATCCTAAATTGGTGACAGGGCCGGTTCTAGACCTTGTGGATCTCAGGGCAAAAGTTTCCTTTGGGCATCCCCCATGTTTAAAATAGGGACAGTGCATGCCGAAGGCGAGCAACAAATATATAGGGGCGTGGCTTCATGGGGAAGGGGCGCGGTGACAAAATAGTACTAATTCAGATTACAACTCACAGTAGTGTCTGTTATTCACATGATAAAAGTAGTGTCTGTTATTCACATTACACCACACAGTAGTACCCCTTATATACTTTACGCCACATGGGAGAGCCCCTTATACACGTTACGCCCTACAGTAGTGCCCCTTATACACATTACACAACACAGCAGAGCCGCTTATACACATCACAGCAGAGCCGCTTATACATGTTGGCCCTCATTCCGAGTTGATCGGTCGCAAGGCGATTTTAGCAGAGTTACACACGCTAAGCCGCCGCCTACTGGGAGTGAATCTTAGCTTCTTAAAATTGCGACCGATGTATGCGCAATATTGCGATTACTAACTACTTAGCAGTTTCAGAGTAGCTCCAGACTTACTCTGCCTGTGCGATCATTTCAGTGCTTGTCGTTCCTGGTTGACGTCACAAACACACCCAGCGTTCGCCCAGGCACTCCCACCGTTTCCCCGGCCACTCCTGCGTTTTTTCCGGAAACGGTAGCGTTTTCAGCCACACGCCCCTGAAACGCCGTGTTTCCGCCCAGTAACACCCATTTCCTGTCAATCACATTACGATCGCCGGAGCGAAGAAAAAGCCGTGAGTAAAAATACTTTCTTCATAGTAAAGTTACTTGGCGCAGTCGCAGTGCGAACATTGCGCATGCGTACTAAGCGGATTTTCACTGCGATGCGATGAAAAATACCGAGCGAACAACTCGGAATGAGGGCCGTTATGCCACAGTAGAGCCGTTTATACACGTTACACCACAGTAGAGCCATTTATACACGTTACACCAGAGTAGAGCCGTTTATTCACATTACACCACAGTAGAGCCACAAAAGAGCTGCTTATATATGTTACACTGCAGCTTCTAATGCAGAGAGAGGTGCTGCAGCAGCATCTGGGACAGAGAGAGGTGCTGCAGCAGTCAGGGCAGAAAGAGGTGCTGCAGCAGCCGGGGCAGAGAGTTATGTAGCTGGACAGAAGTAACCCTGCAGCACAGGTACAAGCAGACAATGAGATAAAAAAAAAGGGCGGCAGAGCTCTGGCATGTTCTGGTTGTCTGTGTCTCCTGCTGTCGCCTCTGGCCTGCCCTGATCTCTACCTAGTCTCTGAGTCAGTGTGTGCCCCTCTGCTTCTCCTCTTGCTCTGCAGTTGTCTGTACAGCGACTTACGGTATAGCGGAGGGAGGGGGGATGCGGCGGGCGCCATCTAGCTTTTATGGCGCCCGTAGCTTGCGCTCCACTGGAGCCACCCTTGCTACACCCCTGCGTCCAGGAACCAGAGTGGTTAGACTCATTTAAAGGAATGATTAATAATATAAATACAGAGTTGGCTACTACCAGACAGGAAAGGCAGTCCCTTAAAAAATCTGTGGATGATTTTTTGATTGAGGCTGCTGACCACTGGCAGGCTACTCAGCCCCCCCCCCCCCCCCTGCTGGCCTCTCATAAATGCATGCTCCCAAATGTGCTCTAATCTGACTCTGATAATGACATGGCAGATATGGATGAAGAGAAGGTGGATATGGAGGGTGATAATACTCTATCTCAGGGTGTGGAGGCTCTAATCTATTCTATTAGGGAAGTCCTCAACATACCGGATAAGGAGACAGAACCTGAGGAAAAATTGTTTTTTAATATAAAACCAAAATCTTCTGCCACCTTCCCTATATCCAAGGAATTAAACTCACTCTTTAAAGAGCCGTGGGTCAATCCTGACAAAAATTTCAAACACCTAAACGGTTGCTAAATTCTTTTCCTTGCCCACCTGAGGATAGGAAAGTATGGGAAAACCCTCAGTGTGTGGATACTTCAGTGTCCAGGCTGTCACGTAAGATTATGCTGCCTGTACCTGGGGATATCTCTCTCAAAGACCCGGCTGACTGTAAAATTGAGACTACACTCAAATAAATTTATACAGCAGTGGGCGTAGCACAGAGGCCCACTACTGCTTGCGGATGGATTACAAGGGCCATGGTGAAATGGTCTGATAATATAATTGAGGGGTTTGACACTCTACCTCAGGATGAGATCCTGATTCTACTGCATCATATCCAGGATGCTGCAAATTTTATGAGTAAGGCGATCAAAGAAATAGGCCTCATCAATGCCCGTGCCACAGCAATGGTGGTCTCGGCTCGCAGGGCTCTGTTGCTGCGACAATGGTCAGCGGATGCTGATTCCAAGAAAGGCGTGGAAAATCTTCCTTTTACAGGGGATGCCTTGTTCGGGGAAGAACTGAACAAGTGGATTTCTCAAACAATGGTGGGGAAGTCTAACTATCTGCCGTTGGCTGCGCCTCCTGCTAGACGTCCATATCCTGGGCCCTCTATGCAGTCCTTTCGTGTGGCCAGATTTAGAGGCAGAGCCGGAGGTGCCACCAGCAGCTGCTGTATCTCTGGACCAGACCTCCGGATCCTCATCCACTAAACCCTCCGCGTGACTGTTGACCCTAGCTGCAGGGAGACTTTCAGGTGGGTGCTCGTCTTCAGCACTTTGCCCACATGTGGACGAACTCCTGCCGGGGACCTTGGGTAAGGGACCTCATATCCCAGGGGTACCGATTGGAATTTCAAGCACTACCTCCTCCCAGATTCTTCAAATCCAGCTTACCAGCTTCACCTGTAGCAAGAATTACCTTGCAAGGCGCCATTCAAAAACTACTACAAACAAAGGTTATTGTTCCAGTGACTCCTCTGTTGCACAACAGGGGATTTTATTCCAGTCTATTTGTGGTACCGAAGCTGGACGGTACGGTATGGCCGATCTTGAACTTCAAATCTCTGAACGCGTACCTACGTGTGTTCAAGTTCAAGATGGAATCCCTAAGGGAGGTGGTCTCTGGCCTGGTGGAAGGGGAATTCTTGGTGTCCCTGGATGTCAAGGATGCGTATCTTCACATCCCGATATGGCCCCCTCATCAAGCTTATCTAAGATTCGCTGTTCTGGACCACCACTTTCAGTTTCAGGCCTTACCCTTTTGTCTCTCCACAGCCCCAAGGGTATTCACAAAAGTCATGGCGGAGATGATGATGCAACTCTGCATGTTGGGAGTCAATTGGGTTCCCTACTTGGACGATCTCCTGATAAAGGCGGTGTCCAGAGAGAGTCTGCTGAACAGCATCAACTTGGCTACTCGCCTTCTTACGGATCATGGTTGGATCCTAAATTTCCAGAAATCTCACCTGGAACCGTCACAAAGGATTCAGTTCCTGGGAATGATACTGGACACGGTGTCTCAGAAGGTGTTCCTCCCCATGGACAAGGCATTGACAATCAAGGCTATGGTCCTCTCGGTGCTCAGACCTCGCAGTGTCTCTGTTCACCTTTGCATCAGCCTACTGGGAAAGATGGTGGCCTCCTACGAGGCAATCCAGTACAGCAGGTTCCATGCCCGTCCGTTCCAGCTAAATCTGCTGGACAAGTGGTTAGGGTTTCACCTACACATGCACCAGAGTATAGCTCTGCCGCCAAGAGCACAGATCTTCCTATTATGGTGGCTACAAGTCTCACCTTGTGGAAGGTCGGTGTTTCAGTACCCAACCTTGGACTCTCCTGACAATGGATGCCAGCCTCCGAGGTTGGGGGGCAGTGACCCTGGGGCTCAATTTCAGGGAATGTGGTTGAGTCAGGAATCTGCACTCCCGATAAATGTTCTGGAACTCAGGGCAATTTACAATGCTCTTCTGCAGGCCTCCTATCTTCTTCGAAACCAGGCCATTCAGGTACAGTCAGAGAACGCCACGGCGGTGGCGTACATAAACCAACAGGGAGGAACAAAAAGCAGGGGCACAATGTGAGAGGTGTCATGGATACACCTCTGGGTGGAAGCCAATGCAAGGGCCATCTCAGCCATATTCATTCCAGGCGTGGACAATTGGGAAGCGGACTTCTTCAGCAGGCATGACCTCCATCTGGGGGAATGGGGCCTTCACCCACAGGTGTTTCAACAGCTAGTTCACCGATGGGGCTGTCCACAGATAGACCTGATGGCTTCTTGTCTCAACAAGGAGCTCCATCATTACTGTTCAAGAATGAGGGATCCGCAGGCTGCAGCGTTGGACGCTCTGACAGCACCGTGGACTTTCCAGTTCGTGTACCTGTTTCCTCCAATACCTCTCATTCCCAGAGTTCTAAAAAGACTCAAAAGGGAAAACGTTCAAGCAATTCTGATTGCCCCAGATTGGCCTCAGCGGGCCTGGTATACAGACCTTCTGGCCATGTCTCTGGAGGAGCCCTGGCCACTGCAACCTCAAGGATCTTCTTCAACAAGGGCCATTCGTCTATCTTGACTTACTCGGCTACGTTTGATGGCTTTGAAGTTGAGAGGGAGATTCTAGCCAGGAAAGGTCTTCCCTCAAGGGTTATTTCAACTATGGTCCAAGCCCGTAAGGTGGTCACGTCTAAACATTACCACTGGAAGAAATATGTTTCTTGGTGTGAGGGTAGAAAATATTCTACTGTGGATTTTCATATTGCCCGTTTTCTGCTCTTCCTGGAAGCAGGCGTGGATATGGGCTCCATCAAGTTTCAGATCTCGGCTCTCTCCATCTTCTTCCAGAAACAGCTAGCTGTACTTCTGGAAGTACAAACGTTCCTGAAGGGTGTTCTTCACATCCAACCGCCCTTTGTCCCTCCCACGGCTCCGTGGGATCTCAATGTGGTTCTGACCTTTCTACAGTCGGACTGGTTTGAACCGTTACACAGGGTGGACTTGAAATATCTTACCTGGAAGACTGTCATGTTACGGGCCTTGGCGAGGCACGTGTTAAAATTGGGGGCCTTATCACCCACAGTTTTTGCCAAAAGTGGTTTTGGCTTTTCACATTAATCAACTGATAGGGGTTCTGGTACTGTCTGACATATCAGTTGCTCCAAAGTCCTTGGACATGGTTAGGGCTTTGAGGATTTATGTCAAGAGGACAGCTCATCACAGGAAGTCTGACTCGCTTTTTGTCCTTTATGACGCTACCAAAATTGGATGTCCTACTTCTAAGCAGTCCATTGCTCGATGGCTCAGGTTGATGATTCAACAGGCCTATTCTTCTGCAGCGTTGCCTTTGCCGACTTCTATTCAGGCACCCTCCACAAGGTCGGGTGGTTCTTCTTGGGCGGCTGCTCGGAGCGTCTTGGCCTTACAGTTGTGCCGAGCTGCTACTTGGTCTGGTTCGAACACGTTTGTGAAGTTCTATAGGTTTGATACCTTGGCCGGTGATGACCTTCAGTTTGGTCATGCAGTTTTGCAGGGGTCTCAGCACTCTCCCACCCGTTCTGGGAGCTTTGGGACTTCCCTATGGTAACTACATTTCCCTGTATCCCCAAGGACATTAGAGAAGATAGGGATTTAATACCTACCGGTAATCCCTTTTCTCGTAGTCCGTAGGGGATACTGGGCGCCCGCCTCATTGCTTTGTTTTCTTGCATACCTGGTTGTAAGTTTCTTGGTTGGGTCTGCTGTTGCTGTCCCTGTTCCTTGTTCTGGTTGGCGTTGCTATCCTTCGGTCTGAGTAGCACTGCTACCTCTTTGTTGTGTGTTGGTTCGTTCCCTCACCGCTGTTTATGTATGTACCCTTCTCTCAAAGTATGTCCATCTCCTCGGGCACAGTTTTCCTAGACTGAGTCTGCAGGAGGGGCATAGAGGGGAAGAACCAGCACACACTATTGATTTCTTAAAGTGCCAGGCTCCAATGTTCCCGATCTATACCCCATGATAACTACGTTTCCTAGTATCCCCTATGGACTACGAGAAAAGGAATTACTGGTAGGTATTAAATTCCTATTTTTTTTGCACCCTATGTTTTACCGGGCCTAATAGGATATCCCCCTTATAGCTTAAAAAAAAAAGGTTTTGCTCCCATTACCTACAGACTGGGCCATTTTCTCCTCAGCTTGTGGTTTTGCATATCTGATTACCTTCCTAGTATTCTTCCGCATTATATTATACTCCTCTTTGTCCTCATTATTTTGAGTCTGCTTATATTTACTAAAGGCCATCTTTTTGCTTTCACACTAGTCGATACATCTTTTGTAAACCATACTGGCCTCCTCCTTGTGCTTTTCCTCACCCTTTTGATACAAAGTTCTGTTGCTTTTAGTATTGCACTTTTACATTTTCACCTCCAATCTGTCAATGAATTGCTTACACATGTCCCCATCTCTGCAAAATCAGCCTTCCTAAAAGCCAACACTTTTGTTTATTTTGTGACATGAGTGGGTCTCTGTCTTTATAGTAAACCATACTGCTTGACAGTCAATGTATCCTAGGTTTTCTCCCACATTTATATCTGATATTATGTCGCCATTTGTATTATGCATAATATTGCATCTTTGCAAGTGGGCTCTGATAGAGTCAGATCTATTTCTAATAAATATTTAAAATGCCAGCTCTAATATATACTGCGGATGCCAGGCGCATCTTATTACCATATACGATAAAAGTGCGCTGTACGTCGCAAACACTACATCCCTTAACAGAAAACAATACATGCAAACATTGTCTGAATTCTAAAGCTCATTGATGTATATATTTGTAATTTAAAGGATATGTATACAGTATATCACAATGTACAGTATATATATAATTACATGGTTACAATTTACACAGGAAGCAGTTATTACAAACTAATTCATTACAGTTACAGTCAGCATACTTCACCATATTTTGCTCAATGCACCCTCCGCTCCATATCACTCTCTCTCTCTCTCTCTCTCAGTAAAAACAAACAGGAATTGGACAGATAGCATCTCGACCATCACCCAGGGAAAAAACAGAAAACTCTGTGTCTGGAATCAGCTAATACACTGTGTATATTGGGGGAGTATAGGTCTTCTGTTATTGGTCTAGGGGAGGGAACTTTTTCATTCATGATGAGTTATTGGTCAGTTCATATGCAAGCAACGACCAGCCTTGATGGTGTAATTACAGGAGATAGCCACTGGTTCCTTTCTGCAAGCATTCTGTCTTTTGTTCTCAGTTGAATTGTGGCTTCATATTCCTACATTTGATCATAACTAGTCATTGCAATGTGCTACAACCTAATCACAGGCATCAAATGAATCCATACATTAATCTGGTTATTTTACACCAAGCACGACATGTCCATCTTGCTCCTTTCCAATAATACATATATATCTGATGTTAAACTCTATTATATAAATACATTATAATGTCTGGTGCTTGACATGTTTAATTTATGTGTGGTATGAAATATGTGTTGAATATATCTTTGTGGCATGTCTGTGTAAATGCGTATGATACCATATATTGCTGTGCACGCTGTGCATATTCGCAAGCATAGCGACTCATCAGTTGGAGTTTGGATGTTCTCTCTATGTAATATTCTCAAGGCACAATGCTTAATAAATGTCAGTTTCAATAGGACAGCAGTAATTCAGCTTTACTGCCGTGTGTCAGATAAGGGCAGTGGTGGTCATTCCGAGTTGTTCGCTAGCTGCATTCGTTCGCTGTGCAGCAATTAGGCAAAAAAAGGCTCTTCTGCACATGCGTATGCAGCGCAATGCGCTCGCGCAGCGTATTATTACAATGAACGATGTAGTTTTACACAGGGTCTAGAGATGCTTTTCAGTCGCACAGGCAGCTGCAGAGTGATTGACATGAAGGGGGTGTTTCTGGGTGTCAACTGACCGTTTTCAGGTAGTGTTCGGAAAAACGCAGGCGTGCCAGAAAAAATGCAGGTGTGGCTGGGCGAACGCAGGGCATGTTTATGACGTCAAAACAGGAACTGATTGGTCTGAAGTGATCGCACGCGCTGAGTAGGTTTGAAGCTACTCTGAAACTGCACAAATTTTTTTGGTAGCCACTCTGCGATCCTTTCGTTCGCACTTCTGCTAAGCAAAAATACACTCGCAGTGGGCGGCGGCATAGCGTTTGCACGGCGGCTAAAAACTGCTAACGAGCGATCAACTCGGAATGACCCCCTGTGTGCAGTGATTAGCGACCAGAGTCTGTCTCTTATATAGCCTGCCAGCCTTGGAGTCCACTGAGGGGGTGGTATTCACATGACCTCCTCCACGAGCCCGACGGCTCACTTTCCCGATGGTCGGCATGCCGACCAACAGGGACTATTTCCACTCGTGGGTGTCCACGACACCCATAGAGTGGGAATAGAACCTGTGGCGACCGCAGGTCGCCACCGAGCCCGCAGCGTGGCGAGCGCAGCGAGCCCGCAAGGGGCTTGCTGCACTCGCCCCTCCCCGCCGGGATCCCGGCGTCGGTATGCTGCCGGGATCCCGGCGTCGGTAAGCTGACCGGCGGTCAGGAGACCGCCGGTCAGCCATACTACACCCCACTGAGGGGCAGAGGGACCTTTATATTACTACACACTCCTTCAGAGGCTAATCATGGGTCTTTACATCCGTTCGTAACTGCTTAATATTGTGTATGAGACTGTCCCAGTCGTTACTAAAACCAAAGATAACACTGCTTTAAGCGCCTAAATTCAATAGAATACCAAAATGTAATAACACCTCAGCGCTGCCGAAAAGGCACTGTGTGTGTGCCTTTAATAAACGGTTAGAAAGACAAAAGAATAAACGGCTGCGCTTAGGGTATTACAAATGGACCATGCATATGGAGAGCTGACAAAAATATAATATATAAAAATGTTATTTATTTTGTTATAATAAAACACTGATAATAAATGAGCGTGTATACAGTACAGCAATAAAAAATTCTATACTCTGAAACACCGTAAATATTTTAAACATGCAGTATCCACATAATAAAAATAATCAAATAATATTAGTATGAGAGCTTTACTTCTGTGGAGTGTTGATTCAGTTCAGTATGCAGTAATAATACTGTTTAGAATTGTAACACTGATGTAACTAATTAGTTGCAATATATCTCTCCAGAGGTTTCCCTCTATGTATGTGGATACTAAAAGAAATTGAGACTTTGTATAAGTGCAGAGGCAGCATGCACTTTTAACGATGAATATGGAAGTCCCGGCAATGGTTTAGTGTATCAATTGAATATGTATGATATTACCTGTCCTATGGGCTATTGCCACCGAGCGTCCTTGATGGAGTCCTCTGCAAGGCCCACAAATGTGATGATGGAGGAGAGGAATTCAATACAGATGCACGGACCGAGGTTGCTCCTTGTAGTAAAAAGCATTTTTGGGTGGAATACAGGGAGGGTTCCTGTGTTCTCCCTTTGGGCTCGTAGCGATCCTTAATAATGCCCTCTTTGATGAATGAAGGGAGCGGTGTTATCCACTAACGCTGGTTGGATCCGCTGCTTATAGCCACTGATAGCGGGAAGGGCGCTATGAAGTAGCACTGGCCGGAGCCGTCACTAATAACGGAAGGAGTCCTCAGGTGAGATTCGGGGTGCTACCCCGTAAATGATGGCAGCCGCTGATTGCGGGAGGAAGCGCTATACATTAGCGTTGGCTGGTGCCGCCGTGAATGATGGTAAAAGTCCTCTGATATGAGCTGCAGTTAATCACAGTATGTAGAAACCTCACTTCATATAGGTGGTCATTCCGAGTTGATCGCTCGCTGCCGTTTTTCGCAGCATAGCGATCAGGCTAAAAACCGGCTGTTCTGCGCATGCGTATGGGCCGCAGGGCGCACGCGCTAAGTAATTTCACACAAAACAAAGCAATTTTACACAGGGGCGAGCAACGCTTTTCAGTCGCTCTGCTGATCGGTGTGTGATTGACAGGAAGTGGGTGTTTCTGGGCAGAAACTGACCGTTTTCCGGGAGTGTGCTAAAAAATGAAGACGTGTCAGGCTAAAACGCAGGAGTGGCTCGAGAAACGGGGGAGTGGCTGGCCGAACGCAGGGCATGTTTGTGACGTCAAACCAGGAACTAAACGGACTGAGGTGATCGCAATCTAGGAGTAGGTCTGGAGCTACTCAGAAACTGCGGGAAAAGATTTTTGAGCAGTTCTGCTAATTTTCGTTCGCTGTTCTGCTAAGCTAAGATACACTCCCAGAGGGCGGCGGCCTAGCGTGTGCACTGCTGCTAAAAGCAGCCAGCGAGCTATCAACTCGGAATGAGGGCCATAGTGCTGGTCACTGCTTGAATCTCACACACTGTACAAGCTCCGTCAGGTGTAGTCTCTCTCAGAGCAGGCTCCTCTGGCATCTGACGTCACATCCCCCTCTGCAGCTTATCTAGCGTCTCTGTTTTTTCCAGCTCTCCTCTCAAGCACAGTCAGATTCTCCTGGGTCTCAACACCCTCCAGATTGTTTTCCTTTTGCACAGCCTCGGTTGCCTAGCACCCAGGCTGCAATCCCAGACTGTCACAGTTCATCAAATTCACAAGTTACACAATCAAGCCACAGCTTGTAACCCTTTCCTATGTTTCCATAAAAGGGGTATCCCTCAGGATGGGGATGCCACATTACTGCAACCCAAGTATTTAATTTATAATTTAAATTTTTTACTTTTGCATCTGAGCAAGCAGCGCTAGGCAGTCCCTTGGACACCAGTGACGCTGCTCCATCACCCCCAGCGACGTCACAATGCCAGCTATGGCTTGTGGATTTTGTCGGGACCTTGCAGCCTTCTACTAGCAGGGGCACCCCAGACTGCAACTGGACTCATGGAGGACAGGTAAGTTGAAATCCCACTTGCAGGACCCACGATCACAGCAGTCCTATACCACCGGTCCCGGGAGACGGACCGGTGGTGATGATGTGGACCCAGACCTTTGCGTGACATTATAATCTTTTCTAGACCACTTTACTTTACTGGCGCTGAGAGACACTTGCATAAGGCCAGGGAACCAGTGGTGGATGTCAGCAAGGGGAGACAGCACTTCCCCAGTGGCCCCTTCCCCAGCCCAGGGTGACATTTCGCTGAGGTCTTTTTGCCCTGGGCTGCTTCTCCTTCACCCTCCTTCCTCACAGAGACACTGGCCAGCCATTAGAAGAGCTCTGCAGATCTCCGGGAACACTGGGTTTGGTCTCCCTGTATACCTCTCTTGGACTCAGGTTATACAAAGCACTGCTTTGGGAACCCAGGGTGGGGGGTTGACTTCGCCCATGCGTAGTGTCAAATCACAACAGGTTCAAGAAGTGATCTCTCACGGGTATGCTCTGTCATTCCTGAAGCGTCCTCCAAGACAATATTTTCCTACTAGTCCACCAGCAGACCTCAGCAAGGCCAAGGTGCTGAAGACGGTCATTTACTCCTTACTACAGTCAGGCATGATTATTCCTGTCCCCGCGTCTCAACAGGGCTAGTGGTTCTATTCTACGCTCTGTTTGATTCAGAAACCCAATGGGTCTCATTGTCCCATCCTCAATCTAAGATTGCTGAACAAATACCTCAAGTTGTCCAGATTTCGAATGGAAACTCTTCATTCCATTGTCTTGGCTATGCAACCTGGAGATTTTATGGCTCCCTGGATATACTGGATGATTTACTCCACATGATTTGCTGTCCTCCATCAGCATTTCCAGTTCCAGGTCCTACCCTTCAGACTTTCCACAGCCCCTAGGGTATTCACCAAACTCATGGTGGTGATGGCTACTTTTCTTTACAGACAGGTTATCAGGATACTCACTGGATGACCTGTTCCTTCTTGCACATTCTCCAGAGGTCCTCCAACATCATCTCCAGGTGATGATGTCATTCCTTTAGAGTCACGGATGGCTGATCAACTGGGCCAAGTCCTCTCTCCTCCCATCTCAGAAGATGCTCCATCTCGGAGCTCTGCTGGATGCTCAAGTGCAACGCATCTTTCTTCTTCCGGACAAGAGTGCAGCACTACAATTGCATATTCACAACTTACTACACAGTCTCAAAGTCTCTATTCTCTCAGCAATGCACATCCTTGGCTCCATGGTAGCTGCCTTCGACTTGGTGGAATATGCAGAATTCCACTCCAGGCCTTGCCAACACCTGGTACTTGCCAGGTGTACTGGACAACCCAAGCAGATCAAATCTCACACAATGGTTTTGCCTTAGGATGTCCGCACATCCCTCTCCTGGTCAGGGCTGGATTAAGGGCCACATGGGTGTCGAAGTCGAAAATATTATACCCACATGCATCAAGTACAAACACCACACAGAGTGGCCTTCGTGCATGTGCTTGTTCTGCCGTGCGTGCACATGCCCGAACGCTGCGTACACTGGCTCATGAGGCCCTGTGTATTAACGCGTGGTATAAGTAAATACGGTAGCATACGCATTCGCATGGAAAAGCCACAAAGACATATCTGATATTTAATCCACATAGTACATAATTTACACATAGCCCACACACACCACACCAGCAAGTTACATTTACTTTGGAAAGGGAACAATAGAGATATTCAACTTTACAGGATATGAGGGGACAGAATTAGGTTAGGAGGTGGTGTTTGGTATCCAGTTGTACAGTATTTCAAGGTCAATATTCCGGTAGCAGTTTGCAGAAGATAGCATGCTCCTGTGCATATCTATGTGCAGGAACAGAATATTAATATCACACTGTATGTACTGTACTCTTGATATTCGGAGGGAACCCAGTGGAGGACATCTGCAAGTGCACCTGGACCAGGCATCGCCCACCTATTCAAACCGACCTATGACCCCTCATGTACTGTAAATGACCAGCCCTTTAACCTATGGATGAAGAGATTACAGTTTCCTTTGTTTCATGCTTTGGACCATTGTATAAAATCAAGCCTCCTGGCTGGACTCAGTCTATTCTCTGAAGGTCATCTATCCAGATTGACTGAGGACCGGAACCGGGTGCGCAGGCGAACAAATGTATGTATCCATTGGTTGTAGCTTCATCTCTTGTATTATTGTATTTCTGTTGTAACCCCCTTTTAAGTAAATAGTTGTTGCTGGGTTGGACCACAACATAACATATACAATTGGTGTCGCATTTCCTTTCCTGTTAGGGGTTAAAGTGTATAGGCCGCATGTGTAGCTGTTTTATGCTTACAGCGTGGCGGTGTGCTTATGCAATGTGTACGCATTTCATAGAGGTTTAACTGACACACGATTAGAGGTTGCTGCACCCTGAACATTTGTGTATTTAAGGTATTGCTCTTTTCCTGAAAGTTAATCAGACTTAACATGGGCCTGGAGCTGAAAATATTCATGGGCCTATTGTGAGAAATGGGGGAGGTGTGATCAGTACTGTGTGGGTGTGGCCAGAGCCATGTGGGTGTGTATACCCCTACACTCAAATGTCACCCTAAATATGTAAAAATATAATTATCATTTTGTGAGAAAAAAATACATGCAATCTTAATAGTTATACTTTATGGCAGACCATGAGGCCAACTGTTGGCTAGTGATTATCATGCTGCCATGATGATGGGCCTATTTTTAAGTGGAGGCCTGGAGCTGTTGCTCCATCCTCCCCATTGTTAATCTGGCCCTGCTCCTGGTGGCTACAAACTTCCAACCTGGTCAAGGGTCGCCCGTTCTGGATTCTACACTGGGTTTTTTTCACCATAGATGTCAGCCTCCGCAGGTGGGGAGCTGTCACGGGCATTCACTCCTTTCAGTGCCGCTGGTTCCCAACAGAAAGGGATCTTCCGATCAACGTCATGGAACTTCAGGCTGTTTACCGGCCCTTCAGATGGCTCAGGACCTTCTTCACTGCTCTCCCGTGCAAGTACAGTCAGACAAAACCACAGCAGTGGCTTATATAAATCAGCAGGGGGGCACTCGCAGTACTGCCGCAATGCAGGAAGTAGCTTAGAATCTTACCTGGGCAGTACTCCACCTTCTGGCTATCTTTGCGATCTTCATCCCTAGGGTCCTCAACCGGGAAGTGGACTTACACACGTCTTTTAGCTGCTGGTGAACAAATGGGGTCTTCCAGATGTTAAACAGTCCTTCTAGTCATGGCATGGCGTGACTAGAAGGGCTGTTTAACGTGACTGCAGCAAGAATGTAGGAGGACACATCTCAGGGCCGAAACTAGGATTTCTGTCACCAGGGGCAAGGCAGTAATTTGGCGCCCCCCACCCCACCCCACCCAAAAAAAATTAAATAAAAACATAAATAAATAAAATAATAAATACAAAACACAGAAAACCCCACGTGCCCCCTGTACTAAATAGTATATTGTCAGGTGTCACATCATATAAGCCAATGTTACGAGGCCCGTAGCCCAAAGGGGCAAAGGAGAGGCTACGGGCCCCGGAACATTGCTTGTTTGTTGTGACACCTGACAATATACTTGTAACACTTCAAAAGACCTGCTTGAGTGCCGATATATTTATGTATCTATATGTGTATAATTTATATATTTATATAAATATTTTATATATATATATATATATATATATATATATATATATATAGAGCAAGCGGATGGAGGCAGCACTCAGAGACTTTTTAATATAAAACGTGAACAAGTTTAATGGTGCATGTACGTTTCGGAGCCATAGCCCCGTCGGCTCCGAAACGTAGATGCACCATTAAACTTGTTCACGTTTAATATTGAAAAGTCTCTGAGTGCCGCCTCCATCCGCTTGCTACATTGGGGGCTATTGTGTCCATGAGGAAGGCACCGTGAGCACATCAGCACTTGCAGCCGAGGGCCTGCTGGAATGCCGGATCATTCTGTATGTGTGTGTGTGTGTGTGTGTATATATATATATACATATATATACAGTATAATATATATATATATACAGTATAATATCTATATACATATAGATACACATACTGTATATATAATATAAAATATATTTTATATATAATATATTCAAAAAATATATATATATATATATATATATACAGTCATGTGACCGGCACTCCTATTCCGGTGGATAGCTGATCCCGGTGCCCTCATAAAGGTGAATACAGACAAATTGTAGAATGTGGCACTCAGGAGAAAAATACAACGTAGGCAAATTTCGTATCAACGTTTCAATCTTATCTCAGGATACAAGCATAACTTGTTTATATATATATATATATATATATATATATATATATATATATTAATGTGGGATACTCAGTATCCCACATTAACATATATATATATATATATATATATAATACCAAAGTCATACCGGCACTCCTAGTAAGGTAAACAGATTCCTTTGCTGCGGTGCCCTCCAGGTCAGCAAGTGACAAACATAGAGAGTAGAAATTGGTGGCACTCAAGCAGGCTTAATCAACGTGAAGATAAAATTTCCTTTATTCGCCTACATGTTTCGGGGAAAGTCACCCCGTCCTCAGGGCTCAGACAACAATAAAAGCATGTACATATAACACTTAAATACATCACAGACAAACGACATTAGTGCAGAGATTGTACTCACCTGTCCTCACGGCGCTGCCGCCCGCCAGCACATGCTGCACGCTTCCGTGTCGCTGAGCGATGACGTCACGGTGCGCCGCGGGGCAGGGAGATCGTCATGGAGACCAACAATAAACAATTACAAGCATCCAGAGCGCCTGTACGAAAAACATAATACAGTGAAAGACAACACATTTAAAATACATGTAAACCATCGCTTAGGGAAAGATCTTAACAAAACCTAACTGAAATAAAGTTACTAACTCAATAGTGACATATTAAATTCCTCTGTTATTAAACGGACAGGATATTAATGATTAGCAGATAGCAGTTAACCGGCTCCACTATAGGAGTTATATGACCTTAAAAGAAACATTGAAGACCCAGATTTTCGTTAAGGCCACCAGGGGATAATGTTCCTAACTTAAAGATCCAACGGGACTCCTTCTGTAGAAGTAATCTATCCCTATTGCCACCCCTCAATGAAATGGGGGTATGATCAATAAGGATAGCCCGAATGCTGGCCACCCCATGTTTAGCTGTCAAACAGTGACGTGCAAAAGGCTGGTCACTTGTGCCCTTCTCAAACGCTTTTTTGATGGCACTCCTATGAAGTGCCATCCTTTCCCTAAACTGTCTTATGGTTTTGCCTATATAGGCTAAACCACAGGGACACGTGAGTAAATATATTACGTGAGTAGTAGTGCACGTGAGGCGATGTCTAATAAGAATTTTCTGACCTGTTTGGGGATGATTAAATGTAGTGCCAGTTTGTAAGGTATTGCATGTGGCACATCCAAGGCACCTATAGCACCCCATCTTAGGTCTAAGAAAATGGGCTTGATTACATTTAGCCATATTAGTGACATCAAGGCGAACAATATGGTCACCTATATTGTTGCCCCTGGTATGACTGGGTAACAGTCTAGTGTTGGATAGATTACTCAGAGCAGTTTCTGTTTGTATAATAGGCCACAGTTGTTTGGCCTTGCTCACTATTCGTTTTGAACTCGTAGTAAACCTACTCACCCATGGTAGTCTATCAGCTTCTGAATGCTGATCAGACCTGGGGTTTAATAATTGTTGCCTAGGGATACGGAGGACTGCCTCCTTTGATTTCTCAAGTTCCCTGATTGGATACCCCCTTTGTGCAAATCTCAGTAGCATTTCATTGAGGGCCCTATTGGTTTCCTGAGGATCTGACGTGATTCGCCGCACTCGCAAAAATTGCGAGTACGGCAACCCTTTCTTAAGTGCCAATGGGTGGAAACTTTGAAAATTCAAAAACGTATTCCTATCGGTGTTCTTAACGAAAAGTGAGGTACTAAGCTGACCAGAACTAAGGGTAATGGAAACGTCCAAGTAATTGATTTGTTTATCGTCAATCACGTATGTAAATTTTACTACATGTTCAGAAGCATTGTGTTGCTCCCACAATCTAGTAAGATCCTCCCTAGAACCATCCCAACATACCAGAAGATCATCGATGTAGCGCCTGTAATAAACCACATGGGACTTAACAGAAGGGTCAAGGTAAAACATAGTATTTTCAAGCTGGTACATGAAGGCATTAGCGTACGATGGGGTCACAGCGGACCCCATCGCACACCCAGAAGACTGTAAGAAAAACTCCCCGTTAAAAATAAAATAATTTCTCTTCAGGACCAAATTCAATAAATGTAAGAAAAAGGACACATCTGGGCCCTGGTATAAAGCATTACCCTCAATAAGCGCTCTTACTGCCTCTACACCTGCATCGTGTGGGATGCAGGTGTAGAGGCTGGTCACATCGGCACTACACAACAGAGTATTAACCGGTATCGCCTCAATTTGCTGTAATTGCAGCAAGAGAGACGATGTGTCCTTTAAAAAGGAGGGCAAAGCTTGAACACAGGGATTAAGGAAGGCATCCAGGTAGACCGCTATGGGCTGATATAACGAGCCTCTTGCCGACACAATAGGTCGACCTGGAGGATTCTCCAAGGTCTTGTGTACTTTGGGCAAGGTATAAAAAAGCGGTACTACCGGGAAGTCTACCGTAAGGGCAGTACAAACATCTTGTGATATAATACCCAAAGCGCTGGAATCCTTTAAATAAATATCCAGCTCTTTTTTAAACTCCTTAGTGGGATCTTTGTTAAGACGGGAATAAACAGACGAGTCCCTTAATTGACGCTCACATTCAGCAATATAATCCCCAATATCTTGAACAACTACAGACCCACCCTTATCCGCCTTACGGATTATAATGTCATTTCTAATAGACAGATTTTTTAATGTGGTGCGTTCTTCAAAGGTGAGATTTGGGTATACTGGCTCATTCATAGCCTGCACACCTTCTTGCTCTACCATACGAATAAATGTCCTGATGGACGAATTCTGACTTGGTGGGTCAAATTGAGATTTGGGGGCTATTTTTAAAAGCTGTGTCGGTATTTCTAAAGAGGCCACCTCCCGAGGTGTCTGTCGTGAGGCTCTGCTATTAAAGTATTCCTTACGCTTCAACGTCCTGTTTAGCCGATAGATATCCGCCTTCCATTCCAATGGATCTGGAGTCGTTGTGGGGACAAAGGAAAGTCCTTTAGCTAAAAGGCCATATTCTTGATCGGAGAGAGGGGTTGATGAAAGGTTGAAGACAAGCTCTTTTAGTGACGTGGCGGTCTTAGCTCGTACGGTAGACTTCCCGGTAGTACCGCTTTTTTATACCTTGCCCAAAGTACACAAGACCTTGGAGAATCCTCCAGGTCGACCTATTGTGTCGGCAAGAGGCTCGTTATATCAGCCCATAGCGGTCTACCTGGATGCCTTCCTTAATCCCTGTGTTCAAGCTTTGCCCTCCTTTTTAAAGGACACATCGTCTCTCTTGCTGCAATTACAGCAAATTGAGGCGATACCGGTTAATACTCTGTTGTGTAGTGCCGATGTGACCAGCCTCTACACCTGCATCCCACACGATGCAGGTGTAGAGGCAGTAAGAGCACTTATTGAGGGTAATGCTTTATACCAGGGCCCAGATGTGTCCTTTTTCTTACATTTATTGAATTTGGTCCTGAAGAGAAATTATTTTATTTTTAACGGGGAGTTTTTCTTACAGTCTTCTGGGTGTGCGATGGGGTCCCCTGTGGCCCCATCGTACGCTAATGCCTTCATGTACCAGCTTGAAAATACTATGTTTTACCTTGACCCTTCTGTTAAGTCCCATGTGGTTTATTACAGGCGCTACATCGATGATCTTCTGGTATGTTGGGATGGTTCTAGGGAGGATCTTACTAGATTGTGGGAGCAACACAATGCTTCTGAACATGTAGTAAAATTTACATACGTGATTGACGATAAACAAATCAATTACTTGGACGTTTCCATTACCCTTAGTTCTGGTCAGCTTAGTACCTCACTTTTCGTTAAGAACACCGATAGGAATACGTTTTTGAATTTTCAAAGTTTCCACCCATTGGCACTTAAGAAAGGGTTGCCGTACTCGCAATTTTTGCGAGTGCGGCGAATCACGTCAGATCCTCAGGAAACCAATAGGGCCCTCAATGAAATGCTACTGAGATTTGCACAAAGGGGGTATCCAATCAGGGAACTTGAGAAATCAAAGGAGGCAGTCCTCCGTATCCCTAGGCAACAATTATTAAACCCCAGGTCTGATCAGCATTCAGAAGCTGATAGACTACCATGGGTGAGTAGGTTTACTACGAGTTCAAAACGAATAGTGAGCAAGGCCAAACAACTGTGGCCTATTATACAAACAGAAACTGCTCTGAGTAATCTATCCAACACTAGACTGTTACCCAGTCATACCAGGGGCAACAATATAGGTGACCATATTGTTCGCCTTGATGTCACTAATATGGCTAAATGTAATCAAGCCCATTTTCTTAGACCTAAGATGGGGTGCTATAGGTGCCTTGGATGTGCCACATGCAATACCTTACAAACTGGCACTACATTTAATCATCCCCAAACAGGTCAGAAAATTCTTATTAGACATCGCCTCACGTGCACTACTACTCACGTAATATATTTACTCACGTGTCCCTGTGGTTTAGCCTATATAGGCAAAACCATAAGACAGTTTAGGGAAAGGATGGCACTTCATAGGAGTGCCATCAAAAAAGCGTTTGAGAAGGGCACAAGTGACCAGCCTTTTGCACGTCACTGTTTGACAGCTAAACATGGGGTGGCCAGCATTCGGGCTATCCTTATTGATCATACCCCCATTTCATTGAGGGGTGGCAATAGGGATAGATTACTTCTACAGAAGGAGTCCCGTTGGATCTTTAAGTTAGGAACATTATCCCCTGGTGGCCTTAACGAAAATCTGGGTCTTCAATGTTTCCTTTAGGGTCATATAACTCCTATAGTGGAGCCGGTTAACTGCTATCTGCTAATCATTAATATCCTCTCCGTTTAATAACAGAGGAATTTAATATGTCACTATTGAGTTAGTAACTTTATTTCAGTTAGGTTTTGTTAAGATCTTTCCCTAAGCGATGGTTTACATGTATTTTAAATGTGTTGTCTTTCACTGTATTATGTTTTTCGTACAGGCGCTCTGGATGCTTGTAATTGTTTATTGTTGGTCTCCATGACGATCTCCCTGCCCCGCGGCGCACCGTGACGTCATCGCTCAGCGACACGGAAGCGTGCAGCATGTGCTGGCGGGCGGCAGCGCCGTGAGGACAGGTGAGTACAATCTCTGCACTAATGTCGTTTGTCTGTGATGTATTTAAGTGTTATATGTACATGCTTTTATTGTTGTCTGAGCCCTGAGGACGGGGTGACTTTCCCCGAAACATGTAGGCGAATAAAGGAAATTTTATCTTCACGTTGATTAAGCCATCTTGAGTGCCACCAATTTCTACTCTCTCTCTCTCTCTATATATATATATATATATTATATATATATATATTTTTATTTTTTTATTTTTTTTTGGCTCACTGACGTGACATTTTTTTTAAACCAGTATCATGTCACGTCAGTGAGCCAGTCAGTGTCAGTGTATATTTATTAACTAAGAAGTCCCCAGTGCTGACTGTGTACTCTGCAGCCAGTGGACCACACTCACTGTGGAGGTAGCCGCCCGCCCGCAGCACGCACCTACTTTTTTTGCAGCCAGCCCAGGTCGGATTTGATTATATTTATTTTTTGCCGCGGCCGCCGGCGCCAGAGACTCCCGCCTCCTCCAGCTCCGTGCTCTAGCCGGGTGCGCGCATCACGCCACATGCACGTGCGACGTCATGACGTCACACGCGCGATGTGCCTGCGCCCGCATCCCGGAACACAGATGAGCCGCGTCTAGTAGTGCTGCTGCTGGCTTCTTACAGCCGGTCAGTAGCTACAGACGAACTGGGCTCATTAGCGCCCCCTACAGCCCAGCACCCGGGGCACGTGACCCCCTAGCCCCCCCTTAGTTTCGGCCCTGCACATCTGTATATTTGGCATAATTCAGATGATCAGGGAGCTCATTAACCCTAGTCATACGGTACACGTCAAACCTAGAGACCATGGTAACCTTGAGGAAACCCACACAAAAGTGAGTAATCCAACCACTGCAATGCTGCCCACGAACACCTCTGCCTGTCAATCAGGTGTTTGCACATGTCAGATGTCATTGCTTCTCCCTGTGTGTGCATGCGTAGAGCGGCTTTTGCGCTTGCGCACACTGGGGCAGGATTCAGCATGCGAACGCTGTCTTAGCAACGTTCTATGCTGAATTGGCCCCAATGTACAGTAAGATGCATATTACATATACATATACAGTACGATGCATATCACATATACAGAGAGATGTATGCGGCAAAGTTAAAACAGCAAGTACATTTATTGTTACATGGGAAAAACACTACAAAAAACTTGCAGACATTTAGAAAAATCAGAGGAAGGGTGCCATCTACTGGTCATTGTGTATTATGTTCTGCAAATGTACTCTGATGCATTATGAACCTGTATTGAAGGGAATATCAATATGACAAATTAGAATAGTGCAAATGATGTGCTGGGTAGTTCATTTCTGGCATATTTTAGCATAAATAATAATATATATAATACTGCCCCACAATACCATCACTAGCAGCCTTTGTGTAACACTCTAATGTAGCATTTCATATGCAGATACAGCCGCAGCCACACACAGAATATAAGCATGCCGCATATCATTTAAATCAGTATAAGCTGCTTGTGCTTCCTATTTGCATAGTAATGTGATTTAGACTCATTTAAATAAAACAATTTGCACATAAAGATGCTCAGTGCTACTGAGTTATCTCGTGACTAGAAGGGCTATTTAACATGACTACAGCAAGGATCTAGGAGGACATCTGTATACAAAAAAACATTTACAAACCTCCTACAACTGTATTTATCTCTCTGAGCTGCTTCTATTAGCTGGTGACATTTTGCCAAATCCGGGACCCAACCACTCACATAGAAATCTAGCTAACCTCATAAACATCACATGTCTCCCATCACCCTCCAAATCACTAAAATGTGCCTTAAGGAATGCACGCTCTGTTTGTAATAAATTTACATCCATCCATGTCCTCTTCATAACTAACAATTTCAATCTGCTGGCTATAACAGAAACATGGCTTACACAATCAGACACAGCCTCCCCTGCAGCAGCAACGGTGGTCTCCAATTCAGACACATCTCCAGGCCTGGGTTCAGTAAGGATGGTGGGGTTGGATTATTACTCTTTCGATCTTTTACGTAAACAGTTTTACCACATGTTCCATCACTCACATTCACATCATTTGAAGTACACTCTATCAGGATTTACTCACCAGCCACTTTCAGTACACAAGATCTTGCTTTCTACTTCAAGGATAAGATCGATAAGATCCAAGATGAAATTGAATGGTCTTCCTCAGTCAGTAACATGCTCAATTCCCTACCTGAATGCTCTGGCACTTTTTCTTTATTTTATCCCACAAATGAAGATGAAGTATCAACACACTTCTCATCCTGCTACTCTACTACTTCTCCTCTTGATCCTATGCCCTCACAAATAAGTAAAGCTGTCTACTTTGCTCATCCCAACACTAACTAAAATCTGTTATCTCTCTCTACTGGTATCTTTCCATTCAAGCATGCAGTGATACTCCCATGCCCCTCCAAGCTACTTGATAGACTTGGCTACACTTGCCTTACACACTTTCCTAACTCACACAATTTATTGGACCCACTTTAGTCAGGTTTTCGCTCCCAACATCCCACTGAGACAACACTGACCAAAGTAGTGAACGATCTGATCACTGATAAGTCCAAAGGCCACTACTCACTACTTATTTTTCTAGATCTTCTCTGAATCCACCTCCTCTTCGCTACCTCTATCAGTTGAAGTACCGCAAGGCTCAGTTGTAGGCCCTCTGCTTTTCTCAATCTATAGATCTCTTGGCAAGCTAATCAGCTCATTTGGTTTTCAGTATCATCTGTATGTAGATGGTACTCAAATCTACCTATCCTCCCCAGATTTGTCACCATCTGTATTGGTCCGTGTCACTGAATGTCTTTCTGCTAGTTCTTCTTGGATGTCATCTCGCCACCTCAAACTAAGTATTTCCAAAACAGAATTAATTATATTTCCACTGAGGAATAGTAGTTAACAATGTAATATCTCTATCACTGTTAAAAATTAAATCTATCCTACCAATCAAGTTTACAGGCTAGGTGTTATCATTGACTCTGAACTTTCCTTTGTTCCCCACATTCAATCTGTCACTAAATCTTGTTACATGTGTCTAAAAAACATAGCCAAAATACAAGCATAGCTTACACAAGACACTGCAAAAACTCTAATCCATGCGCTCATTGGTGGTCATTCCGAGTTGTTCGCTCGTTGCCGTTTTTCGCAACGCAGCGATTAGGTCGAAAATGCGCATGTGCATGGTACGCAGCGCGCATGCGCTAAGTAATTTAACACAAAACTTTGGAGATTTACACAAGCTCGAGCGACGTTTTTTCAACGCTCGAGTGATCGTAGTGTGATTGACAGGAAGTGGGTGTTTCTGGGTGGCAACTTGGCGTTTTCAGGGAGTGTGCTAAAAAATGCAGGCGTGCCAGGAAAAAACGCAGGAGTGGCTGGAGAAACGGGGGAGTGGCTGGCCGAACGCAGGGCGTGTTTGTGACGTCAAAACAGGAACTAAACGGACTGAGGTGATCGCAATCTAGGAGTAGGTCTGCAGCTACTCAGAAACTGCAAGGAATTATTTAGTATTAGTGCTGCTAATCTTTCGTTCGCTATTCTGCTAAGCTAAGATACACTCCCAGAGGGCGGCGGCCTAGCGTTTGCAATGCTGCTAAAAGCGAACAATTCGGAATGAGGGCCATTATCTCCCGCATTGATTACCGCAATAGTCTTCTTACTAGTCTTACAAAAAGAGACTCTCACCACTACAATCCATTATGAATGCTGCGGCAAGGCTAATCTTCCTTGCTATACGTTCATCATCTGCGGATCCACTCTGTCAGTCTCTCCATTGGTTATCTGCATTTTACCATATTCAATATAATATACTTTTATTCACACACAAGGCCATTAACCAAACTACACCAACGTATATATCTCAAATTATCTCCCAACGCGACCTCTTCGCTCTTTACAAAATCTACGTCTCTGATACACATTCATTATTAGCTCCCAGTCACGATTGCAGGACTTTCTTCAGGCTGCATCCACTCTGCATCCACTCTGTGGAATGCCTTCCCACGCACAATAAGACTCTCCTCTAGTCTCCAAACCTTCAAGCATTCCCTGAAGCTGACATCTTCTGGCAAACCAATTCCGGAACTGCCGACATCATTTTCATAAATTTTCCTATCCAATTGCATCTCCACTGTACAGTCCATTCATATCCTCACATATTTTCTCATTCTTCACTTTCCCATCCTCCAAGCCAACATTACTGTGTGACCATATCATGCAGCCCACCAAGAACCTTTGCAATCTGGTAGACCTTTATGCAATAGATAACACCTATCCATGTATAATAATGCCTACTTCCCTATAGATAGATATATAGGGCCTGCTTCTCAGTCTTGTTTTTTCAGTGTTGTTCTCAATTGTCTTGTTTTATTTTATCACTGTTTCCAATTGTAAAGCGCAACGGAATTTTCTTCACTATGAAAGAAACTGTTAATTAATAATAATATACATAAATTACAGATAATGTATTATTGTTCTGAGGTCCTGATTCAGAGATGGACGCTAATGAATGAGCTGTGCATTTGTACAGAGCAGATGTGTGACAATATGCTAATGTTGTAGCTGCCAAATAATGTATTGAGACGCCCAACAGCAGCTTTGTAGATCCAAGCAACTGTGTACAAACAGGCAGCAGTGGACGCAATTCCTTTGCTAATGGATCATCTAGGTAATCCTATGGTTGTTAAGAGGGATCGGAGATAATGGCATTAGTTTTCTACATATTGGATCACAGTTGTAGGCTGAGACATTCCACCAATAATGTTGTATCACGACTGCATTTTTGCTGCCACTCCCTGTTCCCTCCCGCACACAGTACCTAACTCTATCACTCTGCAAAAAAATCCTTACTGAGAAATATCACTAAGGTACATTGGCGTGTGTATAGTTCTGAAAATGGTAAGATATTGAGAATCTGCGCAAACGTTATCGGTGCAGCTAAAATCTATAGTTCACAGTGCATATCCCCTTGCACCAGAAAATGTAACAGATATAGTATAAAGATTGAAAAATAGATCAAAGCGCTCCAACAACACCCAAATTTATATGTACACACCAATGGGTGGAGAAATAAACAAATAGCAGTACCGTGATATATAGTATCCAAATAATGATACACAATTTTCAAGCTCTGCAATGGATTGTAGCTCCTTCACCTATAAAAGAGCTTTTTGAGGCTCATAGAGGGAGTAAAAAAGGAAAGTGCAATAGTGCAAATTATCTTTTTTACAGCAAGGGGTTTATTTTATCCATCACATTTATACCTAACAGAAGCAGTCACTGGCGTATAGACATCCTCATAGGCAACAACAGCAACAGGTGTCAAAGTCTCTGAAGATCACAGATAGAAACTCCATGGATGAATATTTCAGTGACAAGGTGTAACCCCTTCACACCTGTATGAGCGTAAATCGCTCGTGGGGGGTATAAATGGTAGAGAAAGTGCAATAGTGCAATTGACCTTTAAAAGCATACACGTTTATTTTTAAACATCGCACTTACACCAAAACAGACGATTAAAAACATAGAAATGTATCTCCAATGGCTTCAACAGCAGCTGGTAACAGGGTCCTGAGTGCTCCAGGTGGATAATGGAACCAAGGATAGAGGCTCCGGAAACCGCGATCCAGGTCAGCAACCCGATGCCAGCTAAAGATGTAAGCCCACAAGGAATGATACAACAGTGAGACACGTACGCTTAACTCGTTTCAGACAGTCTTTGTCCTTCCTCAGAAGCGTGTGTATAGTTCTACCATAGCGCATGTGCAGTGAGCTGATAATCTCTCAACTCTGGAAATATCGGCATTGTGTTCATCTCATTAGCATTTTTACTATTGTTATATTGCTTAGTGTGTTTCTGACAGGGGCGGATTGACCCGGCGGGCCGCTGAAACGACATAAGGCTGGGCCAGTCCCGTGACCTCTCTGCTGTGGCAGCTTGCAGTGCCTGCTACATGGTATTTTTTTTAAGGGGGTGTGGTCGATAATCAGGTCATGCCCCTGACTTCGCCTGGGCTCGGTCAATCTGTCAGTGGCCCTACCTGCTCCTTCTGTGTCTGGCTGGCTCCTGTGGTCAGTGGACCTTAAGGCAGTAGTTTTTTAACAGAGAAGGAGGCCCCCATGCAGACTCCAGGTGCCCCCCCTCCTCTGCATGGCGCTGTAGTCTCCGGCATTGTTCTGGAGTCTACTTCACATGCGCAGGTGCCTGGAAACATGGCGCCCGCCATGTTCCAGAGACCAATTTCACTACTGCGCATGCGCGGTGGTCATTATGGAGGAGATTTTCACTGCAGCACCCACTGCTGGACTCCGGTAAGGTATTTATTAATATGGGTGCAGTGTGTGCCCCCCTCGACCCAGGGACCTGTGTGCACTGCACACATTGCACCCGTTATTTAAACTTTTATGAGTTTTTAAATGCAGTTTTCATTAGAGCCTTTTATGGCTGCGCTACCTCCAGATCTTACTCATAGTGCAGCACTGTGTAAGGGGGGACCATTTGATCCATGGCTACCATCGATGGTAAAACTATTCAGCATTGTTTGGAGACCATCAATGGTTTTGATAGTCTCACCTTCACTGAGCTGTGTACACACTAGACGGTATGTCATCCAATCCGGCAGATCACATCAACATATCGGGCACATTTATTAGGGTATACCCACTATGTTGCCAATGATGCATGCTCCCGCAGGTTGTCAGTGACATTCTCTGTCTGCCCTAAATGCAGGGCCGACGGGGAATGTCGTTAGCGAGGGGCATGCTGTCGAATGCAACATGGCCTCTGCCGTCACTCCATTGCTGCCAGCATTGGCAAGTGAGTAAGCACTTGATGAAGCTGGCTCCCCTGCCGGGTCCTGCTTTAGTGTTGGCAGGTTAGTGATTGAAAAATGTTACTCCCCTGCTTTTCTGTTGAGAATCAGGATGCTTGCTACCCAGGCTCAGCCCCCTTGCTGTTTGCTAAGTGGCAATCCTTTTCCATAGAACAAAGAAGGTTTGGAGATCATAGATTCCTGGGTCAAGACTTCTCTAATCCCCCTCCCCTTCCCCGTTACCCTCAGTCCCTCTATTCCTGCACTCCGCTGATCAGTCCAGCAGTGCAGGCTGGGAGCCTGGTTACAAGCATGCTTCCTACTCATCATAAGTTTCCTGCTTTTTGTCTCCGACCTTCTTGATCCCCCTCAAATCCAGGGCACGTGGAAGAGGGAGAAAACACTGTCAATCGGGGCTCCTTTTTGAGGGGGAGGGGCAAAATAATGCAAGCTGAATGACCGACGATCCCCGTTGCTGCGGTCCGTTACGCCTGCGCATTGCGGTGCATAGGCATGCGCAGTTCAGACCTGATCGCCCGTTGTGCGAAAACGCACAGCAGCGATCAGGTCTGAATTACCCCCTAAGACAAGATACAGGGACACCTGAAAACAAAAACAATCTAGTCATCACACAGGGCACTAGCTCACTACTTCATCCCTATCTAACAGGGCATCTAGTCTGCAACACAAAGTTTGAGTCTTGTTTGCTTCTTGCAGAACTGGCCACAACTTCTAATATACAAATGAAGCATATGTTTGTAGCTCAATCATAGCCAAACCTTTTAATCAATTAACTTGACAATTGGCATACGAATAGCTTAGAGGCAGGGTTACAACACATGCTATGTGTTTTCCCATAGCTTCCACTCATATTACTGTTTTTTAGGCACTGGCGCACCAACTGCAACGCACATAAGTAGGTTGGAACTCACCAAGCACAGCACATAATTGGGAAATCTGTAGTGCATTTATATTGTATCAGATAATAAGGTCTAGTAAAAAAATATATACAGAAAAATGACACAAGTTTCAGGCACAGCAGTAAGTAAAGCTGATATTGCTTACCACAGAACTGTAGAATGGAGTGACTGCACGTAGTAAAATCCACAATGAGCATAATTCAGACCTGATCGTAGATGTGCTAAATTTAGGACATCTACAATCAGTCACACATACATGCGGGGGGACACCCAGCACAGGGCTAGTCCACTCAATCAGGCAGAGGCGATCGCAGAGCTGAGACAGCCATAGGCTGTCTGGCATGCGCCGGCGCACAGCGCATGCGCAGTTCAGACCTGATCGGAAAACGCACAGCAGCGATCAGGTCTGAATTAGGCCCAATGTTTGTAGCTTAGTTATAATACAGTTGAGTCCATCCTTATCTTTACCACTAGCCACGGCAATCATAAGTCAATAGCTGCGACTAGAGTGCCTGCGGCCGTGCGGGTAAACTGTGTATGCTCCTGTGATTCATAGGATCGCATGGTGTGCACATTCCATGAAAGAGTGCAAGACAAGGCACCCGGCTACATTTATATTATCACCAAGAGTGCCTATCCTCCGACTTTATCCTATCCTGTATGGTGTTCACAACCTGCGTTT
The DNA here is from genome assembly GCF_028390025.1 of Pseudophryne corroboree. Taxonomy (NCBI): domain Eukaryota; kingdom Metazoa; phylum Chordata; class Amphibia; order Anura; family Myobatrachidae; genus Pseudophryne; species Pseudophryne corroboree. The sequence goes on from NC_086445.1 coordinate 705,148,687, forward strand.
GACTACGGAGACATGTTTTCCACTAGGCATTACTCTTCTTTTGAGCACAGCAGCACCTGAAATTAACATGGCGGATAAGAATAATGTATACAGACTGTATACAATTACAAGTGGGAGACCTCTTCAGTTTCTCCGATGTTGAAGCTAGGCAATATTATATACACAGCTATTGACGGACAAGGAAGACATTTCCAATGAAGATCATTTTAAGGAATTAATTAAATTGAAGAGGGTAATTGATTTCCTGTAGCACAACAATACTTTATCATAATATTACATAAAGAAGACGATCCCTCTTGGCTTTAAAATGAAAAACGTTCCCACTATAGGTTGACTCATTGGGGTAAATTTACTAAGGTGAGAGGTTTTTTTTTAGAACTGGTGATGTTGCTGATAGCAACCAATCAGATTCTACTTAATATCTATCCAGCTGCTTCTAGAAGATAATAGATAGAATCTGATTGTTTGCTATGGGCAACAACACCCGTTCTAAAAAAAACTCCCACCTTAGTAAATTTACCCCAATGTTTCTTTATGTAAAAAATGGGAAGCTATACTCCCTAGATTTAGTACTTCTCATCACTGAGGAATCAGAGAACTCAGGGGCAGATGTATTAAGCCTGGAGAAGTGCTAAAGCATTGATAAGTGGTAGGTGATAATGCACCAGCCAAACATCTCTTAACTGTCATTTTTAAAACCCGGAATGGTTGGCTGGTGTGTTATCACCTTCCACTTATCACTGCTTTATCACTTCTCCAGTGTTAATACATCTGCCCAGAGCCGGATTAAGCACGAGGCGACAGGGGCAGCCGTCCAAGGGCCCCCACACACTAGGCGCCCCCACACATTCTGTTTTTGAATCAGCAAAGTTCCCTCCAGCGGCTCAGCAGTTCTTTAGCAGCGGCCGCCGCGGAGCTCCTCAGTGTACAGGCAGTCTCGTGGGATAGTGAGAGGAAATCCTGTGAGACAGTCTGTGTACTCCAGAGCGCTGTCATGCTGCTACAGCGCTGCTCCGTTCCGGACATCCAGAGATGGGTTGGTGAGTGTGCTCTGTTGCGCTGTCCGTGTTTGTGTGGTGTTAGTGTGGTGTGTGTATGCTTGTGCACGTTGGGGGGGACACTTTACCAGCAATAGTGGGGGCCCCGCAACCTCCGTCACCCTGGGCCCCCACCTGCCTAAATCCGGCCCTGCATCTGCCTATCAGTGTGGTAAGGAAACAAATCAAGTGTAAAAGTGATGTTGAAAAAGAGAAATCTAATTTGCTGGAAAAAAAACGTAATAAACAGAAAGAACAGTATACAATTAAAAAAAATAAATTAAAGATGACAAAAGTGGAAAATGATTATGAAAAGCAATTTATTTACAGCGGGCTCAAAGGTTCTCAGAATTAGGACCGCAGACCTAACAGACCGAGGAGGTATCGTCAACAATTCTCTGATACTGAGTCATCGGCTGAGTCGAATGCAACAGCAAGTGATCCCGAAAATTATTCCAGTGCTACATAAAGACATAGCGTCCATTTAGGCGTAGTAACCGGGGCCCTAGCATCAGGCTCAAGAGATGATACACACTTTGGGTACAGCAGAACCAGAGGCAGAGGTAGAAACAAGCAAACTTAGTATTTAATTTACAGATAGATGTTTGTCTGGAACAGAGCTTAAAGTACTCAACAAGTGCTTATCATTTGTTCATACACCCAGTTCTCTCCATTTCAGTGGCAAATTGAGGATTTTAAATTAAACAGGAGCTTGAGACGACGAGAGTTTTATAGTAGTTCACATGAAGTGGTTAAAGACAAAGCATACCATTGTTCCAAGTATATATGCACTCAAAAGTTACTGCACTTGGCTCAAATGTAGTGCAAATAAATGAAATGATGGAGACAATAGCTATGTAATAATAGGATTTTAATTACCTACCGGTAAATCCTTTTCTCGTAGTCCGTAGAGGATGCTGGGGTCCATTTTAGTACCATGGGGTATAGACGGTTCCGCAGGAGCCTTCGGCACGTTAGGACTTTTCAACACTCTATGCCCCTCCTCCAGACCTCAGTATAGGATCTGTGCCCGAGGAGACGGACAACTTCGAGAGAAGAATTTACATTAAACTAGTGGCGAGATTCACACCAGCTCACACCATACAAAACATGCCGCCTAACATGGCGTTCAACATAACCCATGCTAACGTGCATGCATAACGCAACAGCAACAGCTGTGAACATCTTAACACATGAGAACCTGTGTAAAAAGATAAAACGTAATGCACTGGGCGGCCGCCAAGCATCCTCTACGGACTACGAGAAAAGGATTTACCAGTAGGTAATTAAAATCCTATTTTCTCTTACGTCCTAGAGGATGCTGGGGTCCATTTTAGTACCATGGGGATGTACCAAAGCTCCCAGTACGGGCGGGAAAATGCTAATGTTCCTGTAGAACTGACTGACCAACTGAAGGTCGTCAGCAGTCAAGGTGTCAAACCTGTAAAACTTAGCAAACGTGTTTGCTCCTGACCAAGTAGCTGCTCGGCAAATTTGCAACGCCGAGACACCCCGTGCAGCCGTCCAGGAAGAACCCACTTTCCTTGTAGAGTGGGCCTTTACCGAACTTGGTAACGGCAATCCTGCCATGGAATAAACGTGCTGAATGGTACCTCTGATCCAGCGCGCAATAGTCTGCTTAGAAGCAGGACCCCCAATCTTGTTGGGGTCATAGAGGACAAACAAAGATTCTGTTTTCCTTATCCGAGCCGTTCTTGCAACATAAGTCCTCAACGCTCTGATGACATCCAAGGGCTTTTGAAACGGCTGAGGTGTCAGAAGCCACTGGCACCACCACAGGTTGGTTGATATGGAAATAAGACACAACCTTTGGAAGAAAATGCTGACGCTTCCGCAGTTCAGCTCTATCTTCATGAAAAATCAAATAAGGACTCTTGTGTGACAGAACCCTAATTCAGACACTGAGTCCAAGGCCAACAGCATGACCACTTTCCAAGTGAGAAACTTCAACTCTACCTCTTGTAGAGGCTCAAACCAGTCCGCTTTAAGGAACTGCAACACAACATGGCGCCGCAGGAGGCACAAAGGGAGGTTGGATGCGCAGAACCCCCTTCACGAACGTCTGAACCTCAGGAAGGGAAGCCAACTGTTTCTGGAAGAAAATGGACAAGGCCGAAATTTGGACCTTAATAGACCCTAATCTCAAGCCAGCATCCACACCCGCCTGTAGAAATCGGAGAAGACGTCCTAATTTAAACTCCACTGCAGGAGACTTCTTGGATTCACACCAAGATACATATTTTCTCCAAATACGATGGTAATGTTTGGATGTTACCCCTTTCCTGGCCAGAATAAGTGTGGGAATTACTTCATTGGGAATACCCTTACAGGCTGGGATCTTGCGCTCAACAGCCATGCCGTCAAACGCAACCACGGTAAGTCTTGATAAACAAACGGCCCCTGCTGAAGCAGGTCCTCGCGAAGAGGAAGAGGCTAAGGATCTTCCAGTAATAATTCCTGAAGATCTGGATACCAAGCCCTCCTTGGCCAGTCTGGAGCAATGAGAATTGCTTGAACCCTTGTTCTTCTGATGATCTTGAGAACTTTTGGTATTAGTGGAAGTGGAGGGAACAGATACACCGACTGAAACACCCACTGGGTCACAAGTGCATCCATTGCTATTGCTTGTGGGTCTCTCGTCCTGGAACAATATTTCTGAAGCTTCTTGTTGAGACGTGATGCCATCATATCTACTTGAGGAATGCCCCAACAATCTGCTACCTCTGCAAATACTTCTGGGTGGAGGCCCCATTCTCCTGGATGGAGATCGTGTCTGCTGAGGAAGTCTGCTTCCCAGTTGTCCACTCCCGGAATGAAAATTGCCGACAGAGCTTTTGCATGTCTTTTTGCCCATAGGAGCATCTTTGTCACCTCTGCCATTGCCGCTCTGCTTTTTGTTCTGCCCTGGCGGTTTAAGCTACTGCCGTTACATTGTCTGACTGGATCTGTATGGGACTACCTTGAAGGAGATGTGCCGCTTGATGAAGGCTGTTGTACACAGCTCTCAATTCCAGAATGTTTATGTGAAGGAGTACTTCTTGACTTGACCATCGTCCTTGGAAGCTTTTCCCTTGCGTGACTGCTCCCCAACCTCGGAGGCTTGCATCTGTGGTCACCAGGATCCAAGTCTGAATCCCGAACCTGCATCCCTCCAGGAGGTGAGAACTTTGAAGCCACCACAAGAGTGAAATACTGGCTTTTGTTGACAGGATTATCCTCCGGTGCATGTGTAGGTGCGTCATGCTGAGGTTTTAGCAGAAGTAGCTGTTGGCTTCTGCTCCTGCGAGCCTGATGGTGTTGTAGATTTTTTAAATCTTCCTCGACCTCTTCCTGCGAAGAAGGGGGTACCCTTTGCCTCTATGGCCTTGTTGGGCCGAAAGGATTGCATCGTATGAGAATGAAATCCTTTCCTAGGTGGAGCAGCTGCGGAAGGCAGAAATGCTGACTTGCCTGATGTAGTTGTTGAAATCATGGCATCCAGCTTGTCTCCAAAGACGGCTTCTCCATTGTAAGGAAGCGCCTCTGTCACTGACCTAGGTTGGGGGTGTTGTGAACTCGGGGGTTCTCCCGATGGTAGGGGAGAGGAACCACAGTTGGGTCGGAACAGGGATGGCTTGATATAGGTCTTCCTCATACAGGACTCTGACAGTAAAGCTTGGTGAAAATATTAAAGAACTTTATTGCAGGAAGGGAGCAACACAATGTCACATAGCAGAGAAGGAACGTATGGGGGGAATGTCCAGGCTTATAGGAGAACTTGTAAGCAATGTTAAAGATTCCAGGAAAAGAAGTACTTGTGAGTGTTGGTACAAGATAATAGTGACTGAAGAACTTGTGGGTGATGTTTTTAAAGATACTGATGATTTGAAGAACTGGTGAATGGTGGTTAAAGACTCTGATGATTTGAAACACTTGTGAGCGGTGGTTAAAGACACTGATGATTTGTATGACTTGAGAGTGGTGACTAAAGATACTGATGATTTATAGAACTTGAGAGCGGTGGTTAAAGACACTGATGATTTGTATGACTTGAGAGCGGTGATTAAAGACACTGTAGAACTTGAGAACGGTGGTTAAAGACACTGATGATTTGTATGACTTGAGAGCGGTGGTTAAAGACACTGGTAACTTGCAAAACTTGGGAGCAGTGGTTAAAGACACTGGTAACTTGCAAAACTTGGGAGCGGTGGTTAAAGACACTGATGACTTGTAGAATATGAGAACGGTGTTTAAAGACACTGATGACTTGTAGAACTTAAGAGCGGTGTTTAAAGACACTGATGACTTGTAGAACTTGAGAGCGGCGTTTAGCCCGCAGCCCACGCTGACTCCAAGAAGCACTGGTGACTGGATTGCAGCGGAACACACTAGCCGCTGTATACGCTGGAACTATGCAGCAACTGGCACCTGGAAGTGCCGGAGACATTGGGGTACGACTGCAGAGAGATTCGCCGGGAACAAGAGCACTGGCATCCACTTCAGGGGAAAAGACGATACTCAGGCGCCGAGGCTCTGCCCGGCGTCTGCCTTTGAATCTCCCGCCTCCGCTGGATTGGCGGAACAGTCTGATGACGTCACCCGCTCCCCACCCACGTGATGCCGGGTGTCATGGCAGCGCCCCTGCCCCGGGGAACCACCGGGAGCCGCACCAGCCAGACGCTGGAGCCCGTGGACCATCGAAGGCCGCAACACAGACCAGCAGGCACGCAGGGGTAAGCGCGGTGAACACCGCCTATGGCGTGTGACAGTACCCCCTCCTCCAGGAATGGCCCCCGGACACTTTCCAGGTTTTGAGGGATGTCTGGAATGGAAAATCCGCACCAGTCGGGGAGCCGTAACTTCAGTAGCCTTGACCCAGCTCCTCTCCTCGGGGCCAAAACCTTTCCACTCCACCAAATACTGTAGATTCTTGTGAAGATAACGAGAGTTAAGAATAGCTTTGATTTCAAAGTCCGTTCCAGCTTCAGACTCTGCAGAGGTTGGCCTCGGGGACTTTAAATGGAACCGGTTTAAAACAAGGGGGCGAAGGAGAGAGACATGAAAGGAGTTTGGTATCCGGAGGTGGGAAGGCAATCCCAATTTGCAGACAACCGGGTTCAGGACTTGTAACACGGGGTAAGGACCAATAAACTTTGGGGCGAACTTCATAGTGGGCACCCTTAACCGGAGGTTGCGGGTGGAAAGCCATACCCTGTCACCAACCTTGTATTGGGGAGCTGCTCGTCGCTTCCTATCCGCAAAGAACTTATAGCGGCCGGAGACTCTCTTGAGATTAGCATGAACTCGACTCCAAATTTGGCTGAAGTGCCGAAGAGTAGAGGCTGCAGCAGGAACATCCTCCGGAGGACAAATGGGTAATTCAGGAACTTGAGGATGGAACCCATAATTAATGAAAAATGGGGACTCACCAGTCGAAGAGTGGTACAGATGATTATGGGCAAACTCGGCCCATGGCAACAGTTCCACCCAATCATCTTGCGAGGGAGAAAGATAAACACGGAGAAAAGTCTCTAAATCTTGATTGACGCGTTCAGTTTGCCCATTGGTTTGTGGATGGTAAGCGGATGAAAACTTGAGTTTTATTTGTAAGGCCGTACAGAGAGCTCTCCAGAATCTTGCAATGAATTTTACCCCCCGGTCAGAGATGATTTCCTGAGGTAAGCCGTGCAGGCGGAAATGTTCTCGGACAAATAGCAAAGCCAACTTGGGAGCTGATGGTAACCCGGTCAAAGGTACAAAATGTGCCATCTTAGAGAAACGGTCGATAATTACCCAGACAGTATTGTGACCCTTGGAGAGGGGCAATTCGGTGACAAAGTCCATAGAGATATGGGTCCAAGGCCCTGAGGAATGGACAGTGGATGCAACAACCCCGCAGGAGACAAACGAAGAATTTTGTGCTGAGCACACTGAGGATGAGTTGGCATAATCTTGAATATCCTTCTTCATAGTGTCCCACCAGTAAGACCTTCGTAGAAACTCCCACATCTTTTGAACTCCCGGATGACCGGAAAACTTGGAAATATGAGCCCACTGCAACAACCTTGGTCGAAATGTAGCTGGCACAGACATTCTCCCAGGAGGAGGACCCAGAGCGGTGGGAGCCGCTGACATAGAAACTGGACTGAGAATCAAAGCCTTCTCAACGGAATTCTCCTCATCCGAAGCTGTTAAGGAACGGGATAAAGCATCAGCCTTGGTGTTAAAAGTACCAGCCCGGTACTTAATAACAAACGAAAACCGAGTAAAGAAGAGCGCCCATCTAGCTTGACGGGGATTCAAGCACTGGGCCGTCTTGAGGTACAGCAAATTCTTATGATCAGTGAAAATTGTAATTAGGTGTTTAGGACCTTCCAAAAGATATCTCCATTCCTCCAAGGCAGATTTTATTGCCAAAAGCTCTTTGTCTCCAATGGTGTAATTCTGTTCCGCAGGAGAGAATTTGCGAGAATGGAAACCACATGGATGTAACTTCCCATCTGGAGCGTACTGCGAAAGCATGGCACCTATGCCTACTGTGGAAGCATCAACCTCCAAAAAGAATGGTTTTGAAAAATGTGGTTGTTGAAGTACTGGAGTAGACATAAAGGCTGCCTTTAACTGAGCGAATGCTGCTACAGCTTCGGAGGACCAATGACTTGGGTCAGAACCCTTCTTGGTTAGGGCAGTAATAGGTGCCACGATGGTAGAGAATCCCTTTATGAATTTCCGGTAGTAATTTGCAAAACCCAGAAATTGTTGTACCGCTTTCAAGGAAAGAGGCTGAGTCCAGTCCCGGATGGCAGTGAGTTTCTCTGGATCCATACGAAGCTCCGTGCCCGAAATGATGTAACCAAGAAATGGAATAGAAGGAACCTCAAAAGTACATTTGGAAATCTTGCCATAAAGATGATTCTCTCGCAATCGAAGAAGTACCTCTTTGACCTGTATTCTGTGCTCTGTGAGATTTTTAGAAACTATCAGAATGTCATCCAAATATACCACTACACTTAGGTATAGCATATCCCGAAAGACTTCGTTAATGAATCCCTGGAAGACGGCGGGGGCATGGCTGAGGCCAAACGGCATTACCAGATACTCGTAATGCCCGTCCCTGGTATTGAAGACCGTCTTCCATTCGTCCCCCTGTCGGATACGTATCAAATTATAAGCTCCCCTTAAATCAAGCTTGGTGAAAACTCGGGCTCCGCGAACTCTATCAAAAAGCTCCGTAATGAGCGGCAAAGGATACTTATTCTTAATGGTGACATCATTTAGACCACGATAGTCAATACATGGTCTCAGCCCTCCGTCCTTCTTCTTCACAAAAAAGAAACTCACCCCCGCCGGGGAGGTAGAGGGGCGGATGAATCCTTTCTGCAGATTAGACTTGATATAGTCCGACATAGCTTGGGTCTCGGGCAATGATAAGGGATAAGTTCGACCCCGAGGTGGCATTTTCCCCGGAATGAGCTCAATGGGGCAGTCCCAGGGTCTATGCGGTGGAAGCTGATCGGCCGCT